>NC_073728.1:600000-1200000 GCF_023634155.1 Falco peregrinus
ACCAGAGTCAGTCACCAGAGCTGGCTCTATAGTTGTGTATGAGAGAAAGAGCTGTGGACAAACTACGTGCATTCCATATCTAATACTGTATTCACCTGCACAATTATGCAGTCTTCTCATACTCGACCTTCCGCATGTGAAGAAGATTTGATTAGATACACAGAAAGGGAAAAAAGCTCTTTGGCCTTTGGGTTTTTTTTTTTTTCCCCCCATTACGGAGAAGAGGCCTTTCCTACTCCAGGCGTACTGAAGTATGAAATAGACCTGGTAGCACAGGTGATCTCCTATTCCTGCTTTCAGAAGATCTGATGTGGTGTTTTGGATTAAAAAACACGGGAGGGGAGTTTACTCCTTACATTACATTACGCACTTACATTCATCACAATAACTTGCTCCACAGCATGGAATAAGTGCTGCATCCGTCACTGGATCTTTACAAATGGGACATAACAACTCGTTTGGAACAGGCCTGTCTGCGGAGGAGGAGGAGGGCTCCTCTGGTAAAAAGGGTGGCTCTTCCTTTTTCTCTCTAGCATAAGCTTCCCTGGAGGGCAGGTGGGGAAGGAAAAAGAAAAAAGTGAAAGATGGGAAAGGAAAAATTTTCCAAGCTTTGGATTTTATCAAACAAAGGTAATAGATGGAAGTCTTCTCACTCCACATTGGCTTTCTACAACGTAGGCGTTTACGCTAAATGACTTCTCTAGAGCCACACTATCAGAAGAAGAAGGAGGGGGGAACATTTTTCCTTCTGCAGAACTCTCCCATCCGTTGGATCAACTACGAAATGAGCTCAGACTAGAAAAATAATTGCTTGACAGCTAGAGAGCAGGGGAAAGGAATCCCACCTCTCCTTTGCCAGAGGGTAAGTGCAAATTGCTGGATCAGGGTAAAGTTCGTCCCCAAGTAATTTCATTTTGTAAATGAAAGAAGTCTGTGCTACAGCTTCTACAACAGGAGATCCATGACAGAAAAAGGGAAGTGCTACCGAGTGCACTTTCCAACAGCCACTCCTGTCAGCACACAGCAGTAATTTCTTAGTTTATAGCAACAGGAACACTTCAGCCCATTTCACACATGAGATTTGTTAAAAGTCAGAGGAGGAGGAAATCTCAGTCCAAGGGCTATTTGTTAAATTTTGCAAGAAGCCTTTGAAACATAAACCAGAAGCAAAATGAGCATTCAGAGAGAATGATGCCAGCTGGAAACACTACTGAAATGCCTTGCAGAAATACAGGTTCTTAGCATACCCCAAGGTCAGCCAGCTTCCCGGGGCATGAACAGTAGGACTACTCTATTTCAATATGGGAAAGTATTGCAGATTTTAAGGTTAAGATACGACGGTAGTGCTTCCTCCCTCGTAATTAAAGGCTGGCCACCTCGGCTGCATTGCCACTCAGACATTTACGCATGGTTGCTCTCATTCGCATTTTGGTCGGTCCGATTAATTCCATACTTACGCATTAATAGTTGGTATTGCGTATTTCCCAGCCTTTGTCAGCATGGCACCTTTTGTGTTGGGATCCTTCACCTCCACCAGGAAACTCCTTGGAATTCCGGTGCTCCTTTTAATTCTGCGAACAGGCTCCACATTTTTGTCCTGTTGAGAACAGAAATGCAGACATCTCTCCTCTTCAGACGCACACTTAAAATGACGTTTCAGAGATAATTTTAAGCAGCGAAAGCCTTTAATCCCCTCCTTTTACCTAACATAATGGCTGCTCGACTCAAACTCCTGCTTTCCCCAACGAGCATAGCCAGGACGTACCACAGGTTTGAGCAGAGTTTTGAACCCAGTCGTCATTCTTTGGCTTAACTTCAGGACCCTTCAGGGTGAAACAGCCCTTTGCTCACCGTCCGCTCAGAGCAGAGGCACAAACCTGTTCCCCCTCCAAAGCCCCTGGGCAACGTGTGAGAGCTTAATTCAGGGTCTCCAAATCAGCCCCCATGGAAACTTACATTCACATCTATATAGGAAGGCTGAATTCATCCCTCCTGCACGTACATTCAGGGACTGATGTTAAACGGCATGAATATTCAGCCAGAGGCTTCTGTAGTTAAAACTGACAGATACTCAATAGACGGGGTCGACAGAAACCTCTTGTTTTTAGAGGAAATACCAACAACTTTGAACTGTCATTAGAAAGAGTTAGAACCAGGAACATTTCCAGTACTATTGAAATAGATACAAATATGTATGAAAGTTCACTGAGAAAGATCTATGGACATCTTTAATGTCTGTGACCTAGAGAAAAAAAAAGTTTCACATTTAGAATTCCAAGTTTCCCTTGAATTTGGGAGGGCTTTGCAACATTGCCATGTAACATCTCGCCCCGAGAGAAACAATTCTTACTGGGAGTGTTCATGTCTTTGTCACATAAATGCCAAGGTAAAAAACCCTAAAAGCTCGGTAACACCAGAGGCCTGCCCCAATCTTACCCTATTTACCGGGCAGTTCTTGGCATAGTGGCCAGGTTTTCCACAGCAAAAGCAACTGGATGATGGTGGAGGCAGATCCAAGGGTTCCCTCAAGTAACTAGAAGGTTTGGGGAAAAAAAGGAAAAGGTATGCATGTGTCTCTCTTCTTAAAAGAAACATCTCCATACTTTTTCCATAACCTTTGAAGATCACATTTGATACTTACTTGGATGGATCGTATTCATGGCAGGACTGTATCATCATCGCCTTTATCTTATCCTCTTCGGAAGCATTGGCTTCAGCCAGGTTGGCAGTCTGTTTAACAGGTAATGGTTATTTGACACACACATTAGGCTACAAATAGGCTCTCTTTGTACCTTACATAAAGACTTGTGAAGCCAATCCAAGTTTTGTCCAAGCGGACTGAAGCTATGTGTAGAAAAAAGCCCACCAGCCAGCATTTTGAAGCTGGTCTTTAAGCTCCAGACTAGTCAAAGAAGCTAGCCATGGTACATTTAACTGAGAAAGATGTGTGCAAGTAGCAGTATTTACATTCTGCAGTGTCAAAAGGACACACAACTTCAGAGTCGTGGCAGTTGGTTTTGCTTGCTGAAATTCAGCTTCAGACCCAGAAGCATTAAAAGGAATCAAGCTTTCTATAATCCCTCAGCAAGAGAAAAGATTCTTTTCAGCAGACATCTGACCATCATGTGCTGTAGGCAGTCCAAACCGCACGGTTCCGCCCCCTCCCCCACCGCCACTCGCTTCTTCATAGGAAGTGACTGAACTACAATTTTTTTCCAGTTGTCACTGTCCTTTTAACACGCAAATTGTAATATAAACCTTACGCAGAACTAGATCTTCGAACTATGGAAGCCAGATGTTTTTTTTTTACACAGTACTTCTTCAAATGTTTCTATTACACACTAGTCCAGATACAAGCAGGGTCAAAGGGGGTGACTGTAAATTATTTGGAACTTCAAGCACCTATCCTACAGACCAACTGCTCATGTTTTCCTTTTTACACGCATTCACTCACGAAAGCAACCAACTAGTTTCCACATGTTATTTCATCTAGCTGTTCCATATACGCAGGAACATAATCCAGATCTCCATCTATGAAATCATTTCCAGTAACATTTGCAGAGAACTTTTATAGACACTTGACTGATTTGTCTGAACCCAAATGGTTTACAAAACACATCCAAAACCCACAACACATTTCTAGGAACAGACCACCATTCAAATATGGCATTCAATACATAGTCATAACAAAGCAGAAAAGTTCTTACTACACATTGCCTCCTGTGCCAGCCTGCACTAAAGAGGCTAGGGTAACAGTTCGGAGCTGCTTTGTTACCTATCTCCGTATTTCTGAAATCTTTGGATTTCTCAAAAGCTTGGACAGTTTTCCACATTTTAGAGTAAATTTCACATGACTTTACAGAACCAAGGGACAGCCCTGAGGGAGACCAATGTCTTTTGGTGGCTGCTTCCCAAACTAATTCTGCACACACCTCCACCCCCACCCCCACCCTGCCGCAAAATGTTAATTAACACAATTAAATTTATTAAGAAAATAAATAAATGCAGCGAGCGAGGGAAGACGTTCCCAGTGGGAAGGATTTCTTTCTCTTGGACATGAGCTCTGGCCTTCATTTTCAGAGGAAAGAACTAGCTCCTCTGCGTTAGGCCCTGCCTTCTCTAGTCTTTGTAACTTTAAAGACTATGCTTTTAATCACTTCTGTGGCTAGCACTACGCCTCTTCACCAAGTGCAATCACTAGTGTTTCCCCAGACAACGTTACACGTTGCTGAGCACAAAATACAAGCAGTTCCATTACAAAATATGCTTTCAGGCGGTCACGTCTGCTGATGTGCCTCGCATAAACACTGGCACAGTCCTATCAACAATTAGGTGCACTTGCACACTTTTCACAGTCTGCATGTAAACAAATTAGGTTGCGTCGTCCTCTATCTGTATGCCACAATTCAAGCAGTCCCGCACCATTCAAAGAATGGATCTGTAACTGTAATGACTGAAAATTCAAAAACAGCCATGCAATTGTCCATGTTCCAGAAACACGTCTGTTCCGGCTGTTGCAAAGGCCCTAGAAATGTCCATGACTTACAGCCAATTAAATCCTGCTGTAAAAATGGTGTTAGTTTCCAATGAACAATGAGCGGGACGTATGAAAAATGGTAAACAGCTTCTGAAGTGCTGCTTCTTTGTGTCTTGCAGATGAGTAACACTGCAGCATTACACTGAGGCCAATAAGGTGCTCCCCTTCCATCTTCCCAAGCTGGGAACTACTCTCTACAGGATAGTATCAAAGTAATATTTTAAAGTTAGGAGAAACACTCTGAATTATTAACAATTAATGTTTTGCTCATATTACAGCAGTTATCCAGCTAGAGAGCACAGTGTAAGGTTTGAAAATACAAGGATACACACCCACACCCACCCCTTTCTTTTTAACACGATTTCACAAGCAAGTACATCTAAGCATACCTTAATAAGCTGGGCCAGAGAAAGAGGTGCGGAAGGGTCGCCAATCTATTCAGAAAAATTAAACACATACTCAAGTTCTACAATCAAAACAGAGCAATAGTTCACCCCTACTGCTGTATGAAAGCCTGCGCTATATCCTCTGAGTGTCACTGGAAGAGCCACCTCCAAGCCAGTGGAATTTATACTTGTTCAAAACAAAGTCCAAACCTTAAACAGCTTAAGTATGCCTACGTTGTTAATGAGAAGAAACTAAAGCAACCAACCCCTCCTGAGATCAACCTATTGCTCAGAATACCTCAGAGGGGGACCCTTGTCAAATGCTCACAACTGCTTAAAAGACGGAGGGTTAAGGAAGCTGTCCATTTGCAGCTCGAAAGGATCTAAAAAAATTATTTCCGTTTATTTGAGTAGGAAGTGTCACTACAGGAAACATTGTCAGTGCAGTTTATAAATTAATCAGTTAATAGCTCATCATTTACTAAATGCACACAAGTATGATTCATGAATGCAGTATAGTTTTTGCGCTGTCTTTCATTTACTTTCATTAGACCCCAAGTTCACGAATTTCTAGATTAAGTTATCCTAAGAGCTTACAAAGTGATCAGATCCAGTGACCTAGAGCTCATGTAATGCCTCACTCCATTCTAGTGAAGAACAAGCAGTTATACTTACAGATGAAAACCAACCACCACCACAAAGTAATGTTTGTACTATGAGGGCTATTTTGAAATGCATCGTTGCATGTAGCATACCCCCCAAGGGCCAAGTGGAGATCTAGGCCATTACTAGTCAAGTGTCTCCTCGAGTTACTTATTCATGTCTTAGCAGCAGAACAACAGTGTTTTCTGACCGGAAGAAAAATGCTGCCCCTTTTCCAAATGTAAATTCAAAGTGGTGGCGTACTGAAGAGTGGCACCAAGTTCAGTGGTGCAAACCTTGAACCTACAAGCTCTAAAAATGAGCATACATTATCGGTACAACACACAGTCACACAAGAAATATTCTAGCCTATTCAGTACGAAATGCAATGCGTTACTAGGCACAAATACCATTATTCACATTAGAACCGCGCAAATGTTGGCATTGCTCAGTTTTCACTATGCTGAATCAAATACATTGGATTTACAACATACACTATGTTTCACTGGAAAATATGTTTGAGATATATATATTATAAATATTATATATAAAACATATATATTTTATATATTTTTATATATATTAAAAAATTAGTACAAGGCTACATTTCTTAGAATTAGGTGCAGCATGTAGCAAAAAGTTTCAGCTTGTGTTTTTACATACCTCTTTTGATGTTCTACTCGCTGGCCCAGTTCGACTTCTAGAAGAAGAAAGAAAGATGATCAGAACTTAAAATAAAGCACTCGCAACCAACATAAAGCAGGGAGAACAGTTTATAAAACCTGAACATCAAAACATTGTGTACTGGTAGTCTTATGAATACGGAAATTTATTTCTATACATAAAGTGTGCTCTCCTGGTGCATTCAGTGCAATTGAAATAAAACCCAAAATCCCATTCCTTCTTTGCCCCCAATGACTCTAAGATACAGAATACAGCAGTGCAAGAAGAAGTCCTCAGATATTTTCTTTCTGCTCTCTAAGTACCAAAACTGTGAAGACTGTGCTACATTTTTCTGTTCTTAAATAGTCAGCCATCCAAATACGAAGGCACCTTCAGGCAATCTGTATAGCCCCACTACCACAAATAGGTACCAGATAGAGCACTTTGGTTTCTACACTCCTCTGACAAAACGAGAACAGTTGTCTGTAGAAAAGTGTTTCTTAGTGGAAGCCCAAGCACTGTGTTCAGGTACCTACCATACTTAGCCTAAAGTGACTACAAATAGCAGTAGAAACATCACCTGAAAGCAGTTCCTAGGATTTTCTGAGATCGAGGAGGCCTGTGTTAAAAAAATAAGAAAAAAAGTCTTGATTACCAGAACTTCCTTTAAGATCATCTTGAACATGCTACAATATTTTAGGGAACACTTATGACACACAAGCCCTTGCCGAGATTCCACATACTCATTGGTCTGTACCTGCATGCTACTCATGAATCAAACATGCAACCGCCCATCTAGTTAACAAACAATTCATACCTCATCCAAAGCGTCCCACGAGCAGAGGCAACCCAAAGGCTGCTGTGCAAGTCCTGCACAAATAGAAAGGCTCATACTTCCTGCCACTGCTACACCACCACCAGGCTTGCAAGTACAGCCACGTACCTCCTGAAGATGAGGAAGCGCGAGGAAAAGCTTTAGATTACCACACCATGGTTTCTTCATCCACTTGCCTTGAGGAAGATACTACAAGGTGACTAACACATTCCTGAAGGCCTCTCCACCATGACAGCATGCATTCACCATTCCCAAACATTAACAACTCTACCAGTTGTTTCCACAATGGTTCCAGCTGAAGGAATAGAAAGCTGACCTGCCTGATCCATTTGCAACTTTAGCAGAGCAGCGGCATTCATCCCTTATCCCCACGTGCAGGTGCTTCTTGGATCTTTGATGCTAGTGGCACCTAGCCTCTCATTTTAGGGCAGCATTCCAACACCAGGAGAGGGTGTCATCCAACCAGAAATGGAGGCTATATTGACAAGACAGCACTAAGCATCCCGATCTAAATTAACCCCCCAAACAAGGCCATGCTTAGCAGCACAGTGCTGTGGCATCCAGAAACTCTTGGCAGTGCCTGAAAGCACTAATATGCCCAAAGCTTACAGGAGAGCCACATAAATTCAGGGGGGTTTGCTTGCAGATGCTTCATGGGTACTAGGATGCTGCTGTACTGTTTGTTTGAGACACACTGAAACTCGCCGGTATACTTTATTTATTGAGAACTAACATTAGAAAGACACGGCATAACCACAAGTCAATAATATCTACTAATGGTGGAGGAGAGGTCTGTCTTGAAGAAGGCTGGAAAACATGACCATTCAAACCATGCTGATGCAGCTGATACAGAACTGGACTGGACGAATACATCGATGACAGCAACAATGCTGTAGTCAGGCTTACATTTGAATATCTGCAATTGTAATCAGATTCTCTGTCCTCCATAAATCTGAGGAATACAGCAATAATACCTGGAGCACAGAGAGCAGCTTAGGGTGAAATCAAACTTAGAAAGGTAACTACTAACATTTGGGAATGTGCTCAACTGCTTTCTGAGCTTCAGGTTTGGAAAAGATCAACTGCTCCTTCACCGTCCTGGCACAAAAGGCAATACGCTTTAGGACGTTGCTCTTTTTCTCTTGCCCGACACAGGCATTGTCTTTAGGAAACTAATAGGAATCACTTAAGAATGAAACTTCTTGTTCGCACGGTTTGCCAGCTGGCCACTCTCAGTCTTTCCTCTGGAGACAGCATGCAGCCCCGCCACCCCCACCCCTCTGGGGTGTAAGAATACCCTGCCCCCCCCGCCCCCAAACAAAGGAAGCAGTCAAACACTGGGACTCGGACTGCTGGCAGATGGGAACCAATTACCAGTTCACACTGCAATGTGTCTCTCCGTTTACTCTAAAAGCAATACAAGCAAAAGCATGCAATAAGGAATCTCTCTGCATAGAGGAAACAGGATGGAGAACTTGACTCTCAGAAAAACCAACCCCAAGAACAAACCCAATTCAAACGTCTGAACAGCTACCACTGTTGGACTTTGAATGCCACGTCCCAGCAGGCTGAAAAATCTAAGTCTGCTTTGGGACAGATACATTCAAATCTGCCCTGTCACAACACAATTTAACAGCAGCTTTAACAAGAAAGAGACAACCGGAATGCCTCCGTAAACCAACAGCCACAAAGAAGGTGAACACACTGAAACCCCTCCCAAAGAACACAACGCGTTATGGCTACTTACCCAAGGTCTGTCTTGCCGGTAGCTTTAACTCCTCTAACAGGGACTCTCCTAACAGTTACCGATGAGTGCCTTGGAATCAGGGCATTGTCATCTGTGTATTCTGAAAACAACATCAATACAGAGAAAGCATCAGTCAGTTCGTAAGAGTGATATTAATATGTCATGACATAGCACTTCAGGGAACCCTTTACGGATAGAAAAGCAACATTTTACACACAGCGCAATGCTTTTATCATGTCCACACACTCACGGTACCTTTCCAGAAATCTTCAGGTCTGATAGTCAAACACAAGCAGCAAAATCTTTTCCATTTGTTTTGAATCGTTTCAATGCCAACAGCAAAATGGTCTCTAAAGTCACTAAAGCAGAGTGCTAAAACATGAGGCTCTTTCCTGATCTAACTTTCATTGCTTTTGCTCCTGTTAGCTTACAAAACCCTAGAACATGTCTCTATAATAGCGAGCACGGAAGAGGACACCCCCACCCCGCCTCCCACCTTTTAAAACACATCCCAACCATCCATTTTGCCTTCCCACCATCTTCAAAAAGAGTCCACCATCTCTTTTTTTTCCCCCCAGTGATGTGTAAAATCCTGTTTACTTTTAGCTTCTATTAGCATTGCTTCTATTACGAGATTTCCGTGATCACGCGGCTCGGAAAACTCTGAACAAGTTGGCCATCTTCACTCAAGGTTCACTGAAGGGTCTTTCCAAGATCATGCCAACATTTAGTCAGGACTCCTGCACAAAGTTATAAAACCCACTACCATATCTCCACAGGGAGGATCTCCAAGAACCCCCTTTAGGCAGAGCATCCAGGCCTAGTTCTTTCCTTCATCTTCTGAAGGTGACTTTAAGCACGTAGATGCTGTTCAATAAAAACGGAAAGTCACGGTTATGTATAAAACCCCAAAATCTGGCATACACATAAATGACACCGAAATGTATTCCTTAGCTTTGCTCTGACAACCGCTGGGGGATTTTTGCATTTTCACGGGGAAAACACCCTTACAAAAGTTCCAGTAAGCATCTGTGTCACAACCTGTACGTCTGCCTCTACCTGCATGTCTGTCTCTACTGCTGTATATGACACGCGATCCCGTAACACCCCCAAGACCCCTAACACCGTGCTGTTAAGTCTGCTCACAGATACTCTCCTGAACCTACTTTACCTATCTGTAGGTAAACAGCGTCTTTAGGTCCAACCACTTGAAAGGCTGGAGCCAAAGTTACAGTTACCGCAGCAGGCATGTTATTCTGTTTAAGTTTTAATACATCAAAGAGGAAGAGGAAAAAATCCTATGAGTACACATTGTAAAGACAAGACTGTTGTGGGAATGTCACAGAACCACAGGAAAAAAGAAAAAAAACCCCAACCGATAAAATTTGAATGTTTAAGGAATGGAGATGGTTTCCAAGTCTTTGTATTTCTGACAAGTCATATTCCAAAGTCTTTAATCACATGCAAGCTTTGCCAGACGGTAGATTACCAAACTGAAACAGCACACTAAGTAATACAAAACCATTACCGTCTCTGAGAATCAAGCACCATTTCTCAGATTCAAAAGAACTTAGGGTTTCTCTAAGAACATTTCTAGGTATATTCACCATAACTGATCTGCCATAAAACTTCAGTACTGCCCTGACACCGTTGAACACGCAGTACCACGACAAAAATGCACCGTTTGAAAGAAATGAAGAAATGATGCTCAATAGCATCTGAATGAATGTGTAGCATGGTGCAGCAAAGAAGCTGTATTAGCAAGAAATGCCAAGTATACTTTAGACAGAACACTCGTCTACAAGATGGCTTTCCAGGGTCTGCATAGATTCTCACTCACAGATACACTCTTGATCCAAAACGTTGCTACTGAGCAGTTTCTGCAGCAGCCAAGCACCGCTTTTCCAATGCGGTGGAGTAAAAGTAGCTGAAGACAAATTTCAGTCACCAAACCCACTTTTTTTTCCCCTTTAAATTAGCCACCCACTCCTTTTCTATCATGTTCAGCCTTCTCTGCCGGCTTTCAAAGGAATCTGGCAGGTCTGTGATGACAAGGCATTGTCCCACATTCCCTTATCGTTTTAGCTAGAAGGGTTCCCAGAAACCAAACCTCTTCCACGCGCGGTGTCGCACACGGACCCCGTACGCTGCTGTGCCTGGCTGCGCACACAGCCCTGACGGCAGCTGCCAGCGCACAACCACGGAAGAGCAGCTCTGAGGCCCCAGCACAAGTCACCGCTGCCGGCCGTGGCCCAACCGCCTCACTGGCCGCCTGTGCCATCGCCAGCCGGCCGGTCCCCGGTCCCCGCGCCCGCCGCCCCCACGCACCTTCCATGGTCTGGGCGTTGGTGACCTGCAGGTCGCAGCGGGTCGCCTTCAGCCTCTCGCGGCCCATGATCTGGCGCCTGAGGTCGCGCAGGGAGATGTGGGGGCCGTGAAAGGTGACCACATCGGAGTTCAGCCTGGAGGAGAACTTGTAGTGGACACACGACATGGCCGGGGCCAGGCGGTGCCCGCTCCGCGGTGGCACCTCACGCAGCAGCTGGCCTCGCGGCCCCCACAGCAGGTCAGGGCCCACCGAGGGGCTGGGGCCAGCAGCGCGGGCTGAGCCCGCCGGCTCCTCCTCGCAGCCCCGGTGGGAGGACGATGGGGACAGGCCCTGGCTCGGCCTCCGCTCCCTCCTCGCACCAGCGCTGCCAGGCCAAGCTGCTCGCTATGGCAACCCAGGCGGCTCCGCATTGTGACAGAGGGGCTCAGGGGGCCACTCAGCGCCCCTGGGGGAGGGGCCTTCATCAGCCCCGCCTGGGCCGCCGGTGTCCCTGCTGTCCCCCAGCCTGTCACCGCCCCGTGCCCTGTCACCCCCCAGGCTGTCACAGCCTGCTGTCCCCTCCTGTCACCCTCGATGCTGCCACTGCCTGCTGTCCCCTCCTGTCACCACGCAGGCTGTCATGGCCTGCTGTCCCCTCCTGTCACCCCCATGCTGTCCCAATCTGCTGTCCCCTCCTGTCATCCCCAGGTTTTCACGGCCTGCTGTCCCCTCCTGTCACCTCCCAGGCTGTCATGGCCTGCTGTCCCCTCCTGTCACCACCCAGGCTGTCACTGCCTGCTGTCCCCTCCAGTAACCCCCAGGCCTGTCCCTGCCTACTGTCCCCTCTGGTCACACTCCACACTGCCACTGCCTGCTGTCCCCTCCTGTCATCCCCAGGCTGTCACTACCTGGTGACATAAGCTACATAAGATAAAAAAGAAAAAAGAAAAAAACCAAAACGAAAACCTGCTTAGGTGAACACCAAAACACCCATGACTTTCTCAGACTCTTCACTACCCCACATGTGAGTCAAGGGACAGGATCTCCCAAAGGCTCTTTTGCAGGCACTTCCTGAAGACACCCCCACCCCCCACCCCACCCTGCTTTTCTACAAGTGCACAAAGAGGTGAAGAAGAGTTTCGTGTTTAAGTTAAAGGAGGCAGTTTCTGAAATTAGCTTAGGTGAAAAAAACAAGGTGGTGTACTCATGGATATTCTCCTCTGCAAGGCCATGAAGAAAACATGAACCGCAGTCCCCAAAGGCAAAGGAGCAAACTGAGGGAGAGCAGCTCATCGGCGCCTTTCAGAGCTTCAGCAGTCTGGGGAAATGGGAAAAAACCCCATACAAAGATAAACAGCAGCCAAGAAGCACTTTTATAAAATGCATATTGGGGCCTGTTCCAGACCTCAGAATGACTTTCAATATTGCTTTGCATGACTATTAGACCAAGGCCTAAAGTGGCGTGATAGCTTCTGCTTGCCGGGGCATGAGAAGATCACTCAAATGAGCGACACAGTAACAAGTAAACACCAAAGGCAACAGCGGAGCTTACCATTTCCCTCCACTGGCGACCAGCTGTGCAGTAAACCAGCTTAACCAGCCTCCCTAAGGATGGCTCTAAAGTCACTGAAAAGGAAAAAAAGAAGGTAAGTTCCTAGCCTGGAATGCAAAGGCACCATCTTGGCTCCCAGGCAGGTGGCACTGATGGCCCAGCAGGGTCATGTCCCCACGTTCCAGGAAAGATAAAAAAAGTGCAGGACGTGTTTGTGGGGTGGGTTTGATGCATCCTTTCCGTTTGGTGAAAGCCTGAGGAAGGATGTACCCCACGGTGGGACCGGTGGCACTTTAGACCTGAGGTTAAAAAAGTGCTGCACATCAGTGACACTGCCCAAGCTGCTTTCACCACCAAACAATAAAAGATTTGCTTTCTCCAGTATGGTGGGAATGATGCCATAAAGTCGGTCATGGAGAGAAACCCTCTAAGCCTTGCTTGCAAGTTTCAGAAGGCAGGCATTCTTTATGGCAGTGCTGGGAGCACAGGGGAATGTTTCCTCTGAGCGTGCTCACCCAGTTACTCGAGGGCACGCACTATGGACAGCAGAGCACTTGCACACTCATAGCGCATTACACATGCATTTTCAGTCAGGCACAGGATGGGTTACAAGTTTCTTGCTTTAATACAAATGAGCACACACCCTCAGACAGCACTGCTGAGGTTTTTTACTAGCTCCCCATGCTCCCCAAGCGGGGCCTTGCCCTCTCTCGGGGGGCTATCTGAGTCAGAGGTCGCGATCTCCCCCCACAACAATTACCTCTGCCCGACTTCCAACCAACATTCTGCGGATTGCAGCACTCTATCGGCTTGTCTCCTCCTGTGGCCACAACGTCCTCACCCAGAGGCTCTTTCTGCATCACTGAAGAGAATGGAGATCTTTTCCCCATCCATTCTTTATTCCCCATCCTTCCCAAGGCTGACTCCCTGGATGAGAGGTCCCTTAATTTGTCACTTCTAACAGCTTTAGAGAGTCAGCTTGGCCTAACCTTTGTGCGCAGGTGTGTTTAACGTAGAGCTACACACCAAATCAGTGTGGTAACTGGGGAGCTCAGACATCTTGTCCCTTTGCCGAGCCAGCAGCCTTCCCTTAACAGAATCCCTGGACATAAACGTATATACAGTGGAATCTATACGGTGGCATCAAACGTCCGCCCAGACACCACATCCGTCCCTAAAATCCTTCCCCCCAAACAACCCTGAAAGACTTCCCTTGACCCCCTCCTCCACCCTGGCTGTTCCTGAAATCATCCCCCACCTCCACCTCCCCGCCCTGTCCCTAAAACCTTTTCCCCCAGACCCTGGTCCAGCCCTCCCCCACCCTCGGCCCGTCCCTAAAATCCTTCCCCCAACCCCCCGGTTCTTCCCTAAAGGCCTCCATTAACCCCCCGTCCGTCCCTAAAACCCTTCCCCCAGGCCCCCCAATCTGTTCTCTAAATAACACACACACCCTCAACCCCCCCCACGCCCCCACCCCCGGTTTATCAATACACACACACCCACCTCCCCCCACCCCCCACCCCCCCCCACACCCACTCCCACAAACACACATCCTTGCCCCGCCCCCACACACCCCGCTCCATCCCTAAACACCTTCATCCATTCCCACCCGTCCGTCCCTAAACCCCTTCCCCCCCGCCCCCTCCCCTGCCCCCGTCCCTCTGTCCCTGGCACGGCCCAACTGCCCAGCACCACCAGACCACTCTGGCACAAACACCGTAAGGCAATGGTTCCCACCTGCCAATAGCAAGTCGAGGAACATTTTTTTTTCTTAAATAGAGAGAGTTTTACTTCATACGATGCCGACTACGCCAAATTATGTTTTGCTGACTGACTGGATACACAGCAAAGCTGAACTCTACATCAAATATAATCAAATCTATCAAATATATCAAATGATGGAATATATCAAACGCAGTTTCTTATATTACAATAAAAGAAAATAGCATGCAATATGATAAAAGGAACCAGTAGCAGTTACTGTGAGCAATATGATAAAAGAGCAACAGAAGCGAAGCATCCAATTGTTATTCCAAAGTGTTAACATGCCTAAGGAAAGGAGACATCACCAATTCCCACCCCAATTCCCTTCGGCTGGGAGCCCCCTTGCAGCTGGTGCCAGGAGTCTCTTGGGAACTGGGAAATTCCCCTGGAGAAGGTGCCAGGAAGGAATTCTCTTGCTGCTTCCCACCGTGCATGGTAGCCATGTGAGGCACAGCGCAAGGGTACTGCTCCCTGCTTTCTGTGGTGAGAAAATTGACACAGCACTTTAGAACTCATACAGAAGCAAAAAACATGGCTTGGGAAAGTGCAGGGCTGCTCCCCTGGAGAGGGTTCCAGGCAGGAATTCTCTTGCTGCTTCTCACTCTGCCCTGGCAGCCATGTGAGGCACAGCACAAATGTGCTGCTCCCTGTTTCTGTGCTGAGAAAACTGACCTCTTTTCAGTGGCAATAATGCACAGCCCAAAAAACTCACCTTGTCCAAGTGCAGCAGTGCTCCCTGGAGAAGGTGCCAGGCAGGAATTCTCTTGCTGCTTCTCACCGTGCCCGGGCAGCCATGTGAGGCACAGCACAAGAGTTCTGCTCCCTGCTTTCTGTGGTGAGAACATTGACCAAAACCTTGTGCACTCATGCAGAACCAGGGCTCACCCTGTCAAAGTGCAGCACAGCTCCCCTGGAGAAGGTGTCATGAAGGAATTCTGTTGCTGTTTCTCACCGTCCCCGCGCAGCCATGTGAGGCACAGCAGAAAAGTGCTGCTCCCTGCTTTCCGTGGTGAGAACATTGACCCTTCAGAGTTGCAGTCGTTAAGAGCCAATAAAAATCATCTTGGGAAAGTGCAGCCCTGCCCCCCTGGAGAACATGCCAGAAAGGAATTCTCTTGCTGTTTCTCACCGTGCCTGGGCAGCCATGTGAGGCGCAGCACAAAAGTTCTGCTCCCTGCTTTCTGTGGTGACAAAACTGACCTCTCACATTTGCAATCATGCAGAGCCGAAAAAACCCTCACTATGGGTAAAGTGCAGCACAGCTCCCCTGGAGAAGGTGCCAGGCAGGAATTCTCTTGCTGCTTCTCACTCTGTCCTTGCAGCCATGTGAGGCACAGCACAAATGTTCTGCTCCCTAATTTCTGTGATCTGAAAATTAACCCCTCACATTTTCAATCATATAGAGCCAAAAAAAACCTCACCTTGACAAGTGCAGCACAGCTCCCCTGGAGAAGGTGCCAGGCAGGAATTCTCTTGCTGCTTCTCACCCTGCCCTGGCAGCCATGTGAGGCACAGCACAAAAGTGCTACTCCCTGCTTTCTAAAGTCAGCAAAATTGACTGTCCACAGTTGTACTCATGTAGAGATAAGACTTTCTTACTCAAAAGCAAAACCCAAGAAGCCACGTAGCCTTGGGAACCCCCTTGTCCTTCCGTGTGGCTGGTGACTTCCCATGGCTCTTCCACAATGCAGGACAGATAACCACGAATTTGGAAGCCCACGTTAGTTCAAGTACACTGAGTCCTCTGACAGTCACTACTTATGGGCCAGCGGTCCTCTCACCCCTCCACAGATCTGCCTGTTAGTCCTCTAGCAGTCATTCTCCATGGAGGGACCACAAGTCCTCCACACCTACCTACCAGCTCACCAGAAATGAGTCAGACCACGCCAGAAGTGACACTGCCTGACCTGCAGGAGATCTATTAGGCCAGTAACGATGGTTTCAAGACAGAAAAAACACCACCATCCACCAGCACAGCAGAAAAACAACGAGAAGAAACTTCATACACAAACCAATGGCCCCCATCCAAACCCCACAAAGGCAAAATAGCTGAAAAAAGGCACTCTCCACAAAAAAACCCACCACACAGATCACAAGATAAGATAAAAATGCCATAACCCCAGGAACACAGGGCCAACAAACACAGATTCTGTCCATAACAGTAACACACTTTGACACTAACTCGCTTGACCTCTGACATACTTGACCTTGTTGCCCCCAAACCACAGCACATCGTAGCCCTAAGGCAACACAAAACGGAGCACAAAGTCCCTGAAGATCTCCGCCAGGGCAAAAGCAAAGCACAGAGCCACACAGGAGGGTGGGGTTGGAAGGGACCCGTGGAGGTCCTCTGGGCCAAGCCCTCTGCTCCAGCACGCTCGCCTCGAGCAGGTTGCTGAGAACTGTGTGCCCTTGGCCTTTGAAGATCCCCAAGGACAGAGACTGCACAACCTCCTTGGGCAACCTCTGCCAGCATTTGATCGCCCCGAGGGGGAAAATTTGCCATTTCTATTTCTCCTTTCACTGTACCACATTCCAGAACAGCCATGAGATGACAAGCTCAGGCTTGAAAGCCAGTGCTGTGGCTGGCCTGAAATTCTGTCCCCCTTTTTTTCATCCACTAGTAGCTAAAGGAGGACAAAGAAGGATTTCTTTCAAAGGAGAACTTCTCTTTTCCTCTGTCCTTCTTCTCTACCAGTGATCTGGATTCTGAGTGCTGTGCCACTGTCCTAATGGCTGGGATAGGGATACTTCTTGTAGGACAGGGAGGAGGTGACAGTGGAGATGATCAGGCTGGGGAAGCTGAAGGAAAACGCAAGCAACTGGAGTTGCCTGGAGCAAGAGTGGCCAGCTTCCGAGCTAGGTCACCTCGTGTCCTCAGCTCCCATGCAGGAGCTGAACCACACACATGGACTGCAAAGCAGTGTGACCCATAGAAAAAAGTTTGCTTGGCTCGGGATCGCCCAGGGGCATTTAACTGCAATTCCGCCCTTGTCAGCAGGAAGGAAACATGCCCTGCAAGCACACACTGAGGCACGACACCTTGCCCGGGGCTAAAGGGTACCTCAGGAGACCTACATGGGACCCCCCAGCACCTGGATTGCTGGCTGGAGGATGGGTAGGTCAAAGGACCCTGATGGGAGCCCTGCAGGCTCTCATACATTGGACCAACGGGCACCTTCCCTTGTCATACAGAGCATCCTCTCGGATGCTCTGGACAGTTTCTGGTAGATCTCTGGAGAAGAGCTTCTCCCCAGGCCTCTCCCATGGGCTTGCTCACCCCCGGAGCCCTTCCCAAGCACAGCCCCAGCAGGTGGATGCAACCGGCGTTGCAGGGAAGAATAAGCAGCAGGCACCACAGTCAGCACTGCGGGAAAGCTGGGACCCCAGACACCCACCCAGGCTCTCCAATCCCAGCCTGGCCCACAAGAGTGCCTTTATCTCCCTTTCCCAGAAGTGCTGAATTCCCCTTCCAGCATTAGCCACTGGACCCACGCTGCTTCTTGCTGCAGTGTACAACAGCCACAAGAGAATTTGCTAGATGTCTCTGATTTCCTGCATTTTTCCTGAACAGGGCGGGTGTGTAACTCTCTGAATCACTTCTGTTTGAAGCAAGGCATTGCTTAGGGTCAACAGTGAAACGAGACACGGGCCATCAAAAGCTGACTACTTTTCCCCTTCTTTGCCATGGTCACGGCCTACCCCACAGACTCGCCCCTGGCCGTGTCGGCCACCGGCTGGGTGAAGGTCATGGCTAACAGGGCAAGGGCTCCTGTGTGGCGCTCATCCAGCCCTGATTGCCAAGGGTGAAGCCTTAGCACCCAGGTGGAATAAAGCCTTCCCAAGCAAGGGTGGTGCTCCAGGGGCACCACAATTCCTGCCGAAGCTCACCACACATTTCATTTCCCTGTGGCGCCTGGCAGGACACGAGCAGCTCTTGACTGCTGCTAGTCCCCCCCGTCTTTTGGTAAAAATGGAAGTTTTTCCTCCTGCTGGGCCTGCTCCAGTTCCAGCGCCTTGGGGCCTGAGGCCTGGCACGGCCTGTGTGCCAGAGGCCTTCCGACCGCTAGGCCGGCCTCCACCAAGAGGAGTCTGCCTCAGGCCACAACGGTCATCTCTAGGAAAAACGGCTTCTTTTATTGAGCAGGGCCCTGTCCAAACCCCAGGGCAAAGCGCTGGCCGCAGGCGCAGGGAGGTGGCCCTTGCCCCCTGCCCTGTCCTGCTCGGGGCTCCCCCGGGCAAGGCAGGCCCGGCCATACTGGAGAGGGCCCCAGCCCCGCCCCGCAGGCCCCCGCCCACTTTCCGTTGGGCTCAGACCGTTGGTCACGGGGAGCCCACGGCCACCACAGGCAGCAGGGCAGAGCCGTGCTGGCACGCAGCGGCGCTGGCAGGAGGCAGCCTCTGGCCCAGCAGCGCTGCCACAGCACCAGCACCCCGCTTCCCAGCCTCGCCGTCGCCGGCTGGGCCCCCTCCTCGCTGCACGGCCAGGGCCCTCCTCTCCCGGGCAGGATGGGCCAGGCCAGCTGCTGCTGCGGCTCCAGGTGGGCTCCCCCCGGGCTCGGGGACACGCGGGCACAGCTGGGCCACGCAGCACTGGCGTTGCTCATGCCCGCCGCTCTCTGCTCTGCAGGGAGGCTCTCAGCGACGCCGAGCCGGTGCTGAGCGCGGACGTGCGGCTGACCCGGGGCCGCAAGAGGAGCGAGAGGCGCCTTCTGCTCCTCCACGAGGAACTGGTGGTCGCCAAGTTGCGGTAAGACCCTCAGAGCCCAGATCCTTGCCCCCAGCCCCGGCCCAGGGACACCCTGGCACCAGCCCCAGGCCCCGGCCCCTCGGTGCTGGAGGCACCAACGTCCGTCCCAAGGGCAGGTGGGGGACAGGGCTCTGCGCGTGGGGACCCAGCCCAAGGAGCCCCCCCTCCAGCTCAGTGCCCGCCTCTGCTCTCTGCAGACATGGCACCAGCCTGCGCCCACAGCTCCGCCTGGCGCTGGACCAGCTGTGGGTGCTCAGCAGCGGGAAGGAGGCTGCGGGGCAGGATGGACAGGAGGAGGAGGAAGGCACCGATGAGGACAGCACCTCTGTCATCCTCGCCTGGCCCACCGGCTCCTGCATCGCCACTTTTGGGTGAGTCGTGGTCGGGCAGCAGAGGTTCCCAGCCGTGCCCACGCCATCCCATGAACACAGGCCTCTGCCTTGCGTGCAGAGCTGGGCAGGGAGCAGGCAGCTCGCTGGCAGGGAGGGAGGGATGTGGGATGTTTCCCCATCCTGCATCCCCTGGTCACCTTTTGGTCCCCAGAAGGGAAGGGCAAATGCAGCCGCTCAGGCAGGACAGAGCGACCCAGGGCTTGGACAGCGCCCCTGTCCTGCCCCACAGCACAGGGCTGTGCAGGCACCCACCTTTGCCCAGGGCTGGGGGCAGCAGGGCCTGACGCTCTCTCTCCTCTCTATCTGCAGATCCCAGGCACTGAAGGAGCTGTGGGTGGCCACGCTGCTGGGGTAAGCCGGGGGGATGCTCCAGGAGAAGCTGGATGGACGGGGGAACACAGCCCCCAGCTGGGGAAGGTGCCCCCGTGGCTGCGAGCAGCTCTCGGGCACAGCTGCCTGACAAGAGACAAGAGACGGCTTGGGGCTCACCCAGCTCTCTCCCTCTCCCTTCCCGGTGCACAGGACACCAGAAGGACGCACGGGAGCCCGCGTCACCCATCTGACATCCATCAAGCTCCTGGAGAAGGAGCTGAGCCGCCGCCACGCCGTGAGTGTCTCTCTGCTCTGGGCCCTGTCCCCAAGCACTGCTCCTGCAGCCGAGCAGCAGAGCCATGGCTGCTCACCTTCTTCCCCTCCTTCTCTCCTGCCCAGTGGAGGACACTGCGCGCCAGGAGCCTGGAGAGGCTGATGGAGGCACAGGCAGAGGTGAGAATGGCTGCCTTGCACCTGCCTCTGGCTGCACCGGGATGCGCAGGGACTGGGGTGACCTTGTGCGGGAGGGACAGAGGGGTCTGATGGTGCCACTCAGGGAGCAGAGAGTTTTGGGAAGCCAGCAGCACGCCAGCACGTTCTGACTGGTGACACTGGGAGGAACCCTGCCACATGGGGAAGAGAGCCCGGGAGGGCAGAGGGTCCCAGCTCTGCCGCGCTCAGGCTGCTGGTGGCCCTTTCTGCTGCGGGGCTGCTCTCCAAGCACAGCCCGATTCTTGGTTCTTGCAGGCTCATCCCAAGCAAGGGCCTGCGACGGCCCCATCTGCAAACGCAGGGGGACTTTGCCCCGCACCAGGTGAGTTTGGGAAAGCAAGGCAACCTCCTGCAATGCTGTGCTCACTTGTCCCGAGTGTCGCCATGCAGGTTGGGCAGCCCACGGAAGGATGTCACCTGGACGGACAAGGACAACTGCTGGGCAGTGCCTGCTGGATATGCTTCTGCGGGGACACGGAGCCTCTGCTGCTGCCCGCAGCTTGCAGGAGGGCAGGGCGAAGGCTGGCACAGGCTGACCCCGTGGCACGATGGCTCTCAAGAGCCTCTAAGTCAACACCTCCGAGCCACAGCCGCGGTTCCAGCTGCTGCCTCCCTGCCCATCCTGCCGCACCACACAGCACCGTGCTGCCGGCAGGGCAGCGCAGGGCAGGGCAGGCGCTGGGACCGCTGGCCTGGGGTCTCCATTGGTGGTGTCTTACTCTGTTTTCCTCTGCAGCAGGAGGGAGCAGCAGCAGGAGCAGCACCAGCAGGAGGAGGATGGGGCTGCCCTGGCCTTTCGCCCTGCGGCGCACCCCGGCCGCTGCCCAGGCGCCAGGGCAGGCGGGCTCCAGCTGCAGCAGGGCGCTCTTTGGGCAGCCCCTGGCAGCCCTCTGTGGGGAGGACAACACGCTGCCCCGGCCCATCCAGGTAAGCCAGCCTGGACAGACGGGGTCCCCAGCCGTCCCTCCGGCTGCTCTGGAGAGGGCCTGCGTGTCCCCAGCAGCTGCGGGGACAGGGCACTGGGCTCTGCACCCCCAGAACCTGCTTCTGGTCCCAGACCCTTTGTGGCCCTTAGGCAACCACGTCTGGGGCAGAGCTCTGGTCCTTGCCACCGCTTGGTTCTTCAGCCAAGCAAGTGGCCTCCTGCCTCTCCTGCAGGAGCTGCTGGCTGTCCTGCACCAGCAAGGACCAGCAACGGAGGGGATATTCCGAAGAGCTGCCGGTGGGACAGAACTTCGGCAGCTGCGCGAGGCCCTGGACCGCGGCAAGGACATCGACGTAGGAAGCCAGCCTGTGCTGCTGCTGGCCGTCATCTTGAAGGTGAGCACTTCTGACCTGCAGCTGGAGGAGCTCCTGGCTGGCCTGCAGCGTTCAAAGGCTCACCTGCAGCCCTTGGCATTGCAGGACTTCCTGCGAAGCATCCCCACCAAGCTCCTCGTCGTCGACCTCTACGAGGACTGGATGGCAGCCATGGAGAGGGCCAGCAAGCAGGCCAAGGTGGAGGAGCTGAAAGCGTAAGTGTGGGCAGCAGCCTGCCTGGTGAGCAGGGACCGGGAGAGTTCTGGGACCTGCCTGCAAAGGCACGGGCTCCTCAGAAAGCTGTCTTTTCGGGCAGCTGCAAAGCTGTGCAACACGGCCGCTGGCTCCCACCCGCCTGGGGCCAGCTGCAGGGACGGCTGTGGGCACCCTCTGCTTCATCAGCCTTGTCTTCCTCTTCCCTCAGGGTGGCTGACAAGTTGCCTGCGGCCAACCTCCTCCTCCTGAAGCGGCTGATGGCCCTGCTGCAGCACATCGGCCACAACGCAGCCACCAGCAGAATGAGCTGCAGCAACCTGGCCATCTGCGTCGGGCCCAACCTGCTGAGCCCACCCAACGAGGACCTGCTCCCGCTGCAGGCCATGCTGGCGGTGACCGAGAAGGTACGCCCTACCCAGCAGCCAGTGCTGCCTTCCCGGCCCATCGGAGCTTGGCTGTTGCGAGGTCCCTGGCTGCCTCCTCCCTTGGGCCAGTGCTGGTGGGCTGGGTGCCTGGAAGAGCAACCCCCAGCCGCAGCCGCCTGCGCAGGCGAAGGGTCAGCAGTGGGAAAGGCTGCTTGACACGTCTGCAGGCACCTGGCTTGAGACCAAGGCTTTGATGTCTGCAGGTGAACGTGCTGGTGGAGTTCCTCATTGAAAACTGCGGGGACATCTTTGGGGAGGAGGTGGCCGGCCTCTCCCCTCCATCAGCCGAGGAGGTGCCAGCACCCATGGACAGGGGCACAGGTAGGAGGCGGGACTGAGGCTTGTCACAGACACTGGGGCTTGGGATGCCAGAAACCTCAACGCCGACGAGACAAGTGGTGTAGGGCTCGGCTGGGCTTTGCTTAGGTGTTCTTGACTTCCAAGAAGTCGCGCTGCTGCACGTGCTTTTGCTTTCCAGAGCTGCGGTGCGAAGAGCAAAGTGGCCCTGCAGGCACAGCAGAGACCCAGCGTCCGGCAAAAGCCTTTCTGGATGCAGCCGCCTCTGTGCTGGACATCGACAGCGGAGCTGGGGGAGACACAGGGGCAGGGCCCAAAGCGGCAGAGGTACGGCAGCTCCACAGACGCTGGGGCAACATGTCTCAGGTGGGACAGTAATTTCCCAGGAGGCCAAGCAGCCGCTGGGCCTCCTCCTGGCAGCCGCTCTCTTGTGCCTTTGGGGTTCCTCCTCTCCCCCCAGAGTGGTGCGTGTTAAGGAAAACTGGAAAGGCTGTTTCTGGAATGCATTTCATGAAGTATGATCTGCTTCATCAAACAAAACATACCTACAAAATACCCACAAAAGGACAGAAAGGAGTAGCTGCCACCTTGAGAGGGCTTTTGCTCAAATCCTACTCCGTCGCAGCTTCATCAAGTCTAGGCTGCGTTGGCTGGACTGTGCAAAATGTGCACGATGCAAACCAGCATCTCCTCTGTAGAGCTCATACAGCAATTTGGCAGTCAGGCCCTCACTACCCCAGGCTGTCACTTGCCACCCGTTACCTCCCAAGTTTCTGGTTTAGGCACCTCCAGATTTGCCTCCAGGCACCCCCGAGGGCACGGCAGAGTCCCTGGCACGCCTGCCACAACTGACCAGCCTGCCCCAGGAAACCAGGTAGGAAGAGCTCCCCTTGCCTGACCTGAGAGCTCCCTGCAGGGGCTTGGGGCTTTCCCCATCTCATCATGCTGTGGGATGGAAAGGTTTGCAGGCTCCCACCAGGAGAAGGAAAAGTCAAGGAAAAGGAAGAGAAAAGAAGCCTGGGCAGAGGAGAGGGACAGCCAAGCACAAATAAAAAGGAGAAGAGAGGAAATGACTTTGTGGACCCAAACCTGAGAAAATGCAGGAAGCTGCAGCACGTCAGGAAGGCCAGGTGCGTACCACGCGCTGCTGCCCATCTTTCCCAGCCCTGAACACGGCCCTAAGTCAGCCCAGCTGGCTGGCAAGGGCCGGCGAGGGCTGGTGCTGAGCAGGGTTTGGGATGAGCCCCACGGCAGCTCCCCGGGGGCTCCCCGTCGAGCCCTGCTGCGCGGCACAGGGGCACTGTCAGCATCCCTGCGCACGCACAGCTCCCTAGGGACATCACCCCTGGGGAGAAGGCACCGGAGCCGGCCTCGAGTGGAGGCCAGCAAGAGCTGTCCCTTCTGGGCCATGAGGAATTCCTCGGAAACAGCGTCCCCCAAAGAGGGGGGAACCAAATCCTGCCTCTTCCTGCCTCTGGGGGCTTATCAGAGCTTTCTGACTCTGTCGTTGCAGGTGCCGACTGATTTTCACCGGCTGAACAGCTGTGACTCCTGGGCCCCTGCAGCTGCTGTTGACAATAAAAGAATCTTTTCCCTCTCCTGACTGTGTCTGCCATAGGGTCTTGTGGAGTGGGGAGCGCTTGTGCTGGGGTGGACCCTCGGGGAGGAGATTGGGATGGTCCCTTGCCCCAGCACCCTTTCCAGCGGGCATCGGGGCTGAGCTGAGGGGCTTTAGGAGGAAAAGCAAAGCACAGAGCCACACAGGAGGGGGGGTTGGAAGGGACCCGTGGAGGTCCTCTGGGCCAAGCCCTCTGCTCCAGCACGCTCGCCTCGAGCAGGTTGCTGAGAACTGTGTGCCCTTGGCCTTTGAAGATCTCCAAGGACAGAGACTCCACAACCTCCTTGGGCAACCTCTGCCAGCATTTGATCGCCCTGGGGGGAAAAATTTGCCATTTCAGTCTCTCCTTTCACTGTACCACATTCCAGAACAGCCACGACATGACAAGCTCCCTACAGCTCTGGCAAAACCAAACTGGGTGGAAATCAGAAACTGGTACTGCTGTATAAGCAGCACAGCCTTTAAACCCAAACCAAGGGTTTAATTCTAAAGGTCAGCTGTTGGAGCACCATGAGGCTCTGGTGGGACAGCTCTGGAAAGAGTTAAGCCTACGCATCTTCAAAAGTTCTGCTCACCTTGGAAGAGGCCACATATGCAGGGCTAGCGCTGCCCGTACCCTGGAAGGTTAATTTAACCCTGATTTCTAAATAGCACTGCAGATACCATTTGAAGGGCACAGCACTGTCTGCCTCTGTCTCACTAGGAGCAAACACTGACCCGCTGGCTAATTATTCAGCTGCTTTGGGGGGGCGGGGGTGGTGGTGGTGGTGTTAATTTGCAGTAGATTTAAAAACCACCCTCTTGCCAATTCAAGTCTGCTCCGACTTCAGTGAGAGCAGCTGGGGAGAACTGCAGTCAATGCTGACATGCTCTTCAAAGCCTTCACTGCCCCCAGCCTGCACGGTTTGCTCAGAGAGCAACAGAATCGCCCATCAGCCAGAACAAGGAACAGAATCACTAAAGCAGCATCCCCTCATCGGCACTGTTTTTAAGTTTATCTCCTCCGTGTTTTGCTGTCTCTCCATATGGCCGTTTTGTTAATAAAGGCAGTGTCGCCAAAGGCTTGAGGTAATAAACAATTAAATTAGTAAATGAAAAAAATTGTGTGCTAGAGGGGAGAAGCCAGTATGGGAATGGGAACTGCGTGTTCTGCCCTTGCTTACACCACACCTGACCAAGAGCCTTTATACATTGCCTGAAAAATCAGTTATCTGCAGTGAATCCCAGTGACAAGACAAATAGTTACAGCTTTTTTTCTTTTTTTAAAAAACAAACAAAACTTGGTCTCTTCTGCAAGGTCAGCTCCAGTTGAATGTGACAGCAGCGCATCCCTGGGAACGCCGAAGGGGATCTGCACTGAGCCACCAGGCACCCTCCTGAAGACGACGCAGCTGGCTGTACGACCGCTGCTGGAAACCAGGCAGCAGCGAGCTTCACCTGGAGCACAGGGCTCTGGATCAGGGAGGTCAGGGACCAGGCTGAAGGAGACAGGACCCCGCATTACGACTGTCATGAGAAGAGGAAATCCCAAGGAAGGTCTTCTGCCTCCTCCCTCGTTACAAGGCGCTGGGAAACCATTTGCGCCCTGTGGCAGCACATAACAGACCCAGCACGGGGGTTATGCAGGCAGAAAAAAGCTGCCACTGATTAAGAAAACTTACACCCTAGGCCTGTCTCTTCTTTCCTGGTCACAGAGACGTGACATGCAGCTGCCTTCTGTGGTGCCAAGAGATGTCAGCCTTAGCAGCCACATAAAACATCTCCGAGAAGACAGCATGACAAAGAACAAGTAGGAAATGACCTAAGAATGATGCTTTTTCCTTTCTGCAGGGAGAGCAAACACTTCCATCAGTCCATAACAAGCCTTTGGCACTTGTCAATACGGCAAAAATCAGGCACTTAGGGAGGCAGGAAAAGAAGATGACAATGGAGCAAGGAGGAGAAACAGCCACTTTTGTCAGCAGGTTACATCAGCCCCCAGCTAAGCTGCAACAGCTCCTTCATGTTGACTCATTCCTCCAGTCTTTTTTTACCCAAGACAGACACAAATCCTCCCCTTGCTGGATCCAGAGGATTCCCTAACACGCTGGGCTGCCTGGCAGCTGGGAAAGCAATCTGACAGGGAAAAGCACACCCGACAGACACAGGATTTGACAGTGTGAGCACAGGACGACACACTGGTCCCAAGGGTCGCAGATCTGCAGACACCCTGGCAAGCAGGGATAAGCCAACCGAGGACGCAGGTACGCAGTCCCTACACCCCTCTTCCCACCCAAAAAGCCCCGTCTCAACACACAGATTTGGCGGGTTTTTACTTATTTTCTTCTGGTGGCAGAGATACTCCCTCCCTGCTGCTCCCTGCAACTGAGAATAGAACAGACACAACTCACCCAGCAGAGAGGAGAGGGGTACAGGGAAGCTGGTGCCTGAGGGGGACTGCAAGGAATTCCTGAAGTCACTATCCCAAAGTGAAGTTCACCACAAATCATGCTGGCTTGCTCAGGTAATGATCTTGTCTCCCACAAAGCCAGCAGCAAGCTTGCCTTAACAGGAAGAGCAATTATCACTCGAGGGTTAAGAGTACCACCGGGGTGGCAGCACGGCCACCTGCATTACAGCATTTTCCTTTTCTGTTTCAAACAAGACACCAGCCTTTCGTTTGCCCTGTTGCCGCCCCTTAAATTAACCTCATTCAGTTTGTCAAGCTGTCCGTCAGTCTGCATAACATTCCCGATGCAACGCTCCTGTGAAAATTTCAGTCGATAACTCGCCCTTTCAATTGGAGACCATGATCTCTGAGCCTCACAGCCACCGTTTGCAGACTGGCCAACAAATGGGAGACAGGGAAATGACGGCTCACCACCCTGCAGCAACCTCCAAGCAGGAACCAGAGCAGCGGCTTTGGCGCTTTAGAGGACACAAGGCTTGGGTTCAGGGACACGGGGGAATGAAGGATGCCCGTGTCACCCATCAGCTGGGCTAAGGCACAGCGCAGCCTGCTCCGCTCTCAGGTGGACACGTGCACGTCACCCTGACACCCGACTGCATCTCAGGCTTTATCTCCACAATTATTCAGTCCCCTCTGCTTCCCGTCAAGGAGCTGCCAGGCAGCGTAAGGCAGCCAAGGGCAAAACTTCAACTGGGGCAGCAAAAGAGCGGCAGAGCAGGCAGCTGCTGAGGGCCAGGGCGCAGCTCGGGCACGTCTCGCCCACGCCCGCGCTGCTCCCATCAGGCAGCCTCAGCAGCACTGTGCCCGGAGTCTGTCTGAAGAGCCCTTGGTGAAGCGGCTGATGGAGCAGGTTCCCAGGACCTGCCTCCTGGCACGTCTCCATGAGAGCAGCAGCTGCCCTGAAAAGCAGAGATGCTCACCATGGGGGAACTCAGCCCCGTGGAGTCAGCAGGGGGGATCATCACACACACAGAGTCACAGAGCGGCTGGGGCTGGCGAGACCTCTGGAGATCATCTGGTCCAAGCCACTGCTCAAGCAGAGCCCGTCTTTATTGCAGGGAAAGAAACCGTCCCTGAGCCACCTCGTGTTACTGCTCTAGTGACTGATCAGCCCCAGGACTGGCAGAGATGGCGGTGAAGCACGACAGGCTTTATTGCCCAGTCCCATGGGTTAGGGCCCTGAGGCAACGGAGGGGCAGATGTACCCTGCAAGCCCCCCGGCTACACCGCGAGCTGCCCGGGGAGGAGGGAGGCATTGCACCGGGGCAGCAGGACCCGAACAGCTCTGCGGGTCACTGCCTGCGACAGGCATGCAAACCCATCATTTCAACACCAGTACCAGCCATCCCTGGTGGCTTGCTCTCGCCACAGATGGAAAGCGGGTTTTCATGGTGGATTCAAAGAAAGCTGCCCTGGGAATCCCTCCCCCACTTGGAGGTTACTGTTGTCCCCCAAACAGCTGGAAAAGCAGCAAGGAGGAAATTCGCCCCCCTCCCCCTTGGCCCAGGAGGCTGAGCCTGGCCTCTCGCACGCTGCCTGATGCTTTACCCGCAGACCCAACCAAGCCCACAGAGCCAGGCCTGGGTGAACCAGCTCCACAAATCCAGCCCACCTAGCATGGAGCAGAACAAACCTCCTCCCAACCCTGTTTTTAAGCCCCTCACAGATCCCACCTCCAGTGAGCGGCACATCGCACCCAGCGTCCGCACAGGAGCCCTCCCTGGCTGCACCAGCCCTGCCCCCCCCTGCCAGGGCAGCGACCCAACCGCCTCCTGCCACGCAGCTTGTCAGCTGCAGCCTCCATCAGTTCAACGGCCTTTCCCTGCGGCTGGCCTCCGGAGATGTCCTGCAACGCGACGGAGCCCACACACTCTGTAGCTACACAACCCTTACCGTTATATTTTTGTGCAACACCACAGCTGGTTGGGCGCCCAGCAGGTGTGAAACTCACCTCACCACAGGCAGGCTGAGGACAAACTTCACACCCCAGACTCTGTCACAAACAGCAGTCTGACACAAAGCAAACGCAGACCTAATGGGGAAAGCGTCGGGAAATCCATGCCCGTCCAGGAGCAAAGGGCCACAGGGGCCTCTTGATCTCAGAGCTCCAAAGACACGACTCTCCGTTAAATACCACCCAGAAAACAGAGGGAAAACTTGTAAAGATGATCCAGACTCATTTCTGCACAAACATCTATGCAAGCTGTCTATTTTACTGAGGGGTGCCCCAGCTAAAACTGCCCCCAGAGCCAGGCTCCTCTCGCTGCGTTGGGACGGAATATCTTGCTTTCTCTCCGAGACAGCAATATGGGAACGTTGCATGTAAAAATCAGGCCACAGGCTGCTACAGACCAGTCAATTTTCATTGGGAAACAGCCCCACAGATACTTACCATCTCTACACAGAAGGAAGCAGGGATGACAGCCTGATTGGAGAGGTGGAGAGTTTTGGACGCATCTTGTAGAACTTCAATACTGCTGGAATTTATCTCACTCAGATGCACGTAGACAACCCATCCTTCTCCAATGCTCACTAAACAGATATTCTGCTCCAGGAAGCAGGTAGGAAAGAAAAAAGAAAAGCAGGGGAAGTTAAAAAATATGAGACAGCTCTAAGTGTCCTCCTCGACTGGGCGATAAGTACGGCTGTTGGAAGTTTTCAGTGTTGCAAGGCTGAAACAGAAGGCCTGGGGCAAGTGCAGGCTCGGGAGTGACCCCATCTGAAAGCCACAAGCTCCCGTTCTCAGGGGACAGAGAAACCCTGGGTCCCACGCTCTCCTTTCCAGACCTCCTCCACAGTTAGCTCTCCTTTCTCTGCCTTGTGCCTGCTCCCGCTCCTTCTGCCGCTCAGCCTTGCCCCAAACCTCCCTGACCGCTGCTGCTGCACAGCGACACTTGGACAGTTACTTCTCTGACATTCCCAAAAATGCACCTCTGAAAACCAGCACAAGCCAGAAGCGAAGCAGGCTCTTCAGAGCAGAGATCGTGCAAGTTATGGCCTCTGATGTGTGCTTATGCGTATTCCTGGTATGGCATGAATAACAGGCATTAATTATTCATTACATCATTCAAGTGGTGTTTTTTCTCTTGACAGTCAGAACCAAAAGCTTTCTCCTTGCAGAACTGGCACAGACTACTGGAGGAGGAACACAGATCCCTTTGCTAAACCACCTTCCCACATCATTAAAAACAACGAGAATTTGTCCACTCTTGCGGTGGATTTCACTGGTTCCAAACACCTCAACACTTCAACAGGATCTGAATGCATAGAACTCCCAACACTGACCAGACGCCGTATGATTCACTGGAGGGCACAGAGTACGATTTAACCGAAAAAGAAACCAGCTTCCACGATGTAAAACCTTTAATGATGTCTGGCTCAAGGAAGTGGTATTGACAGCTGTCAGAATCACCAGCCCAACTCAGCCAGAAGCAGCAGCATCCAGAAATGCTCATCCCTTGGCAGGGCACTGCTGCGTGCAACTAAGAGCCAAAAACCTCACCTACCAAGGCTGGGGCCTCCAAAATAAGGAACTGAAGCCATGCACGATGATGCATGTCTGGGCGATGCTGCCCAAAGCTCCCGGGAAGGAGGAGCTGCAGGGAAGAGCTGCGCCTCGCCAGCCAGCTCAGCTTCCCGGTGACAGCGGGACAGCAGCAGCAAAGGCAGGGCAGAGCCCTTTGGGGATGAGCGGAACATCTGGAGGATGCCCAGGAGAGCTGCCTTCTGTCAGCCTGTGTACTAACACCACGCATCCTCACCACCAAGGAGAGGGCTTCAGAAACGCTACCCCTTCATCTACAGGGTTCTAAAAGGGACAAGGAAAATGCCATGCAACAGCGTTACAGGCAACATGGCACAGGGAAAGGCAGCAACAAGCGATGGCAGCTCTGCCACCAGTAACGCCAGCGCTGGGATTTACCAGCTCCTTCATGCAGATGACACACGCCAGACTGGAGCTGGCACGCGTTCACCTGCAAACAAAATACCCGACAACGGAGCACAGCCTGGATGAAAGATCTGTACCACGTTCCGCCTGAAACGGTGGTAAAGACCAGGCATCGACACTGGGCACCCCAGCCTAAGGCAAGAACGAGCTTTGAAGTTCTACTGGAACACACTGCAGCGATTCCCAAGGTCAGACTTGCAGCCGTACGGGTAGGATCTGCCACCAGCGCAGGACACGTAACAAGACAGCCAGCTCTTCTGCCAGCCCAGAAAGCTTTGGGTGCGTCAGCTACCAGGGAACTACTGGAACTGCACTGCAACCAGAAGACAGACCTATAGAAAATGCAACGCATCTAGTCCTTTCTTTAGGCACAGCTACGCTTCTCCAGCTGAAATGCTCGCCCTTTGGGCAAAACATTGACACGTTCACGTCCAAACAGAAAAGATTAAGGTAAGGTCAACTTTCAATTTATAAATTGTTAGCCCAAGCGTAAAAGCTTTTCAAGGTACCTGTAGCTCAAAATCCAGCTGACATTTAAACAACTGGTTATTCCAGTGGGGAGAAACCCTCCTCTTTCGGGGAAGCATGCCTTCTGTTTGCAAGCAACTGTTTTGTCAAACTTGAGACTTCCCTGCAAAGCCTGCATTGCCTGGCCTTGCTGTTGACTGGTTTACATGCACATCCCCAGCAGCCAGGGTTGAGATGACCAGTGGCATCCAAGGGATTTGGCATCATCGTTTCAGTTCGGTTTATAAAAAGTTTATATCCCTGCAATTGTTTTCAAAATGTCAGCCTTCCTTTCTGTTACAGAAAGCTTCACGTTCTCGGGAATCCTCTGATATCCCCTTCTGTGCTCAGAGAGAGGACAAGACATTTTAAAACAGCTGCTTCAAAAGTTAGTATCCTTTTAAATTAAAGTTTAATTAACTAAATTTGTTCTCGATTTCAGCCAGTGGAAGCCAGGACACCAGATACAACATTCTCTTGCCTACACTTTGTTGTTGCTGCTGTATATGCCTGAATGCAAATGTCCTGTAGGAGCCTTTAGTCCAGGAATGCTTTGCCTCACCCCTTTTCAAGCTTGGTAGGGAAAAAAAAAGAAAAGAAAAAAAAGCTTGTGCTCCAGATGCAAGCAGTGTGGAGTCTCATGCGTCTTTGGCTGGGGCTTTTGGCAAAGAGATATGATGGATATTTCTCAGGCGGGATGGACCTGACTTTCAGGAAAGCTTAAATCCAGCTTTACAGAAATCATCATTTCAGCACGGTCTCTTACACCGCTCTTGCTTTAGTGGTATTCAGCGATGTCCCCGTGCGCTCCCGAACAAGAGTTCTAATGAAGCAGTGGTTGCTGCTCATCTCGTAACGCAGGAGAGCGAGAGACCCAGGAATTGCTCTGGGTTTCAGACTGGGCTTGTTATCCCGCCTCACACGTCCGTAATTAAACACCATCTCAGACACTTAGATTTCCACCTAAGAGGACACCACCCTTCTCTAGGCATTAGCTGCTACTTATGCCATGAATCCCTTCTTTCCGTGTCCGCACCAGCCACGTATTGTCACGTTCTCCTTTTCCCTGGCAGAACCCCTGTACACTTTATGCCCAACAAGATGAGTCACACAAAGGCACGCGTCTCGCCTAGCACTCACCAGCGGGGATCTTTCATTCCCAAACACTGAGACACTAGCCACAGTGTCCTGCCTTCCTATCGCCTGGGCTTCCAGCGTCAACGGGATCTCCACCGAGCTGTGAGGCTGGATAATCCCACACGGCACAGGGCTGGAGTACCACACAGCAGCATCCTCCTTGTGCTCCTATAAGGGACAGAATCAAAGACAACTTCAGAGTGACCTCTGAGGAAACTCCAAGCTTCTTAACATCCACCACAACGGCAATTCACCCACATTTTTAAAAATCCCTAGGAGAAAGCAGAAAGGCACAACACAAGGAGCAAGATTTATATGGGCCTAATTAGCATCCTCACAGGGTCCAAAAGCTGCTGCACTCACAAACGCCCACTCCGGTGCTGGCGGCCTCCTTGCAGCAGCTTTTCACAACCCTCCAAGTTCTCCTGCATGAAAGCACCCCAAAGACTAGAACCGAAACTGCTTTCTGAAGAGTTCAAACCGCTCCTGAAGTTCATATTCAGGTAGCTTCCCGTTCTCTCCAAAACTTTAGGTTTGAATATAAAACAGCAAGGTCTTATCCAAACCCCGTTTTTTGCCTAATAAACCCCTCGATAACGACGTTTGAGGGCAGGAGGCGAACACGATGCCAAGCCTGAGGAAGGACTCCATAGCAGCCTGGAAGATCGCTGTCGTTCACAAGGGTCAGCATCCACTCGTAAGGGAACTTCAGAAAGCACCGTCCAAATGTCAGAACAGGGCTGAGCACGGGCAGTGGAGGAACCACACATCCGGGTGAAGAGATGACCAAAGGGAATTAGAGACACTGAGAGAATGTAGAAGTTGTTTACTCCCCAAACAGCATGAAACAGACACAACGCATTTGTCTCTGCCAGATAGACATTTCCTACCTCTACGGCAATCGATCCCCTCTAACTTCTTACTCAACAGCCTCTTGTAAAGGAGGGGCAGCCCCAGACTCCCGTGGCAGAGGCTGCCCAGTGCCCTGCCCCAGTGCTCTCTCATCAAGCTTTGCCCCTCCCTTGCCCCAGGAGGCCGGCAAGGACCCTCCCACAGTCCCAGCAAGGCACGAGCTCTGCGGGAGCCTTCCCGCTGAGGACCAGCGCTCCCCAAAGCTCAAGGAAAACAAGACTCCCGCATCTCAGTAAAAGCAACTCCCTCCTCTCCCGTACCGCTCTCGCCCTGCCTGAAACCTCAGCCGCTTGCCCCCGCGATGGAGGGCACCAGCACCGCCTGCCTCTCGCAGTGGGTGACCAGCCTCTCCCAGCTCCTGCAGCTGCCTGGGTCCTCCACACACCAGCCCACACACTGACTCTTCCCATTCCCACTCGTTTTACAAAATTGCAGCCCAGGCACCCAGTGGGTGACTCTGCCGGGGAGAGGGAACAGCACCAGCGAACTGCGTCCCTCTCGTCATTAAACTGGCACCCGCTGCGGCGCAACGGCATTGAACGATGCTGCAGCTTTTGGCTTAAGTCTGGGAACGTTCATGCTCAAGAGAACCAGAGAAACCTGAGCTCACCTGCCACACCAAGGACTAGTTTCCCCTCACCACTCCTGCCGTAAGCCCCTTTCCCATTTGCACACGCCTTCATTAACTGAGCCAGACCCCAGCTTTCAGCAGGCTGCTTGCCGCCTTCCAAACAAATGCTGCATTTTGGGCCAACCCAGCACAAGCCCACCGCTTGCAGGGAGAAGCAGGGGCAGTCCTTTGGAGATTCATTACTCCTCAAGTCCCAGACAACAGGCCAATAGTGAATATAATCACTGCTCCCTTAAAAAAATATAAAATAAAAAAAAGACAGAGGCATGGCCCTGAGCACTGAGCACAGGTGCCTCTCAACATGGGCTGCTTTCAAAGCACGGCTGTGCTCACAGCGAGCTGGGCAGAACTAGCTCGTTAAGCAACATTTCTCATTTGGAGCTGAAGCCAGGACACCCCACGCCAGGCAGCGTGCTGGGCATGGGTACGCGGGGAAAGGTGGCCAGCTGCAAGGAAAGCGCCGGTACCTGGCTGTGAGAGGCACACCAACACCTCCTGGCCAACACCATCCACGCCCACCACCAGCGCCAGCTCGTATCGCCTCACCGTGCTGGAACACAGGGTGACCTGGTAGAGGAGAAGAGCGTCAGATACTTAATCACTGCCAGAAGCCGTCAGCCACGCATGGTGTCCTCTGGCTCTCACCCACGGTCAGGAAAGGGAGCGATATTTTGCCTTAGTTCTCCTGCTGGTCCACGTGTAGACCACTGTCTTTCCGAGTAACAAAACTCTTCTGGCGATATCCGATTTATTAAGTACGCCTTGCATACCAGGGCATATGTAAGCTAAATTAAAGCACAATTCATGTTCTACTTGCCACTGGGACCAATTTTTACTCTCGACTACAACAGCATAAATCCAGAGGAAATCTGTTGACTTTCACAGAATGAGTCCAGCTTTACAGTGGGAAGCCGAGGGCAAAACGTGGCCCAGCAGCAGCTGTGCAGCTCATGGCTGCTGGAGCTTTTCCAGTCCTCGCTGCAGTGGATGCAACCATTCTGCTCCACATGAGAGGAAAGATAAGACCGGGAAGAACAGCAAACTGCTTTATGCAATGACATCTTTCTTTTAACAGTCACCTTCTGTCCCCATCCTTCCTCGGCCCACTTTAAATCAAATTGCTCTAAGCAGCACAGACACACACGCATGGCTTCTGTGCTTGACCGTAGGGTACATGATCCTTGGCTTACAACTTTGGAAACAAAACGGTGCTCCGCCCCAGAGTACCCCAGCTCACAAAAACCTAACACGAACACCGATCTCTTACTTGCGTTATGCCCAAAGCCAGCAGCACTACAGCCCTCCTGCGCACCAGTGAAGCTTCAGCTCCACCTGCTGAAGCACGTATGGCCGGGCTCGTGCCATACCTGGATACCCAGGGCTCCTTGGGAGCGGATGGTCCCCTTGCAGGGCATTATGGTGAATTCAGTTGGCTTGATGTGATGTTGGGCTCCCTTTCTCCAGGACGGGCAAGTGTTGTCTGATATCTGAGCAAAACTGGTGACGCTGCGCTGTCCTGAGCCTTCGCCAGGGATGCGAAGGTTGAAAGTCATGGGAACCAAGGAGGTGTTAGTGAGGCGACACGGCAGGGTGCGAGGAAAGCCTGGGAAGGTGAGACAAATATCAGTTAAGTCCCCGGCTATCCCGTGATTCCTGGTGTGACTCTGCTGTTAGGATAGACCGGTGCTTGTTGTTTATCTCTTTTCAGTGTGAATGAGAGGTAATGGAGAAGCTCAGGGAGGAGTGAGTTGTGACTGAAGTTGCTTTTTCCATGGATGGCACAGCTTGCTTCCTTGGCAATGGGCAGTGCCGTTGGTGCTGAAGAGCTGTCTCTACCTCTGAGGAGCTCTCTCACCTGCCCCCAAACCAGCCCCAACTCTTTCTCACTGATCAGTGTGCACCCAGACAGAGCATTTATTCTGAAAATTCAGTCTGTAAAATCCCCCATTAACTCCATGAACATTCCCCCAGTTTTCAATATATGAAAGTAGGGCATTGTCATGTAAGGAAAAGAAAGGATGAGACCGGGCACTACAACATGATGCGTTGCACTCTAATGCAGTTTCTCTAGGCAGGACCCTTAAGGCATCTCCTGTTTCTGGGCAACCAGACTGAGCACATGACAACTCGGCCCACCTCACTGCAGGCAAACCTGATGCTTCCTTAGAAATGAGCAGGAACTGTGTCTCACCTTACCTAACAAACGGGGACATCACATCCACACTGCCTTTGATTACTGCCCACAAAGCCTGACATCACTCCAGCTCTGACACTTGCTTTCCACAACGGAAAACCAGTGGTACAACCACACTGGGTGAGGGGGTGGCTGTTCTGCAGAGGCAGGACACCAGCCCGCAGCTTGGTCTGGAGCGGACACCAGCTCTGCCAGAAGACACCTCCCATGCCCTGCTTACCAAGTGCTATTTGAATAAAGACAGGGAGGAAAACCACCCGCAGACACAGCAGATAGTTCCTCTGTGCCCAGCAGCAGTGACCATTGCCCACCGCCAGCAATTACTCCGGCAGGGAGGCGGGGGTGGGGCACAGAAAGGACATGCACCGACTGACCCACTGCACAGCCCCAAATGGGACCGAAGTCACCAGATGCAGACAACAGCCAGCAGCACAGTGACAAGAAGCAAAAATACAATAGCTGCCTTCAGCTGAAAAGGCCTTGTTAATGAAATCAGATTAAAGTAGGATGAACCTCCTATTACACAACCGCATTTCTGCCGGTGCGTTTCTTGTGGGTCTATTTATTCAAAAGGAAGCAGAGAAGTGGCCGAGTGGTGATGCAGGGAGAGGGGGAAGTGGCTCAGGGAAAGTATTGAGATTTCCTAGAAAGTCCACGAACCGCATGAAACCACAGAGGCATCCTGGGCACAGAATGATCATGGCCCTTCAATCAATCCCCAATTGATTTCACATGTAAACTTTAGATCATCTCAGTACAAAGCCTTTTCTCTGAGACTCGAGATGGAGAATCAGAATCTGCATTTCAGTGGAGATGCTCTGGGTGCTCAGCCACCGGCTCCGTCAGTGGAGCAGTGCTTCGGCTGGGGAAGGAGAAGGAGCCCACATCTCTGGAGACATCACTGCCCAAACCAATGCCAAGCTACTGCCTGGGCTTATTACCGGGCAGGTGATAACGAGGAGCCCTCACAGCACAAATTAACAGCTCACACTAAAGGTCAAGTGGGTAAGTGGTGTCCTCGCCTTGCAACAGGAACGTTCACCCTGAGCAGCCACAGGCTAGCGTGTGGCTCCAACTCCCTTCTCCTGCAGCCCCATCCCCTGGGCCCTTCTGGGACAAGGGCTTTCACCATCATTCTGCCGCCAAGGATTGGGAGGTTGGGGCTGAGCAGGCTCTGAGGGCACCAGGAAAATCCTGACTTTCTATTCCTTTGGTCCTGTTTGATCTCACGGCAGCAAAATACCACCTGAGCAAGCGGCAGCCCTGGTTCTAACACCCTGAAGGCTGCTGTGGAGGAACACAAGTGACAGACGCTCCCAAAGCGCTTCATTTCAGTAAGGCACAGACCTCCCCACCAGCGGTCCAAGCCCAGGGCACACTCACCAAAGGAGACGTCGCCGAATGGAGGGAAGGTACATGGAAAGGGAAAGTCGGTCCGATGACACAGCCCCTGTAAGGACAAAGGCAGAGGAGGAACTGGCTTCGTTAAAAAGAACTGCAAAGTGTTCGGCTTTCGTTACCACCGGGACGGATAGAAGCTGGTCTCAGCAGCACGGTGGGTTTCAAATCAACCCGTCACCCCTGCGCTCGGCACAGCATCCCTGTGCACAGGAGGCAGCCAAAGCAACGTGGTCAGCAGGTGGCAGCTGCTGAGGTGGCTCAGGGCACCAGGGCAGGCAGGGTACACCCCCAGGTTGCTGCTGGCCCAGTGAAGGACCCTGAACAAGTGATGGCTCTGTGCCTCAGTTTCCCCATCTGTCATGTGACGGGCAGAGCTGTCCATGCAGAAGCAGGTTCATTGTAACTAGCTCTCTCAGCCACAGGTTCCCTGCTTTGGTATCTCTTTGCTGGAACTGGCCTTTCCATGGCCTATATGGACATCTTCCTCAGACCTTATTCCACACTACCATTATGCGTGCAGGATTTTGAGGCACGAATCCACAGGAGCCCCAGACATCTACTGAGAAACGCAGCACAAGTTCTACACAGTGGATGGCGGAATCTTGGAGGAAAGTATCAGCTTGTCACCAGTGCACCGGCTGACACATCCAAGAGCAAGACTGTTTGCACCACCGAACATGAGTGTCCTGAAGCCATCACACCAGCCCGCCCATCCCTAAATTCAGAGAGGTTCCAAACTCCCAAACTCACCAACATCCACTGAAATCAGCACTTGAAGCTGCACAACATTCATTAATTTCATGGTTGATGCCAATCAATGCCAGCTCTGCCTCTTGGTGAAAAAAACAAATACAGATCAAGGAGCACAGTGACCCGTGCCTCCTAGTTTTATTCACAGGACTGCCACCGGGTCTCTCGTACACATGAACAGACCCCAGCCTCCCGCAGGAGGGACCTGCACTCACCCGTGGTGTCCCAGTTCCAGCATCCCTTTCTAAAGAGCAAAAGAACAAGCGTTCAGGACCTCGTCAGGTCTGTTTCCAAGCAAAGAGTGATCACCTATGGTTTGGGCATCTTCTGACTGCACAATCAAAAAGCACTCAAAATCTGACTTTCAGGAGTTTCAATCCCATGCTAATTCTCGATTCCTGGAGCTGAATCCGTTCCTGAGAACAAGTTAGGTAGCAAATCCCTTCTGGCAATGAGGTTCCCTCTCCAAGGACCTCACGTAATCAGACTTAACCTGCCAAGCCCCAGCATCCTACTCTGGATGGAGCAAAGGGAGCAGACATGCTTTCCGTAATAGCACTTGCCAAAAGACAATAGAAAACTGCCTCCAAACCAGCCACAACTGGGTCTCACACTGGGAAACTGCCAAGGGTGAGCCTTGCAGCGAGGGGGGAAATAACTGCCGCTTCTGCTGAGCACACAGGAGCTGTGCTCAAGGAAGTCAGACCTGAAGGACTGCCCAGAGGGCTCGGCCAAGCAGCCAGCCCAGAGCCCTGTGCGCTACAGCCGGTAACAGCGCAGCTTGCAAGAGAACGGGGGAAGAGGGCAGTCTTTATGGCAACAGCCACATCTTCCAATAGTGCTTCTGAAGGGAGATCGGGGTCCTCGCAGAGCAGGAAGGAGCACAAGGTAGGAGAGGAACCACCTGCACTCCCACCGCTGTTCCTTCCTCTGCAGCCCCATGTCCCACCAGCCAGCTCATCTCCACTCAAAAGAACTGGGAGTTTTTCCCTCCCTGGAGAACTAAATCCAGTGCACAACCCCCCCTGAAGAGGGAGGCTCGGCTTGCCCCGGTGGGTGGGCATCTCGAAAGCATTTGAAACAAACAGCTTGAGTTGTGGGGCTGGAGAATGAGAGATAAGGGCTGGACAGGGGTCCTTGGAACAAAGGCAAGACAGAAAGCAAGGAGGCAGATGCCATCTCGAGGAGAGGAGTCTGCAGTGGGAATTACTGTGGAGGCACCCCCCAGGCTCCTGTAACCCTCCTCACCTGACGGTCAAGGTCACGGGCTCAGGGGACCCATCCACACTGAACCGGAATCCTTCTGTGAACTGCCCCAGGGCGGTGGAACTGAAGGAGATCTGGATGACTTGGAGGACATCTGGTAAAACGATGCCCTCCTGGGGGAGAAAGGAGAAGCAGGAGCCCAGAGCAGTCGCTGGAAGGACCAACTTGGAGGGGGCATCAATGACTCCTTTGTTAAACAGGATGACCTGCAGCAGCAAGAAAGCAAAATGGAAATACATGAGGAATCTTCTTTCCTTACAGAAGGCTGATTTGTTTTCTAATTAAACTTCTACAAAAGGCAGAAGATGCTGTGTGCTGCTGCTTGGCTGAAGCCAAAGAAAACACAACAGGACAGTTTCTGCCTTTGGGTTTTTGCATGCAAAAAACCCAGTGATAACTTCACATAAACAGAGTCACTCTGGGTTTATTCCACTGACACAGAGCAGTCCGCTTGGACTTGCAGGGCTGAGGATGTGCTCAGCATCACCAAGGCGATGCAGACCTGCCCCAAAGAGCAGCAAAGGGCGGTCGCAGCATTACAGCGAATCGTCACCTAACTGCTCCCGCTCCAGATGAGCCCAGTCCTGCCAAGGGCAAAACACATTCAGCTCCCGTTACAGCCAGCAAGTTTACTGGATGTAGAAAATACCTTGGGACAGCCCCATAACCAGCTTCAGCAGCACTCCCCGACTCTGCTAGGGTACGTCAGTGAGGCGCATTTTATTCTTTTCTTTGATCTGAGAGTCTCTTTGTCTTTGCTCAACCAGACATGTCAAGAAAGGATGAGAGTGAGGGGCATAGCAGCTCCACCTGCTCTAAAGAATCTCTTTCATAAATATTCACAGCCATCATCTACTAATTTACCATTATTTACTGTTCCAACAAGCTACACAATCCTGCAGCATTTGCTGAGATTCAGCAAGAAACGCCCACACCTGCCTGTGAGTATCAGCACACTGGTGGTCACCAAACCTACCCAAAGCAAAGCTCTACAGTTTCTGAAGGCTGCAGGTGAAATCCGGCCATTTCTGTGGACTTATCTACCTGCTTGGCAGTTATTTTCCCTAAGTTTTGTCCTCGCAAAACCTGTCAGAAAAACTGAGACAGAAGCAGAGGTACAGCCCTTATTTTTTTAATTTTGCAGCTGCTGTTGAAAACATTCCTGTATTCAAATTCTGCACTGGTAACTTGGAAACTACTCATATGTTTTACACCTTAATTACAAATTGCACTTAGGGATCCTACACTGAAGTTTACCTCCAGTCTGGCTACTTAATACAGCACTTGGAGTATCATCTACTTATTCACATTTTCTCCAGTAATGAAACCAACACATTGATATATATAGAATCAATAAAGAATCAGCATTAAAAAATGCATACATACAGTGCACAATATTTTGGCAAGAAAACACCTTAACGTGTCCTTCCCTGCAACAGTCAAGCTTTTGAAAGTGTCTGGCACCATGTACTGCCTCATTTTCTACCGCCTCCAGTTGCTGTATCTTGGGGGTTTTTTTGGTTGTTTTTTTTTTGAGAAAACTTGCCACCATCGGCGGGGGGAGGCAAATACCCAGAAAGCTCCTTTGCTTCATTTCCAGAACTGCCCTGCTCTGTTCATAGAGCCAGAGGGGCACCAGGTCTGAAGGGTGGCAGGAGGCTGGTCAGCAGGGACAGCGCTCCCGGTGCCTGCGCGGGCAGCTCTGCACGGGGAGGCTGCCCGGCTTCCCTCCGGCGCCAGGATCCAGCAAGTTGCGCTTCACTGAAAGGTGTTTGCAACGGACTCGAGTCGGAACACAACACCTTTGTTCCAGCTGCTTTTTAACCGCCAGGGTACCAGGGCGCAGTGCATCTAGGGCTGAAACAAAAGCCTCTGGATCCTGACCTTTTTGACCCGGTGTTGCTATCATGTGTCAAGGGCTGGATTTTCTGCATGAAGCCTCCCAGCTGGTCTCAAAGGGAGGTTGCCAAAACGCAGGGATCGGGGCTTTGTGGACAACATACACACCTTTCAGACCCCATCAAAACTATCCAGATTCTGCAAAAACTCCCACATTTAACTTACATCAAATAATGCGTGCACATAACTGCCTGTGTTGCCAGAAATCCAGCAGGTGCACAAAGCTCACTGCTGCCCCAGGGGCCATCAGGATCCACCCCAACCCCAGCAAGCCCCACTGCTCACCTCGTAGCTGGGGGCTGATGCAACAAAAACCTTCCCGATGTCCAGCTGGTCAAAGCTGAAGCGCAGCTGGGGCCCTATGCCGCTCCCTTTGATGCGCAGGGGCAGCCTGGTCTCACGGCCTGGGGAGAGGTTGCCATGTCAGTACAGAATTCCTTCGGTTCGCCTGGATTTTCCAGGCAGCCTCAGAGCCAGTCCCCGACTCCGGGCTGGGTGGCACCAGCACTAGATGCTCCGCAAGAAGATACGGGACCCTTCTCTTCCCTCAGCAGATCAACTTTGCGGCTGGTTTCTAACTTCTGACGGAGCCCTTGGGCTGGTTTGTAACTTAGCGATCAGTTTGCACCCTGAGAAAGTGATGCTGCATATAAAACATGATTTCTGAATTCCTTCCCATGCACTTAAACGAGCTTTGAAATCCATTCAGAGAAGGCACAAAGCTCACAAAACAGAGCCGGAGAGAAAAATCTGCTGTCTGTATCGCTGCAATCGGAGACGACTGCACAGGAGCTGAGAAGTATGAGCCCAAGCAAGGCAGAGCAGCCTGCTGACAGCGATACCCCAGCAGCCTGCTGACAGCGACACGCGCACCCGAGCGCTGCCTCAAGCAGGCAGAGCATCTCAGCCACCACCTGCGCCTAACGTAGGGCTCCGTACCGGGGTGCTCCAGGGCTCACCGCCTGCAGCAGCGCCTTGTTAAGACGGGGCTTTACGGTCTCCAGAGAGCAGCACTCACCTGTTCCCACCATCAAACCAAGAGCTCAGCTTTGTAAAGACGCCCCACCTGAAGCATACTGAGCAGTTACGGAAAACCAGCCTCCTCGCTACTGAAACCAGATAAGCTCTAAGTGTACTGCTAACACACATATCCCTTGCTGCAAAGGCAACTGAGACCACAAGGCTTACAGCTGAACTCCAGGATGCTGAGTTTCTTCCTTAAGTCTGCTAAGATGGCATAGTGCAGGATCTTTCAGTCTGAAGCCTTTCTTGAACCACTGGAGCAGCCTAAAGTGCCTGAATTCTAGCTCAGGTTTTGGCTTAGGTCCCCCTGCTGTTATAGATTTGCTAAGAAGTTAAGATTGATTGACTTTATTTGATTGATTATTTGATTTTATAAAATCAATCATGTAATAGAAATATAAGAGGATAAGAAAATATATTTTAATGAAACTTATAGTTATGGTAAAAAGCTGCTATAAAAAACCCTCTGTACAGCCCCGTACCAAGGCCGGAGGAATTGGTCAGAATCACCTAGTAGGAATGTTTAGAACTTAGATAACAGACTTAAGATTTGAGATGATTGTTTATATGTAACCTAGGAGGATGTACTAAAATGTCAAAATGAGAATTTATGTGAACTGGGAAGAGTCGAGTGAAGCAACCCATAGTTGCCGGCCAAGAAACAGTTACCTCAAGTGGCAGGTAATTCCGGCAGGGGGAGATCGAGACCACCGACTCACATACCACCTACCCAAATCGTACCCCAGACCCATTTCCGGACCTTTCTAACCTTTACTGCGCAGAATCGGGTATGAGAGGAGAGTATGTTAATGATTTATGGGAAATCTTACGATTATGCATGGATATTTAATGAATATGTATGAATGAGTTCTATACAAGGTGTATGATTTTGAACCATGGTGTGCGTCAATCGTGAGGGGACTCACTCACGCACCCGGCCGTCCATAAAGAAATGTCTGCTTATCTACATCACATTGGTGTCGATAAGTTCTTCATTCCGAGATTTTGGTAACAGTTTTGGCGACCCAGATGGGACCTCGCTGAAGGAGACCGGAGGAGTCGGGGACCTGATCGGTTCCAGCCGGCACCGAGGATTTCTCGGGGATACCCATCGATCCCCGATCCGTAAGGCTCTTCGCGACGTTCCCTGGATTTTGGTAAGACACTTCTTCTTGTAATTGTAGTAAGTGGGTAGGAGTCCCACTATAATAAGTGTATGGTAAGGAGTGGGTTGGAGACCCACCAGTGGGTTTGAGTCTCACTGAGTAAGTCTGCCTGTCAGACGCGGTGAAAGCTGCGCAGGGTTGGACTATAAGGATCCTTGTGGAAGAGGAAGCCTAGGCGCCTGCCCGTAAGACATAAGCGAAAGCTATTGCAGGGTTGGACAAAAGTGGAAACAAGAGAACCTACATGCTCTAGTGTTCTCTAAGGTAGTGCCTCTAACAAGAAGTTAGGAGGGGTTTTTCTTCTGATACAGAATTGTTTATTGTGTCTGTGTATCGAGAAGAAAATTAAGAAGTGTATAATATTGTGTTTTATGTCTTTGTTTAAAGTAACAATTGTGGAAAAGTGTGAGTGTGGCTGTAAGGGTGAGACGTGCAATTAAGCACGAAAGCGAGTGTGGAGCATGGATCCGCGGATCGGGGAGACAGAGTTGAATAATTGTGTATTGTACTGTGAGTGATTATACCATGGCATCTAAGTTAACTCGGTTGTTTAAAAGTAAAAGCATGCGTAATCTTGCTGTAAATGATAAAATCCCGAAAAACTCTCCATTGGGATGTTTATTGGCACATTGGGGAGATTTATATGAGGATTTGCCAAAAAGCCAGATGATTGAGTATTGTAATAATTGGTGGCCTCTGTATACATTGGAAAATCAGGAAAAGTGGCCCATAAATGGAACACTGAATTATAATACTATTCTGCAGTTAATGTTATACTGTAAAAGGGAAGGGAAATGGAGTGAAATGCCATATGTGGATTTGTTCTTTTACCTGAGACAGAGAAAAGACTGGCAGGATGAATGCAAGTTAACTGATGGAGATAATTTTGTGATGGCTGTAACTGCTGATAACAAGAAAGTAAAAAGGTGTTGCTCAACTTGTGAGATCGGGAAAGGTTGTTTAAAGAAAAAGATTGTCACTGAGAGTGATGATGGACCAGAATTAGATATATCCCCTCTTAGGAGAGAAAGGAATCAGGGTCGAGAATCTAGGGCACGAGAACAGGCGATTGAACCGGATAGCAGTGGAACAGGAGATGTGGAAGAGAGATTATCGGAGATTGTAATTCATACTCCTGTTTCACGGAGAACTCGGCAACAGACACAGACTATAGCTCCCCTGCGACAGGGAGTTGGTAGTGATGGACCGGTCTATGTGAAAGTACCTTTTACAGCTATGGATTTGATGACTTGGAAGCAGGCAGCAGGAAATTATAGAGAAGATCCTGAAAAAGTGGGCAAGGTGGCAGATACTATAACTAGAACACAGAATCCAGACTGGAATGATTTACAGGTGATCCTGGATAATGTGTTAGATGATACAGAGAAGCAAACGGTATTAAAAGCTGGTAAAGCTCAGGCAGAGTTGGATGTGATGAGTGGAATTACAGGTGGAACAATAGAACAGAATTTTCCATCTGGGGATCCGCAGTGGGATCCAAATAATGTAACACATAGAGAAAGACTGAGACGGTATCAGAAATGGGTTTTATATGGGATTAGACATGCCATGCCTAAATCTCGGAATTGGTCTAAATTATATGAAGTAAGACAAGATAAAAATGAATCTCCCTCAGCATTTTGGGAACGATTAAAGGAAGCTGCCAGAAAACATACTGATTTGAGAGTGGAAACAGAGGCAGCACAAATGCAACTGGCTTTGATTTTTATGGGGCAATCGGCACCAGATATAAGGAAAAAACTCCAGAAACTGGAGGGAGAGAATTCAAGGAGTTTGAATACAATGCTGGAAGTCGCATGGAGGGTATATAACAACAGAGAAAGAGAAGAAAGAAAATCAAGGAGAACAGATTTATTGGCAGTAATGACAGGAACGGTAGACAGAGGAAGGGGCAGAGGAAGAGGACGAGGATTTAATGGGAGGGGAGGTTGTATGCACTGTGGCCATCGGAAATTTAATACCCCCTTAGGAGTAAATCAGTGTGCTTTGTGTAGAGAGGAAGGACATTGGAAAAAGGATTGCCCTAGAAACAAGAGTGTTTCTCACGACCTTGCCAAGATAATGATTTTAGACGACTGAAGGGGACCGGAGGGGAACCCAGCTGAACCTCTGGTTAAAATTTAGCTGGGAGATAAAGAAGTTAAATTTTTAGTAGATACAGGAGCGACATTTTCGGTATTAAATACATGTAAAGGAAAAATAGGAGCAAAACCAGCCAATATAATAGGAGCAACAGGGAAAGAAGAAAACCAGGCCATTCCTACAACCCCTAGATTTGAAATTTGGAAATAAGATAATTACACATGAATTTTTGTATGTACCAGAATGTCCGATACCCTTGTTAGGAAGAGATTTGTTGTCTAAATTAAATGCACAAATTGTTTTTGATGAAGGAGAACTTTTCTTGAAAATACCCGAGTCAAAAACGGGAGAAATCTTGATGATACAAGAAAGAGTAAAGGAACAAGAAATTCCACCGGAGGTGGATTTGGCAGTGATCCCTACTGTATGGGAAACAGATATTCCTGGTAAATCGAAACTAGCAGAGCCTGTTAAAATAGATTTGAAGGAAGGCGCAGGAACAGTGAGAATTAAACAATATCCAATCAAATCAGAAGTGAGACAGGAATTGAAGAAATTGAGTGATAAATTTTTGGAGTATAACATTTTGGAAGAATGTGAATCTGAGTATAAGACTCCTATTTTACCAGTCAGAAAACCCTCGGGTGAATATAGGCTGGTACAAGACTTGAGAGCAGTAAATCAACTAGTTAAGGACATTTATCCTGTAGTAGCAAATCCTTATACACTGTTAACAGCATTAAGGGACACTTATCAACGGTTTACAGTGCTTGATTTAAAAGATGCTTTCTTTTGTATACCTTTGGAAAAAGAAAGCAGAAAACTGTTTGCTTTTGAATGGGAAAATCCTCAAACCGGGCGAAAGATGCAGTTGACATGGACTAGATTACGCCAAGGATTTAAAAACAGTCCAACTATTTTTGGAAATCAATTAGCAAAGGAACTTGAAATGTGGAAACAGGATAAATCAAGACCTGGGCATTTACTTTTACAATATGTGGATGACATATTGATTGCTACAGAAGAAAGACTTACCTGTATACAGGTGACTATCGACCTCTTGAATTTCCTGGGACTAAATGGATACGAAGTGTCCAGGAAGAAAGCCCAGACAGCCTGCCAGACTGTGATATATCTGGGCTTTGAGATTTCAAAAGGACAACGACAATTAGGAAAAGATCGCAAAGAAGCTATTTGTGGTATACCTGAGCCGAGAAATATTCATGAACTCAGAGCATTTTTGGGAATGACTGGGTGGTGTCGCCTTTGGATCATGAACTATGGGCTAATAGCTAAACCGCTGTACGAGGCCCAAAAGAACCCTCCCTTTGCATGGGGCCCACAACAACAAAAGGCTTTTGTAGAGTTGAAACGTGGCTTAATGTCTGCACCTGCTTTGGGACTGCCGGATCTAACCAAAGATTTCCAGTTGTTTGTTCATGAAAGGCAACACCTTGCACCGGGCGTGTTAACCCAGAGGATAGGAAGCTGGAAACGACCAGTCGGATATTTCTCTAAACAACTGGACACGGTGAGTAGAGGGTGGCCAAACTGCCTTTGAGCAGTGGCAGCAACAGTGATGCTCATACAAGAAGCTCGGAAATTGACTTTGGGAAGAACAATAACAGTCTATGTCCCACACATGGTGATAACTGTCCTAGAACAGAAGGGGGGACACTGGCTGTCTCCCAGCCAAATGATGAAGTACCAGGTAGTACTGACTGAACAGGATGATGTGATTCTAAAGACAACTAACCTGGTAAATCCTGCAGTGTTTTTAAGTTCCATACAGGAAGAAGGACGACTGGAGCATGATTGCTTGGCTGCCATCGAGTATGTTTATTCCAGTCGTGAAGATCTGAAGGATGTACCACTGGAGCGACCAGACTGGGAACTGTATACTGATGGAAGCAGCTTCATGGAACAAGGAGTCCAATATGCCGGATATGCGGTAACAACAGAGACTACAGTTATAGAAGCAGGAGCATTGGCGAGTACCACATCAGCCCAAAAGGCGGAACTCATCGCTTTAATTCGAGCCTTAGAGATAAGCAAAGACAGGAAAGTAAATATCTGGACTGATTCAAAATATGCCTTTGGGGTAGTGCATGTCCATGGAGCTTTGTGGAAAGAGAGGGGGTTATTGTCCTCTCAAGGATCAAACATTAAGCATCAATCAGAAATTTTATGATTATTGCAAGCAGTTCAAAAGCCAGATCAAGCAGCAATCATGCACTGTAAGGCACACCAGATTGGGAATACAAAAATAATAGCTGGGAATAATTTAGCTGATAGAACAGCAAAAAAGGTAGCAAAGAAACAAGCATTGCAAATGGCAATAATTCCTTCTAAAACAGTAACCCTTCCTAGGGAAAACCCGAGATATTCAGAGGAAGATGACAAATTGAGTCCGTTATTAAATGCTAAGAAAAACTTAGCGGGATGGTGGGTAACTCCTAATGGACAGGTAGTAATTCCACCTCTTGTGATGAGAGAGATAATTCAAACGAGACATCAGGAATGTCACTGGGGAGCAGAAGCCTTAGTAACATCTTTACGAAAACAAGTAATATCAGTTAAGATGTTGGGAATAGCTAAAATGGTAACTGCAAAGTGTGAAGTATGTTTGAAAAATAATCCAATGATTAAGAAAAAGGTTCAAATGGGTAGACTGAAATCTGGTGTAGAACCTGGAGATGATTGGCAAGTAGATTTTTCAGAGTTACCTATAGACAGAATGGGTACCGGTACATCCTGGTAGGGGTTGATACTTTTACAGGATGGCCAGAAGCCTTTCCCTGTCGCACTACACAAGCAAAAGAAGTGGTGAAGTGGTTATTACAAGAAATAATTCCGAGATTTGGAGTTCCTATTGGAATTTCTTCTGACAGAGGTCCACACTTTGTTGCTGAAGTAGTCCAAAGTGTTAGCAAAGTATTGGGTATTAATTGTGACCTACATTTATCTTGGAGACCCCAATCTAGTGGGAAAGTGGAAAGGATGAATCAAACTTTGAAACCACAAATAAGTAAAATTTGTCAAGAAACCAGTCTAAAGTGGCCTCAGGCGCTTCCATTGGCATTATTACGTATCAGGGTACAGCCAAAGAGTGGAACCTCACTCAGTCCTTATGATTTATTATATGGAAAACCATATGAGTCTCCAGAACCAAATCCAAACGTACATGTAAAAGGAAAGCAGGATGTATATAACTATTTGCTTTCTCTAGGAAAAACTCCGGCTGCAATTCGGAGTGCAGTAATTTGGAATAGACCTTTATCCCTGGAAAATTCAGTGCATGATTTCCAACCAGGAGATTATGTCTATGTGAAGACCTGGACCTCTGAACCTTTACAGGAACGTTGGAAAGCACCTTTCCAAGTACTGTTAACCACTTTTACGGCTATCAAGATAGCAGAATCGGATGCTTGGATCCATTATACTCGAGTGAAGAAAGCACCTATTCCATGGAAGATTATCAACCGTGACCCAAAGACTTTAAATTTGACTTTGAAAAATGTCTAATTTTTCATATCAGGTTATGATCGTTCTTTGGATTCCATTTGGGTTGGTAGTGTTGGCAGGATCATGGGCTGACTTGGTGGACAGGAATGAAAGACAAATAGAGACAGAACAAGTGATTGACATTCCCAAACAAACGGCTGAGGAAAATTTGATGGTAGGATTGATTAAAGGATTTGCCAATTTACAAAATGTTATGCAGATCACTGCTTGTTTACCAATACCGAGGGCAGTAGGTGAATCTATTCCATGGGGAATCTTAACCATGAATCTGACCAAATTAGAATATGAGACAATGGATTGTAAACAAGAACCTAGGGAAACTTGGGAATTGCAAAAGGTTAAAGTTGGGGAAGAATCACCAGTATATTCAACCATTTGGGAATGTAAAGGATGATCTGTAGCTAAACCGGGATTATATGGAGATTTAGGGAACAAGGGATGGTGTTACTAGCCTAAAATGGCTACAACAAACACCAGTGTATGGATAACCGAGACAAAATGTGAGAAAAAGAATCGAACCCTACAGGAAAAGGAAATAGTTTGGGATTCGGTTTGGTCTATGACCTTATATTCCCATTTTCAGTATATGGCAAAAACTCCTTGGTGTTTTACCTGGGATGGAAAAGTGTTTTCAGTATTACCCTGGGTCAATGATAGATCAACTTCATTGGGAGAAAAGGAGAATAAAATAGTGCCATGGTGGAAATGTGAAAAAGTGTATGATTGTAGCAATGCAGACTTAATAATTCAAAGAATCCCTCCTTTGGCTGCCGCTTTAAAATATGGTTGTTTTTGTCGAGGTCTTAAGAATACTCTCAATCTATCTAGCGCCTATATACCCAGAAGAGGAATTATGTTTAGTTGTAGAAAATCTACTATTCAAAGTCCAGGACATTTAATTTGGGCATTGAGTGATGGAACCTGGACAACTCATCTACCATTAGATGGTAAAGTGAAACAAATAACTTTAGGCGTGCCAACATTGTGTCCGATTTGGAAGAAATCACCGTTTAGAGGATCTCTAGAAAATTTAGAACTGAAACAAACAAAGAGATCTGAGACAAATGATGATACTTGGAATGAACCATCTACAGGAGTGAAAATTGGCTGGGCAATTGAATCACTTTTAAAACCTATAGCATCATATAGAAACAGAGCATGGCTTTATAAGTTAACTGGTCAAGTGGAAAAATTAGCAAACGTTACCAAAAAGGGGTTTAAGGAATTGAATATACAATTACAGGCGACCTCTAGAATGACTTTACAAAATAGAATGGCACTAGATATGCTCCTACTTAAAGAACATGGAGTATGTGGATATCTCAAAGATAAGCTGGACCACTGTTGCATCCCCATTTCAAATGTCACACAAGATGTGGAACATGATTTGGATTTATTAGATAAAATTGAAAAAGAAACAGAATCAATTCAAGAAGATATGTCAGAAGACTGGTTAGGGAAAATTTTTAACAAATTAGGAAGGAACTTGAGCTCTTGGATACAATCCCTAATCAAAACTTTGTTTCTGTTACTGATTGTCTTTTTGATGATCATGTTGGTATATGCATGTTTGAAGAAGCAGTTTACCAATAGAATTGCAATCAATCGTATGATCATGAGAGAAGTACCAACCAGTCCACCAAGGTATAGCCCACCACCAAAATATGTTGAAACAAATGATATGTAAATAATGTGAAAGTATTGAAATAATGATTTTCAACACTTTCAAAGGGGGGAAATGTTATAGATTTGCTAATAAGTTAAGATTGATTGACTTTATTTGATTGATTATTTGATTTTATAAAATCAATCATGTAATAGAAATATAAGAGGATGGGGAAATGTTATAGATTTGCTAAGAAGTTAAGATTGACTTTATTTGATTGATTATTTGATTTTATAAAATCAATCATGTAATAGAAATATAAGAGGATAAGAAAATATATTTTAATGAAACTTATAGTTATAGTAAAAAGCGGCTATAAAAAACCCTCTGTACAGCCCCGTACCAAGGCCGGAGGAATTGGTCAGAATCACCTAGTAGGAATGTTTAGAACTTAGATAACAGACTTAAGATTTGAGATGATTGTTTATATGTAACCTAGGAGGATGTACTAAAATGTCAAAATGAGAATTTATGTGAACTGGGAAGAGTCGAGTGAAGCAACCCATAGTTGCCGGCCAAGAAACAGTTACCTCAAGTGGCAGGTAATTCCGGCAGGGGGAGATCGAGACCACCGACTCACATACCACCTACCCAAATCGTACCCCAGACCCATTTCCGGACCTTTCTAACCTTTACTGCGCAGAATCGGATATGGGAGGAGAGTATGTTAATGATTTATGGGAAATCTTATGATTATGCATGGATATTTAATGAATATGTATGAATGAGTTCTATACAAGGTGTATGATTTTGAACCATGGTGTGCGTCAATCGTGAGGGGACTCACTCACGCACCCGGCCGTCCATAAAGAAATGTCTGCTTATCTACATCACATTGGTGTCGGTAAGTTCTTCATTCCGAGATTTCGGTAACACTGCCATCCCATTCTACTCTTGTACGGAAAGCGAGTAGCACAAGGAGCAGAAGGTAGCCCCAGAAGTTGTACACAACCGTCACTGTGGCTTTTGTGCAAAACTATTCCTCTATCCTTTGAGCTCCTTTTGTGTGACACCCACCATTAACTAAAGCTTAGGGACTGAAAGTTGATTTCTTTTTTTATAAAAGTCTGCTGCTTAGTCATTCCAGAATGTCCAAACCAACTTCTTATTGCAAAGAGCAGCCCACGTGTGACTAGATCACAACTCGGAAAAAACCCTCCTGGAACAGCCTTTTCAGTGATCCCTGACTTTGGGCTTGCAACCGTGGCACGGGGATGTTTGATCACATCCAAAGCCAGAAAGGAAGAGCTAGGGAGCTTTTGCTGAATTCAGTGGTTTTTCAGTGGATCCAGCCGAAGCCCAGCTGACAGCAGAGATGAGTTACACTTCACAGCTCAGGCATGCATCAGAGGGCTGTGTACTTCTATTGCACAGACACCCGAAAAGAGGCAGTACTGGGTGCTCGCTGTTCAGAAGATTTTTCCATCTTGCATCACATGTGGCCTAATTTTCATTAAAAACTTGATGTTCTAAACCATCAAAGCTCTTAGGAAATGACAAAGATTTCCAAGGGACAAGTTTTGCCCATAATCATGGGTGAGGCATGCCCCACGGCCACTATCATCAAAAAAAATCAGTGGCCATTCTTTCCCTTCTGCAGCAGGCCCTCAGCCTCTCCTGGAAGGTCTGCGGAAGCTATCCTTTCTTCTGCCCCTACATTGATGCTGGAACTTTAGGAAACCCTGGGAGTTTTACGCTCTCTCCTTCCAGGTGAACCTCAGAGAGTGCTCTCCTGAAAGGAGGAGGAGCAGAGTAAAATACAGACCATTCAGGACAGCCGAGAGAAAAAGAAAGAAAAAAGAGAGTATGTCCCGCTCCTCGCTAGCAGCTGGGGCTTCCAGGAGCACCCAGCCGCTGGCCAAGGCCTGGGTACCCCGGGCTGGGACCGTGTGACGCTCCCACCACAGCATGTCCCAGAGCACATGGACCAGGGCATGGAGGGGCCGCAGCCTCCTTGCCCTCAGTCCCAAAGCCACACCTGGTTCTGTGGAGTGAGAATTCGGATCTCAGTCGGGTTAACACCTTGGCACATCATGGAGGGATTACAACTCGGCATTCAAAGAAACAGGGGTGTGGGTGGCCCAACAGCACAGAACTGTTTCCCAAGTCCCTAACTTCTGCTGCTTTCTGGCACTCATTTTTTTGCCCACGGAACGTCCCCAGGTTTTGAGCTTGGTTTTGAACGTGATTCTCAACCAACCACATCAACACAGAGATCCAGCTTTACACGATGTAGGACACGGCAAGTGAAGGAGGGATCAGCACTTAGGATTTTGCTTCTCCCTGCAAAAGCGGCTTAGAAATGGGTTTTGGAAGAAATCAGATGTAACCCAGTACATTTCCATATCCAGAAAAAAACAACAAAAAAAGAATTTTAGGTGATTGAGCCCCCCCCACCACGTGCTTCCTTCCAGCACTCAAGAGCCATGGCTTTATTTGCATGAATAACTAAGAAAGTTCATTTTGAGCTTAAACAAAAATTTCAAACCACTTCTTAACCGCTGGCTTTGCAAGTTGCACAGTGCTGATGAGTTCTGTAAATCACCTGATCCAGAAGCGTTCGGCTAAGCAATTTATGGAGGCAACTGCAAAAACACACATGGAGGCCAGCCACTTCCCCGTGGGGCTCGAGATCCAACTGCAATTTCACAGTGCTGCACTAGGGCAAAGCTTCCAAATATTCCCTGCAAGGGGCACACGCTGTCTGCAAATCGTCCTCCAAAGGGATCTGTGACTGGCATGCAAATGCACGAGGAAGGCAGTCACACTGCTCAGAGTCGTCAAGAAGCAAAATTAATGACTCCCTAGTTAAAGATCACGGGTTTCTTCTTTAAACTCTTTTTGCACCCTGGGACAGTCTCCACCCTGACGATACAGCGGCTCAGCTCTGTTTTGTGAGGGATGGGGGGTAGGTGACCTCCTTGAGGTCCTCTCCCAAGGGGCCCATGGAAGAGTTCAGATCTCCTGAGGGACCACGAGGGTTTTTCCAGAGCAGGCTCCTCTTTCTAAACACCGATCGCTTGCCCAGCTCTGTTTCCTGTAACTCCCAGGTTGCATGTAAGTAATTTTCCTATTTCTCTGCCACAACAACAACAAAAGCTCTCCAGGCACAACCCCTGGAGATCCCTGCAGCAAAGTGATGGACAGCCCCACCACCACAGCAAAAATCCCAGGGCCAGGAGCACAGCGCTGAGCCAGGATTCCCTTGGGAGCAACTTTTTAAATCAACCCTTTCCTTCCACAGCTCTAACAACTGCAGCTGGCGGCCAGGAAGGCGGTTTGTTAACACGAGCCCTGGTTAATTACTGTAGGTGGCATTTGCCAAGTAAACCCTGCGCAATTACCGTATCAATAAAAAGCTGTTTCATGGCCTTTGTATCTGTCAGCTTGGAGCAGTAAGGAATGGCTCGAAGCAGCTGGGTTAGTGATCTCAGCACCCTCCAGAACGGGAGCCTGGCTGCTGGGGACCAGGGGCCTCGCACCTCCTTCCTCTTAGATGGGGAAAACCAGAGCGTTCCCTGGATGGAAATCTGACAGGGACCTCCCACTCCTGAAAAACACCTCAAGCAGCACCACACGGACAGAGAGGAAGGACAAGGTAACCTGAACCACGGAGCTTGCTGCAAGCATTCCCTGCCCCGTGCCAGCACAGCAAGGCCATCACCTCTGTAAGGGCAAAGGCGGCATAACTCGGTGGGTCAGTGATAACCGCTCCCAGAAAAAGACCTGACAGCACTTCTGTCAGCCGGGAGGAGCATAAAGCTTGTCTAGCAGGCTGCTCGCACTCTGACTTCTGGGGAGGGTGCTCACCCTGCTGAGGACAGCGAGCCCTGTAACACGCGACCCAGATGAAGCATAGACTTGAGCCACGAGGTGACGATTCCCACGCAGGGGCAGCAGCACACGTGTGGTACGTTCACAGACACCCTGCGCTCAGCAGGGCTCAGCCACTACGGTCTGGCAGCGCCTGGAGAGCGGGAGGTGACCCAGGGGCAGGGAGCACGTTTCACTCAGCTCCTACCGCCTCAGGAGCCCGATGGTGCATCCACGTAATAAAGGCTCATCCTGGAGGTCTGTAGGGGCTTAGTGCTCGTCCACCAAAGCTCTTCTGCTGTGTACCTCTCTGCCTTTACAAACACCTTGCAGCACAACGAATGCATGGTATGAAAGCTCGCTGCTTTGGCTGCTCTGGGATCAGCGGTCGGAGCCAGGCGCGCTAAGCCCTGGCTCTGCACAGACCAGCTGGGAGCCACAGGGACAGCAGGAAGGTGCTGGCACTGCCCTGCTGACCACCGGCTCTTCCTAGGAATTCCGTGGGAACCAACTGGGCTGGAAGAGTATTTGTGCCTCGCCTTTGCTGTGGGTAGCAGGAGGAGGAGAAAGGAGCTGTACCTGAGATGTCGCAGCAGACTGTTGATACACTCTGGCTTCTCGGGGTTTGAAGATCACGTAAATTTCAACTGAAGAATTTGGCCAGACATCTCCCTCCTAAGACAGGAGACAACAAACCATTTACCTTCAAACGTTACATTTCTTGTTTTCAACCACAGCCCTGTAAGCCTTTATTTAGAGCATCAATGATGAGCAAGGAGCAAACAACACTTACAAAATGTGTAAGACTTTGGAAGCAGCTGTGAAAAAAATTAAGTCCCTTACCTTAACTAGCACCCGGTAAAGGCTTGCCTTTTTTTTTTTTTTTTTTTTAATTAGGGCTATAATAAAGGAACTAAACTGGCTGGCTTCGGCATATCAAGGATCTCTTCAGAAGTGCCAGCTGACCTAAAGAAAAGATACGGTTTCCCTCCAAACCTTCCCTTATATCCCTGTGTCACTACAGCCATGTGAACACGTCTTCTCAGATCAGAAGAGATTCAGCAAGTCAAATGGATTTTTCCATTCTCAGTTACAAAGACAGAAAGAAAGAAAACCATGCCTGCCTTCATCATTGCAGAAGAGATCTGTAAACCAGCTCACAAACAAAGGCAAGGTCCCGTCAGGGCTGGCTACCCCGGCCAGGGCTCACTGTCCAAGCCTCCCTCTGCTTGCAGGCAACAACTGGCAGAAGAGGAATATCAGGGCTTTGCAATCTGCTCCAGCTGCCTGCAGGTCTCCACAGGGGGTATGAGACATTGCCCATGACACAAAGCCCTAGTTGTCCTGGCCTCCTCCCGTTCCTGCATCACCGCTGCTGTCGGAAGCGGAACCGGAGCTGGGTCAGTGCCCACGTGGCATTTCTCTGACACGAGAATGTGATCCTGGCTCAAAATAACCCAAACCGAACACCAAAATGGTGAACTTCCGCTGCACAAAAAAAAATCCAGCTTCAGCAAGAACCTGGGAGAACCCTGCAAGCGTAAATCTTCAAACAGCGAGGGAGTGGCGATGGGTCCCTGCAGGTGTTATTCCCAGCGGCCGAGGCCCCAGCGGGATGATTTGCCCAACACCACCGAGACCACGGTGATTGCTGCAGTGTTGCTGGCATCTCTCTGTACGCTGTATAACTCACCAGATGTCCTGCCATGCTCCAGGAAGCCAGTCAGTGGTGCAGTAAGATCCTGGTAAGGGACATATCTCCCTACACCCAGGGTGCTGCTGGATCCCAAGGCACAGTCAGATGAGACTGCTCTAAGGCATCAGAGGAGACAAGCCTACGGACGAGCAACACAACCCATCCATTCATATGCACCCGCACAGCTCTCTGCAACAATCCTAACGCAGCATTATTGATGGAGCTTTGCACTCATATCCTCACTCCCAAGAAAACCTGCACCAGCAGTTAACAGACTCAAACCTCTTGAGCTTCTGACATGAAATCACCATTCTCCAGGATTCAACATATTTGGACAGAAACTTCAGGCAGTACGTCCACAATCAGCTTCCCTGTATTGTCAGTGAAGCTGCACGCCAGACTGTTTGACTCAAAGGGAGAGGGCAAGAAGAAATCATCAGTTACACATTATTCTACTATTCTGTGGCTAAAAAAAAATTGTGAAGGACATGACTGTTTTGGGAAACCTTTGTCATTTCTCCCTTCATTACTGCTGTATGTCAGACCATAAAACTGGAAAATATTGTGACCTATTTCTCCTGGGAAATGAAAATAGGCTGTTGGAAAGGTTCCTCACATTCCTGCTACCCCACGGGGAAGAAAGAATTGCTGGTTAAAAGGATACACTTCACTACTCACCCTTGCGGGCTACTGCTACATAGGCGTACCAGCCCTAGGACACGGCAGGAGCCAGCGGTCTGCCGCGGCTAGCATATTCTCCGTAAGATGGCAGTTGAGTCAGATCATGGAAAACTACCGTGGATGCTTGCCAGGACAGAAATGCAACTATGCAGTGCTGTGAACACGATATTGCAACACTTCTGGCTTAATGTCAGCCTCAGGCAGGCTGCAGCTGGCAGGTGGCATAAAATACAGACGGTGGATGTATGATGATCCAGCACAAAAACTCCTGCTGTTGTGCCCTGGCTTTGCTACAGCATATGCCAACGTGATACCCGAGGGGACGGCACACCATGACTCACCGCTACAGAAGTGACCTCAGTAAGGAGACCAACCATAAATAGATGCAGATCCTATTTCCCCTCCCTCAGCCCCTAAATAATGCGAATCTCCTCAACCTCCACCAGCCTGAAAAGGAAAAAGCTGGTCTTGGAAAGTGGGGCACCACCAACTGTCGGCCTGCTTTGTTTGGTGGAGGGAGAAGGTGATCCATGGAAAGGAAATCACTGCTCAAAGCACACCAAAACCCCCAAAGGCAGAGCTGGCAACACAAGTACTGAAGTGACTCCCCAAAGTGCATCCTGTTAGTTCACGGCACTCAGGGAAAAGGCAGCGCCAAAGCCAGTATCTGCCCCTTCCCATCAATAACCGAACCCACAGCGAGCGGAGGGATGGACCATAGCTCCCACTGGAGATGGCGCCTTCTGCCAAAAACCAAAGTGCTCTGCAGTCCCCTCTCATTTGGATGGGGACCAGCTGGGCACCTCAGCTGAGGTGGACGTTTGCAGGAACAAATATCGCTGTTATCTCCTGGCCCAACCTCTGCACCAACAGCAGTAGCACTTGCGTAACCTGCACATCTTGAAGACCACCTCCATCGGCTCAGAGCTGACACGTGGCACTGAGGAGTCGCTACCAGGCAATGACAAGACAGTGATGACTTGTCAAGGTAAGAGCAATGATTACAAATCCTTTTCCTCCCTTTCCTCTGGTTTCCATTTCCAAGGAGTCAGCTCCCACGTGTCTGTACTGTGACTTACAGCTAAGCTGTGGTGGGGAAGGTGCAGCAAAAAGCAAGGACTTTGTCCTTTGAGAGCCACCTGGGCTTCTACCACAGATGCTTCTGCTGACATACCATGTGTCTTTGCAAAAATAAATCAACTTTGAGATGCACTCAGGAAGTCAGAGTTACAGAACAGCTTGTTTCCCACAGGCTTGGACGGCTGCTCAAAACGTTCATGGTCACAGGCTGACTGCAAAACCGCTCCTCCTCTTTTCTCTTATTATTTTCATCAGCAAGTTAAGCTTATACAGGCCGAAATAGCCTGCTGCAGCTTCCACTGAGAGCAACCCCTGGCAGCTAACGGCCCGCTTACACAGCAAAGCTGCTGCACAAACCCTGCAAAGCCACCCTGCCCAGAGAGCCTTTCCAAGGCTATCGTCCCTCCAGCGGCCTCCTAACCTCCAGCCACTTGTTCCAAGGGTTTGATTCTTTCTATAGGGTGCTCCCAGGCACCACAGGTGATAGGTGAGAAGAGCAGCCGCCGCTTTTGGCCAGAAGGTCCGAGGCAGCAAGGTCCCAGCTCTGGTGGGGCCCCTCCAGCAGATTTACACGGCGCTGCAAGAAGGGTCTCTGTCCACGCTACAAGTTACGGGACTCTCACCGGGGAGAAGGTTGTGGAAGTCAGCCGCAGTGGATTTTTAGATTTTACATTTGATAGGAAAAAAGACTAACATTTGATGTGAAGACACCCGTACGCCAGGGGGGAAGACAGACATCAGCAAAACTATGAATGTGAAACCCATTGTTCCATAAATCATGGAATTAATGGAAATCTAAAGACTGATAATGCTGAACCAGCCAGGAGGGGAACGACTCCTGTAGTATCCCACTTACACCCAGTCCTAAGCAAACTGTAACATCAACACAGCCATTCAGGAAAGGTTTCCACTCAAGACTTGAGGCCAGGCTACACTCTGGGTCCGTACAGCGCTACACGGAGCACCAGGACTCAGCGGGCAGCCAGGCTGCTGGACCTCACCCTAATGCACTTCAGGAGCCCAAGAGCAGGTTAAGCTCGTTATGGAGACCTAGCCCAGTTGTAATGAAGCAGGAGCCCTGGGACATGCTCCAAAACCAGCTGGCACAGCTCAGGCGATCGGCTCCCGCTCTCTGCAATACCCCCGCTGCTCTGACACAGGCTCTTGGTCCCATCATGCTGCTCTCAGCTGCAGTGGTGTGAAACTGCAGCTGTGCTCACATGGGGGGCTCTCAGCCTCATTCGGGCTATAGGAGTAACCAAGAAGAGAACAAGATCCCCTTCCTTAAAAAAAAAAAATAATGGTTTCACCTACTATAAAAGAAAGAAGAGGCTCGGATTATTCTAGCGTTTGCAACAGGATGAGAAGGGATTTTGCATTGCTCAGGCAGCAGGCATTCTTCATCTCAGACCATGCAAATACTCAGTCAGGGCTCTGTTTCATTGAAGGACATGAGGTTTTGATTGCGCAAACACAAAAGCAAAAAGTTTTCTCCAAGTCTGCAATGAAACTCAAAAAGTTCGTTTAAAGCTGCCAGCCTTGCGTGCAGGCTCACAGACGATGCTGGGAGGGAGAGTCACACATGGTATAAATCCAGATTATATGAAGGGATTGGTCTTTCCGTGATTAAATGGGCTGAACTTGGCCTCCTTTCCATAGAGGACCTTTTCATTCTTCAATAGGTGAACTAATGCCCATGGTTAATCCCCATACGCTACGTGTAAGGCCTGCCCTTATATATAATAATCAGTACCCCTGAACACTGTAAGGACACTTATGAAGTGCCCTTAATTTATAGCCCTTGCAGCAGAGCTCAGCTTTAGGCAGGCTCTCGCCGCCTGCCAGGAGCTCACTGTTTAGAAACGCTTTTTGCAACAACCTCTCCCAGCCTCACTAGAAACCTCATGTCTTCCCTCTCGGCACATCAAGACGCTGACGCGGGTATCTGCCAAGTGACCTCATTCAGGGAGGAGGAGGAGGAGGAAGAGAGGTTCTCAGCTATTGCTTACCACCGGCTCAATGGCAAAAATATCACTGGAGAAAAGCATAGAGTCTTCTCGCACCTTTGCCCTCTGGTTCTGGAAGGCACGGGAGAGAAGGGAAAGGCGTTCTTGGAGCGTGGGGTCCATTGCACACTGCTTGAGAAAAGAATCCCTCTCATTCTCCTCCTGCTTCTGCAGCCTGAGACAGCACCTGCAGCCACGGGGAGACACAAACCAAGCAGATCATTTAATAAACAACATATTTGCAGAGACTGTCGCGTAAGCGCAGGAGCAGCCACGCACTGGGGGAGGAACAGCAGGAGCAGCTCAGCAAGGGGCTGACCCCAAGCCACGGGGTCCCAGGCAGATCAGGTTATCACTTGTTCGCTGGCACGGCAGGTAGTTTTACGCCACACTCACGAGCTAAGAGGAGGTTTTTGAAAGCTAGCAGCCCTCAGGAGAGCCTCCTGGCTCAAAGCTACTGCCACGACTAATGGACAACCCACCAACACCCTCAGATGGCTTTTCCTCCCGTAGAGGTGCTCGGGGAGATGGATGAAGATGAAGGAGCACACACTGCAGTGCTTCGCTGGCAAGGGGAGAGCAGCTGGGATTCAGCTGCAGGTTACCAGCATCACTCTTTTTTACCTTCCCTTTTGGACTGGCAGGGATAAGCAAACTAGATCTGCTCCACTGCCTACACTGCCATCCAGCAGAGGATCCCAGAGCATTTGAAAAGCCAACTCACGGACTTTCAGGCATTGCATCACTTCAGTGAAATTAATGGGTTTATATGCATGAAGACAGAGGCCCCGAGAGGTGAAGGGACTTTGCCTAGCATCACCCAATAACGAAGGCAGGACCAGCATCTCTGAATGCAAACCCTTACATCCAGCCTTGAACCACTTCAACATTTTTCTCTTTTTGGCCTTCTCCTCAGAGCTTTGACACAGGTCACCTCTCCCTCACTCGGTAGTTGTAGCAGCAATCATTCTAGTGTTTAAAGCTCGCAACCGAGAGGTGAGAAGGGAGCACTGCTGCAGAGCACTTGCTTCCCAGCTGGCACGTGGATGTGCCCCCTTCACGCTCCAGTCCCCTGGCCACCAAGGACCAGCAGGTGACTACTCGAGGGCAATGAGGGGAAGGCTCCATACACAGCACATCAGGGCAACGTGGTATAAACAGGACCGCAATCACCACCCAGCTAAATTCCAATACATTTAGAAAGGAAACACAGCCATGGACATTACTAGCAGCACGCAGACAGAGCCTCGGGCAAATGCTGTCACCAGTGCCAAAAATACTTTCTTTGGCTTGCTCCCTGTGGAGTGTCATGAGAAATGTTTTTCCACGGCTGACCTACAGCGCTGTGCATGAGGGGGGCTTCCAGGCACCGAGATGAGCAACCCTCAACTAAGCCTTCATCAACAGACAATAATTCCATTGTTGAATCCCAGAAAGTCCTGCAGGAGGGAGACAGAGCAAACCCCTGGGTAGACCTTGTGATGATCCAGGTCTTTTGGGGTGACAGCCAAGCGCAGGGTGCTGAACTGCCTCCTCCCATTGGAAAGGTCCTCTCTGCTCTGACATCTCAAAAGCTTCTGCTACAGCAGCACAGAGGCCTCGGAGCTATGACCACCCCTAAGACTGCAAGTAAGGAAGAACAAAGCACTCTGCTCAGAGTACAGAACACGAGCTGGCATAAGATCAAGTGCCATTGGAAAAAAATGGGTTGAAGTTAACTGTGGGGAAACCTGGTTGCTTCTGAGGGGAGAGAGGATCACTCAGGGTCCCATCTGAGATAGGCAGGTGGGAAGAGATGCTAAAAGAATGGCGCAGGGACGTACTAAGAGAAGGTCATGAGACTTTTTCTGTTAACACACTGATCTTGCACAGAAGTCACACACTGCGCAATTAAAAACAGAGAAGAGTGGAAAACTAGTTTTGGCCTTCAAGGCATTTCTGACCTAATTACACTGAACTTTATTTGCTCAGAAGCCCTCAAAAAGTTCTCCAGCTGAAGGCAGTTTCCTGACCAGCTCTGGGTTCAGACTAACTCCTATACACCTACAGCCATTCAACTCTGAGAAGGCACACAAGGACTCCCTAAATCACCCCAGCTTCTAAGTGTCTTTTCCAGTGCATCCCCTTGGGCTAGAAGTGTTTCCCTGCTGCCCCAAACGGAATTTCAAAGCTTCAGAGACACCCTGTGGAGAGCCTGCCCCACCTCTCAGCACCACGAAGACACAGGTGCTGACGCCCCAAGGCACTTCCAAGTCCTGTGCTGCCCTGCCTTCCCTGCAGAACCCTCCACCTCCGAACTCTCCGAGCCCCGGAGAAGGGGCAGGGATACCTCGCTGTGCTGGAAGCCGGGACAGCGCAAGGCAATTCAGCATCCTACAGCCGGATGGCCTCAACGTTCGGGGCCAGCAAAGCACCCTGCCCTGCGCACTACTGGACAAGAAGGCTGAAGAAGGTTGCCATCTTATCAAAGCTGGAGGGGAAGAAACTGCAGTGAATATCACAACAGGTACGCTGCCTGCAGCTGTTAGGTGCTACCGCTCAACGCAGTCCCAGGTAAGGAGCGCCGACACCTTCCTCAGCCTCACAGACCCTCTGCGAGCCCAGGGACCTGGCCTCACTGACTTAGGGCTCCCACAGATGGGAATTTGCTCTCCGAGGAAATGCAACCTTTCCTCCCCAAAACATGAGCTGGAACATGGATGGAACCGGAATGGGAAGCACTGAGCTCCATTACCCTGAAGCCCAGGGGGGGACACCCTGGTGTCGTGGATGGTTTACTTGTCCTACGCCATTCAAAAAAGCACCAACATCCCTCTGAGGCCGTACGTTAGTTTTACCCTTGGGCAGCGTGTCTTACTGAAATGAATCTTCCCAATGAACCTCAGCTTCTCCTGATCCTCCTCTTCTTGACTAACAAAAGCCTTCCACTGGAGTGGGCTATGACTTTACTCCGATTGTGGATGACCACGGATCTGTGGTTTGACAGCGTGATGTAGGTCTTCCCAGCTGTCAAGGAGTTCCTGTCTAGCCTGATGTTGACATCTTCAACTACTGCAAAATGAACTCCACGAAAACTATCATGATCTCGCTGTCTAAACCCATGGCCAGGTGGGTCTTGAAATAATGGGTATAGTTCTGATCTTAAAAACCAGGCTGAAGCCTTTGAAATTTCTGCCCTTCTCCGAAGTACAGAGCAGCTTCTATACGAAGACTGAACAGGATTCCTCAACCTAGAAACCACACAGGAGATAGGTAGGTTTGTAGAAGTATGAATGGCCTGGGAAAAAGTGAACAAGGAAAAAATTGTCACAATTTGTTGTAAAACAGGAACCCGAGGGCCTGAAATGGTATTAGTTAAAATGAGAGAAAAGTAGTTCTAATACTTTTCCTAGGAATATTCCTTCCTTTGGAACGTACTGCCATAGGTGCCTACAGGCGCTCATCGCTATAAATCCACAAAGCAACTGGACAAAGGCTTGGAAGGTAAAACCATCAGAAGCGATTAAACAAAGACGTGAATAAAGCCTCCAGCACAGAAAAATGCTGCCTCCAAGGCCCACGAGGGAGAAAGCATATGCACTGCCTGCTTCTACACGCTTTGCTAAGCATCCCCTACCGCTGCTCTCCTGGAGAGCACTTACACTCCCGGCTGCAGGCACCGAGGACGCTTCTGAAGGCTGGAGGGCTTTGCCGGAGCACCTTCTACCACAGAGAGAAGGATCTGGCATCGTGCTGACTGTGTAAACCCACAAACCTCCCGGTACAGACGAGAGCGTGCAGACGCCAGCGAGTCAGGAGGGAGCAGCAGGTCTTTCTGCCAGGCAGATAAACTGACACAGCAGAGCTGTCAGGGTTGGCCCAGGGCAGCTGCAGGCTTCATGGCCTGGGTGCCAAATTAGATGTGACATTTATTTAAGACTCTTGATGGTTTAATATATAAGTCTGGAGGAAAAGAAAAAAACAACAACAAAACAATCTCTGTACTGTACCAGCAATGTAGCCCTAGGTATTTCACCTGATGGGGTAATGTCCGTGGGTCTGTGCTTTGGGATGCTTTGCTGCCATGAAAGCACATTTACTGAATCCAGACGTACCTGCCCTATCGTTACTTACACAACACGATGATCTTATTACAGGCTGTCAGCTCTCTCATTCTTACATGCTTTTGACGTATTTCCCAGAGACAGCAGGACACAGCTCACTCTGCAACCTGAACAAAGCAACACCTGAACTTGAAATTAAAAGAGAGGCTTCTTACACAGCAGTAGAGCAGGTGCTTTGGGCTGTGCACTCCTGAGCGATGCTCTCTGAGACAGCGGGAACACCACCGTGTTTTATTCCAGCATCCATCTGCATGGCTATGGCCACCGGTATCTCAGCACATCATGGTAACTTTTAACTATCTGAAAGTAAGAAACCCAGCACTGGGTCATCCTCTGGGGGGCCTGTTGTGCAGGAGGAGAGGGAATTTACAGAAGAGCTAAAATATCTTTCCGAATATTAAGCAAACCCTTGAACAAGATTTCAAAACAAATTTCAGGTTTTATGAAGAATGCGTTCCCAGCATTCAACAGCCAGTACCTTCCTCCATCGATTACTGCTCTAAATATTAGGAAGCTGGTAGCCAGATGGATTAGACTGAAGAGAAACAAAACAGCACTCTGCTGCCTTTCGTCCTCACCGTAATATTCTCCCTCTATCCCTGTAACTCCCTCCTCGCTGAATTTGGATTTTAAACCTTTTTAGGAGTGCATGACAGTCAGGTTCAGAATATTTGGGTAACAGGGAAAGCAAGTTTAAGTTAATTTGCCCAGTTTGTCAGAAAACTATGCCTGGCTCTCACCTCTTCTAAAAGAGACAGGTCCTGCTGCTTTTTCACTGAAAATACAAGCAAGCAACGAAAGCCGAGCTCTTCACTCAGAAGTGTCATTGTACCTCCACATCGACCCTTTGAGCAGTTCTTTTGCTCCTGCTACTATCACGATACCCAGCTGCCTCACCATCACCAGCATATTCTGGTTTTTCAAACAGCATGCAAAGGTCTGCTGGTACCACTTCACCACCGGAGAAGGGAGTCACTTCACCAGGCTAACGATCTCTGGAAAGCGAGAGGAGTCCCCTGCGGCTGGATCCAGCCCTCCCCACCATATGCTTTTGGCTGCACCTCCCACAGAGCTACCTCGGTCAGAGTCAGGAGCGCTGCTCTGAGCTGTTTTGCTGTCAGGAAGCTAATGGCATCACCTACAAAGTGTGCTGGGTCTCTGACAAAGGCCACCTGTCAGTCCCCACGCTCCTATTTCCAGCACTAGAGCAAAACACAGGGCAGCGACAGTCATTTTTAAGTGCTTCTCTGAGGCAGTGCTCATGAGCTACCTTCAGACATCATTAAAACCATCGTGCTAGTTACTCCAGCCCTAGGAGCAGCTTGTTTATAAACCTCACCATTAAATAACTGCTGCCAGCACAGGGGTTTCTACAGGACCATTGCCCAGGCTACAACAAAGCTCAGGGCACCCTAATCATCACTGCTGCCACAGCTGATGCTGTCAACAGCTAAAGCCCCCAGCAAAGCCCCCTCTGAGCCCATGCAGCCCATCGCAAGGAAAGGATCTGCTACCCCAGAGCACTGCAAGCCACCGTGAGACAACAGATGGGCAGGAAAAGGGAGATGGAGAGCAATGACCAGCCACAGCGTCTACGGGACAGGTCGCAGGCTCTTCAGACGGCTCTCCTGCACTTAGGAGTCACCTTGCTTTCCACCAGGCTCCTTGTTGTGCATCCTCCTGTAATGGAGCACCCAAAGGATTCCCCATTACCTCCTCCGCACCGTGCTTAGGAAGGGCTGTTGGCTTTCTTACGGGATGGAATACTCCAGCGCAGGAATATCTGGGAGCCAGCACAGAGCCTTTGTGCTGCCCAGTGTGAAGGAGCCTCGCAGAATGGACTGAAAGGACAATGAAACTGTTGGATAACACAAGACAGCGCTGCCGCATATCCAGGATGCCGTGGGCTATATATAATCATTATTGGTACTACAGCCATGATACGCTGGGGTTGCTGATCACTGAAACATTGCTTTTGGCCCACGGGGAAAGACAGGGCAGGAACCTTCCTTCTGATTGCCTGGCAAAGACATGCTTAATACGCCACTTCATAAATCAATCACCCTTCAAGCTACTCTTCTGCTTCTCAGCAAACGCTGATTGATCCACCAGGAAAGGAGACTAATGAATGGTCAGTTCTGCCCCGAAACGCATCGAGGGTTCATGGCACCTAAGAACATACTAGTGATTTCCACTGATGATAGAAGAGACAAGCTGCAGTCCAGGATGCCCTGCAAAGAGATGAAAACTACATTCTCCCAGAAATCCTTCACAGGCTAAGAACGGGATAGGCGGCGTCACATGGAAGTCTGCTTCTGGGGATGAACAAAAGAGCCAAAAGGAGACTTTTAACTCCAAATAACCCTCCGAGCACCCACCCCCAAGCCGTGCTCATGCAGTCAACGCCACGGGTTGCTTTAGCAGCATTGTTGTCAGAAGGGGTGTTACATAGTTTGGGAGATATAAAGCCATGACTAACAAAAAAAAAAAAAACGATCAAGCAAATGAAGCACAAACTTAATTCCTCTTCTTCTACCCTCAAAGCGACAGACCATCGGCTTTGAAACAGAAGGCCCTAGAGAGGGGCGAAGGCCATACTCTGTTTGCAAGAAATTTAACAACCTTATCTAAAACAGTATATATAAAGAAAAATCATTGTTACAGGCAGTTGTGGAAAAGGGGAACAAAGACAGGAAACAGTTGTTAACTGTTAGCTGATCTGACATAAAGGAACACTTTGGAGAGCAATTATACTCACCCATCAATCTAATTGATTTGAACCATAAAAGCCTATATAACCAATTATTTGTATAACGTATTAGTTACCAATCCTCAGTTCGTTGCAGCACTGCTACGATTAAGATGCAAAGTCAACATATAATTGCCTCAACTCCTATTTACACCTTTTTTTGCCTACAGTATATGCCACCCTGCACTCGCTTTGAAGCAGACGTACAAGAACATAAAAGTCCAACAGAAACTAGCCAATCCTGCTGGGAATTCTCACAAGTGAAGGAAGAAAAGCACAACATGCACCCACGACCTGAGGCAAGCAGAAAGGAAAATCCCTTTGCAAAGTTCTTAAATGCCTGGCAGTCCAAGGAAAAGCTGGAGCAGCCTCTTGTAATAACCACGGCGTCAGAGCCTGGCTTACACCTTAGGATAACACAGGAAACAAGATCTTTAAAAATCACCAAACAAAACAAGTTTGTCTGCATCTGCTAGCACTAAACACAAACGGAAATAATTACATCAGTTCACGCACTACAGTAAAGCTTTGGAGCCAAGAGAGGCTGCTGCTTAGGGAAGCAGAAGGTTTCCCCACCTCCCAGCACTGGTAAGAAGCCACTACCAGCCTGCCTGGTGTTGAAGGATCGGAGAATTGCACGGCGATGAAGAGCTACAGACCTGACCAGCAGTGGCACACAGCGGTGGCCACCAGAAGCTATGGGGCTGTTGCCGTGAATTTAGCTCGATAGGAACCGAACACACTGCGACATCAGAGCCGCTGTGAACGCTCACACCAGACCAAGGTTAAAACCAGAAATGGTTTTGGCATTCCCACCCTGGTACCCTGCACGACACAGGCACAGCTCAGGTCAAGATGCAGCGAGGCAGAGGGTTTGCTCAGGCAAGTCCTGAGCCTCCTCCGCTCCGGCTGGAGTCGGCACAAACCGCGAGGGCTCAGCAACCTGAGTGATCTCAGGAACGTGAAACGCAACACAGCAAGGGCTGAACCTCAGCTAAACCCTGCTGCCTATCCACATCCATCCGTGGGTTTGCAGAGAGAAAAGACAAAGAAAAAGGCTTGATCTAGAGGCTAAGTCAATAGGATTTTCATTTTGTTTTCAAACAAGTTCCTGGAAGCTACTGATGGTAGTGCCAGCCTGGCAAGATGACAAGACCTTCGGTAGAAAGGGGGTTCTTAAAGGAAAGAGAAGAGAGGCATGCAGAGGTGGTTGTCTTCTCCAAAGTCTGCACAAAACCACAGACTAATATCACAGCAAGGTAATGTTTTACTCTTGCGAGTAGCTGAGATGCCCAGAGGTGATGGCACATCCGTGCTGCCGTTACTCGTTCAGCCTCAAACATCAATAAACACGTAGGGCTGGGATTTAATGAGCTTCCTGCGTGTGTACAGTGGCCACTAACACACCGCCAAGCCCTTGCAGAGGTGGCCTCATTTACCAACGTAAGCTGATTCAGCTAAGCCCAGCATCAATTTCAGCTGAAGAAAGGGATTCAGCACCCCAACACACCGACATTCCCGGCTGGGAACCCCATGCTGATCTGTGCAGGAGCTGAGCAGTCAGCAACGCCCCTGACAATTCCCCTCGGCCCATTTGCAACGCGATGCAGCCCCTACCACAGTTTCCCACCGCGGCCGAGATGCACAGGCTGTGCTTGCCCTGCTGCCAGCCGAGCACACCCGGTTCTGTAGTTACCGTCATCTTCACCAAACCCAAATGGCTCTAACACACCACACCAAACTCTCTGTCGTGCCACAGGTGACTGAAGAGCTCCACATCAGCTCCCTAATTAATCGTGTTTCATATGCCTTGATTTTTCCTGTGATCTCATGCCTCATTTTCCCCCATTTGTGATGAAACCTCGGTGCTTTCTCAAGCTGGCGGTTATCACTCATAGCTCCAGAGGCTGCTGCAGCACAGAGAAGCTGCCTGTGGTTAGGCCGAGAAGGGCAGAGGCACCTCAGGGCAGTGGCTCAGGCCGTCCTGCGTAGGGCAGAAGACCCAGATCCTCTTCTGACATCCCCTGCCACCCTGAGCATTGCTGCCGCACTAAATACAGTGATCCCCAGCCAGTTCTTCCAGATCTACCCAAGAAATTCTTTTGTTATTATTTTTTATGCTTACGTTGCCCTAAGGAGATCTTGTCTATCGTGCAAGTGTTGGTGCTGGCTTAGAGGAAGGGGAAGATCTGAGGCCAGCTCATCACGCTTACTGACCAACCCAAACCACACATCCCAGTAGCTCTCCGGTGCTCAGTACCAAACCCCCCTGCAGCAGCCCCCTGAGTGCGGGCAGCCTAAGCAGCAGCTGCTGGCCAGCCTTCGGGACTGGGGGGCTGGCGGGAGCCTGCCAGGGAGGAGACGGCTCCGGCAGGGCTTGCTTCTCCACGCTGCAGGCTGGAATCACCACCCCTGACGCGTTTGACAAACACACAGATGTGGTGCTTCGGGACACAGTTTAGTGGTGGGCTTGGCAATCCGGGGTTAAGTTGGACTTGGTCATCTTCAAGGTCTTTTCCAACCTCCATCATTCTATGATTCTACGAGGCTGCTGGCATTTGCCCCACGCCTAGCAAGCAGCAATGGGGAGGAAACGGTGCTGGGGACCCCCTGCTTCCAGGGCCAGGCAGCAAAGCTCAGCGGCGGGGGAACAAGGCAGCCAGACCCCTCCCTGACCCAGGGCAAGGCAAGCTCTGCTCCACATCCAGCTCCCAGTGTGCTGCACTGAAGAAGCCTATTTAGCTGCTCCCTCCTGCCATATAGGAATAACCTGAATCTGGCACAGAGCAAGTTTTGCTGCCCAGGGCTCAGGAGGGGAGACATGACTTCACCCACTTCCTACAGGGACAGGAACTGAGCTCACTCTGATTAACAACCACGGAGCCAGAATCAGACCCTGCTCGCACTTTCTACCTGCCCTTGAAGTAAGCAATTGAGGAGCCGAGGCTGAACTCTCCCATCTGTGCCCTGGGTGTGCAGAACCACAAAGGATGCTCTGAGCCTGGGTCTGCCATCCACAGCAAACAAGCCAAGATTTGCTTTAGCACAGCTCCTGCTCAGCAGCTGTCAGCCCTCCTGCAAGCTGTGTGGGAAGTTGAGGGAAAACAGGGTATTCATCTGCCAAACACCTAGACGGTTCCTCAGCAGGCTTTTAGCACAAGGCTGGAGGCTTCCAGCAGGACTAAAACCACCGAGAACTACTCCTGAGCCACACACGTTACCTCTCTTCTGGGGAAACCGCTTTTTGGGGCTCTGAACCAAGGGGAGACAGAAGAGTAATGGAATAGGCAGTTCTGCTTGAGGGCTGCCTCCTCTTGGGTGTGCTGTCTCCTAAAATACTCCTATGGGTATGGGTTCTGATCTCCCCCCTCAAAGAGGGTGAGATCCTGCCCCAGGCTTTTGCTTCTGCATTAGACTCACAGAGCTACTGAAAGAGAGCCATCCGCATCACTACTTTTATTACTGACAGCAATAAAAGCATCTCAATACATAGCGTCCGTCGGCCACGCACAAGCTCAGTGGTGCTTTGCTAATTACTGAAGTTTTCTGTGCTGACAAAGAGATGCCAAGGGATGCAGCAACCGATGGGGAAAAACTGCACAGAGGAATTTCAATACCGCACCACAGATCCCCTGGGCTAGAAGCGTGTTGTAGCGCCTTGCCACAAGGGCCAGTGGGCACTGGAGGCACCCACATACAGGCACAGGATCTGGTCCTACACCTTGAAGACCACCCATCATACTATACTAGTACTCGTTGGAGACAGGAGCCTAATGTGAGTCAGCATTTAGGGAGCTCTGAGTAGAGAAGCAATTCTCCTTCCACAACTCCAAGCATCTCGCCGGCACCTCCTGTCTCTGGCAGCCTTCTTCACCTGCATGGAGCACCTGCCGTAGACGTTATTGTTTTGGATGGCATTGGACTGGTGGATTTGCTTTGCACCTCTGGCACACCTCTGGGAACCCGTCATGCATCTCCTCAGCCACGTGTCCCTGAGCAAAGCTCACCTTCCCACACCAAGCTGGTGCTACGCTGCCAGGTTGCAATAAATGTTGTTACTGCAGCAAACTGGGTTTGGTGTACAATCAGCAGCACTCAGGGCAAGCAGCTTGGGCATCATCTCACTTGAGCAGGACTTGACAGCTGAAAGAATATCGAAACTTTATGAATACTGGATTGGTTGAGACTAGGACTTACCTCCATAAACTTATTTTCCCACATCCACACGGTCCACACAGGGTGGGCTGAACGTCATCTGGGAAAGGCCAAGTGACCAACAGGACTTTCAGTGGTATTGAAACCTTTTCCAAAGCTGTACGAGTGCTTCGCACGCAGGTTTCAGAAACCCTTTCAAGTACCATAATCTGATGTTAAGGTGCTGGACAGGGATATGCTGGAGCCCAGAACATCCCAAGTCACCCTCATTTCAGTATGAGCTGCGATTTTTCACACCCAGACACATGTACACAGGCGAAAAGGAGGAGTTTAGGCATGTAAACCACTGAAGGACAAGTTTTCATTGTAAATCATTACGCTCATAGCAGCAAACATTTTCTCCACACTCATCCATAAATTTGTAGCAACAGAACCGCCACCACACACACAGTCTATCCAGGGGACAGTACCTGTGCTCCTAACCAGCCCAAAAGACACACAATTTAAATCAACCAAATCATACGCTAAGGGAAAAATTGTGACTTGTTCACATGGAAGAGCTCCATGCTTGCTTAAGCAATGCTAGGGACAGATCTGACCCAGCTTCAGCAGAAATTTAAGCAACGTTCACCTGATCCTGCGTAAGTCACCCTAAGAAGGGTGTGATCCATTGAGAACGACTGCTGCCTGCGAGCAAGTCAGTACTGATACACAGCCAAGCGAGGGAAACGCCTCCCAACACCTTAAACTGCTGTTTTGCTCTTAGCACTTCTGTTTCTTAATAAACACTCTGTTGGTGGCTCTGAAAGAGCAACCCGGCTGCTTTCTGTACGCGCGTCACAGGGAGCCTGCCGTGGTGCCGGACACATTAGCCAGGGCTCGCCACGCGAGGTCAGGGAACGCTGTCTGGTGCTCTGCACTACTCCTGCAATAAGCTCTGCACCACACCTCGAAAGACTGATTGATTACACGTTTCTGCTTCACTTTAGCAATTCATCTCAGCAGCCTTTCACTTACCTGTACGCTTCAAAGCTAGAGAGATAATCCCTTCATTATCCCCTTGCTCTCCTTCGCAATTCGTAGTTTATTTCAAAATAACTGCAACATTGTACTGGCAGGCAGGAATGAAATCCTGGGTTCATCTCCCAGGGAGCTGCACGTGTTCCTGGGAAAACACCCATCTCGGAGCCAGCAGAGAGTTTATCCCCGTGGCCTACCCACACAAATGACTTTTGCAAAGATTGACTATGGGGGAACCAGCTGTTTCAGTAAGAACAAGACTCTCAGGTTTTTCAAAGCAAGCCACGAAGATCCTGGCCCTAATTATTCGCTCACTCTGTTCCGTCACAAAGTATAAACCCTACGGCCCTAATCTCCACTGTCACTGCTCATCTGCCCCAGAGAAATTCTAGCCCTCTGAATTTTATCCTATAGATTCTGTATAGGCATACAAATAAGGCACGTTTTTGTGCTTCCCTAGCTGATATTTCAGTCACCCGTCCTAGAAACTGTTACCCAAAACAATAAGCTCCTCTGAGTGAGCATCAACCATTCTCCGTGAATATGTCAATAACTGGAAAACATTAGACAAAGCTGAAATAAGTCGTGAGGCTACATAAGTGTTTGGAAGATACAGGAGCATTTGTAACTTCCACAAACCCAAGACAACTAAAATGCTCTTTGCCGGGCTAAAGCAGCACACAGTATCCCCTCGGTTAGGACACCACACTTCCAAGGACCAACGCTGAGGAACAGGGACAAACCAAACCTCCCTCTCAGGCGAGAGGAAACACACGCCAAGTGCCTTCACGCAACTGAGGAAGCGCCTCGTTCGGCACCACAACATACCCCTGCTGAGCCAAGGCCGACAGAAGCATTCTAACATGGTGCCTTTTCCTAAAGATATTCCCCGCTTACTCTTCAGTGAAGCGTAAAGCTGATGGTGTTTCTGTGGCCTGACCTCAGCTTCTCCTAGCCTAATATAAATGTTACACCTATCTCGGGAGGCAGCGAGCTCTTCCTGCCAAATCCCAAGAGCCCTCAAGTCCTGGCTGCATTAGTCCTGATGTCGTGAGCTGTGGGAGAAGGCAAAAAGAAAGAACAAGGCTCTGCGGCAAAACAACGTAGAAGCAGTGCAGGGGACAGATGTGTAAGAGACAGCGGCATTGGAGCGAGTCTGACAGAGGCACGCATTCCCACGTCGCGCTTCAAACATAGCACCGCCAAGGAATGAAGCTTCACACGTGCATATGCACACCGTAACGGAGAATCAAGGTTCCTCCCGCCTCCGACTCAGCAACTCCCAGCAAAACCCGATTCCAAAAAACCTCATTCCTGCTTGAGGGGATGCACTTTAAAAGCCCCCTAAACACCAACTATTTGTCACTTTTCTTTGAGGCAAAGCCGGGACAGGGGAGATACACCTGGAGAGGCAATTAAGGTGACCGGGACAACAGGGAATGATGGCAGATGGCAGTCATGGGGGGTGCTGGGTGGAGAGCACCCAGCCGACACCAGCATCCCCCAGGGAGAGACCGGCACACAGCCACACAGAACGAGGGCACACGCAGCCTTTGCCCCTTACCTGCTCACTTAAGCACCGAAACATACAGAGGTTTTGAAAGAAAAGGTTTTAGAAGTAGTCTGCAAAGCAAGCTTAACATTTTTCTGCTTTGAAAGGTCTCTGTTTTGAAGGACGCAGAGACTGGGCACCATGCAGTGCCCAGACCTTACCTGTGTCATAGTGAACTGTCAGGGGCCTGGAATAATCACCAGTCTTCTCTGGGTGGAAGTCCACCGTTACTTGCATGGCATCGCCAATCCCAAGAGTCCCAGCAGAGGGATCAACAGAGAAAGGGCTGCAACACGGAGAGGCACATCAGGATTATTGTGGGACCTTTGGGGACTACGTTCCTTCTGCCGTCCAGCTCACTCCAGCTCACCTGTATTAGCAAGGGGCCAAGAAACCACAGTCAGCAGCAGAAAAAGAGAACATACAGGGCCAGGAACTGAGCCACCGACCCAACTCCTGAAGAGCTCCAGCCCTCAGAAGATCCTAAGCGATAAAATGACCTCGTCTCCCCCATACCCTGCATCCAGTTTTCTGCAGCAAGGCTCAAGAGTCTGACTGCTAGCGATACGATCGGAGGAGGGTTTTTGAAGGGCACGGAGATGGCAAGAGTTATTTGCATGCACAACTTGACACTGAGTTCCTCAGGAATCCGTCTTTTCCTGCCACCTATAAACCTCAAGAGATGCAAATGTCAAGGCAATACCTGCCCCAGTGAGATTACAGCCTGGAAATCAGACAGGGAGAACAGAAGTTTATTCTTGAATGACCGGAGAATAATTAGACTTTAATGGCAGAATTAATCTATCTTTCTTTTTTTTTTTTTTTACCTTGAAAGCATCCTGGTTTTGCCTCAGAAAGGGCACATTTTATCAGCATTTCAATGAAAGCTGTTCTAAGCAAAGAAAAATCTGTACGAGTGCAAAGGCAGATTAGAGTGATACAGAAACAAGAAAACAAGACACAAAAGGAGTATCCCATTTACAGCCTGAACAATTAAATCTCTAGCTAAATGAAGCACCGCTAGCAGGAGCATATCAAGGCACCTTCAACAGGAGGTTTTCTGCGTATTCACAAGCAATGCAGTCTGGGGCTCTGGGTTGTAATCCAGGCTTGGTAACTGTTTGCTTGGCCTACTAGAGAAATTCTGTGCAATGTGTGGGAAATAGTATGAAAATGTGCCGGTGTACTTTAGATTTAACAAGAGCAATTATGATTTGTCGCCAGGTAAACAGCTCTCAGCTGACAGACACATAATTCAGTCCTTTAATGCTCAGGGAAAAGTCAGATGCAACATGTTTCTGCATAACAGCAGCTGGGCTTTGTGGCTCTTGTACAGCCTCACTTAGAAAGCAAAAGTTATTGGATTTAGTGCTTTGCTGGTGGTCAATTTGTCACCTTAAAAATATTTTCTGCAGAGTTTTACAGTGATTGGGGAGTGCAGCCCACAGAAATAATGAGAAAAAATGGAGCCATGCGCAAGCTTCGCTTCGCTCATGGAAGCAGTGACAGCTGATGAAACTGCTGGAGTTCCTGCTCATTAAGGAGACACTGATGCAATTGGGGGCCTGACCTGCTCCCATCACGACTAGCAAGAACATCGCCAGTGACTAATGGGGAAGCATTGGGCCCGCAATGTTCACGTGCTGGACCTGAGGCTTTTGAGAGGGAGGAGGAAAGCCAAGGCGCCGCCAGCCTCAGAACCGGGCTGCTCTACATGGCCCTGCACCTGCGCTGGGGGTTGTGCCTGGTTATACTGGGCAGGGCTCTGCTGGTGCTTGGCGGGGATCACTGCCTGCTGTGGGAAAGGCACAGAAAAATTCCCCCCCACCTCTTTTAGTTTGTTGTTTTTACCAGAAACATTGCCAGAACAGAAAAGCTGCCGGTTAAGGGCCACACTTCAGCACTACCTCCCATCCCATGCCCTTCCTACTCCATCCCCATGTCTGCATACCCCTGCCCTCAGATAGCTGGGATGGGAATGACACTCCTGAGGATGACTTCAGGGGATGCCCGAGAAAGTAGATACCTTCACATCTTCAAATTACCAGAGAAGAGGATCCCACCGAGGTCAGGACTCATTCTCAGGACTGAGAAACAGAGCACAAGTCAGACACCGCACCTCCTGCCTCCCACCCCACGCTGTACCCACAGGACAACTTGGTTCCTGATGTAGCAGGAGCTTGGTATCCCTCATGTAGACCTGCTTCTCCAAGACCCAGAGGGATGTAAGGTCCGTGCTTCACCTGAACTCTGAACTTCAGTCCACATCACTAAGCTGTTCCCTGCAGCCTACAGATAAGAGATGCTAAGGAAACGTCCCTGACACACTAATAGCCACATGAAAACCACTGCCAACAGATGAAGCTGGCAGGCTAAACTTTGGCCTTTTAGCCATTAATTGTGAGCTGTTCTTTACGGTAATTCTTGTCCTGTTAGATCTACCCTTGTAATGAATAACTACTGCTCCTGACAAAACAGGAAAGATAAGGTTTGAAGGTTTATTAATAGCTCTTCTTCTGACATGCTTTTCAACTACGTCCATTTGTACGTTTGCTTTGTTGTACAACATCTAAACTTTCACAGGTCCAGATCTCCCAACGGTGCCTTGCAATCCCCAGCTTGTATAAACTCATCTAGCCGCACCAATCTGAGGGAGACCTTCCCAGCAGAACCTGCTGAGATCTTGCCCGTAATTGCCCTTCAGAAAGGGAACAACACCAGATTAGTAAGCAATTTCATTGTGATCTGTCTTGGCGTTTACATCTTGCTTGCTTTCACCAGGCATCAGCTCCCCAAGCTGGGCAAAAGTTAAATCCCATGAGGATACCACGGGCAAAATACTCCTGACAATTTAGCAACCAGCTGACAAGTGAACAACGCTGACAGTTCTGTGGCTCAGGCTTTCCCGACTACCGCGCTGCCTTTCCTCCTGGAACCATACGTTTAGTCAGTGCAGCGTGCAACGAGGCTGCAACATACTTCGTCCCATGGTATGTTTCTCTTCTACAACCAAACCCCCTTTACTCCTCTGGTGCCTTAATTTGCATTATAAAATCATCTGAGTTTGTGAGAATTGATTTCATTAAAAGCTGCCTCCAACCCCAAGACCGACAGTAAAATTACTGGTGATTGAATTGCCCCCTCTGTCAACTAAGACCTATTGCAGGAAAAAAACCCCAAAGATCACTTAATCTTGGCATACGTAATTTTTTGGTAATGGTATAAAAGCCAAAGTCGAGCACTGTAACCACTCCAGTAAACACAGTCTGTTAGGTCAAAGCATCCAAGACTCCATCTCCATACTGAAAAAATCCTGCACAGAGCCAGCATCTCACAAGCTCTCTCTTTCCCTCTTTCCCTGCACGTAGGCTCTGTTGTCACATCCCTGTACATCCCATGGTAACTCTCCAGCCCCACACCTCCGTGTAGTATAATGGGTACTGCAGGGAGGGATGCAAGGCGGCTCCTGGCACTGTGCCATGTAGGATCATTTCCTGAGCTTCCAGAGCTTGATGGGACATTCCTAAATGGACCTTCTCAGACAGATCCTCTCTAACCCATAGCACAGCACAGCACAGTGTAACGTCAGGAAAAGGCAGTGCTGCACTGAGATCTGCTTCCAGGCACCATTTTCAACTGAAATGTACTGGAATGACATTTATCTCCGTGAACGCCGTGGAGAAGAAACTCACTAACCAGCCTTAACAATGAGAACGGCAGGAAAAGACTTTTTATATTTATACTATTGTTATTTTTTTTTATTACTACACTATGCAGTGAACAGCTGGGTATGGGCATGCAGGGGGAGGACAGGCACAGAGCCAAGCTGCATAATGGGGAGTGCTTTGGTGTCAGGGTTCCCACACACACACACACACACACCCTTTACGAAAGAGGAGTCAAAACGTGTCCATGTTTTCTGGTAGATACCACGGCAAGGGAGAGTTCTGAACAAGCAACAGCAGAAGGATGCTGAATTGGCCCCGTGGATTCATTTGAGAGCTCTGCCGTGGAGTAAAATACACCATACAAGTCCTTAGATAAAGTTGTAAGAGGCAAGGAATGTCCTTATGAAGTGACCCGCTGCAAGAGCAGAGCTCGCAGTACTGACCGAGAGGAAAGGTTAGCATTGGAGATGGGCTGAAAAATGCACTGAAGGTGAAAGCTGGTAGGTTACACTTGATGCCAAGGGAATTTTGAGAAAGGAGGCAGAGAGAAGTGATACGAGCAGCGCATTGGACTAGGAAACTGTGGCGCCTGCGGCTGCCTTGCAAAGGGGCAAGAGCCTGAATTCGCCCAGGCCAGAAGACAGAAGTTGCAGCAACTAAGAAGTCTCAGTTGTGCAGAGAGAGAATGAAGGACACAGAGGCCAGCTGATGGTCCACAAACTTTGATCTCTCATTCCCTTCTACTCCACTAAGCCTCCTCCCCCTCTCACGTGCACGCATGCTTACACATAGCGGCACACAAAACTATTATGTGATATTGATGTTGGCTTTAACACAACACTACATCCGTACTCAGCAAAAGTTAAGCACACACTAAAGCTGCTTCAGTTCTCCACTAAATAGGAAGAGACTAAAACAGTCCTGAATGTAAGTCTGTAAGGCTGGCACTCCTACCACCTATGCCATAACTCTTAAATACTGCGTCTCGTATCTACACATTAAGCTCTCCAGGACAGGAAACATCACGCATTAATGTCCAAAGCACAGGTTTAAGTGTTTGTGATGCTGAACAATCATTACGGGAGTCATTCAAAAGAATGCAATGACATTAAACTAAAAACTTCCCCTGTCGTTAATAATGATGCAGCCTTGGTCACAGCCTCTAACGCAGGGAAATTAATCCCCTGACATGAGGAGGAAAACGGTCTCTCCCGCGAAAGCCTCTGTAAGTAGAGTTGTTCAAAGACAATTAACAGCTAATGACCTACTCGCCTGTGGAGCAGTGTATTGGTGAGACTCTCCAGCCAACTTGTCATGCCAGCTGGGAGGCCAGTTCTTTTCTGCTGGGGCTGCTGGAGCCACTGAGCTCACCTGGGACCTCGGGGCAGGCACCTGAGCAACTTCTCACAGCACAAGCAGCAGGGAACCCACTGTCACCCAGCGCAGTCCCCAGCACTGGCTGGAGAAACCACTCCTGGCACACCATGGCCTCATCGCACAGGGAGAACGTGGTTGTTCTGCTCCCAGGCTGCAAGGGGACGTGGTGACCTGGTCAAGAGTGGGGAGCACTCGGATTTTGAGTGGAGGATACAAGCTTGGGGGAGTACAGTCGAGATACTGGAGGGCTGGGCTGCTATTCAGGGGACACAGCAGAACCGCATGCAGCCGAGGGATGGAAAATGCAAAAACCTGTATTTGGGATGGAAGAATCCCTGGCAGTGCAGGCTGGTGGGCACGAAAGCCTTTCTACAGAAGAGGAGCTTAGGGGCTGGAGCACAGCACATACAGGGAGATGCTGGGATCTCAAGGCTTTGCACAGCCTTGAGAAGGAAAGACGAAGGCTGGTATCACTTGGTCTTACTTTTCGTGTTGAGTGCACACCTGATCAAACTTTGACACTGGTCTTGCTTTGAGCACTGTGTTTGCTCACATGATCTCCAGAGGTCTCTTCCAAAGTTATTCTAGGATTTTATCTTCTCCAGCAGCCCAATTCCATTTCACGTGTTCCCCAAATTTCTCATATTATTTCTTATACATCTGTGCATATATATAGGCAGATGGTAGACAGACAGGCATTAGAGGAACTCAACCTTTAAGAAAGTTCCCAATGAGGAATTCATTATGACATTTCGCTGAACACTTAAAGCAAAAAAAAATAAAAGAGCAGAAAGACAGGAACCTCAGAGTATTTAAAAAAGAAATCTGAATGAAAGTGGGGGCGACCTAATTAGAATAAAACGCTGCTTATATTCAAAGATCATCAGTTTGAAATTTCAGACTGGCTTTCAAAAGTTCATAACGAAATGGAAGAGATGACTGATGCCTTTGGCTGACATGGGAAATCTTACCAGCTTTTGATCTCTGCGCACACGCAATCCAGTTATTCAGAATTGTACTTTCTTGTGTAGTTTGAAATAAAGCTTTCGTAACGCTTCCCATCCCTTTGTTGCAAGTCAGGACTGAAACATTCAATTGGTGAAGTTCAGCATAAAATCCAGATCAAGCAGGATTCAACGTACGCCGTATCACGCTATAGAACAGTTGGCAAGGACATTGCCAAGAGATGCTACACACGACTGGGTACTTGTTTTGGTGGTGACAAGTAGATCTGGAAATCCCAGAGGGAAGCTGTACAGGGATTTACAAGTTCCTGCCTATGTATTTCCACAGTGAAAAGAAGCAGCCTGCTTGAACAGCATCCTGGAAGCCTGCTTCAACAGCCTTGCCAGGCTTTGGTAGAAGCCTCTTGGACCTTCGCATTTCCCAGGAGAAAGAGCAAAGAGCCTTCTCTTGACCCCTGTTTTCTTGGGGAAGAAACCGAAGCAACTCAGGTGCACTAAGGCAGACGGCACGTCTTTGCTGCATTCTGGACCTCAGCTCCTACACCAAAACCTCTGGGACCAAGCAACACGGAGCTAACTACCAGCCAGCTGAAGTGGTTTCCTTGCAGGTGCAGTTTCCAAAACGCATTACCCTCTCCAGTTCAGCAAACTGGAAAACCAGTGACTGTCTTCTCAGACCAAGAGGAACAGTACAGGCTGTCCATGACACAGCACACATCAGGCGCTTGAGCAGGAGACTGCCGAAATACCACGTGCTTGTGGCCTCCCAGGGAATGGGTATATTTGGTCAATAGGGCCACATAACCATTTCAGAAGGTTCTGAAGATCAAGGAGGTTGCTGGTAGCTACTACAGCATGCTAGAGCACTTTCCAGGAGATCTGAGAGAGACAAAGCTCTAGAAAAGGCTCCCAACCCACGCACCAGGTATTTGCTGCACCTTTTGCCTGTGCGCCCATCGGCATTCTGCTTTGGGGCTAAAGTGCAGGTTTGAAGCCGCTGCCAGCTCATCTCCACTTAAGAGCTCATTCTAATGAAGAATAGTGGATCCCAGGGACCAGATCAAACCTACTGGAAAACCAGGTTCTGGACCCCACAGGGTTTTTGTCAGGGTCTCAATACCAGTTGCTTTGATCTATCATCTCTGATTGCACTTGCTACTATAGACAGACTGCTGGTAAAGCTGATGATAAATTCTTAAATGTCTCTTCCACCAGCTCAGAGCTTGCCCATTTCTTAACACTGCCTTTGGTCTTCAGGAACTGAGCTCCTAGAGCTGTCGTCTGCCACGCAGGATCTTACACAGCCCGAGGGCAGTCCAGCTGCCTTCCTACATTTGCTCGTTCAATCTAACAGAATCAGTCTTGCACGACTGCACTGAAGACACCGTTGCACTATAAAACTCCACTCTGCAGCTTGCAGAGTTTTAGCAGAGGCTGCGCCATGCTTCAAACACTATAATCAACAGCAAACCCCACGTGCCCTGCCCATTTCCAGCCACGGCAGCAGTACAGCAGCTCACACGCTCTGGCTCCTTTTTGTCGCTGTTTACCAACTGTATTATCACACAACAGTGTTTTGCACAAAAAGAGATGAGCTCCCTACCTCTGAGGGCTGATGCAGTAGCGGGCCGCCCCGTTACCGATGTTGCGAACCAGCAGTGTTTTCTGGGTGCTGTACTTGACTGGACAGGCTGAGAAGTTCACCTGGTCGGGGAAGTCCAGGATAGCTCGGGCACCTATAGCTCGGAGAGGCACAACAAACTTCTCCCCTTTCTGTGATGCAGATGAGCTCGTGGAAATAATCCTGCGGGGAAAGAAACAATCTCAGCACAATGCTTTTAGTACTTTCCCCACGGCAGAAGGAAAACTGCTGTTTTCTATGGCTGTAGCAGTATCATTCAGTAACGCAACAGTACTTTTTACCTTCATGAGCTTTCATTCCAGTAGCATGACTTGCACAGGGTCGTTAACTTGCAAAGGAGAAACAACCCCATTGATTCACCTGCTTTTGCAGCAAGCTGGAAGCACCACAATTATCTGATGCTTTGATTCTGAGACACCAGAACAGTCTCTTCACGCAAGGGATCACAGCACTAACGCAACCTGCTTCGATCGCCACTGCAGACTATTGGAAGCACCACTGAGAACCCAGCTGTGCCACAGCACTAACTCCAGTGCCAGCAACGCGGCGACCTCGTTGAAGCTTGGCAGGGGATGCTCAGGTACACTTTCAAAAGGACTTCACCACATGCATAGTCAATGGTCAGTCTTCGGTGAAATACTTCACAAGCTGGACACGGTAATTGCGGCAGCGTCAGGGCAGTGCAGGGTACGGCTGTATTTCCTGCCCCTTCTCACAGCGTTATAGGGCCAAGGCTGGGGACACGCACCCTTCAAAAGCCACCTGATCCATCTCCCCACACCAGAGCTGGCTCAGCTCCAGACCCAAACTGTTTTTGCGAGAGGTTTCACAAGTACCTAAAAGCGCTAACAGTTCCACCCCTGCCCTCAGCAGCCTATGCCACCTCTGCGCTAGAATTAAAGGGTGTTAGTTCTTCCTGTGTCTGAACTCCGTTTCCCTTTACATCTCACCCAGCCTCAGGGGGCACAGGAGACAGCTCTGGCTGATGCCGTAATCACACCCCTCTGTAAGGTCTGTTCTAGAGGAGTAAGTGACGGCGTGCCTGGTTAGCACACCCACCCCAGGCAGGCGGCATCGGGAGCTGCACACGGGGGACACTCAGACACCCCACCAGAGCAAAGCCGGCTGTGCAGTCCCAGCCACTGCCTTCTGCAGAACAGAGCCAGGCAATCCCCCCCGCGCCCCGGCTGTCTGGCGTTTAGCAGCAGGAAGGCAAATCAAATTACCAAAACCATGTTACTGTAGAGATGAGCAGAGCAGTCTCCAGATGTATGGCGTGGCATCGCTGCGCTGGAACTATCACCTTGCCCCCACTGAAATCAGTGGTAAATCTGCTGCCATAGGGCCAGGAGCCATTACCCCCAGCAGCGCTCTTATGGATGAGCTGATAAAAACTCTGCTTCTCGTCACTCACTGGCTGCCCTGATTTTTTCCTCAGTGCTTTTAATTAATTTGATATTTTTATCACTGTTGAAGCAGCAAGCGCTTTAGGATTTTAATGATTTAGGAATTGCATACAGCAGCAAACTCCCTTCAGCAGAACCGATCCAGACTCCCCCACAGCTGGGATTTCCTGCTCCTGTCCCCATCCCCTCCTGGAAGGGCCCTAAGGCAGCCAGCCCAGGCACAGACATGCACCTATTGCTCTAACGCAAGCGCTGACAGCCAGCGCCTCACCCACCACCCAGCACCTCGCCTACCACCTGCTCAGCTGGGGTTTAAGCTTGTCAATACAGATGCTGCCCCATCCAAGACAAAAAGAATAATCTCCTTTTCTAGACATCTCAAATATTCACCCTAGAAACTGCAGAAGGGCTTTTGCTTTTCCTATTTGGAAGGTAAAATACTAGGAAGGGAACTGCAGCAAGCAACCTGCATGATTTAATACCGCATTTCAGGAAAGCGTTTCATCTTCAGCAAGTCGTTCTGAGTTAGCAATTTTGTACTCAATCTTGCAGCCTAAGCCCTCTAAAATAAAAGCTATGGGCAGCCCATATGAATTTAAAGCACCTATTATCTGGCTACTTCACGTCCTGCACTGTTTCGATCCTCAGAAACTCATTAGCAAATGAAGAATGTTATTTGCTTTTGTTGTTGTTGTTCTTTTGGCCACACTACTGTAACAAAGGCATTGCAAAGCCAATTGAAAGCTACCTGCCTTATTAAGTCTTGGCATGCCATATTTACTTAGCTCCCTCTTCCAGGTGCCAGGTAGGCAGAGGAGGATGCAAGTTCAGATCAGCAGGAGGATAAAGAAAAAAGGAACTTCAACAACTGGAGCTACTTGGAGCAAGTAAAAGGAAGTAATTGTCAAGGTGTTGTCATTGCTAAGGAGCAAATGGATCAACAGCAATGCAATTAAGAGCCCAAGAAATAAATCCCCCCCAAAAGCAAGCACAGGCAGCCTTCCCAGCTCCGTTGCTGGTGAGGGGCGCTGGGACCACCTGCACAGCAATGCACAAGGGATTTCTCCAGGGACCTGAGGGCAAGGCTAAAGCAACAAGGATTTGGTTTCACAGAGACAACCACGACCTTGAGAGAGAAAGATGCCTCTCGCCATTCATGCAGATGCACATTATGCTCCAAGCCCCCTCTCCAGGGACACCGTGGGACATGGCATCCCGTGCAAGGCTTGACTCAGCACTTCAGAGCGGGCTGACCCTTCAGCCACGCTCTACCACCCCACCAACGTGGGACCTTGCACCAGGCTGAATGCAGCGCCAGCCCAAACAGGGGGAAACCCAAGGCAAGAGGGGTGCTAGGCAGAAGCTGGCTGTTTGTGCCACTGTGAACCCATGGTCCCTTAAGCTTTTGAAAGCTGAATTGCCCTCCCTTGGGGGCAACAGGTTGCAAAGTCTCTACTTCAGCACTGCCTCGTGTTACCAGGGCACTAACCCTGCTACGCACTTGCTTGCAGCCTAGGGGCACAGTTGAGACCAGTTCAAAATGTTGTTCTGCTTCGCAACTGCAAACCCTTAGCAGACTGTTTAAGACCAGGTTTCTAAATAAACGTGCCTGGATGACAGAGGGGTTGCATCCCATCTATGCTTTAAAGTTTGCTGTGTTTAGACACAGCTTCAGGCTATAGGTTTTCATGAAAATACGACTTCATCCTGCATACAACTCCCCTCTCAGTTTCACGGAAGATACAGACAGTTGTACGATGGCTCCCCTTCTCGTGCTCCCCTGTGACAAGCAGTAAATTACAAGCTCTGGCCTTCCAGGTATCACCACTGGCGTCTGAACTGGCACCCACTGAGACTGAAGCAGCTGCTCGTCTTGGGTGTTGTTTCAGGCTCTTTGTAAACTCAGGCTAACAGTAATTACTGTCACAGCAATATCAAGCCTAACTGCCCAGAACCCCAAACTCAGATGTCAGTTTCCCTGCATAACCTATCCCAAATGCTTCACTGAATTCCTTGCAGCAGCCAACTTGCAAAGAAAAGATCCTTGTAGCATGAGGTAACACAGCAAGCCAAGCAGGGAAAGCTCCTGCTGAAACCCTGATATAAAAAAAGGCTGGAAAATAAGGGCCGTGACAACAGAGGAGAGACCAGAGGATGAAGATCCGTTCGCAGCAGAGGGGGTGCCCCTGCGCCTGCCCCCCTCAGCCGCCGGTTCGCAGGAGTCTTTGAAATGAGTCACTTGGCTTCAGGTTCCTGTGGCGCCGCGCCATTTGCCTTGGTCTTCTGCCCCTTTCCTCCTCACAAGAGTCATCTTAAAAGTATTCTTGGAATAGCTTCTGTGCACAACAAAACATCTAGCAGGGCTGGGCTGAATTTTAAAGGACTTCATTTCAGTCATGCAATAACTCACCGTCCTGTCATATTTCAGAGTAATCAATGTGCATTAATTCAGTCTCCACTGAGCATCAGCAATGAATTTCACAAACCTCACAGACTGAACTTGCACTGCCTGAAAACAGTGCACTGCTACAGTGAAAAGAGCAAGAGGACAACACAGAATAAGCTCTGCTATGTTTTTATGTGCTTCTTGCTTCCTTCTTCCTTTACAATAAACTACTAATAAGCCTGAAGGACGCACAAATGGAAGTATTTCTGTCTGTTGTTTATCTGCCGGTCAGTGCCACAATGGTTTCCAGTTCAGCAGAGGCCGTCAGACCATGACGCAAGAACACACGGGAACAGGGGCTGGCACGAGAACACCCACGCTGTACAATGGAGCCATAAAACAGAAACGTGCAAATCAGAAGCAGCAAGAGTAACAAACTGGAAATGTTGCCCAGCAGAAAAATTAGCAGTTCATTTATAACACAAGTGCCAATAAACCAAGAGGCGCGTCAGCTATTCCTTTTCTGACAGTCTGACCACGTGGCACATTCCCAAATGACTGCGAGACAGTAGGAAACTGCTCATTTTCCAAGAAAGGGCTACGTGGCATTTCAGCCACTAACAACTCACATGGCCCTATTACTTAGGGCTGAGGCACAATTTTACTCCTTTCAATCAGGAGTGACTTCACTGAAGTCAGACTTACTCCAGGGAAGAACAGATTCAAAGCAAGAGAATGACACAAACCGGCTTCTCATCAGGAAGACCCAGACCCCACTTCACTGGGTTACCCACAGTCCCTGTGGATCATGCAGTATCAGAGATGTAGGAGTTATTCAAAGGCAGCACTCCTGAGCCTTCCACAACTAACACACAGATACTCTGCAGGCAAGCAACTGCAAGCCCAACACAGGTGGCTTTACAGAACCATCTCCCAAAGCCTGCCTCTTGGCTAAGGGCTTTTCAAGGTGCTCTGCACATCCTGACCATGCTACTGATGCATTTCTAGCTGAGCGACAGCACTCCGGCACTTTCCTGACTCACACTCCATCAAGTACGAGACAAAAAGTTCGATTTATACAACATTCTGGTTCTGCTGTAGAGTCCCCATGTGCTCCTCACCAAGCAGCCCACATCCCTCTCCCAATGCCCTGCAAGGAGCACAAAACCCAGGTCGGCAGAAACCGCCAGGGTGTCGCTCAAGCTGTGCAGAGGACCTCGCTGGCACAGCTCCCTAATGCCACACGCTCACCAGTTCAAGGGCAAGACAAGGGACAAAGTACTGGACATGAGTGTTCCTGGGAGTTACCTCACCCTACTTCTATTTGGGGTGATGTTCATGTGTTGCTCTGCTGCTTCTCTGTAGTTGAAGAGCAGCTCTTTGCCCTTCATGGGAACCGATTTACTTCCATCCCAAAAATGAATGCTCATGAATACTAGTCAATCACATTTTAAAGGAAGCAGTGTCCCCTGCAAAGCCTACCTCGGTGAGATTAAGCTCTTATGTCACTTGGGCAGTATGGAGAACTGCCCTAAGCCAACATCATTTTAACCTTCCATATGAATGACGTAAAACAATTTCTCAGTCCCTCCGCAAAGCAACAGATCATTTCACAAGCATGGGGAGCCAGGCACCACAGGGCATTTCCTCTCTAGTTTGCTACAGCCATGCTGTTTGAGGATAGGACAGGGTGTTCAACTACATCTAAGCAGCAAACAGAAGATGAGAGAACAGCTGTGCCCAAAGAGAGCCTGCACCTCTGGCCTGGCACAGAAACACCAGCTGGCTCAGAGCGACCCCCTCACCTTGCATCACCCACAAAGTCACGCAAAGAACTGTGCCAAGAGGCAGCAGAGTGCTGGTGTAAAGAGTCAGCCTGTCTGTCTGTGTTCCCCTGCAGGGCTTCCTCCCTTCCATGCCAGGTACTAAACCCTTTTGCGTTAACAAGCCTCCAGGTAACACCGCCGCCCCTTCACATCACGGCACAGTGCCAGACTTGCCAGGGCCACAGCACCGATGTTCCAACCTCCGAGCAAAAGCATGGCACACGGGGCAGGGAATAGGTGCCAGCTGACACAGCAACCACAGCCCCATGCACGCAGGCACAGCCACACCAGCGTGACTGCCCAAAGGCTCCAGGCTAACACTCTGCCTGCAGATGCTACCTGCCCCTTCATTCCTGTGTGCGCTCCAGATGCCTCAGTCCTCTGCAGCACACCAGCCTCCTGCTGGTTAAAGACATTTGGAGCTCAGCGTGTCTGGGCCAGGCTGGCTCCCTGCCACGAGCACAGCGCATCTTCTCCCCTAGAATCACAGCTGGAGCACAGGTGGGCAAGTATCCTCAGGGGCAGCACAGCGGCAAGGCTGGAACACAGAGGGTATGAAAAAGCATCACCTTCGCTCCAGCCCAGGGTGAGGCAGGGAACTGGTTGCCAGATGGGAAAGGGGAAAGCTCTCTGGATCTAGCCATTCCCCTAGCGTTTTCCATCATAATTAAGCCCCTAACATCGAGTAGAGAGGTGCGATGGCTAAACACCTTATCAGCACCCCTCCCTGCCATTTCCCTACTGTCCCACGTGCGCCTTCCCCTGAAAACGCCCAGGAAAGCACAGGGAGGGAACGCACAGCTCGTCAGTCCCTGCTGCGGTGGCATCGCATGGTGCTGCCAGCCAGGATGTGACCAGCTGCAGGCTGCCTGACCACAGCCTAGAGCAAACCTCGCAGCACGGCATGGGCTATAACCGGTGTGCAAGAAAAGTGCCGGCTTCAGACAGAACGTTCCGCCGTCTCACTACTGCGGCCAACACGATATGCATTCAAGAAGCAACTCCAGTTTTCAAAGGTGGTGGTCCTCACTCTGATCAGGCTCAGCTTTGGGTCCTCCAAACAACAGGTTTGTATTTATGCAAACAGGCTTTTGTATTTATAATTATCAGAGCAAACCCGTAATTATGCAGCAATAGTCAGATACTAGAAACCAACACCATGAGAGGCCACCCCACCACACAGTGCACTCTTATCCCTGAAGCCAACAGACATGGCATTAAACGTTCCAGCACCAAAGGATAATCACAGTCTGAAGCATAGAAGAGCCTCCAGCCTATGACAGCATCATCTTCACCACAGGAAAAGTTTCCCCCAGCTGCAGATCCAGTGCAATGCCACCGAAACCAGGACAGTGCCTCAAAACCCACAGCAGATGCCCTGTTCTGAACCCAGCCCCGCAGGTTCACCTCCCACTGAAGGCACACACCTCTCGGGACCTCCAGTCTCACCTTGTTCTCATCAGGGGAGAAAACGATGCGGAAAGTCGCAAGCATGCCAGGCAGTACCTTGCGGCACACAGCATGGTGGCTGATCAGCTTGAAATAAGGTGAGCTCTCCAAGATGACCTTCACCAGCCCAGGAACCTGCAGAAAAGAGAGGAAAGTATGATCTTGCAGCTTGTGGAAACAGGAGGAGAAGAGGCCTGGTGATACCACCTTCACAAAGCACTTTTAGCTCTGGAGGTACATGCACGTAACACATAAGAGTGAACATTAATCCCTTCTGCCTGGGCAAAACAGCTCGAGGCCAGAGGCAGCAGGGCAATAAAGGAAGGGCCAAGCAGGGAAGACACCAGCAGCACGGCGGTATAATATCTGAATCAAGTCACCCGTGTATTCAATAAGCCCAGAGAATCTGCTGGCTTCTGCCCGTACACATCCAGGCAGACATGCCCCTAGAAGGGGCATGTATTATCTGAACGCCAAACAGTACGTGTTAATCCTGGCGGAAGGAAGAAATTCACTTTAACGTGCTGGGTTTGAGCGGGGCAGTCAAGCTGCGGTGCTACAGTCATGTAGGCAGACCAGCAAGAGGGGACCACAGATACTGTGGCCTTACTGGGAATAAAAGCAGCAAATGAAGAGCAAAAGGAGGAAACACAGGAAGACAAAGAGACAACCCCAGAAACAGAGAGATGGCTGGGAAAATCCAAAGGGAGCTGGAAAGAAGCAAGGGAGAAGCACAATATGCTACAAGGAAAGGCTGATGCAGAGGATGAGAGCCAGCAACCTGGCCAAGTGATGGAAAGCCAGGCGACCCCCCAGGCTGTGCCTATCAACTAGGGGCTTCAAAGGCATTTTCTGCCCCGAGATACATGACTGGCACTGCCTGGTGGTGGTTTCATTATTAAAAGCCAACCTCTGCTCTCCGGAGGCTCCTGCTGCCTGTGACTGTAGCCAGGCAGCTGCCAGCGCAGGCAAGCCAGATCCCTGGGGACCCCTGCCCACCCCCAGCAGTCCCTGCAGGCACCCTGCTGCACGGTTCTGCCCTCTGGGGCACCACCAGCACACAGACAGCACACAGGCATTTTCCTAGCACATAGAGAGCAACCCCTGAGCGCCAAATCTCAAAGTCTGAAGCAGGTGATTTGGACTGGTGGGCAGCTTCACGGATCAACAACAACCCCACATGAGGCTTGGAAAAAATGGAGGCTCACTCTGCGCCACCCACCCGAGCCTGGTAACCCGTGGCCAAGGCAGTCCTGAACTCTCCAAACGCCCTTGGAACCCAGCAATGTCCTGGGGCAGCGAGTTCCAGGAGCCAACTTCACAGTGCAGACAAGCATTTTGGTCACCATGTCCCTTAGAAGGGGAGCACGTGTGGCTCAGACCTTCAGCAAAAGCCACCCAGAACATCTGAGGGTGCTGAGGAACAGCCTGAAAATAGAAAAGCAATTTTACAACACAGGTAAGAGCAGGAAGTATATAGTACAGCACTTCTGTAGTTGCATGATTACAGAGCCTCTATGCGGAATATATTTTGCTGTCAGCTGGATTTTTATGGGGCAGACAACTTCAGGCTACCATGCAGTGTAACTCAGTATGATTCAGAGGAATGTGGGAAACTGGCACGAAAAACTTGAGACGGAGCACAACGTTGCTTTTCTCCAGGACATCGCCAAAAGCCAACCAATTTAGAATATAACACCCTCGCAGGATTATCCTCTCTGTCTTTCTGTATTTAAAACATACCAAAGATTTTCCTGGAGCTTATCTCACTTTTACACCCATGCTCTCCAGTGGTTGAGCTCTAACTAGCTTCACAACTACATTGTTTTGGGAAAAAAACCACAGTTCACACATTGCCTCCCCCTTCACAGGGCACGTAAATCCCAAGGTGCAGCTTTACACAGTACAAGTTTATTATCATTTACTGGGAATGGCAGAAATGTTAATGCAGATGATCTTTTCCACTTGAGGAAGCATGAATAGAGCAAATTAACTGTTTGCCTGTTGGCTGGTACTTGGCAAAGATAAACATTTTGAAGTGCTGCATGGATAATGGAGCAGGTGAAGCCAAAGACTCAGTGGGAATGAAGCAGAGAGTAGGAAGAGAGAAAGTGAGGACTGAGGCACATTTTAATCAGGGACGAGGATACCTACAGCAAAGACTGCCCAAAATTCAGCGCAGATCACACCAGTGGCATCCCCCGGGTGCAGGCACACATGCTGCATCTTATCAATGTTCCCAAGTTAAATGCCAGACCAGGAATGGTGCAGTACTCTCCCGGAATAACTGAGGGAGCACACCCGCATCCTTCCTTGCCAAAGGGTCTTCCATTTTCACCCATATCCCTGTCACAACCTGTTATCTCAGGAGATACTTGGACTTGCTGTTCTTCCACCTGCAATATGCCTCGACAGCTTTTTTTTGTTGTCCACCTGTTTGCCCTCCCCAACAGGGAAATTTGGAAAGGAGGCGAATTCACCGTCTCTTGTGCACACTTCCATCTTCCCATCCCACCCTGCCCTCACGCATACCCCTTCCTCTTCATTACAGAAGAGTATCCTTAATTACACCCCTCTTTCTGACCTGTCTCTACTGCCCGTGCACTTACTGCTATGTATCAAGAGAAACCCCTGCGTGTATGAAAGTGCGCAGGGAGAGAACACCAAGCTCAGCTCCTTTCCTCCCTCCTGCCTTTTCCCACCAGCTTGCCCTTGGCACATGCCTCATTCCAGCAAACGTTTCCCCAGCTGAAGTTCAAAAGGTCCCAATTTCCCTCCTGACAGTGGAACAAAACTGCTGACATTTTTCAACTTTTCCATTCTCAACTTTCTTGGGAAGTCTCAAAATGATCGTTTTTTTCAAGTAAAGGTGGAGACCTTTGAGGGCACTTTACTCCAAACAGGCCGTGGCTCTCCAAAGGGGAAGCAGAGCATCACGTTGTCTCAGGAAAACCTGAGCAGAACCCAATTAAGCTTAGCAGGAGCCTGAAGGGGCACCTAAAGGCCTTCCGCTGCTGCTGCTAAATCAGCCTGCTTCCACTGCTGTTTCAAAACACCTTTCCTGAAGCGCTGTTACCACTAATTATAACTTACTCCAGCATAAAGTGGAGAAGACCCCACCCCGAGCTCTGACAGCCCGTTCAGCTCTCTGTGCAGCTCACCCAGAGGCAGAGGTGCCCTGTGGAAACTGAGATTAACCACGGAGCCACCAGGACGCGGTGCACACTCGAGGGAAAGCACGAGGGCAGGGAAGAACTGTACAGCCCCCAACATTCCCACCCGTGCAGGGCTTCCACGGGGAAAGGTGCTGACCAGAAAAGCTCCTTTCAGCTAGGTACCACCAACACACAGCCAAAACCAGGGGGAGAAACCTCAGCATGGCAAGATTTCCACCGTCTTGCAAAATAAAGGCGGTGAGACGTTTTATTCTGGATGCGCTGTGCTGCAGCAGGCGACTGGCTGTGCTGTGCACCGCACGGATGACACTGCTCTCCAGTTCCAGCACAGGGTTAAACTTCCACATCCCAGCACTTACCTTGTCCACGTTCCTCAGAATCAGTGGCACTTCATAGACCTCATCGGGGACGTAGCTCTGAAATACCACCTCTGATGGGAAAGGCCGGAACAAGCTCTGTTCCAGGGCAACTGCCGAGAACTGGAGATGCAAAAGAGAGCAGAGAGATTCAGCCGCGGGGAGAAAGACTCATCGGTGAGAGAATACAACACTGGCCTCCAGCGAAGGACAGTCCCTTCGTGAGTACGCCTGCCCAGCTCACGCTAGGGGAACAGAAGCTCACCCACCTGTGTTCTGAGCAGATCAAAAGTTTCTGGGCCACACTAGAGCAGGCTCAAGCGAGCAGCTCTTTTGGCAGGTGTTTCTCCAGGTCGCCTTCTCCAACAGGCAAGGCAGCACTTACCTCCGGCAGAGCCCTGGGCTAACACGGTCACACAGCTCCAGAGCACTCACCGCAAGAGCTGTAAGCACTCGTGGAGCAAGGGAAAGCCAAGAATTTACAGGAGACCCCATGGGAAACAATTTGGGGATCATCTTTACATTGAGACACAGAGACCGAGCCCAACACATCCTCAAATCTCTTTTTTGACACACAGCCCAGAAACCAGGAAGAAGAGAAGACAGGCCAGAAAGGAACACCGCCGTTAAGAAAGCGACAGATGAGGTGGTAAGTTCCAGGTACTTTCCCAGCATCACTGGGCAATCTGAGTAAAGCTGGACTTGGCATCTCCTTTTCCCACAAGCTTTCAATGGATGCTTCATTATATTCTATTATTGCCATTTTCTTTAATACCACTACAGAAGCAGGTCTGAAAACATACAGAAACAGCAAATGCTTACAGCGCCGAGGCGTTACTTTGAGAAAACTCCTCCCTGCTCTGCCTCCCCCCTTCCAGCTGAACTCTTCACACTCACAAGACACAGGCACGTCTCCTGCTTCTCCACAGGAGTCAGGGTCGTGCTGAAGCCAGCGGCCACAGCACACGGCCAGTTCTGTGTGCGCTCGTCCGAGGCGTTCCCAACCTCACGCGCTGTCTAGGGCAATCCTTAACCAATTTGCTACAGGTCTCTCGCTGGCAGTTTTCCACTCAACAGCCTACCTCAGTCATCTACCCCTTTGGAACGTGTGTTATACTAAGCAGATCTGTAAGAAAAGCAGCTTTAAACACACGTGTAAATAAACATTGATCCAGATAAAGCACACCCACTCCCCTCTGCCCAGGGCCATTCCCCTGTGTACCTGGCAGCCTGAAAAATCTAACACCCTGTACGGGTCCTACTCGTTGTTCCAACCCAAAGCATTCATGCAATTGCTTTAGCTACACCTTGAGTAGTTACCGTAGGCCCTCAGCCCTCAAAGGCCAACGCTGCCACCACTGAGGGCATCCTATGACCCCAAGTGTTCGACAGAGACTACACCAAACCAAGGGCTGGCTATTTCAGCAGGAAGGTGGGAAATTGCAAGCTTGCATCCTTGTGGCCCGCCCCAGCCTTCCCCCAGTATCATGCTTTAGCCGCAGTAGCTCATCTCCAGCAAAAGCCACCAACTTCAACAGAGGTTGTTTATATGGGCTTAGCGCAGGTCAGGACTTCAACATCTCACTGGGGAAAAATGTTTTACCTTTCCCCCAGCAGAAGGAACTCCACACCAGCAGCAGTCTGAAACAACAACAGGACTTAGTCACCAAGGCATTTAGATAAGCTGGAGGCAAGCCTGTCACAAGCACGCGCTCTCTTCAAACGTCACATCAAACAGCAAGGAAAAGGGCAAGAAAAGGCTACCTTACGATGGGAGGCTTCGCTCATGTCTAGAATCTGGATAATCTGGGGTCGCCGCATCTCCCGAGTGCTGGCCAGCCTCTGCTTGGTGGTAAGAGACATCTCCTTCAGGAGGGCAGAGGGAGTCAGCTGAAATGCAAAACACCAGCAAGAGCTACAGAACTGCCTTTATTCAGAAAGGCTTTTCTCCTTCAAGAGCCACCGATGAATAATTTGTGATCATAGCCGCTAGGATAGTCCTGGAAGTCCCATAATTACCTGTTGAAATATTTACCATTAGTAAATTAATGATAGAGAGTGCAATACACATGCTCCAAACAAGTAGCTTTGTCCCGTTAGCTTCTCCTTCGTGATTTGATGTGACATGTTGGGGGTTTTGCTCTTCGGGCATTTGTTTCCTTTCCAGTTTGGCCGGAGTGAGCCAGTGACCTTTGAAAAAGGTTGGGAGGAGTTACCAGAAATCCCTTAACTCCACCCTTGCACAACGCTCACAACCACCACACATGTGGAGATGTCACTGCTGGGTGAGTCAGGAAAGCAGAAAATCAGTGTTGTGCCAAGACTGAGGTGGAGAGGAATGGCTCCAAGTTTTAGTTATCTCTTTTGAATTAGCACTTGTTTTCTCTGTTTGGGCCTCCGAGACCCCTCCACAGAAGTATGCAAAGGTATCTCCTCGACAGAGCTTCAGCACCAGGTCATCTTCAGCCAAGTGAGCTCTGGTCAGCAAAGGGCTGTCTGAGGATGGGGAGGAGGAATTGCCCTGACTCCGCTGCTGTCTGCAGCGCTGGATCTGTGCTCCACACGGGATACGGGACAGAACAACTGTTTTGGAACCTGTTCCATCTGGGACCAGCCATACCTCTCGAAACCTTCAAGCAGAGTTTGAGCAGCCCACCACGTGCCCAGCTGCCTGGAGGGCAGGTATGGTCAGAGCAGCGCTGGCAAGCATCCCGAGGTGACAAAACGTTACTGCCCACACAAAGGGGGCGGAGAGAAGCACACGCTCACGCTTCAGCTATTCCGGTGCAATGCCCGGTACGTTCATTTAAATGGCTCCAGTGGCACATCCAGACACAACTCTGGACTTCCCCTGAAGCAGCACACAGTCCATCCCCTACCGCACCATGGTCACCACCTCCGACAGAAGCATGGCAGCAGAGAGACGGGGAGGTGGTGTCCAGCTTCACAGTGCTGCCAGACAACAGGAGGGGCAGGTAGAGGAAGGACGCGGGGGCAGTTTCCAGCCTTACACAGCTCCTACCTGGCCGCAGCAGGTACTTACAGTTGCAAGCTTCTCTGTCCCTCTGGCTAGCTTCGGCTTACGAGGCACTACCACTTGGCTCGGGAATCTACCAGCCATCCTGGAGGACCCCGTGAACCAGCGGGGCTTTCCAGTGGCCATGCCTCAGTTGACCTGCAAGGAACAGCAACGGGACTTGGAAAACCCAGCATCCCCTTCCATGGCAGACCCAAAGGAGACAGCTGTGTCTCCGGGCTGTGGCTCCTTCATAACTGGAGGGCAGCCGGCATCCCCACCCTGTTTCATAACTAGACCCTATTTCAGTGGCAGAGTTAAGACTGATAGAAGTAAAAGCCCAGAACAAACACTCCAAAACAGCCTTTTGCTGTGGGCGCAGTCCCACAAGCCACAAACACACATCAAAGACTGCTGCCACTTCTCATCTTCTCCCCCTCTTCCATGTATTTTGGAACTATTTGCTGGAATTATTATCCAAATCTCTATTAATACCCAAACTGTCCTTTATTACTCTTTAAAAGTTTTTTGGTGGGAACAATGTCACTTCACTGCTTCATTTTGCAAAAACAGCTGACCCGATGTGACTTTGTGCCTGACCCTACTAAGTGCTCAGACTATTATGAACAACCTTAAACCCAGGGATCGCTGCTGCCCCAAGCATCAAAATCAGACTGCTCTCCTACTTTGCAAACCAAACGCCCATCCTTTGTGCAAGGAGGTTGGTGATGTTTTTAACTAAGGGACCATAGAGTTCAATACTCTGATTAACAACTATGGTTTCTCAAAGCTAATTTGGTTAGGTTACAAAACTTATCCAGCAAATATGACTCCTTCCAGGCATGAAATTACCATGCCCAAGAGCCTTTCTCCATGGAGAATGAGGGCCTTATTTTTCACTTACTAACACCCAAACTCTAGGCTCCCTACAGGCATGAAAAGCTGTAGCAGCAGAAATAAAAGCATGAAACCATTAAAGTCGCATGAGCAATTAGCTCAAATAGAAATACAACAGATGTGACAGCTTGGCCACTTCAGGCTATCCTAATGGCAGTTCCTCTCAAGCATCCTTATCCTGCAGGCAGCACGGCTTGACAGGTCCATGGGCCATCCTTCTTCTATCACCAGCCTGCTGACAACCTCCCCATCTGTCTCTCAAAAAGTGGGTGTGCAAGAAAGGGAAAGAAAACACCCCCAGAAAGTGGGTCTCAAGCACCGACAAAAGTCAAAGGTGAGTATGTACAGCATTTACTAAGCACTACTTTGGACGAGAAATCGTTTCCCCTCCCTTTCTGGCTAACTGGACCAAGGAACAGATGGATGTCCCCACCTCTTTTTTTTTCTGGGACTTGAAAGACCAGTGGCCTCAAACCCAGCTCTACCCTAAAATTATTTTACATCCTGACAATAAGTAAAAAATCACAGATCCTACCCCCTCCTGCTTCCTCCTGTTCCACATCATTTTTCTTCATGTGGACTTGCTGTACATAGCTAGACACCATTCTATGCAAAGACCACCATTCCCTTCCCCTCAAGTTTGACCCACATCCTGCAAACGAGGCAATACTTTCAGCTCATTACTCCCGAAACAGCTACAGCATTGCGCATGTTCACGGTACCAGGCCCTTCATAGTTTCAGGGAACAACAGGGTTGCCATTTCCTTTTGTCCTTGCCGGGAACATGAGAGAACAGCACGGTCCTACGGACACAAGGGCATGCTGCAGCTGGAGCTCGGATTGAAAGCCAGAAATAACTATTCGTTAAGAGAGAAATCTAATGGGGATGATACAACACTAATCTGGGTATCAGTGCTTTATTACTGGGTCTTGAGAGTAACTGGATTATTTGTTTCAATTTTCTAACTATAATTTCACTTCACTTGAAACTAATCCTGCTCATCATGCCCACACCAGTTATTTCCAGAGGGCTTCCAGTCTGCATGCCCCCATACCAGTCCAGCAGCTTCCCCTACCCTCTAGCCCCAGAGTTAGGCACTTCCACAGCCCCACTTCCCTGGAGCCTGCAGGGACCAGCCTCCTGCATTAGGAGGAAAGCAGCAGAACTAAGAAAGCAGCCACATTCTCCTGCGGGGGCAGGACAAAACAGCAACCGCAACACAGCCCACCTCCAGCCACCACCCCTGGCTGCTGCACGGGGAGCTCCATCTTCCCCACCTCAGAGAGCCCTTCACCCCCCCCAGAAATTAAGGACAGACTGCAACTGCCCCTCTGCTCCAGGCTCAGGGCACAGACGGCTCGGGCACCTCGACTGTGGGTTCAGAGCATGAACGCCCCAACCCTGGGCAGGGGAACCAGCTGCGCCAGGACACAACAGCTACCATCACCTCAGAAAAGCAATGAGGAAATATACCCAGGGCTGGGGTACAATTCCTGACGTGTCTCAGGAAACCCACATGTGCCAGAGCAGGGTGCCAAGCTCCAGCCTCCTCCCCCACGCTCCCTTTACTCCAGTACCTACTACTATGTACTGCTCTGCTTTTGTGCTGTGCCTCACATGGCTGCCAGGGCAGGGTGAGAAGCAGCAAGAGAATTCCTGCCTGGCACCTTCTCCAGGGGAGCAGCGCTGCACTTTGCCAAGGTGAGGTTTTTTGGCTCTGCATGATTTCAAATGTGAGGGGTCTGTTTTCTCACCACAGAAAGCAGGGAGCAGAACTTTTGTGCTGTACCTCACATGGCTGCCAGAGCACGGTGAGAAACAGCAAAACAATTCCTTCCTAGCATCTTCTGCAGGGGAGCAGCGCTGCGCCTTCCCAAGGTGATTTTTTTGTTCTGTGAATGATTCCAAGTATGAGAGGTCAAATTTCTCAGAACAGAATGCATGGAGCAGAACTTTTGTGCTGTTCCTCTCATGGCTGCCAGGGCACGGTGGGAAACAGCAAGAGAATTCCTACCTGGGATCTTCTCACCATGTCCTTGCAGCCACGTCAGGCACAGCAGAAAAGTTCGGCACCCTTCTCTCTGTGGTGAGAAACTGGACGCCTTTACATTGGCAATCATGCAGAGCCCCAAAGAGTCACCTTGGCAAAGTGCTGCACTGTCCCCCTGGAGAAGGTGCCAGGCAGGAATTCTCTTGCTGCTTCTCACCCTGCCCTGGCAGCCATGTGAGGCACAGCACTAAAGTTCTGCTCCCTGCTTTGCGTGGTGAGAAAATTGACCCAAAAATTTTGCACTCATGCAGAACCAGAGCTGACCTTGACATAAGTGCAGCACTGTTCCCCCCTGGAGAAGGTGCCGGGAAGGAATTCTTTTGCTGCTTCTCACCCTGCCCTGGCAGCCATGTGAGGCACAGGATAAAAGTTCTGCTCCCTGCTTCCTGTGGTGAGCAAAACTGACCCTTCAAAGCTGCAACCGTTACGAGCCCAAAAAAGGCACCTTGGGAAAGTGCAGCACTCCTCCCATAAAGAAGGTACCAGGACAAAATTTTCTTGCTGTTCTCACCCTGCCCTGGCAGCCATGCGAGGCACAGCACAAAAGTTCTGCTCCCTGCTTTCTGTGGTGAGAAAATGGAACCAAAGTTTTTGCACTCCTGTAGAGCCAAAAGAAAAAAATATATCTTGGGAAAGTGCAGCACAGCTCCCCTGGAGAAGGTGCCAGGCAGGAATTCTCTTGCTGCTTCTCGCCCTGCCCTGGCAGCCATGTGAGGCACAGCACAAAAGTTCTGCTCCCTGCTTCCTGTGGTGAGAAAACTGACCTCTTTTCATTGGCAATCATGCACAGAAAAAAAATAATCACCTTAAAGCGCAGCGCTGCTTACCTGGAGAAGATGCCAGGCAGGAATTCTCTTGCTGCTTCTCACCCTGCCCTGGCAGCCATGTGAGGCACAGCACAAAAGTTCTGCTCCCCGCTTTCAGTGGTAAGAAATTTGACCCAAGCATTTTGCACTCATGCAGAACCAGAGCTGACCTCAGCAAAGTGCAGCGCTGCTCCCCTGGAGAAGGTGTCAGGCAGGAATTCTCTTGCTGCTTCTCACCCTGCCCGGGCAGCCATGTGAGGCACAGCAGAAAAGTGCTGCTCCCTGCTTTCTGTGGTGAGAACATTGACCCTTCAGAGTTGCAGTCGTTAAGAGCCAATAAAAATCATCTTGGGAAAGTGCAGCCCTGCCCCCCTGGAGAACATGCCAGAAAGGAATTCTCTTGCTGCTTCTCACCCTGCCCGGGCAGCCATGTGAGTCAGCACTAAAGTTCTGCTCCCTGCTTTCTGTGGTGAGAACATTGACCAAAACCTTCTGCACTCATGCAGAACCAGGGCTCACCTTGTGAAAGTGCAGCACGGCTCCCCTGGAGAAGGTGCCAGGCAGGAATTCTCTTGCTGCTTCTCACCCTGCCCTGGCAGCCATGTGAGGCACAGCACAAAAGAGCTGCTCCCTGCTTTCTAAAGTCAGCAAAATTGACTGTCCACAGTTGCACTGATGTAGAGATAAGACTTTCTTACTCAAAAGCAAAACCCAAGAAACCACGTACCCCTGGGAACCCCCTTGTCCTTCCGTGTGGCTGGTGACTTCCCATGGCTCTTCCACAAGGCAGGACAGATAACCACGAATTTGGAAGCCCACGTTAGTTCAAGTACACTTAGTCCTCTGACAGTCACTACTTATGGGCCAGCGGTCCTCTCACCCCTCCACAGATCTGCCTGTTAGTCCTCTAGCAGTCATTCTCCATGGAGGGACCACAAGTCCTCCACACCTACCTACCAGCTCACCAGAAATGAGTCAGACCACGCCAGAAGTGACACTGCCTGACCTGCAGGAGATCTATTAGGCCAGTAACGATGGTTTCAAGACAGAAAAAACACCACCATCCACCAGCACAGCAGAAAAACAACGAGAAGAAACTTCGTACACAAACCAAAGGCCCCCATCCAAACCCCACAAAGGCAAAATAGCTGAAAAAAGGCACTCTCCACAAAAAAAACCCACCACACAGATCACAAGATAAGATAAAAATGCCATAACCCCAGGAACACAGGGCCAACAAACACAGATTCTGTCCATAACAATAACACACTTTGACACTAACTCGCTTGACCTCTGGCATACCATAACCTTGTTGCCGCCAAACCCCAGCACACTGTAGCCCTAAGGCAACACAAAACGGAGCACAAAGTCCCTGGAGATCTCCGCCAGGGCCTTCAGGTGGTCCCTGACCTCAGGCATCACAACCTTCAAGTGAGAACAAGATGGAGGCACCAGGACAACACCGGCATGTGTCTTCACACCCTGGAAAAGGGCCTGAGATAAACGCTCCTGGGCAGAGAGGCTGAGGCACTCGGAGGCTTTGAGCCAGCCCTCCACCACCACAGGGCTTCAGCTCATCATTTCTGTGTCAGAGCCACCAGGCAGGTGGCCCCATCCTCCCTGAGAGACCGCTCAGGGCACCTGTACCCAGCTCCAGGGGGCTGGACACACAGCCTCGGATCCATGGGGGGAGGGGTGCTTTAATCCTGGGAGCAGGATTTCTGACAGTGCCCCTGAGGAGGAAAGCCTCCTCAGGCCTGGAAGCCTGAGAGACATCCCCGCGCTGCTCCACATGTCACCAAAAGCAGGGGCTGAGGAAGGCTGCTTTGGGGCCCGTCGAGGGAACCAGCTCCCCTGGGCTGCTCTGCGGCCACCGGCTGCCGTTGCTGTCGCGCGGGTCTCAGTGCTGCTCTGCAGTCGGCCGTCACCTCCCCGCGGGACACTCCCCAGCGCAGCACACGTCTGCACTGGCTCTCCCTGGGGACAAAGATCACAAGCGAGGGATGGGCTTGGCTTTGCCCCCAGTCCCAGGCTGCCCCCAGAGAGACCTGCCACCCCCGCCCCAGCTGTGCGATGTGGGCACCACGTACAGCTGCAGCTGTGGGTCAGGGCAGCTGTGGGCAGGGGGCAGGCCCCGTGGCGGTGCCCCCGGCGCTGGCAGCAGGCAGAGCTGGGGAGAGCAAGGGGCAGCCCAGGGCAGCCGGCAGCCGGCGGCGGGGCCCGGCAGGGTGCAGCACCCTCAGCAATGCCCGGCTCCTTGCGCCTCGGCCCCAGGGCTGCAGCGCAGGGCTGGCCCCAGCCGGGGCTGGGCTGGGAACAGCCAGGCAGGGCCCCTGGCACCCCGGCACGCACCTGCTCCCTGCGTGGGGCGGCCTGGTCCTTTGCAATCGACCCCGTGGCATCCAGAGAAGAGCCCTGCCCTGAGCCTGAGCCATCGCTGCAGGGATGAGGCCTTCCTCGGCGTCCGTCCCTCAAATCCCTCCCTCCGGCCCCCACGGTCCGACCCTAAAACACTTCCCCTCGCCCCCGGTCCCTGCTGGCCCTGAAGGCTGGCCACAGCACTTGGTTTCAAGCCTGAGCTGGTCATGTCATGGCTGTTCTGGAATGTGGTACAGTGAAAGGAGAGACTGAAATGGCAAATTTTTCCCCGCAGGGCGGTCAAATGCTGGCAGAGGTTGCCCAAGGAGGTTGTGCAGTCTCTGTCCTTGGGGATCTTCAAAGGCCAAGGGCACACAGTTCTCAGCAACCTGCTCGAGGCGAGCGTGCTGGAGCAGAGGGCTTGGCCCAGAGGACCTCCACGGGTCCCTTCCAACCCCCCCTCCTGTGTGGCTCTGTGCTTTGCTTTTCCTCCTAAAGCCCCTCAGCTCAGCCCCGATGCCCGCTGGAAAGGGTGCTGGGGCAAGGGACCATCCCAATCTCCTCCCCGAGGGTCCACCCCAGCACAAGCGCTCCCCACTCCACAAGACCCTATGGCAGACACAGTCAGGAGAGGGAAAAGATTCTTTTATTGTCAACAGCAGCTGCAGGGGCCCAGGAGTCACAGCTGTTCAGCCGGTGAAAATCAGTCGGCACCTGCAACGACAGAGTCAGAAAGCTCTGATAAGCCCCCAGAGGCAGGAAGAGGCAGGATTTGGTTCCCCCCTCTTTGGGGGACGCTGTTTCCGAGGAATTCCTCATGGCCCAGAAGGGACAGCTCTTGCTGGCCTCCACTCGAGGCCGGCTCCGGTGCCTTCTCCCCAGGGGTGATGTCCCTAGGGAGCTGTGCGTGCGCAGGGATGCTGACAGTGCCCCTGTGCCGCGCAGCAGGGCTCGACGGGGAGCCCCCGGGGAGCTGCCGTGGGACTCATCCCAAACCCTGCTCAGCACCAGCCCTCGCCGGCCCTTGCCAGCCAGCTGGGCTGACTTAGGGCCGTGTTCAGGGCTGGGAAAGATGGGCAGCAGCGCGTGGTACGCACCTGGCCTTCCTGACGTGCTGCAGCTTCCTGCATTTTCTCAGGTTTGGGTCCACAAAGTCATTTCCTCTCTTCTCCTTTTTATTTGTGCTTGGCTGTCCCTCTCCTCTGCCCAGGCTTCTTTTCTCTTCCTTTTCCTTGACTTTTCCTTCTCCTGGTGGGAGCCTGCAAACCTTTCCATCCCACAGCATGATGAGATGGGGAAAGCCCCAAGCCCCTGCAGGGAGCTCTCAGGTCAGGCAAGGGGAGCTCTTCCTACCTGGTTTCCTGGGGCAGGCTGGTCAGTTGTGGCAGGCGTGCCAGGGACTCTGCCGTGCCCTCGGGGGTGCCTGGAGGCAAATCTGGAGGTGCCTAAACCAGAAACTTGGGAGGTAACGGGTGGCAAGTGACAGCCTGGGGTAGTGAGGGCCTGACTGCCAAATTGCTGTATGAGCTCTACAGAGGAGATGCTGGTTTGCATCGTGCACATTTTGCACAGTCCAGCCAACGCAGCCTAGACTTGATGAAGCTGCGACGGAGTAGGATTTGAGCAAAAGCCCTCTCAAGGTGGCAGCTACTCCTTTCTGTCCTTTTGTGGGTATTTTGTAGGTATGTTTTGTTTGATGAAGCAGATCATACTTCATGAAATGCATTCCAGAAACAGCCTTTCCAGTTTTCCTTAACACGCACCACTCTGGGGGGAGAGGAGGAACCCCAAAGGCACAAGAGAGCGGCTGCCAGGAGGAGGCCCAGCGGCTGCTTGGCCTCCTGGGAAATTACTGTCCCACCTGAGACATGTTGCCCCAGCGTCTGTGGAGCTGCCGTACCTCTGCCGCTTTGGGCCCTGCCCCTGTGTCTCCCCCAGCTCCGCTGTCGATGTCCAGCACAGAGGCGGCTGCATCCAGAAAGGCTTTTGCCGGACGCTGGGTCTCTGCTGTGCCTGCAGGGCCACTTTGCTCTTCGCACCGCAGCTCTGGAAAGCAAAAGCACGTGCAGCAGCGCGACTTCTTGGAAGTCAAGAACACCTAAGCAAAGCCCAGCCGAGCCCTACACCACTTGTCTCGTCGGCGTTGAGGTTTCTGGCATCCCAAGCCCCAGTGTCTGTGACAAGCCTCAGTCCCGCCTCCTACCTGTGCCCCTGTCCATGGGTGCTGGCACCTCCTCGGCTGATGGAGGGGAGAGGCCGGCCACCTCCTCCCCAAAGATGTCCCCGCAGTTTTCAATGAGGAACTCCACCAGCACGTTCACCTGCAGACATCAAAGCCTTGGTCTCAAGCCAGGTGCCTGCAGACGTGTCAAGCAGCCTTTCCCACTGCTGACCCTTCGCCTGCGCAGGCGGCTGCGGCTGGGGGTTGCTCTTCCAGGCACCCAGCCCACCAGCACTGGCCCAAGGGAGGAGGCAGCCAGGGACCTCGCAACAGCCAAGCTCCGATGGGCCGGGAAGGCAGCACTGGCTGCTGGGTAGGGCGTACCTTCTCGGTCACCGCCAGCATGGCCTGCAGCGGGAGCAGGTCCTCGTTGGGTGGGCTCAGCAGGTTGGGCCCGACGCAGATGGCCAGGTTGCTGCAGCTCATTCTGCTGGTGGCTGCGTTGTGGCCGATGTGCTGCAGCAGGGCCATCAGCCGCTTCAGGAGGAGGAGGTTGGCCGCAGGCAACTTGTCAGCCACCCTGAGGGAAGAGGAAGACAAGGCTGATGAAGCAGAGGGTGCCCACAGCCGTCCCTGCAGCTGGCCCCAGGCGGGTGGGAGCCAGCGGCCGTGTTGCACAGCTTTGCAGCTGCCCGAAAAGACAGCTTTCTGAGGAGCCCGTGCCTTTGCAGGCAGGTCCCAGAACTCTCCCGGTCCCTGCTCACCAGGCAGGCTGCTGCCCACACTTACGCTTTCAGCTCCTCCACCTTGGCCTGCTTGCTGGCCCTCTCCATGGCTGCCATCCAGTCCTCGTAGAGGTCGACGACGAGGAGCTTGGTGGGGATGCTTCGCAGGAAGTCCTGCAATGCCAAGGGCTGCAGGTGAGCCTTTGAACGCTGCAGGCCAGCCAGGAGCTCCTCCAGCTGCAGGTCAGAAGTGCTCACCTTCAAGATGACGGCCAGCAGCAGCACAGGCTGGCTTCCTACGTCGATGTCCTTGCCGCGGTCCAGGGCCTCGCGCAGCTGCCGAAGTTCTGTCCCACCGGCAGCTCTTCGGAATATCCCCTCCGTTGCTGGTCCTTGCTGGTGCAGGACAGCCAGCAGCTCCTGCAGGAGAGGCAGGAGGCCACTTGCTTGGCTGAAGAACCAAGCGGTGGCAAGGACCAGAGCTCTGCCCCAGACGTGGTTGCCTAAGGGCCACAAAGGGTCTGGGACCAGAAGCAGGTTCTGGGGGTGCAGAGCCCAGTGCCCTGTCCCCGCAGCTGCTGGGGACACGCAGGCCCTCTCCAGAGCAGCCGGAGGGACGGCTGGGGACCCCGTCTGTCCAGGCTGGCTTACCTGGATGGGCCGGGGCAGCATGTTGTCCTCCCCACAGAGGGCTGCCAGGGGCTGCCCAAAGAGCGCCCTGCTGCAGCTGGAGCCCGCCTGCCCTGGCGCCTGGGCAGCGGCCGGGGTGCGCCGCAGGGCGAAAGGCCAGGGCAGCCCCATCCTCCTCCTGCTGGTGCTGCTCCTGCTGCTGCTCCCTCCTGCTGCAGAGGAAAACAGAGTAAGACACCACCAATGGAGACCCCAGGCCAGCGGTCCCAGCGCCTGCCCTGCCCTGCGCTGCCCTGCCGGCAGCACGGTGCTGTGTGGTGCGGCAGGATGGGCAGGGAGGCAGCAGCTGGAACCGCGGCTGTGGCTCGGAGGTGTTGACTTAGAGGCTCTTGAGAGCCATCGTGCCACGGGTTCAGCCTGTGCCAGCCTTCGCCCTGCCCTCCTGCAAGCTGCGGGCAGCAGCAGAGGCTCCGTGTCCCCGCAGAAGCATATCCAGCAGGCACTGCCCAGCAGTTGTCCTTGTCCGTCCAGGTGACATCCTTCCGTGGGCTGCCCAACCTGCATGGCGACACTCGGGACAAGTGAGCACAGCATTGCAGGAGGTTGCCTTGCTTTCCCAAACTCACCTGGTGCGGGGCAAAGTCCCCCTGCGTTTGCAGATGGGGCCGTCGCAGGCCCTTGCTTGGGATGAGCCTGCAAGAACCAAGAATCGGGCTGTGCTTGGAGAGCAGCCCCGCAGCAGAAAGGGCCACCAGCAGCCTGAGCGCGGCAGAGCTGGGACCCTCTGCCCTCCCGGGCTCTCTTCCCCATGTGGCAGGGTTCCTCCCAGTGTCACCAGTCAGAACGTGCTGGCGTGCTGCTGGCTTCCCAAAACTCTCTGCTCCCTGAGTGGCACCATCAGACCCTCTGTCCCTCCCGCACAAGGTCACCCCAGTCCCTGCGCATCCCGGTGCAGCCAGAGGCAGGTGCAAGGCAGCCATTCTCACCTCTGCCTGTGCCTCCATCAGCCTCTCCAGGCTCCTGGCGCGCAGTGTCCTCCACTGGGCAGGAGAGAAGGAGGGGAAGAAGGTGAGCAGCCATGGCTCTGCTGCTCGGCTGCAGGAGCAGTGCTTGGGGACAGGGCCCAGAGCAGAGAGACACTCACGGCGTGGCGGCGGCTCAGCTCCTTCTCCAGGAGCTTGATGGATGTCAGATGGGTGACGCGGGCTCCCGTGCGTCCTTCTGGTGTCCTGTGCACCGGGAAGGGAGAGGGAGAGAGCTGGGTGAGCCCCAAGCCGTCTCTTGTCTCTTGTCAGGCAGCTGTGCCCGAGAGCTGCTCGCAGCCACGGGGGCACCTTCCCCAGCTGGGGGCTGTGTTCCCCCGTCCATCCAGCTTCTCCTGGAGCATCCCCCCGGCTTACCCCAGCAGCGTGGCCACCCACAGCTCCTTCAGTGCCTGGGATCTGCAGATAGAGAGGAGAGAGAGCGTCAGGCCCTGCTGCCCCCAGCCCTGGGCAAAGGTGGGTGCCTGCACAGCCCTGTGCTGTGGGGCAGGACAGGGGCGCTGTCCAAGCCCTGGGTCGCTCTGTCCTGCCTGAGCGGCTGCATTTGCCCTTCCCTTCTGGGGACCAAAAGGTGACCAGGGGATGCAGGATGGGGAAACATCCCACATCCCTCCCTCCCTGCCAGCGAGCTGCCTGCTCCCTGCCCAGCTCTGCACGCAAGGCAGAGGCCTGTGTTCATGGGATGGCGTGGGCACGGCTGGGAACCTCTGCTGCCCGACCACGACTCACCCAAAAGTGGCGATGCAGGAGCCGGTGGGCCAGGCGAGGATGACAGAGGTGCTGTCCTCATCGGTGCCTTCCTCCTCCTCCTGTCCATCCTGCCCCGCAGCCTCCTTCCCGCTGCTGAGCACCCACAGCTGGTCCAGCGCCAGGCGGAGCTGTGGGCGCAGGCTGGTGCCATGTCTGCAGAGAGCAGAGGCGGGCACTGAGCTGGAGGGGGGCTCCTTGGGCTGGGTCCCCACGCGCAGAGCCCTGTCCCCCACCTGCCCTTGGGACGGACGTTGGTGCCTCCAGCACCGAGGGGCCGGGGCCTGGGGCTGGTGCCAGGGTGTCCCTGGGCCGGGGCTGGGGGCAAGGATCTGGGCTCTGAGGGTCTTACCGCAACTTGGCGACCACCAGTTCCTCGTGGAGGAGCAGAAGGCGCCTCTCGCTCCTCTTGCGGCCCCGGGTCAGCCGCACGTCCGCGCTCAGCACCGGCTCGGCGTCGCTGAGAGCCTCCCTGCAGAGCAGAGAGCGGCGGGCATGAGCAACGCCAGTGCTGCGTGGCCCAGCTGTGCCCGCGTGTCCCCGAGCCCGGGGGGAGCCCACCTGGAGCCGCAGCAGCAGCTGGCCTGGCCCATCCTGCCCGGGAGAGGAGGGCCCTGGCCGTGCAGCGAGGAGGGGGCCCAGCCGGCGACGGCGAGGCTGGGAAGCGGGGTGCTGGTGCTGTGGCAGCGCTGCTGGGCCAGAGGCTGCCTCCTGCCAGCGCCGCTGCGTGCCAGCACGGCTCTGCCCTGCTGCCTGTGGTGGCCGTGGGCTCCCCGTGACCAACGGTCTGAGCCCAACGGAAAGTGGGCGGGGCCTGCGGGGCGGGGCTGGGGCCCTCTCCAGTATGGCCGGGCCTGCCTTGCCCGGGGGAGCCCCGAGCAGGACAGGGCAGGGGGCAAGGGCCACCTCCCTGCGCCTGCGGCCAGCGCTTTGCCCTGGGGTTTGGACAGGGCCCTGCTCAATAAAAGAAGCCGTTTTTCCTAGAGATGACCGTTGTGGCCTGAGGCAGACTCCTCTTGGTGGAGGCCGGCCTAGCGGTCGGAAGGCCTCTGGCACACAGGCCGTGCCAGGCCTCAGGCCCCAAGGCGCTGGAACTGGAGCAGGCCCAGCAGGAGGAAAAACTTCCATTTTTACCAAAAGATGGGGGGACTAGCAGCAGTCAAGAGCCGCTCGTGTCCTGCCAGGCGCCACAGGGAAATGAAATGTGTGGTGAGCTTCGGCAGGAATTGTGGTGCCCCTGGAGCACCACCCTTGCTTGCGAAGGCTTTATCCCACCTGGGTGCTAAGGCTTCACCCTTGGCAATCAGGGCTGGATGAGCGCCACACAGGAGCCCCTGCCCTGTTAGCCATGACCTTCACCCAGCCGGTGGCCGACACGGCCAGGGGCGAGTCTGTGGGGTAGGCCGTGACCATGGCAAAGAAGGGGAAAAGTAGTCAGCTTTTGATGGCCCGTGTCTCGTTTCACTGTTGACCCTAAGCAATGCCTTGCTTCAAATAGAAGTGATTCAGAGAGTTACACACCCGCCCTGTTCAGGAAAAATGCAGGAAATCAGAGACATCTAGCAAATTCTCTTGTGGCTGTTGTACACTGCAGCAAGAAGCAGCGTGGGTCCAGTGGCTAATGCTGGAAGGGGAATTCAGCACTTCTGGGAAAGGGAGATAAAGGCACTCTTGTGGGCCAGGCTGGGATTGGAGAGCCTGGGTGGGTGTCTGGGGTCCCAGCTTTCCCGCAGTGCTGACTGTGGTGCGTGCTGCTTGTTCTTCCCTGCAACGCCGGCTGCATCCACCTGCTGGGGCTGTGCTTGGGAAGGGCTCCGGGGGTGAGCAAGCCCATGGGAGAGGCCTGGGGAGAAGCTCTTCTCCAGAGATCTACCAGAAACTGTCCAGAGCATCCGAGAGGATGCTCTGTATGACAAGGGAAGGTGCCCGTTGGTCCAATGTATGAGAGCCTGCAGGGCTCCCATCAGGGTCCTTTGACCTACCCATCCTCCAGCCAGCAATCCAGGTGCTGGGGGGTCCCATGTAAGTCTCCTGAGGTACCATTTAGCCCCGGGCAAGGTGTCGTGCCTCAGTGTGTGCTTGCAGGGCATGTTTCCTTCCTGCTGACAAGGGCGGAATTGCAGTTAAATGCCCCTGGGCGGTCCCGAGCCAAGCAAACTTTTTTCTATGGGTCACACTGCTTTGCAGTCCATGTGTGTGGTTCAGCTCCTGCATGGGAGCTGAGGACACGAGGTGACCTAGCTCGGAAGCTGGCCACTCTTGCTCCAGGCAACTCCAGTTGCTTGCGTTTTCCTTCAGCTTCCCCAGCCTGATCATCTCCACTGTCACCTCCTCCCTGTCCTACAAGAAGTATCCCTATCCCAGCCATTAGGACAGTGGCACAGCACTCAGAATCCAGATCACTGGTAGAGAAGAAGGACAGAGGAAAAGAGAAGTTCTCCTTTGAAAGAAATCCTTCTTTGCCCTCCTTTAGCTACTAGTGGATGAAAAAAAGGGGGACAGAATTTCAGGCCAGCCACAGCACTTGGTTTCAAGCCTGAGCTGGTCATGTCATGGCTGTTCTGGAATGTGGTACAGTGAAAGGAGAGACTGAAATGGCAAATTTTCCCCCTCGGGGCGATCAAATGCTGGCAGAGGTTGCCCAAGGAGGTTGTGCAGTCTCTGTCCTTGGAGATCTTCAAAGGCCAAGGGCACACAGTTCTCTGTGACCTGCTCGAGGCGAGCGTGCTGGAGCAGAGGGCTTGGCCCAGAGGACCTCCACGGGTCCCTTCCAACCCCACCCTCCTGTGTGGCTCTGTGCTTTGCTTTTGCCCTGGCAGAGATCTTCAGGGACTTTGTGCTCCGTTTTGTGTTGCCTTAGGGCTACGATGTGCTGTGGTTTGGGGGCAACAAGGTCAAGTATGTCAGAGGTCAAGCGAGTTAGTGTCAAAGTGTGTTACTGTTATGGACAGAATCTGTGTTTGTTGGCCCTGTGTTCCTGGGGTTATGGCATTTTTATCTTATCTTGTGATCTGTGTGGTGGGTTTTTTTTGTGGAGAGTGCCTTTTTCAGCTTTTTTTTCCTTTGTACAGTATGGATGGGTGCCTTTGGTTTGTGTACGAAGTTTCTTCTGGTTGTTTTTCTGCTGTGCTGGTGGATGGTGGTGTTTTTTCTGTCTTGAAACCATCGTTACTGGTCTAATAGATCTCCTGCAGGTCAGGCAGTGTCACTTCTGGCGTGGTCTGACTCATTTCTGGTGAGCTGGTAGGTAGGTGTGGAGGACTTGTGGTCCCTCCATGGAGAATGACTGCTAGAGGACTAACAGGCAGATCTGTGGAGGGGTGAGAGGACCGCTGGCCCATAAGTAGTGACTGTCAGAGGACTAAGTGTACTTGAACTAACGTGGGCTTCCAAATTCGTGGTTATCTGTCCTGCCTTGTGGAAGAGCCATGGGAAGTCACCAGCCACACGGAAGGATAAAGGGTTTCCCACGGCTACGTGGCTTCTTGGGTTTTGCTTTTGAGTAAGAAAGTCTTATCTCTACATGAGTACAACTGTGGACAGTCAATTTTGCTCACTTTGGAAATTAGGGAGCAGCACTTTTCTGCTGTGCCTCACATGGCTGCCCGGGCAGGGTGAGAAACAGCAAGAGAATTCCTGCCTGGCACCTTCTCCAGGGGAGCAGCGCTGCACTTTGCTGAGGTGAGCTCTGGTTCTGCATGAGTGCAAAATGCTTGGGTCAAATTTCTTACCACTGAAAGCGGGGAGCAGAACTTTTGTGCTGTGCCTCACATGGCTGCCAGGGCAGGGTGAGAAGCAGCAAGAGAATTCCTGCCTGGCACCTTCTCCAGGGGGACAGTGCAGCACTTTGCCAAGGTGACTCTTTGGGGCTCTGCATGATTGCCAATGTAAAGGCGTCCAATTTCTCATCACAGAGAGAAGGGTGCCGAACTTTTCTGCTGTGCCTGACGTGGCTGCAAGGACATGGTGAGAAGATCCCAGGTAGGAATTCTCTTGCTGTTTCCCACCGTGCCCTGGCAGCCATGAGAGGAACAGCACAAAAGTTCTGCTCCATGCATTCTGTTCTGAGAAATTTGACCTCTCATACTTGGAATCATTCACAGAACAAAAAAATCACCTTGGGAAAGCGCAGCGCTGCTCCCCTGGAGAAGATGCTAGGAAGGAATTCTTCTGCTGTTTCTCACCATGCTCTGGCAGCCATGTGAGGTACAGCACAAAAGTTCTGCTCCCTGCTTTCTGTGGTGAGAAAACAGACCCCTCACATTTGAAATCATGCAGAGCCAAAAAACCTCACCTTGGCAAAGTGCAGCGCTGCTCCCCTGGAGAAGGTGCCAGGAAGGAATTCTCTTGCTGCTTCTCACCCTGCCCTGGCAGCCATGTGAGGCACAGCACAAAAGCAGAGCAGTACATAGTAGTAGGTACTGGAGTAAAGGGAGCGTGGGGGAGGGGGCTGGAGCTTGGCACCCTGCTCTGGCACATGTGGGTTTCCTGAGACACGTCAGGAATTGTACCCCAGCCCTGGGTATATTTCCTCATTGCTTTTCTGAGGTGATGGTAGCTGTTGTGTCCTGGCGCAGCTGGTTCCCCTGCCCAGGGTTGGGGCGTTCATGCTCTGAACCCACAGTCGAGGTGCCCGAGCCATCTGTGCCCTGAGCCTGGAGCAGAGGGGCAGTTGCAGTCTGTCCTTAATTTCTGGGGGGGGTGAAGGGCTCTCTGAGGTGGGGAAGATGGAGCTCCCCGTGCAGCAGCCAGGGGTGGTGGCTGGAGGTGGGCTGTGTTGCGGTTGCTGTTTTGTCCTGCCCCCGCAGGAGAATGTGGCTGCTTTCTTAGTTCTGCTGCTTTCCTCCTAATGCAGGAGGCTGGTCCCTGCAGGCTCCAGGGAAGTGGGGCTGTGGAAGTGCCTAACTCTGGGGCTAGAGGGTAGGGGAAGCTGCTGGACTGGTATGGGGGCATGCAGACTGGAAGCCCTCTGGAAATAACTGGTGTGGGCATGATGAGCAGGATTAGTTGAAACTAATTGAAGAAACAGTTTACCAACAGAATTTCAGTCAATCGTATGAGAGAAGTACCAACTATTCCATCAAGACATAGTCCACCACCGAAATATGTTGAAACAAATGATATGTAAATAATGCGAAAGTATTGAAAAATTATTTTCAACACTTTCAAAGGGGGGAAATGTTATAAATTTGCTAATAAGTTAAGATTGATTGACTTTATTTGATTGATTATTTGATTTTATAAAATTATTTTATAGAATAGAAAGATAGAAGGATAAGAAATCTATTTTTATGAAACTTATAGTTGCACAGCAAAAGCTGCTATGAGATCCTCTGTACATCCCATACCACGGCTAGAAGAATGGGCTAGAACCATTGTGAAAACTTCAGTAATAACTTTAGGGTTTGGAAGGTTTCTTTCTATTTGACCAGTCTTCTGTATGTAGAAGGTGTATTGAACTGTCAGAATATGAGATGATTGGAAACTGGGGAGAGTCGACTGGAACAGCTTCTGGTTACCTGCCAAGAAACCGTGAACTTTAGTAGCAGGGAATTCCGGCAGGGGGAGATCGCGACCACCGACTCACATACCACCTACCCAAATCGTACCCCAGACCCATTTCTAGACCTTTCTAAGCTCTACTGCGCAGAATCGGATATAGGAGGAGAATATGTTAATGCTTTACGGGAAATATCAGGGTTATGCGTGAATACTTAATGAATATGTATGAATAAGTTCTATATATGGTGTCTAATTTTGAGACCTGGCGTGCGTTGATCATGAGAGGACTCGCTCACGCACCCGGCCGTCAATAAAGAAGTGTCTGCTTATCTACATCACATTGGTGTCGATAAGTTCTTCATTCCGAGATTTCGGTAACACAGGGAGCTCCTTCCCTTCTGAGCAGGAGGAGATGGGCTTTGCTGTGGGGGTGTCACGGCCTGGGGTGGGCTACCCCGGGGCTGGGCAGTCTCTGGAGGCTCTCAAACCCTGCCTGGCCGTGACCCTGAGCGGCCGGCTCCTGGGGGAGCTGCTTTCGCAGGGCCTTGGGCTGGATGGCCTCCAGAGGTCCCTGCCAGCCCTGACCAGTCTGATTCTGCCGCTCTGTGCGGAGGCGCGGGGCCGGCCCACGGTGCTGAGGGGCGGTGGGGCCGCAGGGGCCGCGGGGTCGGGAAGGCGGTGGCGTGGGCTCTGAGGGGCCGGTGTGCGGGACAGCCGGGAGCGGGCAGCCCGGCGGGCAGCGGGAGCGCCCTTCGGCCGGCCTGTGTGCCGCCACAGGCTCACCGCCCCGGCCATAGGTGGCCAAAGACTGTTGCCGTGCATGCCCGGGGCATCGTGGAGGGGCTGCTGGCTGCCCGCAGGTGGTCTCCCCTTTGGAGACTGGTCAAAGGCTTGGGCTTTGTTTCTTGGGCTTTGTTGATGGCTCAACAGTGGGCTTGGTTTTGCAGTGTGCCCTCTTACTGCTGCTCTCGTGACGTGCTGGGCAGCAGTGGCTGCAGGGCAGGTGGGGACAAGTGGCATGGGCAGGAGGCAGAGCTGCCCATCCTGCTGGGGACATGGAGGGGCCTGTGCTGCTGGAGCCAGAGCATCGGTGGCTTGGTAGCCCCTGGGCTCGGCCACGTCAGCCCCAGGCAGTGCAGGCTGCTCAGACAGTGGGTGGCAGAAAAAGTCATTTATTCCGGCAGCGTGGCCCTGGAGAGGGGAAGGAAGGCATTGCTTTCAAGTTCTGCTTCGGCTCCACCTTGGGCTTCTCCCCTCTGCTTCACAGCCCAGTGGAGCAGCTGGCACTTTATGGCAAAGGCGAAGCGTGAGGGCACGTCTTTGCCCTGGACCACTGGAAAGAGCAGTTGTCCTGCTGCTCTCCAGAGGACGCCAGCTCCTCTGGGGCTGAGGTGTCTTCTTCCCTGTTAGCCTTCAGGAAGAGAAGCCTGTAGAGCATCCTGGGGCTGGGGCTGCTGCTTCGTCTCTGCCTGAGCAGAGCCCTCGCTGGGGGTCCACCTCCCCCATGTCCTTGGCAGCCATAAACACAGTAGTCATAGGTTAAACCACCCCTTACAGCCTTCGTCGTCCAAGGATGAGGAGTGTCTGAGTTGCCAGGGAGGAGACCAGGGGGCTGGTGTCTTTCATTGCGCCTTTAAGCACTGTGGGGACAAAGCAGCAGAGGTGAGGTGACAGCCCTGTGTCCCCTCCAGGCAGGGCACACTGCACCCTGTGATTGCCAGGGCCAGGAGGCAGCCAGGGGACAGGTGGCTCGGCTGGAAGCTGCTTCTCAGGAACAGCCCCCTGCAGAAACACCCCGTCCCCCCTAGGCACGCTGGGAGCAGATCCCCCCTTGCCCAGCTTCCGGGGGTAGCTCCGTGCTAGCTCCTTCCTCCTCCCCACTGCCCTCGCTCACCATGTCGGATGTACTCCATGTGCTGCTGCTCACGCACGCACCGCCCAACGAGCCCTGGAGCAACACAGTGTGTCAAGGATGCTGCTGCCGCTCAGAGACCCTTGCAGCCAGCCCACCTGGCTGCACGGTCCCCCCGGGAGGGCTGACCCCGGAGTGCAGCATCAGGGAGGGGATGGATGAGCCTCCTGCCAGCCCCACCTGTGCAGGCAGGGGCAGGAGGGGGTGAAGGGGTGCCCCATAGGTCCTGTGCTGGGACACAGATAGAGGGTGCCCAGGGCCAGGTGGCCTCCGCAGCCATCAGCGACCTGGGCACAGGCACTGTCATGTGGGGAGGCAGGGAGCGTGGCATGGGCTTGTTGTGCTCATCATCTCCTTGCCCCTTTGCAGTGCCTTGACGTTGCAGCTAGTCCAGGCACTGCCCCCCACCAGTGCAGGGACCCTCGCGCAGCGCTCCAGCTTAAGATCCCTGGCACCGGCTGCCCAGAGAGGCCTCTGGAGACATTCCACCACCACCTGCACAGGATTTTGTGCAACCTGCTCTATCACAGCCTGCTTTTGCAGGGCGTTGGACTAGATAATCTCCAGAGGTTCCCTCCAACCCTGACCATTGTGTGATTCTGGGACTCGTGGCACTTTGGATGAGGAAGAAGAGGTCAGGATCTTCAGGCAACACAACACCTGACTGCCCTTCCAGTGCCTGTCCAAGAAACCTGCCAGTCCTCCCTAACAGAAGTTGGACCTCCACACATGGGCTTGCAGATGTGCATGAGCACTGCAGGGCAACAGCCTTCTCTCTCTTCCCCATCCTCCACTGCAGGGCGAGTGCAGATGTTCTGTGGAGGAAGCACCAGCCTGCACAGGCCCTGCTGCCCTCCCTGTCATGCACTGACCATTCTACCTGGGCTCCCTCTACTGTGTCCCAGACCACTGGCCTGGTGTGATGGCAGAGCCAGTGGCACTGCCCGGCACTGCACCTTCCTGGTCCATCAGGGCAACCTGGGTGCCAGTGGGAAGCTGGGAATTGCCCTTGGCCAGGGCCTCTCCGTGGAGCTGCCAGAGCAGGAATTCCTTGTGGATGGCAGGGATGCCAAAGCATGAGGAGTTCCCCATTGGATGGCAGGGACAGGGCGTAGAGCCCCATCGATGTGCAGCCACCCCCGGCAGCCCCTCAGCCACAGCCACGGTCACAGAGAACCTCACTGGGGAGCTCATCCGCATCGTCCAGGGCACCCGTATAGTGACCAGGCAGTACCAAAAGTTTCTGCAAGTAATGATGGCCAAGTGGCAAGAGGCGGTCCGTAGTGGGACACACACCACGCACACCACCACCCCACAGTTGTCTCCCTCCCCCTCGCCAGGAAAGAGGAGCAGCAGGAAAGAGGAGCAGCTCTATCCAGGGCTGCTGGAGCCCAGAGGGTTTCCCCAGGGCCTTAGCGTGGAGCTGCTGGGGGCAGATGTGCACATGGAGAAGATGGCAGATGGGGACAAAGACCAAGGGGAGGACACGGGGCCAAGCAGAAGCAGCCCTGTGCAGGTGGGCAGAAGGAGCCCAATGGGGATGAGGAAGAGGAGCCCCATGACTCCAGACAGAATCAGCTCCATGGGCCTGGGCAGCACCATCCACGTGGGGCCGGGCAGGAGGACCCCAGCAGACCCCAGTTCCCGGCACCATGTCCCTGTGGGCAGGGCACGTGGGCAGGCAGCCTCAGGACCGTGCTGTGCAGGACTGTGCCTGCAGGAGGGCTGCTCCCAGCTGTGGGGCTGCCCAAAGGCTTGGTGGAGATGCGACTGCCGGCTCCATTGTGTCTGTTTCTGCAAGCCCCCGTGGTGGCAGCGCTGCTCCCACAAGAGCAATGGGTTCCCCTGCCAGTGAGCAGCTGGTGGGGTGCAGGGCTGGGACCCCCCTGGCCTGCCCCCTCATCTGAAATGTTAAATCTTTCCTCTATCCATGGATCTATCTGTGGAGCTCATCCATCCATCCTGCAGCTGGGGCTGCTTCACCCTCAGTGCCTGAACCCAGTGGGGATGGTCTGGCATTGGGCACTGCTGGCACCCACAGAATGGGGGGTGGGGGTGTCTGGTACCACACTGGTTGTGCTGGCAGGTGGGGACCGGGCTGGGCTGGAGAAAGGGGCCAGCAGGAACCTCATGAGGTCCAACAAGTGCCAACTCCCGCCCCTGAGGAGGAGCAAGCCCAGGAGGAACAAGCACAGGCAGGGGCCACCTTGCTGGAAAGAAGCTTGGCAGAGAAGGTCCTGGTGGGCCCCTCAACGAGCTGCCTACTGGGCAGGGGTTCTGTGCCCCTTGCAAAGGGGGGAACTGGTATGTATTGAGACCCCACGGTGAATCCATACACCACAAATAGAAAGTCATGTTATCCCCAGGTTGGCATATTCAAATGGCTAGTAAGTGGGGTATAGCCTTGGTGCCTTAAACATTTTTGTCCAAACTAGATAACAGAGTTGAAACATGGGAATAAGTCCCCCACCCCATCAGAACACTCCGCTCAGGAATTGTTCGTGAACGATTTGTTGTGAATCGTGGAATAGAACCATGGTACACCCCAGATTTGCGAACCCTTATTCCAGGCATGTGTCTTTGTTGGGGTTTTCAGGCACCAGGGTTTAAACTGCATAACACGTTTGCAGAACAGGTTTGCAGGTTTGGAGATCCCACGTGTTATGCAAAAACTACCAATCAAGGAAACACATTGCAATATGCAGTTTTGCTTACCCACAAAACAAAACGAAATTTTGTGTGAGACGGAAAAAAAACATGCCACGACCCATCAACGCACTCCACCGTTCAATATCCAGCCCCTCAGGGTCCTTTCTGAGCATGTTCAGATGGGAAGATGTACTTTGCACTAACTACTTCCTCAAAATTATTTACATATGCATAAGGCACTTGCACATGTCACTTTGTTCCTGGGGGCCTTTCTTGGGGTCTTTAGAGATCGTTGGTGGTCAACAGCCTGGTGAACTTCAGCTGAACTTTCCTGGGGCACCTGTACTCTACGTGTGGTTATAGAACTTCATTTATTCTCTGTGCTGTGTGGTCTTGAAGGCAACGCACCGTTACCCCACTACCCTCATCTATCGGTATAGCCCAGGTGCCTCAGAAAGCTGCCACCCCTTACTGAGCTTATTCAATAGGTCGAGTTAACCACTGCTTTAGCTGCAGCCTCTCCAAGTGATTCTTTATAACTTAATCCTGTCAGCAAGGAGAAGCGTCCAGCTCTGCCACTGAAGGCAGCAGCCTCGAGTCACCAGGCTGCTCCCTACAGGAAGCAATCCCGACTGCCTGGATCTCGCCGCTGAGAGGCTGTATTTAAAAATGAAGTGTTTTCCAGCAAGGGAAACAAGGCTGGAGCACTCATACTCTGGCTGGTGACTCTCCCAGGCAGCTGCATACTCCCAGTCCCTCAGCAGGACAGGTGTAGCCAGAGCCCTGTCAGTCAGCAGAAAAACACGCTGGCCCTATTCCTGCAGGACCTACAGATGCCGGGGCCGCTCCAGGGGGCTCTGTGAGTCGGGGTGCCCGGTGCCTGTGCCCGGGGCACCTGCCGGCGCCTCTTTCCCTCCTTAGCTCTCAGCTCCCCCCCAGGGCTGCCCCGGCCAGGCCTGACTCCAGCTGCCCCGGGGCCTGGCACAGCAGGGGGCTGGAACCTCCCCACAGAACCCCCGGGCAGCCAGCAGGCAGCAGACACCCCTGTGCCAGCCCAAGGGGCTTCCCTCGCCCCACGGCCGGCCACAGATCCCCTCAGCCGGGCCACAGCCTCAGCACAGGCTGTGCCTGCCCAGCCCAACATGGCTGCCAGGAGGCTGAGGGTGGGCAATGGCAGCTCCCAGCATGCCCCGGGAACAACCTGGCCATGGGGCGGCCCCGGGCCTACAGCTCCCAGCATGCCCCGGGAACAACCTGGCCATGGGGCGGCCCCGGGCCTACAGCTCCCAGCATGCCCTGGGAACAACCTGGCCATGGGGCAGCCCCGGGCCTACAGCTCCCAGCATGCCCTGGGAACAACCAGGCCATGGGGTGGCCCTGGGCCTAAAGCTCCCAGCATGCCCCGGGAACAACCAGGCCATGGGGTGGCCCTGGGCCTAAAGCTCCCAGCATGCCCCGGGAACAACCTGGCCATGGGGCGGCCCTGGGCCTACAGCTCCCAGCATGCCCCGGGAACAACCTGGCCACGGGGCGGCCCTGGGCCTACAGCTCCCAGCATGCCCTGGGACCAACCTGGCCATGGGGCAGCCCCGGGCCTACAGCTCCCAGCATGCCCCGGGGCACACCTTCTCCCAGCAGGCCATGGGACATCCCTGCCCTGCAGTCGGGCCCTGGGGGGACACCAGCCCCCAGCCCGGGCCCTGTAGGCCCCATGGCCCCTGCCTGGGGCTGCCCGAGCACAGGCCCCGGCCCCGGAGCCCCCGTGGGGCAGGGACAAGGGGAAGAGAGGCACCAAGCGGCAGGGAGAGGTGGGTCGAGGCGGAGGGGTGGCCGGAGAGGGACAGGAGGTGGACAGAGAGGCAGGGGGAGCGGGAGGGGATGGGCAGGGATGGAGAAAGGACAGGGACTGGCAAGGAGCGGGATGGAGCGGGACAGAGACAGAGGTGCAGGGGGTGCCGCCGAGAATGCAGGATCAGCAGCAGGAGAGAGGGCTAGGGAGTGTAGCAGAGGGGCGGGAAGGGGGACAGAGGCACAGACCAGCACAGGCAGGGCGAAGGGACAGGATGAGCAGGCTGTGGCCTTGGCAGTGGGAAGCAAAGCTGCTTCTGTGGGTCTTTCCTTTCCCCCTCTGCCCGTATCCCCTCCCCACCCTTCCCCTCGGTGAGGCTGTGTCTGTGGTGTGCCTGCTCTGGTGAAAGGAGCTCCTGCACCAGCCTGAGGGCAAAAGAAGAGGGGCAAGGAGCGAGCGGTCGCAGTGACGTGCGGAATTAGACTCTATAACTTGAAAGTTATAAAGTAGGTATGTTTATTGCGCGCAGATGCACGGGGGATCGCTCCTCCACAAGCGTGCATGCCCGAAGTGACGAACCATCTCACATTTATACAATGAATCAAATGAATATTCAATTAACGCCTATACATATTCGTTACCTAAACCCGGCTTCCTATGTTAATTAGCTTATCAGTCCGTTTTCTGGAATGTGGTGGTCTTACAGGTTTGTAGGTGATTCATGTTCTTGTGACCATCCGATCTTCTTCAGGTGATTCATGTCCTTGTGACCATCCAATCTTCTCCAGCAAGGAGACTTAGCACTCCCTCCCTCTAGATAGCATTGGAATATCTCTCATCCTTTTCTCATTCTCTTTTAAATAGCCCCTTTGTTAGAGAAAGAGGGGCAGGCGTCTCCCCGTCTGCCCTTTGTTAGAGGATTGTTAGAGGAGGAGGGGCAGGCGTCTCCTCAAAACTGTAGTTGTCTCCTCAGAGCTGTGTGCCTATGTGGCCAGACACCGCACCCATGACGAGTCACCATACCCACATTCCTTGAGCAGACATATACAATCACAATCAATGTCCATTATCCCCATTTCACACTATTTCTCCATATCAGCAGTCCTTAATTTGCAGGTTTAATGTATCGGCCCTGTTCAGAAAACACAGCGTGTCTGTGTGTCAGTGGTGCCGGCAGATTTTTATTCTTTATAGCAATTTCTTTAAGTACCGGGCTTCATGCAGAAGGTTCACATGGTGCTGTGCTTGTAGTAAACGGAATTGCTTTTATGCATGCTGCAGTCTGGAGGTGGCAAGTGCCAGGTTAGAGATGAAGATGGAAATGAAAGCAAGTGACGCACACGCAGTGGTGATCCTGCCACAAGCATGCTGTGTATTGACCTGGGAGAACGCTGCAGGGACTCTCAGAAGTCAAGGTTTTCAGTGCTGTTTCTGTGTTTGATACCCCAGGGATGGTTTCCCTCTGCATGCGTTTCTGGGCAGGCATGTGCATGGACCATAGGTGTGTCTCTATGGTGCGGTAAGTGGGACTGATGGCAGCTTTTCATTTCATTCCAACTCAAAAATAAAGAAAGATTGTACCTGCAAAAGAATTCAAACGGCCGTCTTTGGTTCCCAGAGCGAGCATACAAGCATGGGGGAGCGGTTTACAGGTTCAGAACTTTGGCCAGCTCTGGATGGTAAACTCTCAGGTGCAGCGAATGAAGAGACGGGACGCAGCTTGATGCAAGCAAATGTCAATTTATTGTACAGAAGCACGCGTTTTTATACACTTTCAGAAGCTGCGCGTTTTAAACAGATTGGTTCTTGAAGCTAAGCGTTGCATACTAGGCAATCCCTGATTGGTGGTTAACTACAAGCAATTAACCGCAAGGTGTTACCTTTCCTTGGCGCCATCCGTCTCCCACTCCCCTGTGCTCTGTAAACATGCCTCATCATGTTAATTGTCTAGACAAGCTCAAGCACATTCCCCTGAGCTAACTGATTGCCACGCGTGGTCCTAGTTTCCAGCCCGCTCCTGCACTCAGGAGAGGAAAGAGAAGCCCCACTTTTTTAACTACAGCTCTGCTTCCCTTTATGTGTCTTCTTGTTAGATTGTGTCAGTAGTCCGATTAAAAGCACATGATTAAACTGTGCTTCTTTATGAAGATATTTGAGGGTAATTTACTGTCTTCAATCCTCTTACAAGTGGGGCACTCTGTTGCCCTGTGGGCAGTACAGTGTCGTGACTGGTAATTTTCCTTTTCTTGCCTAGTGTACGGATGCATTTATGAAGGCAAGTGTTGGGTCTTATTGGCGCCGCACAAGAAACCAACGTGTGAAACCCAGACATTCACTGTTAGAAACAGGAAGAAGCTGTGGGCCCTTGCTTCAGATTCTGCAAAAGATGTACCAAGGCTGAGGAAACTGGCAAAAAGGGAAGAAATGCCGTAGCATAACTTTGGGATGGCAGGTGAGGTTTCCATCAGTCTTCCTCAAACATAGCAGCCTCATTTGGTTTGCGGATGTGGTGTTGAACTCAAACTGCGAGACTAGTTTCCTTTATTATGGGTGGTACTGTAGCGCACATACCTTTCATGTCCCAAGTGAAGTTGCCAAGGCTCTAGTTAAACTTCTGCAGAACCACCTCAAATTTTCCGTAGTGCGTGATTTCCTTCAACAGTCAAGTCCAGGTCTGTGGCATACAATAACCCCTACCCCATTTGGGATCTGGATGGAGTTGATTTTTAATTCAGACTTACCTGTGTGCATTCTTTTGCTTTTTCATAGTGTTGTTCCATGTTTAGTCCTTTGTTCCTTACAAAAATAATGTATGGGTGTCTATGGAGCTGGAGGTGTTTACGTTCTTGTGGCTGAATGTAGCAGTGGAGCTATCTTGCTGTGTTTAAATCAAGAGGAGCATAATGTAACTTCACTTAAAATCTGGTCTTGGTAGGCAGATCCTACCCTGATAAGCATTTAAAACAAAAAATATTAAAAAAAAATCAAATCTGTGACAAGGTATAGGTAGAGCACCTGAACTGGTGCAAGGCAGCAATTCTCTCGCTGATATCCACACATTGCAGAGCTGTTGCCATCATGACCTTGAAACAGTGAGCCATTAATGTTAACTACTAGCAGCTTGTGAACCTAACAGTCAAGGTAGAAAATAATTTCCCACTGCCACCTTTTTTTAATTTTCTTTTATGTTTTAAAGTTTCTGATTTGATACTTTCTGATGTATTTGAAACCTGTGTCATATCCTACGAAGTTTGTGACAAGTGTGTGGCAGATGGGACTTTTCTGCTTGGAGAGGTGGTAAGATGGAGAGTGGAGAATGGTTTTATGGCACAAGTGTAGAAGTATAAAAAGGGATTAAGAGGCTTGTGTACCTTGCTGCCAGTTCAGTGGCATGAGAATTCCTGTAATGACAAATTCCTTCTGGCTCTGAAGGCATGAACATGCCAGCCTGCTGAGTTTCCACCCAGAGCGACACTAGCAACGGATGTCGTTCCCAAATGGTGAGGTGGTTGTAAGCTTCATCAGTAGTAGAAGCTGTGGAGAAAGTCACGAATCATCTGCCGTTCTGCAAGTCAAGTGCTTGGCTCTTTTGTCACTAGTGTTGATTTAAGGGTGCATTGCTTATAAATAGCACTTGACCTTTGTAATTCTTCATACTGCTAAGTTCTGGGTGCCATCAGAGAACCACTGTGCTGTGAAGGCCCTGTAAACATACGGCGATGTTTGTGTTTATCCATTTTGCCTTCCCTTAGATGATGTTATTTTGTCATTTGAAACCTTAGTGGCAGGATTTGGGGCTTTATCCTGATCAGGCATCTAAGGGCCAGCTCTCGGCTGCAGCTGCAGCATAAGAATTCAGGTGGTTTGAGCACCAAATGAAACTTCCACTTGGCTGCCATTTTGGCTTTTCCCTTCCTCTTAATTTTTATATTTTAATTAAGAGTTTTAAGTATTTGGCTTCCTTACAGAAAAAACCCCCAGTGCTATCCTTGTCCTGTTATGATAAGGCCCTAATCTGGACGGCAGAAAGCTGAGACCACCAGGAAGATGTTGAGAGGAAGGGGAAGAATGTTAGAGCCATGAGTTGGGTGTTCTGAGATCTGAGGAGATGGAAAAGGTGCCTCCCAGGTAGCTAAAGGGAAGTACAGGAGAGCAGCTGGGAGCCAGAAGTGTGGTGTGGGCATATGGAAGTGCTACGCTGTGGTATGTTAGGCAAATTATTTTTAGGAACTTTCACATTTGTTGTCATTTCCCAGGCTCCTGAGGTGCAGGAATGCTGGAGGCAAGAAGCTGCCAGCATCAACTACGTGGAGAACGAACACCTCTATCTCCATTTCACTTTCCTCACTTCTGTGTTGCGGTGGCAGGGCAGTACAGACCCTGACCCGGACCCTGACCCTGACCCTGACCCTGACCCTGACCCTGCGAGTACGCAGGCAGCTTGTGTGGCCAGTGCCGGTGTGGTTCTGGCACAGAGGATCAAGCTCTTCATGCTTCAGAGCTGTCAGGCTGACACTCTTCAGCACTCAATGAAGCTCTAAATTACAGCTAAAGGAAGACAGAAATTTTGCTTCAGAGCTTGATAATGTCGTTCTGATCCATCCTTTTGCTTGTTCAGTGGCTACAGAAGGGAACCACTGCCTTGGTGGGAGCATCCATTGAGTTCTTCATGTGTGATATTAGAGGATCATTGTGTCTGTTTATGCATGAGACCATTACAGTAGGTGTTTTGAAGATGTTCACATGTGGTACATAAAACCTTTGCCAGTAAAACAGTAAATCCACGCAGTGGGGTCTAAAGCACACAGATCCAGTGTGATTCTCCAAAGAGCTTTGAAATTGTCTCCCCAAGGGTACAGACCTGGCTGTTGGTGATTCTTTTGACCTGCCTTTTATAGCGGGTTGCTTGGAGAAGTTGCTACGTCAGAAGTCTTCTTCTGGGGGCCGAATGCTGCAAATGGTAGGATGTTTAAGGAAGCAAATGAGTAACCTTCAGACTTGATTTTACTCTTTTAACAGATTGTACACAAATGGGAGGCCTGAGCAGGCTGCTTTTAGCAGGGGAACATGACCTGACCGCACAGGAGGCAAGGAACTCTCTTCTCTCGCTGACCATGAGCCCTCAGTTTCAAGGCAGATGTGAAGAGGAATATTTGACCCGTGGGAAATGCAACTTCAGATACGTAACCCAGGTGGGACTGCCATGTGAGCCCTGTGATAGGAGCCGTGTATCCCAACCGTGAACGTAGAGGTTGGGCCCAGTTTTTAGCTTGGTTCAATATGAACTCTGCTGACTGGTTCTGTGATCAAGAGCAGGCAAGTCTGCCCCCTGAGAGGATGTTGTCGTGGGTGGAAGGGTTGAAGTGCAGTGACTGCGTCAAGAAACAGGTGGTTTGAAAAGTCTTTTGGGCGAGGATCTGGTACGCTGGTGTAATGCCTTTTCCCTTTACAAAGGTGTCCAGTAAACACAAGTGTTCCTGCATGTGTCCAGTAGCGCAGAGACCTCTGTACTTTCTTTGGACTGATTGTTGTGTAAGATCTGGGGGTTTGGGGACAGTTCTGAAAATTGTTCAAAAGGTGTCTTGAATGTTGGGTGAAATGGGTCATCACTTCCATAAACCTCTAGCCTGTAAAGAAGAGCCATGGATGTAAGGAGATTTTCTTTTTTTCTCTTTTTATTGTTGCTGGGAGGAAAAGCAGTGATTAACTATCGACCTGTGATACCCCCAGGTGCAGACTGTGCAGTGCATTTGAGGTGGATCACTCCTGTACTGCCAGGACTGAGCCCAGACTCCTCAATGCTTTGCACACTGGCACTGGAAGTCCTTGTGCAGCTGTGGGTACTGGCTTTCTGTGCTGTAGCATGAAAACACTGGGGTTAAGTTTGCAGAGAAGTAGGAAAAAATTGATTATTTTGTGCTAGGAAGAGAATGTCCTGTAGTTTTCAAGCTTTGAATGTCTCCACTTGGAATTTAAAAACAGCTTTTAACTCTGCTGCTATGTTTCAATGAGAGGGAAGGTGTCTGGTTGTCACAGATGATGCATGCCATCAAGAAGGATCTTTGCTTTCTGAGTTGAGCTTTCTTTGCTTGACGTGGAAAGTGCCTTAAGCTGTACGATTTCAGATGGCAGTGAAGGAATTACATCGACATGGGGATTTAGAGACAAATCCAAAAGTATGTTGCCCTATCGTTTCAAAATATGAACTTTCTAAACAGGATTTGCTGGGGTTTGAGCAGCAGACCCATTTCACATGTGCCTACATAAACCCCATTTTCTCAGACAGACACATGCATTATAGTTTGTGATGCGATATTTACTTGATTTGTAAGCCGTACTGTGCTGTGCTCTTCTGGGCTTGTCGTAGTCCTTTGAAACGCAGCCCTGCGCATCAAAGGGGCAAGCTGTGTCATCTGCTTTCCCCCACAACATAGAGCAATGTAACTGTCCTAAGTGCAGGCTGAACAAAACTAGTTGAGGGATTTGTGGGCTGCTGTTCAAATCATGGTGGGCCAGGAATCAGCCCATGCTTACTAAGAAGTTTAATTGTCCTATGCCACCGAGAGGCAGGACAGTGTCAGGGCATTTTCCCAGGGAATAAAACTGGACGTGTCTGCTTCTCTCCAAGGGTCCCCTATGTAAAAAACATCCTTCAGCACAATCTGGGTGCTTGGTGTTCTCAAAAGGACCCAAAGGGATGAAGTTCACTCCTCCTGCCTGCGTAACAGCAGGAATTATGTCTGCAGCTGTGCTTCTGCGCACTTAGAGACTGCTTCCGTTTCTTTGCTTAGCCAACCAGAAAAAAAAACAACCAAAAAACCCTGAGTTGGCAAGTGTCTTGCTGTCCTCTCTGAAGGAAGTAAATTACCATCATCCTGCAGCTTGCCAAACGTGCACCAAGTGTGAAGAAGAACATGACGTGCACTGTCCTAAGCTCTCAGCAGGTCAGGTTTTGCTGTCCTCTGGAAACTGTCTAGCTCCTCAGTTTTTCTCCACAAAGGACACATTGTTTGGAGTAGTGATGAGGTGGCCCCCCAGATGCCCCAGCTTTGTTTCTAAGTGCTGTTGAAGTATTTTGCCTCCTGAAGAGACTGTGTTCCTCATGAGGAACGGTTACTTCGAAATAAAGTGACCCCCTTTCTGTCTAAAGGGGTCGAGCTTGAGACTGTGGAGGGGGAGGTGCTTGGTGAGGGAGGCAGTCAGGCAGGGCCAGTCTGGGGTGCGCAGCTGCGCAGGGCAGTGATGGCACCCGTGTGCCTGGCGAATGCTTCTCTCGCAGTGTCGCAGGGAGAAGGTGTGAGGGTGCTGGGAGAGAGCCGGCGCCCCTGGGAATGACAGCAGCTAAAGGTGAGGGCTGGCTGCGTGGGCAGCAAAGGGTGAGCCAGCCATTCCCTTTGCAAATGCAGTGGAGAGGGAGGGAGCCCCTCCCTCAGCGCAGCAACGTCTGCTGGGGCAGGGCCGGAGGCACCGGCGCCCAGGGCAGGGCTGGCAGGGGGTCTGAGAGAGCCACTCCGCCACCGCCTTGCTTACTGAGCCTGTGGGGAAATCGCTTTGGGGGCAGCGATTAAAAAGTGCGTGCAAAGTTTTTAGGTCCAATTGGAACACTGAGAAGGGGTTCGGGGCCTTTCTCAGAGCGCCGCACGTTGCATAGTCATGTGTCATACACAGGTTTGGTGGCTGGTTTCTCGCTTCTAATGCAAACGCGTACACATCCTCAGTAGCACTGCTGATGTGTTTTATGGACTACACATGCTCCCCAAGTGGGATTTTGGCCTCTTTGGGGCAGAACTATTTCAGTTAGAGGTCCCCATCTCCCACTGCCACCATTATCTTTGTCCTATTTTAAACTCATTTTCTGTTGATGTCAGTGGATCCCAAGACCTGATCAGCTTGTGTTCTCTTGCAGCCAGAACTTTCCTCATTGGAAGTCTTCTTCCTGCGCAACTTAGATAACGGTGCTCTTTTCACTACCTGCTCTTTGTTTCTCACCCCTGCCAAGGCTGCCTCCCTTGATGAGAAGTACCTTCATTTGTAAATACTTTAGAGAGTGGGTCAGCTCTGTGGAGGTGTCACCTCGACAGAGGGGAAGGTGGAGCGTCAGATCTCTGCATGTAGCAGGGGCTGCATTAACCCTCATCTCCCGCTGTGTGAATGACCGCAGGCAGAGGCACTGTGCAAGGAACATCAAACCTTTAATGAATTAGGAAAGACAGATCTGGTAGAGGGCTGGGGCTGCAGTGGGCAGGTGCAGGTCACACGTCAGAGGGATCTGTGCTCCACACCTTCTCTATCAATATATCAACGGTGACTGGAGCAGCGTGGAGCACCTTGTCTCCCAGTGTTCCTCAGGGTTCTAGCTCGCTTGGTGGGCACATAGTCGCTATTGGATGCCCTCTGCTTGCTGCTGCCCCCCTGCTCCCCACTACAGCCCACTGCCGTGGCATCCCTGTGTGGCTTCCCCTCCCAGAGGGTTTTGGAGCTTTTTGCCACCGGGCACACCACCATCTTCTTCCTCTTCTTGGGTGGCATGCTGCCCCATGGGGACATCTCTGGCATCCCGAGGGTGTCAGCCAATGTGGGGCACTTGGCCTGTTTACCAGCAGCCTTGCCTGATCTGGGCACCACCCGGCAGGAGGAGATGCCCGGTGGTGGTGGCAAGTGGGTCAAAATGACCCGGGGCTGCCTCCGCAGCACCTCCTCCACCAGCTGGGCCATGCGGGGCGGATGATGCTGGGGTGCAGTCGGGGGGCTGGCCAGGGGACTATTCAGCAGGATCTGCTGAGGACCCTCTGGGAGACCCTTGTGGGCACCCTCTGAGCATCCCTTCAAGGGGCTCTCCTCTGAAGTGTCCATAGGACCCTCCTGAGAGGGCTCCATGGGGCTCTCTGGCAGCCGGGTGGGGAAGACCGCTGCCAGCCCACCCTGCTTGCCTTTGGCGTCCAGCAAGGGGGATGTTGCCACCCTCTGCCAGGAGGGGTTGGTGTCCTCCTGCATTGCGGCCACCACTTGGTCCTTGGGACAGTTGCCCTCCATCATGCACTCTAAGAGGTCAGGGATCCTGTTGAGGGTGGTGGTCAAGACAGGGACATCAGGGACACCACGGTCGGTGTCCTCGCTGCCCCCCAGCCCTGCCACCAGCGATTGCTCCTTGGAGCAGCCACCCTTTGCCATGTACTCTGAGAACTCCGGGAACTTGTTGAGGAGGGTGGTCAAGCAGGAGCTGCTGAGAACTTCAGGGAGCTCCAGGATGCTGTCGAGCCAGGCGAGCGGGTCACTGCTGTCCACGGTGGACGAATGCTCATCCTGAAACTGCAGATTGTCCTCTGCCAGCTCAGGGAAGGCCTCGCTGAAGGCATCTGGCCCCAGCTCGGGCAGGTCCAGGAGATTCTCTGGGCTTGGCGGGGTGGTCACCACTTCTGAAAAAGCAAACGAAGCCAAGCCACCCCCAGGGTGATGCAAGCCTTCCTTGGTGCAGGTCACCCCCTATGGGCTCTGCCACCCTGCAGACCTCACCTTGGTGCTTGGTCCTGCTTCTGCCAGAGAGCATATCCAGGGCGGGCTGGCAGGGGGTGGCAGCAGGGACACCATCCTCACTGGCCACCACGTCGTTGTTAAAGGCCTCCAGCAGCTTCTGGGCGCTGCCAGGATGGGTGCGGAGCACAGGGGAGACCTGCACGCAGTGCTGAGCCGCAGGGTGTTGGGGTGGCAGGGGCCCAGCATGGGCAGGGACGTTCAGCACAGTGCAGCCCGTAGGGTGGAGGGGCTGCCCCTGGCCCACGGCCCATGGGCCCAGCCCCACTGGCTGGTGGGGCACAAGTGTCCCCATCACCACTTGCTGTCCCTGGCCATAGGCAGGGGGACAAGGGGCAGGCAGCGGGGGCAGCTGCACACCGCTGGGGAGCTGCAGCACGTGTGGCAGCTGCACGACCTGCCCCGAGGCCCCCAGGGGCCCCTGCACACCCTGCCAGGTTGCCAGGGCGGGCTGGTGGGTGACAATGTGGAGCTGGGAAGGCCGAACGGTGATCAGCAGCCCCGGGACAGAGGGCAGCACACCAGCAGTGACCGGTGGCGGCATGGTCAGGGTGGTGAAGCTCATGCCGGGCACCTCTGGTCCTGTCGGCAGCTGGAGGGGGAACCTCTCTGTGGGCAGAAGCGAAGGGGGGTGATGGGGTGAGATGCTGGCCGGCACAGCTGGTTGGGGGTTACCCGAAGGGCAGGAGCACCACGAGGAGCGTGCTGCTCTGTGCCGCAGCAGTTGGCCAGCGTGGCGTTTGTTGGGGCAAACAGTGTTCTGGGGTTCCATCTCCATGGCGATCATTATGCCAGCACCCGGGTCAGCCAGCATTGTGACGGTTTGACTTTTAATGACAGAACAACTTCCCAACTCAATGGTTTCCCATCCTGCTGATGCTTTCCTGCCCTCAGCGCTGATTTCCCACCCCCACCATAGTTTCCCATCACAACTGTTTTTTTGTTTGGGAATTGAGTTTCATGTCAAAGGGGAGTTTTCACCAAAATTTCTGTTGATGTCAGTGGATCCCAAGACCTGGTCAGATTGTGTTCTCTTGCAGCCAGAACTTTCCTCATTTGAAGGCTTCTTTCTGCCTTCTTTCAGCCAGGGCAGGGCTGGGAGGGAGTTTGAGAGAGCCACTCCTCTACTGCCTTGCTTAGGGACCCTGTGGGGAAATTGCTTTGGGGTGGGGGCAATTCGAGAAAAGTGGGACCTCAGAGAAGCATAGTATTACAGGAAACTTTTTAGGGTAAGAGACAGCTATCGCTTTCAGGATGGCCGGCATTCACCATCCTAAATGTGTGCTGCCATGGCTCCCTAAGCAGCGCAGCCTGCAACCTCAGCACGTGCTGACAGGAGTAACGGGGGCTGGAGCAGAGTGGAGAGCCCGCGGCCAGGCTCTGTTATGCTCCTGCAGAAAGGGGAACTTGACGGTACCACAGAGCTGATGAGATGTCCACTGCCATGATTTTCCCTTTTATAACAAATTCTACCAGGGACGAGCAATGACGGAAAAGGCAGGAATATGGTTACGCCAGTACTTCACAGTCCCTTGAACTTGTTGTAGTTCCAGCGTACTGGATGGGTTGTGCCCAGATTCTTTCTTTTCCAGTGTGTCTGGTGGAAGAGAGGCAGCTCCTGCAACCCACCAGACTCCTTGGAATTTAACTTCTCATGCTGGCCCTTGGCACTTTGACTCTGGGACTTCCAGTCCCAACTTGATTAGTGTTGCCCAAATGGTTTTCATTGCACCTGTAATGCTTTCTGGCCCTTCTGCCCCGCTGAGGATGCCATCGATGTATCGATACACTGTGAGGCCAGGTGGAATGGTGATCTGTGCTAAGGCTGTGGCCAGAGCATTGTGAGCGATAGTGGGGCAGTGTTTGTGTCCTTGCGGAAAACTGTTTGAAAACATACTGAGTCCCGCTCCAGGCAAAGGCAAACCGGGCTTTTTCTTGTGCGTGGAGCAGAATCACGAGGAATACATCTCTAACATGTAAAGCATCTAAAGCTAACCTAACATCTATGCTAACCCTAATGTCCCACAAAAATCACTGCGTTACTGACAGTGAAAGGAGAGGAAACAGCACTGTGAGAACGAAAATATCCCACTAAGTCAATTTTTTTGTCTACCTATACAGCAGAAGTGTTCTTTCGTGTTAAAGTCAGAGTATGTTCTGATTTGCACTGCCCCACTAAATGGTTTTATGCTGGAAAGGTTTACTAAGAAATAATTATTAGTGTTCTTCCTGGTTATGCACCCACATCTTATAATGAAAAAATTAGATGATAACGTCTTTGCTGTGCTACACTGTTCTATAACTGAGAGTTAGGTTGTGTTTCATTTTAAGCATTCTCAAAAAAATACGGATAGTTACAGCTTTTACTAACAGCACTGTGGCAAATGTGAATTCACAGGTGGGCTTTTAAGCCTCACCTCAGCATGTTTGGTGTAGGAACAAACATTACAAGTACTCTAGTATTTTTGCCAATGCTTTCCTGCACAAATTGTATTAAAAGCATAGATTCTTCTGGTCTTCCATGCAGAAAGTATGGTGAGAATAAATCTGATATTAAAATGACTTCTTCAGATGTCAGAGGTTTATTTAGAAATGTCCACTACCTGTATTTTTTCTTATATACTTGCAGCGGGTCGTAACAACCTGCAGAGAAGGTATGCAAAGTATGTCATCCCTATTATTTCCATTCCTGGGTTATGATAGAATCTGGCACAGAATTTTAGATCAGTTGCAAAAAGTAGTGCTGGGCCATGCATATTCAGATTGATCCATGATCCCAGGTAGCTGTATGGGATTTGGTCATTTTCTTTAATAAGTAAAGGAAAACTGCATGTATTATAGAAATGAGAATTTAGTGAGACAAAGGGCAGGTCCAGTTCCTTTTCGACTACTACACAGAGATATTCTAACACATCAAATGAAAATAATTTCTAAAGAAGTAGACCTTTCTGAGCTGGAGAAGAGGTAGATGAAATAGAAAAGATAGAACTAAAATCTGCAGCAAAATACTGCCTCTAAAGGAAGATGTGTTGGGGTTTTTTTCTTTCACGGAAACAAATGAACAATTACTCTGCGATTCTCCAGACTGGAAATTTGCAAAAAGCTGTGTAGTGTGGTTTTCAGTAGTATAAAAAGCAAAAGCTCTTCAGGGTTTCAAGTACATCTTTGCAACAGCTGTGAAAAAAATGCAAGCATGCAGATTGTTCCATTGTATGAAAACACCTTCATTTACTACTTATTTGTCATACAGGGAATAAACTAGCAGTGACGACTGTTGGAAAGTTTTAGGTGAATAGAAAAATCCTCCAAACCAGGAAAAATACTGTGCTATCAGGTAGCTGCAGCTTTGCTGTGTGAGCTTAATATTCACGTAGAGACTTTTTCTAAATGTGTCACTTAAGGCAGGGATGGCTTCTAATTCTAAAAAGTCATTTGCCTAGAGCAGTCGCTCATGTGCCACATACAGGATTTTTATGCTAACACTATTAAAAAATTTCCCTAGAAAATTTTCCACCTCCTTCGAGTAAATACAACCGATGTCCCTAACTGTCTCAGTTTCCTATTCCACCATAGGTTGCTGTATTTCAAAGACAAAGTTAACCAACGGCTGGTTACTAACCGAGGGCTCAAACCAATTTTTGCAGCAGTCAGGTAGAGAGTGGCCATTTAGTCTGGACCCACTGAAGTGCCAATGTAAATACAAACAAAATAAGGTCTATCAAACTTTAGATTCTCTAGCAAAACAACGGAAAGAATATGAAGAACTACGTCTTGTCTACTGTCTGTTTCCCATATGTGTTGTGATCGGCTCCCTGGAAAACAAGAGGCTGGACTGGTCCTGGCTGTGCCCATGAGCTTGCCAGCTGAGTGCTAGGTGGTAGCAAGGAGAGCGCTAGAGAAAAGCACAGACCCATTGACCCAGCACCACTGTTCTCGTGTTCTTCATGCATGTGAGGCCTGTTAGCCATTGTACTTGTATTTATTCTAACACGGGACTTCAGTCAACAGTCACAACACAGGTGGATTACCAGCACTTCTGTCATATGCTTCACATATAGTGTTAAAGGAGAAATTTACACAGACGTGGGTACCACTAGGTTTGCTTTAATCGCCCCTCAGAGCTGGGCCACCACCCCAGAGAGTGGCAGAGAGCAAAGGGATACAGCACGGCTTATATACACTTATCAAATCATTAGTCAACGTCCAAAGTTTTTAGAAGTTGCCTTTGGTCTTGTCCATTCTGCAAATCCATCACCTGACCCTGTCCCTGTTGATTCATCTATTTGCTTCCAGTCTCTGCCTCGGTTCCAAGCTCCTCCTCGGATCGTGATCTTCTTTCTGCCTGCTTTAATTCACACACTCCTTCAAGCACACTTAGTCTTTGAACAAGCAATTCCTATTCACATATACTGATTTTTTTTTCTCGGAACACCTGCGTTTCTGTGAGCACCTGTGTGCACAAGTTGATCATCTGTTGTTTCTCTGTTCTCCCACTGATTAACTGGACTGGGTGTTAAACCAGCCTTGGATTAGGGCTGCACTAGGGACAAGGCCTGGTTCTGCCACTTTAGCTGCTTCAGCACTTTAAATTTCTGAATTCAAAACACATTTTCTTTAACAAGCAATACCAGAACAATTGAGAACAATTAACAATGGTTTGGTCACTGCTGATGACAATTGCTGTTTCTAGTGTATATTGCTATATGTCACATTTATGAAACCTGGATCTGCAGGAAGAAAAATGTTCTGTTTCACGTCCACAGATGAGCTCCCTGAGATGAGCATCCACGTTTTAACAAGCCTTTACATCAAAGGCTGTAAACGAGTGTCAGTCTGCACAACCAGCTGGGAATCTTGTGTTGTTCCAGGCACATATTTTTGTCCCATTCAATACCTTGTCTGTGTGATTTGCCTTTTGTCTGTCCTGTGCTTTCCTGCTAAAGATTTATAGGCTTCAGTCTTCTGATACTGCTCCAGCTCCTGCATCTAATGCTTCTTATCTCTATCTGCTCCATCAAGGTGTTGCTGAAACAAACAAGTCCAAGAGTACCAGGGAGTTGCCTCCCCTTCAGGAGGAAGGGAAGAAAAACAACTTGCCAGATGAAGTGCTGATCCATTTCACCTCTGCAAACAGGAAAGGAGTGAAGAAACAATGAGAATGTACACGAGATGCAAAGACGCAGGATTTCCAGATAATATTACTGTATTCTGGTGTGTGTCGTGTCCATGTCTCCCCTCCCACCCCCTTTTTTTTTTAATTCAAATCACTATTCTGTTAACTCTTTTTTTTTTAGATCAAGCTTTAACATTCAGACCTGTCTCAGCAGGGTTCCAATACGCCCTTGGTTTTTTGCCCCACAGAAAAAAATGCACTACCATTCTACAACCACACACTTTTCCCATCTGAGAGGCGAACAAAACATCATGGCTATTGGAAAAGAGTAGCATAAAGATAAAAGAGCCTAGGTGATACCAATTTAAGCTATCTACGTTTAGGTTAAAAGAAAACTTCAGGCTAGGAAGAAAAAAAATATTTCACACGTGCATAATAGAATGAGCTTAGCTGGAGAACTCTTTAGAGGGACCAGTGAACTGAAAACCATTTAAGAGGTGGTCACAGCACTTGATAAAGGGATCCTTTCCAGAAAAAAAAAAGGTTGTTGAGCAAGTTTTTCACCCAATGAGTTTAAAATTCAATGGAAATAAGTATTCAATCTGAGTGAACATTAGTCACTGGGCATGCCTTTTTATTTTCATTACGTCATCACAAGAATACATGCAATAGTTATAAATTTCATGCATTTGCACACCTGTTTTGATGCTGCTGAGGACACAGTTAACATTCTAGATTGGGGTGCAAATTTAGCGATGCTGGGTTTGCGTTTCTGTTGGACACTGTATTCTTCCAGAAGACATTAATTCTTCTCTTCTGTCTCCAGCAATGTGCTGCTGACAGAGTACAGTAACTGAGTCAAAAACAACACAAGTTTTTCCTCAGCTTGTGTCTTGGATGGATTGTTTTGAATCACTAAGAAAGAGTTCTACTGTACTACCTGTAAGTAGGTGTCCTAGGTTTTCTAGCACAGATCTATACAGTTCTTTAAATATTTCTTTATATATATATATATTTCTTATAAAACTTAAACAAGAAGAATGATTTTTAGGGTGTCTGCTCTATGACTACAGTAACGGTCTTTTTCGAGAGGAGACTCACTATTTGGTCAGCTCAACCAGTCCTTATTTCAGTCAATTCCAGTCAGCTCAGCGGTCCTTATGCTCACCAAACACACCAAGAAGTAGCAGGACTACAAGGCTGGAACAGGGGAAACGCGAGACTTGCCCTTCAACTGTTGTATCGGACAACTAGTTTGCTGTTGCTGCAGCTCAGACACTTTTCCCCTGGGTTGCGGGACACTCACCCACACACAGTAGTATACTATGACTCCACCACTTGCTTCAGGAGAACGACTTCATATTCGTTAGCTAACCAAAACCAGGCTTACTCAGCTTCAACAAGAATGTTGGTCTGTATTAGAGATGGGGGCTCCCAAGCAGCAGCAGCCTTCAGTGCCACAGTCAAAAAGCACAGGAGAAAACGAAGGGAAGGAAGTACTCAGCAGCCTTTCCCTGACCTGCTATAGGCTAGACTCACCATTTTACTCAAGAAATGCCCTGGGGATTTAAAAAGCAGCACACAGAATAGAGATTTGAACTCAATCTCCTTCTTCCTAGAATAAAAAAAAAAAAAATCTGTCTCAGGCATGATAAGAATATGTTAAGGGCAAGGGGTAGAGGGGCGGAATGTCTTACTCTCTTCCCCCCCTCTCCCAGCAGACAGCAACATCATTCTCGCTACAGATGTGTTACCAAATCAACGGCTTTACCTTTGACACACATCCTCAGTTACGGTTAACATGCTATGGCTATGCAGCATTTTATAATATCTCTGTATAAGTTACATTCTACAAGCTTAGTGAAAAGTGACAAAAGGAACCCTTGTTTTTTGCATCATCCCACTTTTCATCCAGCCATCATAAAAACTTTTAAGCATTTAGTCCTTGAAGTATTTTCAAAAGCTTAAATGTCCTGATAAATTCATGTGATGCCATCAAGTTGCACTGGGACTTAACTACTGCTTTGCTGTAATCTCCCCCTGGCAATGAGGCACGGATGGCCCGTTAGCAATTACAAGGTGCTCTCTGGAAGGCCTTCAAGAAGGAGACCCAACACTGCCTGGGTCTTCATTCACCTATCAGACCCTGCAGAAGGACACAGCAGTCCCAATTAGAAGGCATTACATGATGACTGAAAGGTGGGAAAAACACTTTTCCTGATGTAATGTGTGTAGAAAGTAGAACATGTAACTCTCCCTGTCCCACCCATCGTACGGATCTCAGCTTGCTTTCTAGGGCTAGCAATGCTTTAAAACACTGTCTAAAAGTTTATTCATGTTAACCATCTCCTCCTTCAGTAACCTGTCCTTTCAGGTCTGCTTGTCTTAAGAGTGAGACACCAGATGTTTATATACATGGATGAGTTTGTAAAATAAACAGATCTGCAAAATCCTTGCAGAAGCTGTGACATCCTGCTGAGTTCTCCTCAGCCACAGTGAATAAATGCCTGCCCCATCCTTCCCAGTGACTTTGGCCTTGGGAACTGGTGGGTCTCAGCTGTGTCGGAGTTAGGTACAACAGAGTTACACCCCGCTGAGTCACATCAACCCTGGGATGTCTCACCAGAGCAATCCCACCTGTTCTGCCTGGATTCTGGCACTGTCTAGAGGATACAGTTCTCCTCAAGTCACACCAGGATGAGATGCTACAGCCCTACCAGGGTGCATTATTTGAACGCTGGAGGACCTGCGCACCTTACTTTGAGATATATTCCTAACCACATCTTTAATCAAAAGCCTCTGTTAACTTCCTCACTAAACAACATTCCCATTTAACAGTAGTCATAATCCAACAAGGAAAAGGGAGTTTAATGGTACCCGCTGCTCCACAGGAGGCAGTTTACTCCATTCGTTGCCCAGCATCTTGGTGATGTGAAACATTTGAACATTTGAAAGATGGACAACAGGCTGTGCTACACACCTGGGCTCCTCGTTCTTGTCTCCTTGGATTTCCTCAGTTGCCCACCCCTGAGAGCTCTCCAACTTTATCCTCTTCCTGCCTGGCTGCCCACCCCTCCCCTCTTCACAGCCGGGTTTTTGCTTTCTGTTTTCTCGTGAGAAGCCTGGCAACCTTTCCATTCAAGAGTACTGTTAGACAGGTAAAGCCACAATGAACTTGAACCAGCTCTGCTCTTAATCAAAGCTAGCTCATCTTCCCTTCTCTCCTCAGAGGAGTTCTTCAGGTGTTTGCACTCTGGAGTGACTGGAGGCACCTGCACTGGAAATGTGGAAGCGAACAGGTGGCAAGGACCGACCTGCCCAATGGCTACCTTAGCTCTGAAAGGCAGGTCCCTTGGATGGGTTTGCTCAGTCAGCTGAGCCAGTTCTGGCTGGATCACTGCACAAAGTGCCACGGCCAACCCACATCAGCCTTACTCTGCACTTGGGCAAGGTGGATGACCTTGCTCATCCCTGCGGCAGCAGGGCCACTTTCAGCAGGTGGAGGCCTTTGTCAGCACACTGGTTTTGGACCTCACATACCTCTGCGGTTTCTACTTCTGCCCCCGGGGCTGGCAACTCCTCAGCTGATGTGCTGGCCAGACCAGCCACCTCCTCTCCAAAGAGTTCCTTGTGGTGCTGTGTCATCTGCACACAAGCAACCACCGTTGGTTTCCACCTAGGTGGCTGAAAAGTGGCCTGAGCAGCCTTTCGCACTCCTGACCCTCGCTTCTGCGCAGAAAGCTGCAGCTGTGGGGCTGCTCTGCCCAGCAGCTCCCCCACAAGCGTTTGCTCAGGAGAGGCGGCAGCCAGGTACCTCTGGGCAGCAACGCTCCGGTGGGGACGGAAGGCTGTAGCGGGCTGGTAAACAGAGCGTAGCTTCCCCATCACCTGCCCCAGGACGTCCAGGGGGAGCGTGTGCCCGTCGGGTGGGCTGAGGAGGTTTGGCCCCACGCAGAGGGCCAGGTTGCCAGTCATAGAATAAATAGCCACAACAGCTGAACTCTCCTGATTTACTCTTCTTTTTCTTTGCCCTAGAGTGCACTGCACTATCTTAAAGTGATGCGCCACAGGGATACACCACAGACTCCCCTCCCCTTATTCCAGCATGACTCATCCAACATCTGGCTTGCTGGGAAAAGCTGTTTTAAAAGCCATTTTTTAAAAATCCCTAGGATGGAACGCACTAACATTTTTTAAAAGGCAAAGAACAGCAGGGCGTAAGGTCTACTCTAACAGACTAGCAATCACTTTTGATTAGGGTATGTAACGGAAATAGGCTTTAGGTTACCAGATAGATCATTCACTTCTCCAGAATTTGATACATGACTCTCATCAGAGCTGCTCTAGAGAAACGGATCTCTTAATTCCCATGTAAACTCCAGGCAAACAGTAGCAAAGCACTAATGTCCTGAAAATAAGTTTTCATGATTTGATTTCTTTTTCTTCTGTACCTTATGTAGCTTATTTTTCTTTTATGTAGGAGGCCTGTGAGGCTGGGAGGAAAGGCTATGGGTAGGAGGGTTATTTACATACCAAAGGAAGATAAAATAAATACCTAAGTAAAGGTAAGCTTAACTATTCTGAGTTGGAGCTGTTCAGATGTTGGCCTGAACTTTTAGTGAAATGGATTTGCTTGTGCTTTTCTTTCCTAGTTCATGTGTGGGTACAGGAGAGAAGGCAGCAGGCATACACACGAGATAAAGCCCCTTTTTATTACCAGCCATAAAGGTGCCTCCTGGCTGGGAGCCTGATAAGGACCCCGTATTTCAGTTCTTGATTCCTTATATGCAATCTTAAGGCTGCTCACCTATTCACCTTTACAGTCTATTAGTTTTGGCCACGAGATTGCCTGTTGCCATTCACTTTTGAGTATGTGTTCACATGAACCCCCTGTGCAAGGACACTTTATGCATATTTATTAGCTGAGTTTGCACTATGTTGTTGCAACTTTACCCCTTTCAGCTGGTTTCTGTCTGGTTTCATCTAACAATAAACCCACTTGTATAGGCAAGGTCAGTCGATTGGGTCCTCTGGTGTCTGTCTTTGAAGCATCTTCACACAGGAGCTTTTTCTTATGTACCGCAATCTGCTGATCAGCTTTTCACCAGGCTAGTTCAAAGCCTGCACAGCAGGATGCAACTGCTGCCTGACAAGTTTTCTTCATATCCCACCGGAGCTCGATGGTGATAACACCATTTCTAGCTTTCCGTGGGAGCGAGGGAGGACCACAGCTCTTGTATCACAGCTTGGCATGGTCTGGGAAGGCAAAGTGAAGAGCAGGTGGGAGTCACAGACACTTCTGTCCAGGGCTGTGAGCTGTGCAAATGCCAGCAGAAAGCTTTGGAAAGGTTTTTCACATGCTATAAAGCGTGTTATTCCGCTAACTGTTAGTGTGAGTCCTTTGTGGGCGCTAGTGGTTACCAGCAGCAGGTAACACATTTAAACAAAGTGGGCAGACCCACTGGGGGGTCCCCTAATGCTGCTGGCGTGTTTCCCTGCACAAGTCAGTCGAATTGCCCTCTGATCCAGTGGGACTGTTCAGTGAAGGGTCCCTGTAACGGGACACTGGCAGACTGGTCAGGCACAAGGGTCTGGGCTTTCCTGTGACACTATAGACAGATCAAACACCTGGGCTTGAGAGGATTTCCACACACACCCTCCTTTTTCACGTGACACTTATACTCTTTGTCCCCTTCCTCCCCCTCCTGCCATTCACCAGTTCCTCTTTGTCCTCCTGTTCATTCTCTGTGATGGTGTCATCAGAACCTGGTTGATTGGGTGCCTGGGACTCCGTGGTAGATAAAGGGATTCCCCATTTAGAAGCAGGTTTCCGTATGCCCTTTCCTGATGTCAACGAGAGAAAAATGACAGGTGGACAAGTGGGGGTTTTAAAGGGTGCCTGGGTTGGAGAGAGCAAGAAACTGAGCTCATTCCACCGGGCATCCAGTGGGTACCTGCCCCTTATTAAAGTGTCATTATTTAAGTGCTGTTAGTTTTGGGTCTGTAGGGCAGGCAGAAGACCCTGGTGATTCCACGAGATTCACGCCATTCCTGTACAATTTTATGTGTATCAAGGCAGAAGACTTGTGCCCTGCAGGAGGGGAAGGTGCCATTTGTCATTTCCTCCACCAGTTAGCTATTGGAGGAGGAGTGAAAAGTGCTGCTTGATTTTCTAGACAGTGCTCTGTGCGCTGCTGCACTACCCTGTTTGGTGACAGGCTCATCGCAGCCTGGTTAGCTGGGTGCCTGGGACACTGAAGGCCCGTAAGCAGGGAAGAAGTCGGCCTGGTGCCCAGGAACCTTAAGGCCAGTGGGGAGGGTAGAAGTCTGCCTGGCACACAGGACCTTCAGGTCCTGATGAGAAGGGGAAAGGGGTGGATAGGTGACCATCTCGGTCACAGAGCATGGCCATTTGCCTGATCAAATGGCATTCGCCATGCCAACCGCATTACCAGGAGCCAGGAGAAGGGGCACCGGTCACAAGTGCCATGTTAATTGCCTTTCTTAAGTACTGGGATGGCAGCATTGCAGGGCCCAAAGAGCAGGTTAAGCTCAAGGCCACTGCTTTCATCCTCGTTCTCCCCGGCAGAGCACAAGCAGAGATGCATCCCTGCCTGCAGCTTCTCTGAAGGGAGTGCAGCAGCTCTTGCCCATTGCCAAGGCACTAGCTGGCGCTCAGTTTCATACCACAGTGTCATGCTTTGCAGATGAGTTGGTACAATAGTTTGGGAATGTCCCTTTCCTAACAGTCCCTCCTTTTCGTCTGACCATCAGGGTCACACTATACATTCATTAAGTTGTATGTCGAGTTTGTAAGGCAATATAAAAGTCAGGAGGTTAGCTTGCCAGATATATTTAAGGGAGATCCCAGACTTACTTCATGTAATGTTTTTTAATGAGTCTTTGTTTCTGTCAATTTCATTTTTCAGGGCTTGATTTACATATAAACCCCAGCGGCTGTTATTCAATCATGCACACACTCTGTCCTGTAGTTCTAAAAGGGGGTGTGGGGCTAATCATTCCTATGTTACCATTTATGATAGCAATTTGATTTCTTCTTTTAGGGCTGTAATACCACCTGGGGTTTCATTAATGGCTTTTTCTAATTCTCTTGATACATCTGCAATGTTTAGCAGCCCCTGACTGTGGGATGAAAGCTGTTACAGACAGGTGGAACTCGGTGCCACATACTATCAGAAGGCTCTAATGATTTTTCCCATAGATATCACTAGTGAGGAGCTACAGAGGCAGAAGATAAACTGTTTCTAAGCAGGGGGATGGCATTCCTGCACCTAGAAGACACATTTTGGCTCAGGCTGAGGCTAAATCCTCAAATGCCCATTCTCCATTTATCTAACGTTTTCCTGGGAGTTGTGTCAGTGGGTAGTATAATCTTCAAATATGTCTGACTCCTGTAAATTATTTCCTGTAAATAGGTTTGCATGTGCCTGATTGGGTTGTTTAGGTAAACCAGTGAAGGTTCAGACCCAGAGTAGGTGATGCACAGAAATTGGGATCCTAGAGGCCTGTAGTCGCAACCAAACTTTTGACATTGCCTTCAGTTTGATTACGGCTTCCTGCAGAATACCAAGTTAACCTGTCTGGGAATATCCCCATTGTCTCAGAGTCTGCAGGGCTGATAAACTCCATCCTGGAAGACATCTACAGCGTGATGGCTTATGAGAATAGGTTTTATGTAAGGGCTTCTGCAGAATCTCCCTTCCCAGTTCAGTGGATGTGTGGTATGTAGTAAGGTGTTGGAAGAATCTGTGGAGTGATAGCGTTTGCCTCTGGACATAGGAACAGATCTATGGAATGTTCCAGGCATAAGACTTGCCTTTTCATCTGTGTGGCCCTCAGATCTGAATAGTCCATTTGCAGCCGTTTTAAGACTTTATTGGCATTTGCAGTTCCCAGTCCCTACAGAGTGAGTAAGCTGGCCAATGTGTTTGCTCTTCAAGCATACCCAGGAGTCTCCTTTCAGACGAGCGATAAACCTTTCTTGGAGCAAGGGTGGTACGCTTGCTTTCCTCAGTGAAAATTCCTAATGTAGATGCAGGTTCTTGTACCACTAAGAATTCAATGGGACAGATACCCAGGGGAATTGATTTCTTGGAGCGGGGGGCTTTTAGCATATGTCCAACACCCGGGCTTGTTTGCCTCTGCTGCTGTAGTATGAACTGTGGCCGTGGCTGGATTATGGAATGAATGCCTATAATCCATGTTCCACCACCGGCTTATTAGCAAGGCTGCCATATTGAAATGTGGGCTTCCAAATCACTGTTAACACTAAAACCAAACGGACACAAATAGCAAAAATAACTGTCCCTTGGATATGGAGGACAGCATGGAAATCAAAAGGCTTTCCTGACTCTAGAAAAGCAGGAGACATTTAAAGATTTAAACCAAGCAAAATGGTTTAACGTGGAAGCTGCTCATCAGCCCTGCCAGACTTCCACAAGCCCTTTCTGTTTTATTTACATGACCCAAAAGGCCAGTCGGCCAGACAGCCTGCAAGCCATAGCCTACTACTCATCCGAGCCAGAGCTCATGACTCCCGGTGGGACTGCGTGGGCTCGGGCTGTTGCAGCAGCAGCAGGGATGGCTGAGAAAGCACAAAGCGCTGTCCTGGGCCCCCTCCTAACGCTGCCGGGTCGTTCCTCGCTTGTTGCTCCTTCTTGCCAGAGCTCAAGCAGCTGTGGATGTGCCGCAGTTGGAAGGACACTGGTTGGTGGCAATGAACAGAAATGGGTCACTGGCTTCTCTGGCCGGGCTTGCCATACCTGCAAGGAGAGACACTGTGACACCCTGAGATGTCTGTTACATTAAAAGAGATGGAGTAATTTGGCTGCTGTGAACACAAGACATTAAAAATGTCTGCTGTGAACACAAGAGAGCTCAGTGAGGGGTGGGAAGTGGTATGGATGGTGTCCTTCTGCAAAGGCCATGGCAGTGCTGTCCCTTGGAGGTGCTGGCTTTAAGCTGCACAAGCACGCATTATCCCCTCTGCACCCTTGAGGGACTCTCAGCCTTCTCTTTGCCCTCCCTCAACACCCACCTGGCTCCTAGGCTGATGGGTTGTGTTGTTTTCATTACTGATGACCCTGCACACCGTCAATAGCTGAACTGAGCGGTGGCACGGTGAGGTAGCTCTTCGTAACGCCGGGAACCTCTGGGAAAGGAGGGAAATGTTCAGCATCATACCCTCTTTCCGTCTCCCTCTGGCCAAGGTTTGCAGGGTCACGGTGGGTCTCCTCAGCGGCAGCCAACTGCGTCTTGTGGGCAACTCCTCCTGAGTGCTTGGGCGAGGGCATTTCTCCCAGCTCAGAGCTCTCCTTTCTCACCCCTCCAGGCAGCCTCATCTGTCACCGCAGCTCTGGAGAACTTTGTGAAACCTGAGCAACTGGGTGGTGAAAACAGCTTTCGATGTAGCAAGTAAGATGATTACTAACAACAGATTAATACTTGTTTCTGCATGAAAGTGCTGCGTGTCATCGAGCAGAAGTAGCTTCAATGCACAATCATGAGACACAACTTTTTTTTTCATATGGCCTTATGGTACTGAAGTCTTAGCATAGCGTAAGGATGTGTGAGACAGGAAAGGTTGTCTGGCCGCCTTGGGGAAAGACAGGGTGCTTTTCAGCACTTGGTGCTCTGCTTGTTTTCAAGGTGTGACAAGACGGTTACAACTCTCAAGAGGGTTACAATCGACTGCGCGCCCAGGGTTCTCACACTGCGACTGGGAAGGGGTGATGCCGCCAGTGAGAAGATCAACAAGGTGTGTACGCAAGTGGAGGGCAACTCGTTCTCTTCCTGGAGCAGGAGATTTGCCAAAGCAGGGCACTCTGTCACAAACTGTTCAGGCTGAGCTTCTCACGTTCCCTTCTGGGGAGAGGAGCGTTCCCGTGGGAAGGCAAGCATATACTCTGCCCTGACCAAGCTGCTTCAGCCAAGAACAGTTTCCTGCTACCAATGCCACCAGCACGATGTCTTGCTTCAGGAAAAAATGAGTGTTGATGAGCCACAAGGATGTATTTCTACACCGCTGGCCCCTGGTCTTGGCAGGCTATTTCATGTAGTATTCCAGGATCCTTCCTGAGCCCTCTTGGTCTCTCCACAGTTTTTCTTGTATCCCCTATACTTGGATCTCGGGCCATACATGTCTCAGGCAGCTGCAGAACCACTCCACTACGCCTTATGTGCTGTCCTGGTGCACAGTGGTGACAGCTGTCATGAAGGACACTTTTTCTGCTACATAAAGGTAAAGAGCCACCTCCTTCACAGTGGGGCGGAATGTGTGCTGGGGAAGGCAAACTTTGATGGTGGTCGTTTTGGTAGCCAAGGTTTTGGGGGAGAAGGTCTCCTTACTGGCTGGATGGGACTTGGTTGGGTGGACTCTTGCTTTTTTGTAGTTTTCTGCCTGTGTTGTTCTGGAGAAACCATGCAGTTCATCCCCAGATGTCCTTGCCTTTCTTTGACAGGCCAGCAACGGGCTGTGATACCAGATGGATGATATGTCTGTGACCTGTTGTGGCCTGTACACAGTTCTCAAGCAGGAAGCCTATTTACTGCTTTATGTCAGGTAACAGCCAGTACTAAAATGTGTCCGGAATGCATTTCCTTTTCCCGGTTTTGCTGTTTTTCCTCAGATCTATCGAGTCTGTCTTTCTTAGGAGACAGTGACTACCTGTGTCATCCAGTGCTGATGCATTTGAACTAGCCTCCACCAGTCCTTCTCTTCCCTTGCTGGGCTTTAGGCTGCTGCCCTGATGTAAACTGCTACTTGTCTGCTATCGGTAGCTGGCCGATAGAAGAGTACGTGGAGGGGGCCTACAGGGAAGATGGAGAGGGACTCCTTATCAGGGAGCATAGTGGTACGGTGAGGGGCAGCATTTTTAAACTTCAGGAGGGTAGATGTAGAGTCAGTATTGGGAAGAATTTGTTTACGGTGAGGGTGGAGAGACACTGCAAGAGGTTGCCCAAAGAAGCTGTGCATGCCCCCTCCCTGGAAGTATTCAAGGACAGGTTGGATGGGGCTTTGAGCAACCTGGTCTTGTGGAAGGCATCCTGGCCCATATCACGTGGTCGAAACTAGATGGTCATTAAGGTCCCTTCCAACCCAAACCCTTCTGTGATTTTATGATTCTATGAAATGGAGGCAATAGAGGGTAGGAGGACAAGGTCTTGCTGTGACAGGCGTCGACCTGGTGGGAAGACCCCAAATGAATTTCCCATTTGTAGACTTGACATGACTTCTCACTGTCATAGAAACCGCTCCAAGTAAATGAGTGAACCCCAGTGAAAGCTTCAAGAACAGCCCTAAGCAAACATCACTTTTTTTTTTTCTTGGGGTTTTTTCCCCTGTCCCCTAGGTGCTCTGATTTGAAAACTGGTCAGCAGACTTCATCCTCATCTGTGCTATCATATGCCTGCTCCTTCCACAGTCAGTGGGAGGCCAGCAGCCAGCTGGCAGGTCCTGTGGGACCACAGGATCAGCCTTGTTGGACTAAGGTAAGTCTGAGGAGGTGGACCAGGGCACCAGATGGACAGTGGGTTTCTTTCTGGGGTCTTGGCATTGCTCTCTTCTGCCCTTCCCCCTCCACCCCACCCCACCCCACCCAGCTTTCTTCACAGCCGCAATGCTGCTCCCTCTCAAAGCATCCCACCTAGATCCATCCTACTTGTGTGCCTTTGGCCCCTCTACCTTCACAGCCCTCCAGGAGGGCCTTTGGGAGGTCTTTAGCTGTCTCCTCACAGAGATTCTGGGGGTTCCCCACTGCTCTGTTTCTGTCAGGAGGAAAGCGCAGGAGCTTTTCGCATCTCTCAGCAGGACATGGCGATGGGCATGGAGGACTCTCCAGAGAACAGCAGCTCCTCCACTAGAGCCAGCACCAGCCAGCTCACCTGGGCAGGTGTGCGAGAGGCAGCTGTAGGTTGGCTGTGGCCCATCTTGTCAAGCAGGCTCAGCATCACCACCTGTGTGGGCCTGTGCTTACATCGCTGCTTCTGCAACTGTAGAAGGCTGGTGTCTGCATGCCCACACTGGGCATGTGCGCCTCACGCTGTGCAAAAACACGGCAAGAAAGGGGAGCACAGATCCAGCCCTTATTCCTACATACAGAGGAGTGGTGCCAGGAAGAGAACCTGAAGCAGATCCCTGTGGTGGGGAAACATTCTCCGCAGCTGATTTGCGCACCCCACAGACTATGACCACTCAGCAGGGCAGTGGAAGAGGAAAACTAGTCCATGTCTTGACCAGGGATAATGCAGCTCCAGGGCCCTCCAATGGCAGCTCCCAGTATTCTCCTGCACGCAGGGCTGCTCGGGAGCAAACCCTGCTGAGGTAGAGAGAGCAGAGCAGACCCTTGCGGCATGGCTACGATCTCCACAACCGGTTTGTGAACTACACAGAGTACCACCATGCAGGTAGGAGGAGGAAAAGGAGGAGAGTTTTGGTGCACTGGAGATGCGGCTCAGGGAAATACTCAGGGTGCTGCAGTGGAGACAGGGGCAGGCTGTGACCCTGGATGAGGGTGGAGCACAGCATCTGACTCCTGCAATGTCAGAGAGGAGGAGGTGGAAAAGGATCCAGGAAGCACTAGAACTGCTCCCAGCAGGGACCAAGCTGCACAAAGGGCACCAGCAGCCCACCCTGTCCCTCCTCTCAGTGCTGCCTGTGGCCAGGAAGAGCTCACAGGGAGCTTCCAGAGACTCGGACAGCTCTGCTGGCTGGCCCACCTGCCCATGGGTCCATCAAGGAAGAGCTTTGATCCCTGTTCTGCTTTGGGGATCACCTTGCAAAAACAACACACATTTGGAACCCACAGGCAGAAAAGCCAAAGCCAGAATTGAAAGCAGTTGTTGACCTTGCACGTGTAATTGATGGGGCATTTACTTCTCTGTAGGTTCTGGGGGAACTGGTGGAAATACCCAGTGTGGGAAGTTTATGCTATGGGATTTTGAAAGCTGTGTGCTTGCATGGGCCCTTCTTGCAATCTTTTTAAATTTGGAGTTCAAGTCACTGAAATGGAAATGGGCTGGATGAGCCAACAGTGAGCAGGGCTAAAATGGACTGAACAGCCGGGCCCAGCGGGGGCTGCTCAGTGGCACCAAGAGTAGTGTGAGGCCAGAACTAGCAGTGTCACCCAGGGGTCAGTACTGCGTCCAGTCCTCTTTGACAGCTTCCTTAACTAACAGTCTGCATGACGGGGCACAGGGCACCCTCAGCAATTTGGTAGATGGTGCCAAAGCGGCGCTTAGGCCAGTGGGCCGTGCTGCCATCGCAAGGGACCTGGGCAGGCTGGAGAGGTGGGCTGACAGGGACCTCATGCAGTTCAGACCTGCTTCAGCACACACAAAGCAGCCCTGTGCTTGATGGCAAAGAGGCAATGTACCATGAAGCCTAAAGAGTGAACGAACAAAGGAGGGGAGGAGTTAGGGAAGACTCCATCATAACTTCAGGGATCAGTCAACAGGCTGAACTTATCTCCTCCCACACAGGGACACCTACTGGGCAAGAACTTTATTCTGTGACTTAAGTCATGCTAGCTATTGTTAGCCGTATGGTTTTCAGCTTGTTTTACAGTCAGTGTGCTATCACCGGCAATCACTGAACCTTATTCTGAGACAAACTTGTGTTTTTTGGATAATAAACATCTTCAGCTGAATCCATTTCTTGTATAAATCTCTGGATATTTGAGTAGTTGACTCCGTGATGATGTCACCAGGGGTCCCCGAATAGGTTGGTCAAATCACCTCCCTGATATGGAGAAATAGTGTGAAATGGGGGCAATGGACATCGATTGTGATTGTATATGTCTGCTCAAGGAATGTGGGTATGGTGACTCGTCATGGGTGCGGTGTCTGGCCACATAGGCACACAGCTCTGAGGAGACAACTACAGTTTTGAGGAGACGCCTGCCCCTCTTCCTCTAACAATCCTCTAACAAAGGGCAGACGGGGAGACGCCTGCCCCTCTTTCTCTAACAAAGGGGCTATTTAAAAGAGAATGAGAAAAGGATGAGAGATATTCCAATGCTATCTAGAGGGAGGGAGTGCTAAGTGTCCTTGCTGGAGAAGATTGGATGGTCACAAGGATATGAATCACCTACAAACCTGCAAGACCACCACATTCCAGAAAACGGACTGATAAGCTAATTAACATAGGAAGCCGGGTTTAGGTAACGAATATGTATAGGCGTTAATTGAATATTCATTTGTTCATTGTATAAATGTGAGATGGTTCGTCACTTCGGGCATGCACGCTTGTGGAGGAGCGATCCCCCGTGCATCTGCGCGCAATAAACATACCTACTTTACAACTTTCGAGTTATAGAGTCTAATTCCGCACGTCAGTTTGGGGAGCCGGGCAGGAGGATTTCTGCTCGGCTGAGGGACCAGCTGCGGAGCGGACGCTCCTAGGCGGAAAAATTGGGTTTTGTTTGTTGTTTGTTTTTCGGCAATTGTTCATTGAAATGCATACTTTGTGAACTGTTAGTGTTCCTAAAAGTTGTACGTAAGTGCACGGTACCGTATAACATACTGCTTGTGTGACTGAGGGCTGCCCGGAGAGTGTGAATGGTGTGATTGAGATGCGCATTTTGATTTTCCGTGTATAGCTTAATTATTTTGACTGAGTGTGAGTGCAAGAGCGCTTGAGACACGCGTTTGAGTGCAAAACGAGTAAGAAGCTCTATCCGCGTTTCCGACCTTGGGTGGCTAAGGCGGCCGGAGAAAAACAAAGTAATTAAAATTGCAAAATGGGAAATGGAAGGAGTAAGCCCTGTGAAAAATCGCCCTTGGGTTGTATATTAAAACATTGGAGTGATATCGTAGGACATGGTGGTACCAAAAATAGAAGGAAATTGGTTAAATATTGTAATCAGTGGTGGCCTTTGTATAAATTGGAGAGTGATGCGAAATGGCCTCAGGAGGGAGGAACGTTAGATTATAACACTCTCCTGCAATTAATGTTTCTGAGGAGAGAGGGAAAATGGGACGAAGTATCGTATGCAGACATGTTCTTCGCCCTCCAGGACAAACCTGAGTGGCAAAAGGACTGTGGATTAGTACCCCCTCGGGATCCTATGGTACTAGCACTAGAAAGAGTGCGGGATTAACATCACCTGATCTTTGATTATGGCTCTAGACAAGGATAGGAAAAAAAACCTAAGACCTAAACTAGAAAGATGTTCTTGTTGAAATTTTTGTGTTTAAAAGCTCAGGTTGTGGTTCCTTCTGCGGAGTAACCAGAATGAAACACGTTGTAAGATAAAAACTTATACTAATGTGACGTGCGGAATTAGACTCTATAACTCGAAAGTTATAAAGTAGGTATGTTTATTGCGCGCAGATGCACGGGGGATCGCTCCTCCACAAACGTGCATACCCGAAATGACGAACCATCTCACATTTATACAATGAAACAAATGAATATTCAATTAATGCCTACACATATTCGTTACCTAAACCCCGCTTCGTATGTTAATTAGCTTATCAGTCCGTTTTCTGGAATGTGGTGGTATTGCAGGTTTGTAGGTGATTCATGTTCTTGTGACCATCCGATCTTCTTCAGGTGATTCATGTCCTTGTGACCATCCAATCTTCTCCAGCAAGGACACTTAGCACTCCCTCCCTCTAGATAGCATTGGAATGTCTCTCATCTTTTTCTCATTCTCTTTTAAATAGCCCCTTTGTTAGAGAAAGAGGGGCAGGCGTCTCCCCGTCTGCCCTTTGTTAGAGGATTGTTAGAGGAAGAGGGGCAGGCGTCTCCTCAAAACTGTAGTTGTCTCCTCAGAGCTGTGTGCCTATGTGGCCAGACACCGCACCCATGACGAGTCACCGTACCCACATTCCTTGAGCAGACACATACAATCACAATCGATGTCCATTATCCCCATTTCACACTATTCCTCCATATCAATCCCCCCTTTTCTATCAAACTAAGTAAATTCTTTTACTTAAGCAGTCTTCCCGAATGATATAAAGCATCATACATAAGTGTTACCCTTTTAAGCATTCTCCAAACCCACAAATATAACATAATGATTAGTATTAAGGAAATTCCTGAACTGATCAATAAGATCACAATGGGGTGTACCATAGTGTTAAGAATTCCTGTTGCAGAAGGTGACCAGCCAAAGAGAGTATCCCACCAATTAGGGTTTCCATCCTGTTCTACCTTTTTAAAACTTTCTTGATCCCCTCTACATCATGATGGATCATAAGAAGAGTTTCATGTCCCTTTTCTTTGGTTTCTTCCAGTATACGTTGTAAATCTGCATGTTTTAATAGTTCTTTTATACTGCTTATATTTAGTCCTATGGGGGTAGGAATTATCATCTGTGATAGGGTAAAGTTGGATTTTAAGAATTGATGAGACACACTGGGGCTGAGTAACTAAAATCGCATCCTGTGATAGTAGTAAAATTACAAATACAATAATTTGAATACTGTGCAGTCTCCTTTACCTCCCCATCTATGGTTACTGTGTTACACTTAGTTCTCAAACACGCACATCCCTTCCCTGCATATATAATTACTGTTTTCAAGTTTGCATTTGGTCGGGCCTCGAAATGACATATTTTCTGATCTGTATCTAAACAAGTATCCTGAGCCATTATAGTATTGCTTTCACAGAGGAAGCCCTGCTGTTCTCGCATAATACAAGATTCTAAATCTACTGTTTGCCACTTGTCGCCTGTCTTTCTGGCCCATGTTCTATGTTCAAAAGGGTATAGGAGCACCCCATTATGGTTAATTCCAAGGGCTACAATGGGGTGTATGGTAATTATTACTGCATTATGTATGGTTAACACAAAAGCTGTGATGGTGTGTGTGTTGGGGTCGTAGGTAAAGTTCACCATATTCCACCATGACTGGAGTTTTCTTTCTACCTCCGTAGCATTGTCCCAAACCATCTTTCGAATTTCCGTAGGAAATATGCCTTCCTCTCCTTCTCTTATTATGGATGCAGCTATTGATTGCATCCACATTTGGGCTTGGATACAACTTAGAGCCAGGGCGACGTCATCCTGTAAACCACCTAATGCCTTAGTGATGAGTTGATGATCTTCCATGTTTATTTGTTCCCACCTGGGGAGTACCTTCGATATCAACCATTGGTGCGCCCCTAATGCCAATAATGAAGATTTTAGTGGTTGTTGTAGTTTTGATAGATCGGCCGTGGTGGCGGCTAGTTTATTCATTATCACCTCTGAGTCTATGGAATTTAATACTCCGAGTCCTGTTCCCAACATTCCAGTTACATCTCTCACTATTCTGTTTCGATAAATATTTCCCCCTTTTCTTAACCAAGTTGTCCATCCCTCATAAGAGGTTCGTAAGAAGGGGGAACAGGATGGCTTAGCATCAGAAACACTGACTTGTATTTGTAACTCTATTCTTTTAAGAGACCATTCTGGGTTAAACAACATTTGTTGCTGACCTGTATTTCTGATTACATATGGTCCAATTGTATAAATTTTTGGATCTGGTTTAGTTAATTTAAGATCAAGCTTTAATGGGGTTTTTGTAACTGTGGTTGTGGTAGGAACAATGGTTAGCATGATTGTTATTTTGATCTTGTAAGTCAGAGCTGTTCTTGGGGATTCCTTTCCTAGGCATATTATAAAGATGGGCTCGGTTAAGGTAAAATTGTGCCAATATGTGGATAACTGGCTAGCTGAAAAGGGTCACATAGACATAGTCCAGCTGGCTGGACAAAAATGCACATCGCTCTCAGCTTATCTGAAGTAAAGCAAAATACACTGTCTTTGGCTGTCCTTGTTACACAGTAACAGGAAGATTTTGGTGGGAAAAGAATGTTGCAGGTGGGAACAGAAAACTACAGAAGAGAAACTAGGGGCGGGCTTGGTATTTAGGCAACTAACCAATAATGAGCTTAACTTTTGTAATGTGTATGAGCTAATTATAAGAAGGCATAAAAGGTGACTGTAAGAGACAATAAACGAAGTCTGCTGATCACTCATATTGAGTGACTGTGTCTTCCCTCCGTCGCGACACCAATATTCCCGTGAATTAAAGCACATGGTTGTATTTAGAAGGGTAAATTCCTTATCTACCTTTCTGACATTAATCAGGGTGTCTCCCAAAATCTTGGTGTTATCCTTTTCATTATATGTTTGACACCCTACTTTTATCCTATGTCCTAATTTTCCTCATAATCGGTCGACTATGTGTACATCCTCCCGATCCCATTGATTCCTTTGGTACACCTCATTTTCAGAAAAAACCACCATAGCTAGTTTCATCTTTGAGTCCACCTTTCCCATTATTCCAGTGTGTTTTTTCTGGGCATGATTCCAAGGCCAGTTATCAGGCTCTTGGTTGCAGGCAAGAGAGAGGGTACAAAAAAACCCCAAATGGTTTAAACCCACTATTGATCATTTTAAGAATCTAAACGTTCCTCATATATACATATAAAATCTGTTTTGATCAAAATATCTTTGTTTGAGTTGGGGCTTACTGATAACAAGTTGGGCAAGACTGGCCACTGGCTCAGTCCCAGACTCTTTTGTTCTATATTGTTTGTTGTGGTGCCCTTCCCATATGGTGGATCCGCAACCGCTCAGGTTCACTTACTTGCCACCCACATTGTTCCCATTTGTCCGAGTAAATTTGAGTTTCAGTTCTTTTTTATCTGGGGTTACTTTCCACGAAGTTGCAGGGGCTTTCTTAATCCGGGTATGGTGAATCCAAGAATTCTGTCCCTCAACCTTGATTGCAGTGTAGGTGGTGAGTAGGACTTGAAAAGGTCCGGTCCACTGTGGTTCCAGGGTTTTATCTGCAAAACACTTAACGTATACATAGTCCCCTGGTCGTATATCGTGAACAGGTCCATCCAGACCCCTACTGCGTGTTCCCTTCACATGCTTCTCAATTCTTATTAACTGTTTGTTTAGCGCCACCATATAGGAAGTCATTGTTTCTTCACCAATCTGTGAAGACATCCCCTTTTGTACCCCATAGGGTCGTCCATATAAAATTTCAAATGGGCTAAGCCCCTCTTTTGCTCTTGGTCTAGTTCGAATTCATGTAAGAGCTAATGGCAAAGACTGGGGCCAAGTTAGATTTGTTTCTTGACCTAACTTGACAATCTGTTGTTTGATTAGATGATTCATCTTTTCCACCTGGCCACTCGATTGTGGTCAGTATGGGGTATGTAATTGCCAATCTATTGCTAGATGGTGGCTGATCTGTTGTACTATTCTGGACACAAAATGTGGTCCTCTATCCGAGGACATTACCGCTGGGACTCCAAACCTAGGTATTATCTCTTGGAGTAGTATTTTGGTCACTTCCCGGGCTTTAGCAGTTCTGCACGGGAAGGCTTCTGGCCAACCTGAAAAGGTATCTGTTAGTACCAATATCGATACCCCCCTTTTCTAGGAAGTTCCGAGAAATCAATCTGCCAATGTTGCCCTGGAACATTTCCTCTACTAATGTTCCCTAGTTTTATTTTATTTGCTGTATTGGGATTATTGTGTAAACATATTTCACATTGCTGAGTCACTTGTTTTATTACAGTATACAAGTTTCGCCCTTTCAATTTCTGATTTAGACTTTTATATAAAGTATCAGCTCCCCAATGCATCTTATTAATAATAGCGCTGTGGTCCATATTAAATTGGATGGTACCACTATACGACCAGCCCTTAAATAAATCCACTTATTTATTTTTATTTTATCATTCATGTCCTGAATTACCTTTAAGTTTTCTTTAGAATAGTTTGGCTCTTGATCTGTACTTTCAGTTTGGATTTTATCATCTGGTATTAAGGATAATTCCTCCTTTCCTACCTCCTCTGTTACTTGTCTGGCCTCATGGTCGGCCAGGCAGTTTCCAATTTCCAAATCAGTGCCTCAGAGTGGGCCATGCCTCACATCAAGGCCTGGCATGGCACATGTTCCCACCACTCAACGCCTACTGGGTTGCAGCCAACAGCGGAGCTCAAGATTCTTCTTGGTGGCAAACACAGAGGCCAACCCAGTCTTGCCCTTGACTATGGTAGGAGGCACCTGACCAACCTTATTCCTTGTACTTCGTTGTCAATGCAGAGTTTCATCTGCGCATCCCATAACAAGTCACTGTCATGGTAAAACACACAGATTTACATTAGTAGAACTACTACAGAGTGTATTTTATTTCACTTTTTCTGCCAATATCCCCACAGCCTTGCTGACCAAGGGATATTGTTTTTATCTGAACTGAGCAAGCCTCCCCCTTATCATTTTACTGTAACAGGTAAAGCATTTTTCACCTTTCCTGGAATTTATTTTCAGATACACCTGGTTAAAAATTTCTCTTACTTCAGGGAGGTCCTCTTTTCCTCTTTTCTGCTGAATTAAAGATGAGCTCAATATCTCAATTACTTGATCATATTTAACTTTTAATTTCATTTCCCCTTCTTTAAACGTCTAGATGTTCTAATAAATCTCATCCCAACAAAGATTTTAGTGAATTTGGCATTCTTATTTGTTGTTTTAGTTTGTACTTTAAAGGTTTCAGGATGTTTTCCTGGTGGCCAGCAGCTCCCACAACTGTTAACAATTTTTTAATTTATTTATTTATTACTGAAGTTTAACAAATAAGTTGGTTTTGTATTCACTAAAATTCCACCTCATACCCATTCCCTGCCCTAAAGGGGCCGTTACCGGTCCCGCTGTACTGCAAATGCTGCAGCAATTGGGGTGACATTGTCAGGTCCTTCTGCTCAATTGTCAGCAACAGCAACCCCCTCCTCCTCACCATCAGAAGGATTCGGGGCAGGAGATGCTCTTCCTGCTCTGCAGGTTACACAGGCCTGCCTCTGCAGCAGCACTTCTGTTTTAACTCTTTCTTACCCTGAATGCAAATCTGCTACTTGTTGCTCTGTGTTCTTACATATCACGCCTTCGCAGGCAAACAGCAAACACCCTGCCATGCGTCCCAGCATGATTCAGTCGCACCTTCGAGGGGGTACGGGGGTTTGTACAAACTCACCCCAATACTTCAACACTTTCACAAGGTCTCTGATTCTCCACACACACACACATGCCTCAGGTTTTACATACATCAGTACAAGTTTTTATATCTTACAATGTGTTTCATTCTGGTTGCTCCACAGAAGGAACCGCAACCTGAGCTTTTTAACACAAAAATTTCAACCAGAACATCTTTCTAGTTTAGGTCTCAGTTTTTTCCTATCCTTGTCTAGAGCCACAATCAAAGATCAGGTGGTGTTAATCCCGCACTCTTTCTAGTGCTAGTACCATAGGATCCCGAGGGGGTACTAATCCACAGTCCTTTTGCCACTCGGGTTTGTCCCGGAGGACGAAGAACATGTCTGCATACGATACTTCGTCCCATTTTCCTTCTCTTCTCAGACACAACATTAATTGCAGGAGAGTGTTGTAATCTAACGTTCCTCCCTCCTGAGGCCATTTCGCATCACTCTCCAATTTATACAAAGGCCACCACTGATTACAATATTTAACCAATTTCCTTCTATTTTTGGTACCACCATGTCCTACGATATCACTCCAATGTTTTAATATACAACCCAAGGGCGATTTTTCACAGGGCTTACTCCTTCCATTTCCCATTTTGCAATTTTAATTACTTTGTTTTTCTCCGGCCGCCTTAGCCACCCAAGGTCGGAAACGCGGATAGAGCTTCTTACTCGTTTTGCACTCAAACGCGTGTCTCAAGCGCTCTTGCACTCACACTCAGTCAAAATAATTAAGCTATACACGGAAAATCAAAATGCGCATCTCAATCACACCATTCACACTCTCCGGGCAGCCCGCAGTCACACAAGCAGTATGTTATACGGTACCGTGCACTTATGTACAACTTTTAGGAACACTAACAGTTCACAAAGTATGCATTTCAATGAACAATTGCCGAAAAACAAACAACAAACAAAACCCAATTTTTCCTGGTCTTAAGCAGAGTGTTAAGTTTTCCGCTATTTGCCACGAATTACCAGAATATTAATATTTTTCAACATACATTTCATAACTCCAAGTTTTGAACATGTAACAAGGCAACACATAGAACAAACAAGACACAGAGCGCTATTTCAGTTGTTACATTCTAGGAATTCCCCAATTCTTAAGACAACCTAAAGGAAGTTTTTTAGCTTCCTCTTTTTCCTATGCAAAAGTTTCCCTTTTACTTTTGCTGTGAGGTCCCTCTTGTTCCTGTGAGATTCCGCCGTATTCCGTCCCGCCCCCCTCTTTCCATCACGAGGCCTCCGGGCTTTTAGGAATGGCAGTAACCTCGGGTTTGCTCGATCTGCCCTCAAGATCGCTAGCGGCCACCCCTTGGTCAGCAAACCCCCTCCCAAGGTACCTTTCCTCCTGGGGACTACGCTGCGCGCCGGACGTCTCCGTGTGTCTCACCAGCCGCCCCGTCACTAAACATACCGTTTTATCCGTGGATCCAGGGGTTTCTCTTCTGCTCCCGGGTGAACAGCTGAGAAGAGGAGGCTCCTCCGAGGAAATCTCCCGGGGCGCGCCTAGGAGCGTCCGCTCCGCAGCTGGTCCCTCAGCCGAGCAGAAATCCTCCTGCCCGGCTCCCCAAACTGACGTGCGGAATTAGACTCTATAACTCGAAAGTTGTAAAGTAGGTATGTTTATTGCGCGCAGATGCACGGGGGATCGCTCCTCCACAAGCGTGCATGCCCGAAGTGACGAACCATCTCACATTTATACAATGAACAAATGAATATTCAATTAACGCCTATACATATTCGTTACCTAAACCCGGCTTCCTATGTTAATTAGCTTATCAGTCCGTTTTCTGGAATGTGGTGGTCTTGCAGGTTTGTAGGTGATTCATGTCCTTGTGACCATCCAATCTTCTCCAGCAAGGACACTTAGCACTCCCTCCCTCTAGATAGCACTGGAATATCTCTCATCCTTTTCTCATTCTCTTTTAAATAGCCCCTTTGTTAGAGAAAGAGGGGCAGGCGTCTCCCCGTCTGCCCTTTGTTAGAGGATTGTTAGAGGAAGAGGGGCAGGCGTCTCCTCAAAACTGTAGTTGTCTCCTCAGAGCTGTGTGCCTATGTGGCCAGACACCGCACCCATGACGAGTCACCATACCCACATTCCTTGAGCAGACATATACAATCACAATCGATGTCCATTGCCCCCATTTCACACTATTTCTCCATATCAGTAGAACTATTGATTTCCTGATCGTAGAATGCAAATTGTGGAATTTGTGTACAATAGGGTGGCCATGGGCAGAAAAATATATACTTCTAAATGTACCTATGCCTGACCTAAATTTTTCTACAGTAGCACTGCACAACATCACTTTTTACAGGCAGGAATGGACCATCCCAAATTATAGTAAGAATCAACACATCCCATCTCTAAAGGGAATTAAAGGAGACATCATTTCAATAGGATGCCAAATTTGAAACAACACTGAATGAGTAACAAGTCCTACACATTGTAGCAAACTATGTTGAAGAAGGTGGTGTAGACTGTGCACATTGTACATACCTGTTCTTTTAAACATGAGTGCTGGTATACCTTTGAAATATTTAATCCAACACTCACAGATCCCAGCTCTCAGTCGAACCTGGGCCTTTAATTCAAAATTGTTGTTGAGGATATACATCCTACAACTCAACCTCCAACAATACAGCCACCTATTGAATTGTCTCCTTGGATCTATAACATTGGCCCCTACTTAATCAAAAACTGATTGTCAAATGGTTCATTGAAGTTACTTTGCGTCAAACACAGGGTTTCAAAATAAATCCAAAGGGTTGGGTAATACATATAATAATAACCTACAAAACAAAACCTAAAACCAACACTTACAGCTATATGTTTCACTTAATAATAAAAACCAATATTATTTAAATGAACTATAAACACTATAGTTTCTTAACACATTCCTTTTTTATTACATGCGTCACTATCATGGCTAGACTATAGGGATTTCGCATGCGCGGTCTTTACAGATTTTTCCAACACATTCCGTGGGGCTTTAAAATTGCGCATGTTCAAAGGCATACACGGATCATTTGTGTGATAAAAAAAATGGCTACTGCATGTCTAGATGAAGTCCCAGACCCAGAAAACCGTAAAAAGCCAGATTACCAAGAATATAGCCAAAATCACACTAACAATAGAGTCAAATGTCCACACTCAGTAAGTCAGAAAACCGTAATAAGCAAAATTACCAAGAATATAGCCGAAATCACAGTAACGATAATCAGAGTCAAATTTCCACACCCAATAAGTCAGAAAACCGTAATAAGCGAGACCGTACCAAACGAGCCCTATAGGTGAACTTGCCAGGCTCCAAACGGCAATTGAATGCCAACCAAACAGCAATTAAATGCCAACCAAACAGCAATTGAATGCCAACAAAACCAAACGTATACTTAAGGTGCTAGCCACAAAAGCATACACCACCCTGCAGAAGTTTAACTTTTGACTTACGGGCAGTTCCAAATGACCAGTCTACCAAACAAACAAACAAACCAAAATAAAGAATACCGTCACTTACAGCAATGGGGTCCTTGTCTGCCACCACAGTGATCCGTTGAGTCAAGGAGTCCCTCTGGGAAATCCCGGGGGTACCCTAGGGAGTCCTATCCCCAGCGGGTCCTACAGCCTGGCAGAGAGGTGTCCCATCTGGGTCGCCAGATTGATTTAATTGATGTCCTTGTCGACCATTTGTTTCTTCTGCTTGTTTCTTTTAGTCACTCCCTCTAGATAACTTATAAACAGGCCCCTTGTTAGAGGAAGTTAAAGAAAGAGAAACAGACTCCTTTCATTAATTATTTCATTAATTATTTCTTTCAGACTATGGTTACATGACCTAATTACCATACCTACATTCTTTGAGTAAATATAAGTTCTTAGCTTGGTACAGGGCTGTACAGAGAATTTCACAGCAGCTTTTGTTGTGCAACTACTAGCTTCATGACGATATATTTCTTATATTCGTTATATTTTAACTACAAGGCTTAGTGAATTCATACATCACACTGCTGCACTTTCCCAAGGAGTGTTTTTTTGTCTTTCTACGAGTGCAATCATGATGGGTCAATGTTCTCACCACAGAAAGCAGGGAGCAGCACTTTAGTGCTGTGCCTCACATGGCTGCCCGGGCAGGGTGAGAAGCAGCAAGAGAATTCCTGCCTGGCACCTTCTCCAGGGGAACAGTGCTGCACTTTCACAAAGAGAGCTCTGGTTCTGCATGAGTGCAGAAGGTTTTGGTCAATTTTCTCACCACAGAAAGCAGGGAGCAGAACTTTTGTGCTGTGACTCACATGGCTGCCCGGGCAGGGTGAGAAGCAGCAAGAGAATTCCTGCCTGGCACCTTCTCCAGGGGAGCTGTGCAGCACTTTTACTTTTTCAAGGTGACTTTGGGGGTCTGTGTATGATTGCAAATGCGCTGTGTCAATTTTCTCAGCACAGAAAGCAGGGAGCAGCACATTTGTGCTGTGCCTCACATGGCTGCCAGGGCAGAGTGAGAAGCAGCAAGAGAATTCCTGCCTGGAACCCTCTCCAAGGGAGCAGCGCTGCACTTTCCCAAGCCATGTGTTTTGCTTCTGTATGAGTTCTAAAGTGCTGTGTCAATTTTCTCACCACAGAAAGCAGGGAGCAGAACCCTTGCGCTGTGCCTCACATGGCTACCATGCACGGTGGGAAGCAGCAAGAGAATTCCTTCCTGGCACCTTCTCCAGGGGAATTTCCCAGTTCCCAAGAGACTCCTGGCACCAGCTGCAAGGGGGCTCCCAGCCGAAGGGAATTGGGGTGGGAATTGGTGATGTCTCCTTTCCTTAGGCATGTTAACACTTTGGAATAACAATTGGATGCTTCGCTTCTGTTGCTCTTTTATCATATTGCTCACAGTAACTGCTACTGGTTCCTTTTATCATATTGCATGCTATTTTCTTTTATTGTAATATAAGAAACTGCGTTTGATATATTCCATCATTTGATATATTTGATAGATTTGATTATATTTGATGTAGAGTTCAGCTTTGCTGTGTATCCAGTCAGTCAGCAAAACATAATTTGGCGTAGTCGGCATCGTATGAAGTAAAACTCTCTCTATTTAAGAAGAAAAAATGTTCCTCGACTTGCTATTGGCAGGTGGGAACCATTGCCTTACGGTGTTTGTGCCAGAGTGGTCTGGTGGTGCTGGGCAGTTGGGCCGTGCCAGGGACAGAGGGACGGGGGCAGGGGAGGGGGCGGGGGGAAGGGGTTTAGGGACGGACGGGTGGGAATGGATGAAGGTGTTTAGGGATGGAGCGGGGTGTGTGGGGGCGGGGCAAGGATGTGTGTTTGTGGGAGTGGGTGTGGGGGGGGGTGGGGGGTGGGGGGAGGTGGGTGTGTGTGTATTGATAAACCGGGGGTGGGGGCGTGGGGGGGGTTGAGGGTGTGTGTGTTATTTAGAGAACAGATTGGGGGGCCTGGGGGAAGGGTTTTAGTGGCGGACGGGGGGTTAATGGAGGCCTTTAGGGAAGAACCGGGGGGTTGGGGGAAGGATTTTAGGGACGGGCCGAGGGTGGGGGAGGGCTGGACCAGGGTCTGGGGGAAAAGGTTTTAGGGACAGGGCGGGGAGGTGGAGGTGGGGGATGATTTCAGGAACAGCCAGGGTGGAGGAGGGGGTCAAGGGAAGTCTTTCAGGGTTGTTTGGGGGGAAGGATTTTAGGGACGGATGTGGTGTCTGGGCGGACGTTTGATGCCACCGTATAGATTCCACTGTATATACGTTTATGTCCAGGGATTCTGTTAAGGGAAGGCTGCTGGCTCGGCAAAGGGACAAGATGTCTGAGCTCCCCAGTTACCACACTGATTTGCTGTGTAGCTCTACGTTAAACACACCTGCGCACAAAGGTTAGGCCAAGCTGACTCTCTAAAGCTGTTAGAAGTGACAAATTAAGGGACCTCTCATCCAGGGAGTCAGCCTTGGGAAGGATGGGGAATAAAGAATGGATGGGGAAAAGATCTCCATTCTCTTCAGTGATGCAGAAAGAGCCTCTGGGTGAGGACGTTGTGGCCACAGGAGGAGACAAGCCGATAGAGTGCTGCAATCCGCAGAACGTTGGTTGGAAGTCGGGCAGAGGTAATTGTTGTGGGGGGAGATCGCGACCTCTGACTCAGATAGCCCCCCGAGAGAGGGCAAGGCCCCGCTTGGGGAGCACGGGGAGCTAGTAAAAAACCTCAGCAGTGCTGTCTGAGGGTGTGTGCTCATTTGTATTAAAGCAAGAAACTTGTAACCCATCCTGTGCCTGACTGAAAATGCATGTGTAATGCGCTATGAGTGTGCAAGTGCTCTGCTGTCCGTAGTGCGTGCCCTCGAGTAACTGGGTGAGCACGCTCAGAGGAAACATTCCCCCGTGCTCCCAGCACTGCCATAAAGAATGCCTGCCTTCTGAAACTTGCAAGCAAGGCTTAGAGGGTTTCTCTCCATGACCGACTTTATGGCATCATTCCCACCATACTGGAGAAAGCAAATCTTTTATTGTTTGGTGGTGAAAGCAGCTTGGGCAGTGTCACTGATGTGCAGCACTTTTTTAACCTCAGGTCTAAAGTGCCACCGGTCCCACCGTGGGGTACATCCTTCCTCAGGCTTTCACCAAACGGAAAGGATGCAACAAACCCACCCCACTAACACGTCCTGCACTTTTTTTATCTTTCCTGGAACGTGGGGACATGACCCTGCTGGGCCATCAGTGCCACCTGCCTGGGAGCCAAGATGGTGCCTTTGCATTCCAGGCTAGGAACTTACCTTCTTTTTTTCCTTTTCAGTGACTTTAGAGCCATCCTTAGGGAGGCTGGTTAAGCTGGTTTACTGCACAGCTGGTCGCCAGTGGAGGGAAATGGTAAGCTCCGCTGTTGCCTTTGGTGTTTGCTTGTTACTGTGTCGCTCATTTGAGTGATCTTCTCATGCCCCGGCAAGCAGAAGCTATCACTCCACTTTAGGCCTTGGTCTAATAGTCATGCAAAGCAATATTGAAAGTCATTCTGAGATCTGGAACAGGCCCCAATATGCATTTTATAAAAGTGCTTCTTGGCTGCTGTTTCTCTTTGTATGGGGTTTTTTCCCATTTCTCCAGACTGTTGAAGCTCTGAAAGGCACCGATGAGCTGCTCTCCCTCAGTTTGCTCCTTTGCCTTTGGGGACTGCGGTTCATGTTTTCTTCATGGCTTTGCAGAGGAGAAAATCCATGAATACACCACCTTGCTTGAATTGATCTTGCAGGACAGTGGTTGAAAGCTTATTGCTGCCCCATCTTGCAAATGGCATACATTCTGGTTCTCATTTGATGGGGCAGCGTGTCGGCTTGTCAGTTGACTGTAGAACAATTCAGTTGCTCAAAGCAGCAATGCTGATAGGGAGACTTTACGTACTTCATTGCACAAAGCAGTTCTGGTCTTTTTTCCCTCTGCGTGTGTTTCTGTGCAGGCATGTGCATGAAACACAGGTGTCTCTCTGTGCCACAGGTGGGACTGATGACAGCTGTTCATTTCATTTCAACTAGAACTTAAACAAAGATTGTGCCTGCAAAAGAATTAGAGCAGCTGTCCTTGTTTCCCAGAGCAAGCATCCAGGCGCTGGGGAGCAGCTGGCAGGATCAGAACCTGAGCCTGCTCTGGGTGGTAAATCCTCAGGAGAGGAAAGAGAAACCCCACTTTTTTCAATACAGGTCTAGTTCCCTTAATATTTCGAGCAGCAGAGGGGGGTGAGATGGGGCGGTGTGGTGGCAGGAGAGGGACAGGAGAGGGACAGAGGAATGAAGAGAACAGGGGTGGAGCTGGGCAGGGAGTGGAGGAAGGAAACCCCTGCTGAAGAGCCAGCAAACCGTGAAGTATTCCTAAGTGCTAAATTTCATCACACGAGCCTTTTTCCACAGCAAAGACTCCAAAATTGCCCAAAGAAGCAAGGAAAAGAGCAACTGGTAGCAGTGATGGCAAACACGACAGAGTTCTTGGCAGCATGAGGAAGTAGATAACTACTGTAGGAAGTTCTTCAACCTACCCTGATGGAAACAAATCTCTGAATCATTTACGGCAGCTATTGCGTAATTTTTCTGTCTGCCTGATTATCTATCTATTGATTAATATTGCAGAAGACCAAGTTGCAAGATATTGAGAAATATACCTCTGTTCCTGGTAATAATACTTAACCTTAAGACTTAAGTGAAGATTTAACCTTAAGACTTAACCCTAAGAATTACACCTAAGACTTAACTCTAAGAAATAACACTAAGACATAACAAAATGACCTAAGCATAAGACTTAACCCTAAGACTTAACCCTAAGACATAACCCTAAGACTTAACCCGAGGAATTAACCCAAAGACATAATCTTAATACTTAACCTTAAGACTTAACCATAAGACCTAACCCAAAGACTTAACCATAAGACTGAACCCTAAAGACTCAACCTTTAGACGTAACCTTGAGACTTAACCCTAATACCGAAGCTAATTACCTAACCTTAAGACTGAACCCTAAGACTTAACCCTGAGGCTTAACCCTAAGACTTAACCTTAAGCCTTAGCCCTAAGACTTAACCCTAAAACCTAACCCTAAAACAAACGCTAAGACCTAACCCTAAAACCTAACCCTAAGACTTAGTCCTAAGATTTACCCTAAGACTTAACCTTAATACTTAACCTTAAGACTTAACCATAGGACTTAACCCTAAGACTTATCCCTAAGACTCAACCTTAAGACTTAACCCTAAGATTTAACCCTAAGACTAAACCCTAAGACCTAACCTAAAGATCTAACCCTAAGACTTAATCTTAAGAATTAACCCTAAGACCTAACCATTTAGACCTATCCATAAGACTTAACGCTAAGACTTAACCCTAAGACCTGAAAGTAAGACTTAGCTCTAAGTCTTAACCCTTAAATTTAACCCTTTAGACTTAATCATAAGTCTTAAACCTAAGACTTAACCCTAAGATGTAACCCTAAGACTTAACCCTAACACTTAACCTTAAGACTTAACCCTTAGACTGAACCCTAAGACTTAACCCTAAGACTGAACCCTACGGCTCAACCTTTAAGGCTTTACCCAAAGACTTAACCCTAAGACCTAACCCAGAGACCTAACCCTAAGACCTAACCCTAAGACTCAACCTTAAGACTTAACCTAAAGACTTAACCCTACGATTTAGCCCTAAGACTTAACCCTAAGACTCAACCTTAAAGAACTAACCCTAAGACTTAACCTTAAGACTTAACCCTAAGTCCTAATCTAAAGACTTAAACCTAAAACTTAACCCAAAGAATTAACCCTAAGACTTAACTATAAAGCATAACCCTAAGACTTAACGTAGAGACTTAATCCAATGACTTAACTTTAAGATTTAACTGTAAGACTTAACCCTAAGACTTCACCCTAAGACTCAACCTTAAGACTCTACCTTAAGACTTAACTTTAAGACTTAACCCTAAGTCTTAATCTAAAGACTTAAAACTAAGACTTAACCCTAAGAATTAACCTTAAGACTTAACTCTAAAACATAAACCAAAGACTTAATCCTAAAACTTAATCCTAAGACTTAACCCTAAGACTCAATGTTAAGACTTAACCCTAAGACTTAATCTAAGACTCAGCTTTAAGACTTAACCTTAAGAGTTAAACTAAGGACTTAAACCTAAGACTTAACCTTGAGACTTAATGCAATGACTTAACCTAAATACTTAACTGTAAGACTTAACCCTAAGACTTAACTTTAAGATGTAACCCTAAGACTTAATCCTAAAGTTTAACCTTGAGACTTAATCCAATGACTTAACTTTAACACTTAACTGTAAGACTTAACTCTAGGACTTCACCCTAAGACTCAACCTTAAGACTCTACCTTAAGACTTAACCTATAGATTAACCCCATAGAATTAACCATAAGTTTTAACCTTAAGACCTAACCCTAAGATTTAGCCCTAAGACTTAACGCTAAGACACAAACTTAAGACTTAACCCCAAGACTCAATATTAAGACATACCCTAAGACTCAACCTTAAGAATTAACCTTAATACGTAACCTTAAGTCTTAATCTAAATACTTAAACCTAAGACTTAACCCTAAAAATTAACCCTAAGACTTAACTCTAATATATAACCTTGAGATTTAACCTAAGATGTAACCTTAAGACTTATCCCTAAGACTTAACCCTAAGAACCAACCTTTAGACTCAACCCTAAGACTTAAACTTAAGACTTAACCCTAAGTCTTAATCTAAAGACTTAAACCTAAGACTTAACCCTAAGACTCAATGTTAAGACTTAACCCTAAGACTTGCAGCTTTAAGACTTAACCTTAATAGTTAAACTAAGGACTTAAACCTAAGACTTAACATTGAGACTTAATCCAATGACTTAACTTTAAGACTTAACCCTAAGACTTAACCCTAAGGTTTATCATTGAGACTTAACCTTGAGACTTCATCCAATGACTTAACTGTCAGACTTAACACCCTAAGACTTAAACTTAAGACTCTATCCTAAGACTTTACCTAAAGATTAACCCTAAGACAACCTTGAGACTTAACCCAAAGACATAACCCTAAGATTTAACCTTAAGGCTTATCCTAAGACTTAATTTTGAGACTTAACCATAAGTCTTAACCTTAAGACCTAAGCCTAAAACTTAATCCTAAGACTTAACCCTAAGACTCAGCCTTAAAACTTAACCCTAAGACTCAACTTTAATACTTAACCTTAAGACGTAAACTAGGGCCTTAACGCTAGGACTTTATTCGAAGACTCAACCTTAAGACAACCTAAAGACTAAACCCTTGCGACTTAGCCCTAAGACTCAACCTCTAAGACTTAACCCTAAGACTCAACCTTAAGAATTAGCCCTAAGTCTTAATCTAAAGACTTAAACCTAAGACTTAACCCTAAGACTTAACTCTAAAACATAACCCTAAGATTTAACCCTAAGACTTAATTTTAAGACTCAGCTTTAAGACTTAACCTTAAGAGTTAAACTAAGGACTTAAACCTGAGACTGAACCCTAAGACTTAACCTTGAGACTTAATCCAATGTCTTAACTTTTAGACTTAACCGTAAGACTTAACCCTAAGACTTCACACTAAGACTCCACCTTAAGACTCTACCTTAAGACCTAACCTAAAGATTAACCCTAAGACACAACATTAAGACTTAACCTTAAGGATTATCTCTAAGACTTAACCCTAAGACTCAACCTTAAGTCTTAACCTTAAGACTTAACCCTAAATCTTAATCTAAAGACTTAAACCTAAAACTTAACCCTAAGAATTAACCCTAAGATATAACTATAAAACATAACCCTAAGACTTTAACCCAAAGACTTAACCAGAAGACTTAACCCAAAGACTCAACGTTAAGACTTAACCCCAAGACTTAAACTTTAAGACTCAGCTTAAAGACTTAACCTTAAGAGTTAAACTAAGGACTTAAACATAAGACTAAACCCTAAGACTTAACCTTAAGGATTAGTGCTAAGACTTAACCCTAGAGACTCTACCTTAAGACTTAACCCTAAGTTTTAGTCTAAAGACTTAAACCTAAGAATTAACCCTAGGACTTAACTCTAAAACATAACCCTAAGACTTAACCCGAAGACTCAACATTAAGACTTAACCCTAAGACTTAACCTTTAAGACTCAGCTTAAAGAATTAACCTTAAGAGTTAAACTAAGGACTTAAACCTAAGACTAAACCCTAAGACTTAACCTTGAGACTTAATCCAATGTCTTAAATTTAAGACTTAACTGTAAAACTTAATCCTAATTGTTCACCCTAAGACTCAACCTTAAGACTCTATCTTTAAGACTTAACCTAACGATTAACCCTAAGACTTAACCTTAAGGCTCAACCTTAAGACTTAACCCTAAGACTTAATGCTAAGGCTCAACCTTAAGATTTAACCCTAAGAATTAACTTTAAAGCATATCCCTAAGACTTAACCCTAAGACTCAATGTTAAGACTTAACCCTAAGACTTAATCTCAAGACTCAGTTTTAAGACTTAACCTTAAGAGTTAAACTAAGGACTTAAACATAAGACTTAACCTTGAGACTTAATAAAATGACTCAACTTTAAAAGTTAACTGTAAGATTTAACCCTAAGACTTCTCCCTAAGTCTCAACCTTAAGACTCTACCTTAAGACTTAACCTAAAGATTAACCCTAAGAATTAACCTTCAGACTTAACCCAAAGACCTAACCCTAAGACTTAACCCTAAGATTTAACCTTATGGTTTATCCCTAAGACTTAACGTTGAGACTTAACCATAAGTCTTAACCTTAAGACCTAATCCTAAGACTTTACCCTAAGACTCAACCTTAAGACTTAACCCTAAGACTCAACTTTAATACTTAACTTTAAGACTTAATCTAAGGCCTTAACCCTAGGACTTTATTCTAAGACTTAACCTAAAGACTTAACCCTAAGACTTAGCCCTAAGACTCAACCTTAAGACTTAACCCTAAAACGCAACCTCTAAGACTTAACCCTAAGACTCAACCCTAAGGCTCAGCCTTAAGACTTAACCTTGAGATTTAATCCAATGTCTTAACTTTAAGACTTAACTGTAACACTTAACCCTAAGACTTCACCCTAAGACTCAACTTAAAAGACTTAACTTAAAGATTAACCCTAATACACAACATTAAGCCTTAACCTTAAGACTTAACTCTACGACTTAACCCTATGACCTAATACTAAAACTTAACCTAAAGACTTAACCTTAAGGCTTATCCCTAAGACTTAACCTTAAGACTTAACCCAAAGACCTAACCTTAAGACTTAACCTAAGACTTAACCTTAAGGCTTATCCCTAAGACTTAACGTTGAGACTTAACCATAAGTTTTAACCTTAAGACCTAACCCTAAAACTTAATTCTAAGACTTAACCCTAAGACACAACTTTAATACTTAACCTTAAGACTTAAACTAAGGCCATAACCCTAGGACTTTATTCTAAGACTTAACCTTGAGACTTACCCTTAAGACTTAAACATAGGACTTATCCCTAAGACTTTACCCTAAGATTCAACCTTTCAACTTAACCTAAGACTTAGCCCTAAGACTTAACTCTAAAACATAACCCTAAGACTTAACCCTAAAGCTCAACGTTAAGACTTAACCCTAAGACTTAATCTTTAAGACTCAGCTTTAAGACTTAACCTTAAGACTTAAACTAAGGACTTAAACCTAAGACTTAACCTTGAGACTTAATCCAATGTCTTAAATGTAAGACTTTACTGTAAGACTTAACCCTAATTGTTCACCCTAAGACTCAACCTTAAGACTCTACCTTTAAGACTTAACCTAAAGATTAACCCTAAGACTTAACCTTAAGACTTATCCCAAAAACCTAACCCTAAGACTCAACCTTAAGGCTTATCTCTAAGACTCAACCTTGAGACTTGACCTTAAGACTCAACCTTAATACTTAACCTTAAGACTTAACCTAAAGACTTATCCCTAAGACATATCCCTGAGACTTAACCTTAAGACTTAACCCTAAGACTCAACCTCAAGACTTAACCTTAAGACTTAACTCTAAGACTTAACCCTAGGACTTAATTCAAAGACTCAACCTTAAGACTCAACCTTAAGACTTAACCATAAGACTTAACTCTTAGAACTGAACCTTAAGACTTAACCTTAGGACTTCACCCTAAGATTTCACCCTAAGACTTAACCCTAAGACTCAACCTTAAGACTTAACCCTAAGTCTTAACCTTAAGACTCTGCTTTAAGACTTATCCTTAAGACTTAAACTGAGGACTTAACCCTAAGACTTAATGTTTTAACTTACCTCTAAGGCTTAACCAAAAGACCTAACACTAAGACTTAACCCTATGACTTAACCCTAAGACTCAACCTTAAGACTTAACTATAAACTTAACCTTAAGACTTAACCCTAAGACTCAACCTTAAGAATTAACCTTAAGACTTAACCCTAAAACTTAACCTTAAGTCTAATCCTAGAGACTCAACCTTAAGACTTAACCTTAAGCCTTAACCTAAAGACTTAACCCTAAGATTTAACCCTAAGACTTAACCCTAAAACCCAACCTTAGGACTTAACCCTAAGACTCTAACCTCTAAGACTTAACCCTAAGACTTAACATTAAGACTTATCCCTAAGACTTAACCTTGAGACTTAACCATAAGTCTTAACCTAAAGAACTAACCCTAAGACTCAACCTGAAGACTTAACCTAAATTATTAGCCTTAAGACTTATCCCTAAGACTTAAGCCTAAGACTCAACCTTAAGATTTAATGTTAAGACTTAACTTAAAGACTTAACCCTAAGACTTAAGTCTGACTATTACTGCCGTGCATGTTATCTGCCTGTCTACCGATCGTTCCTGCCTCTTGTTCAGTTGTGGTAATTCCTTTGGGTAATGCGTTGGGCTCTAAATGTAGTGCAACTTGACTTCCTCCTGACCCGCCGAGATGTTATCGGTCTTTGCCTTCCTTACGTTTCACAGGGCATGGCAAGGCCAGAGAGACTGGAAGCCTCAGCTGTTGTGTGCGGAGAAGCTGTCAGCCTTCTAAGAGAGCATGTAGCCATCAGGCGCATCGTGGTGCTTCAATACCAAGCTGATACCACAGGCCTCAGTCTTTTTGTGAAAAGGGATCACAAGGAAATGTGCTGATGTTGAAGGGGGAAAGGTGGCGGGGGAAGAGGCAGGAGGCAGCTTTCAACCAATTTTAGGCTTAACTCCTGTGTTCCTGAAAATGGTTCTGGGCTTTGAGGGGTTTGCTTTTTGCCTTATTCGCATCCTCCGTCACTGCTATCAGCGTGTGCTGAGCTGCCAAGAGGTGTTGCTTAGGGAACTCTAGTGATATGGATTCTGTGCATGCCAACCATCCTGAAGGCCATAGCTGTATTTTACCCTAAAAAAGCTTTCCATAATACTACGCTTCTGTTAGGATGCAATTTTCTCAAATTCCCCCCCCTCAAGGTGATTTTCCCACACACCTGCAGGCAGCAGGACTAATGTCATCTCCTTTTGCCCACTTGGGCTTGGACTAAAATCCCTTCCCTGACTATTCTTTAGTTCTTACAGCCTTTGAGCCTTCCCTTGGGCCTGGTTGATAGTCCTTTGCCATTTCACCCTGTTCACAGCCAGCATGAGTCTAGGTACAGACTATCTCAAAGAATTTCAGTTACATGATAAACCTGCTTTTTTGTAAATTAATTTTAGCATTTTAATTGCTTTCAAAGGGAACTATGGGAAATCCTGTCCGCATGGTGGCCTAGCATAAGCAATGATGGAAAGGTGCATCAGATGTGACCTCTATGTCAGCTCAGTGTGCCTCAGACAGACTGCATTTGGCACCCCATGGCATGCTGCACAGCTCCAGAAATTCATGCTAGGGAAAAAATGGGCAAAAATAATAGTCATGTAGAAACATGAGTTAGGAAGAAATGCTATAAATTAGGTATTTCTGTTGACTGAGGCAGCTGATCTTGCTTGTGGATCTTTGGGGTGTGAGCTTGATGCTGAACGGCTCATTTTTCATTTGACATGCCTTGAATTATTTTAAAAGAGATAGAAGCTTATGAAATAGAATAGGTTATTGAGTCTTCCTAAAATGCTCACAACGATTATGTATAAAGCCAAAGTGAAGGATGATGGAATAAAATTCTGTGCTTTATAAGTAAATACAGTACATTTAAACCTGATCTCCATGCAGGGTCCTAGTTTTTTTCTGTTTTTAAAATCCAAAAGAAGTTTAGGAAGTCTTAGAGGTTAGTATTGTGGGAAATAAATGGCTCTTCCACAAAAAATTCCACATAAGCAAGGCTCTTTGAACAATTCTTTTTTAAATCGGTTCTAACTACAACCAGTTAACAGTTTAATGTTGAAACGTATACTTGCTCTCCTATAAAGCAGTATTTCATTTGCATTTCAGTGCTGTGAGTCTTGACAAATTTGGGAAGAGCCCGAGGGAAATTTTTCATCCTGAGCTACAAAAGGTAGGAGGTGACTTCTTTTTTTTGTTTCGTTGTGGCTTATTATTATTTTCTGGAAAAATAAGTCATTATGTATAAATGCTAGTGGTTTGTTTCTTTCGGTAGCAGGATAATAATGATGAGTAGGGTTACAGCTACAAAATAAGCTGTCTTTATCAGTTAACTGGCTACTTGGAAATTAAACAAATATACGAGTACATTACAGGGGGGTTTGTGCTGTCTTCAGTACCAGTGTGCTAAAGATATTTTTTTGTTTACAGGATTTGTTGGCTCTTGAAGAGCAAGAGGTAAATGTAAACTTTTCACTCCTAGCACTTACTTAGTGACTTATAACAACTTAGATATCAATTGCTTATTGCAGAAAAAAAATGTAGCATTTCTGTGCAACATATGAGATCAAAAATTATTTTAAGCACTGGCATAATATATCATGTTAATAGATGATCAACTTCGTATATCATAAAATTCATAATCTATGATCAAAAGTAAATTACTAGGTATCTGCTACTTGAGCATGTCATGGAGCTGGTATGAAGTGTATATTCCTGTGTGTAGGACATATACAAAAGATGTATATAAAAGTCCTTAGAGGAAACATTATTTTAGGTCTTTTGTTTGATTGTCTATTTATCCTATAATATTTGGTTTTATTTGTCAGGGACCTGTGAATTTTAAATTTGGAGTCCTTTATGCTAAGAATGGGCAGCTTACAGATGATGAAATGTTCGGCGATGGTGAGTTTTTCACCTTTTTCTTGGCTGAAGGTGCATAGAATATTGAGCTTCACTGTAAGTACAAACATTCACAGTCATGACCCTCTTAGAATTCATCTTAGAAGCCTTGAAGATTTGTATATAAATCAAATTGTTATACTGAATAAACTGTTTCTTTTTCTCTAGTGTGTGTTCCCACAATTAAGTGGTGTGGAGCTGAAGGGGACTACAATGTAATGGTGATGGAGCCGTTTGGACCGAGCCTTGAAGATCTCTTCAGGTTTTGTTCAAGGAAATTTAGTCTCGAGACAGTCCTATTACTCACTGACCAAATGGTAGGAAACTGCTTTGTTGATCTTGACGGCGCAGTATGTTGGAATATTAAAATTCCTGGAGAGATCAGAACCAAATACGTTGTTTCTGTAATTTAGAGGTGAATAGGCCTGTATCATTAAAGAAAAGACTCAAAATTGGTTTTGTTTCTCTTAAATACAAAGTGCCCCATCTAAAGTGATTACAAAGTCTTAATTGATTTTTAGAAACCAGACTTGTGCTGTTTGCAAACCATCTGTTGCACTGCTCAAAGACAGAAGAAACTCACCCAAGAAAGTTTTTGGAAACAAATGTAAAATAGACATGGGGAAAGAGCTGGAGAGGTTTATGTATTGTCTATCGAATTATGTTCTCTCTAATGCCCTTACATTTTACAATAAAAAATTTCATTGCCTCTTTTATCGTTAAGACAATGTTGCTAGTGGTTTTGTAAGGAAAAAAATGTCTCTCTTGAGTGATTTTTTTTTCTCTTTATCTAGACTAGTTGAATTGAATTGAATACATTCACTCTAAGAACTTCATCCACCGAGATGTGAAGCCAGACAACTTCTTAATGGGCCTTGGGAAGAATTCCATTATTGATTCCATTCCTATAATAAACTTTGCAGTCTATGTTAGAGAGATTGGCTGCAGTGCCCATTTGTTTTCGCTAGGTGGCAGCAGCGCTCCATCGGCCTGACGCCAAAGGGCGGGTTTTCGGGATACGCATGTGTATTACGCAACCTGCTGTTGCGCATGCGCGGGAGTCCCTCTGGCACGCTGAGGGCAGCGCATGCGCAGACCCGGTTTGAGGCCTCGGGGCGGGTCTGTGCCTAGGTATGCGTATTACGAAACACGGCTGCGTTTGTCCCGGGGCTGCAGCCGTGCTGTAATTCCGTACTCCCGTGCCCAGTGCGCTCTGGCAGCGTGCTCGGGGGACGGCAGCGGCGCCTCCGTACCGGGAGGCAGCAGCGGGCGCCGCGGCACCGCCCCGCAGGCAGCGCGGGATCGCGGTGCCGTTATATACGGCGGGCAGCGCCGACTGGGTACGCGCCACCGCGCAGGCGCAGCGCCAGGGCTCAGCACGACCGCTCCGGAGGGTTTCACAATGAACCGCTAAACGACCATCAGCTATCTTGGAAAATTTCTCCTAGAATCTGGAAGCACATATTTGCCCATTTCTGTCTCTGCTTGCTGCGTCTGCTACTTGTTAGGACTCTAGTAATTCTCACAGTCTGTAATCCCTCTGCCCTTACCTTTGGGGACACACAACTGGTACCAAATAGAGAAAAAGTATTCAGCACAGGAGTCCAGGGAAGGCCTTGGGCTGTTAAAATCATTCCAGTAAAGATCTGTCTGTTTAGTTAAATAATCACCTATGCTGAAAGCCATAACAAGGATGTAACAGAGCGAGCACCTCATTCACAACAAACCAGAGAAACTAACAAAGCTTTAGTTTCTACTCAGGGCTCCTTAAAACTCCCCCTTCTGTGTGCACACTCATCACAGAGGGCCATAGAAAAACGTTTTTAAGGAGCTGGGTACCTACCTAGTGATGACTTCTTTTACTGTGCTTAGAACTGAGACTCAAGTCTCAAAGATCAGCAAAGTAAGTGAACACAGGGTAACCGTGAGGGAAGGTGTTAAATAAGTTTTAGTAGGTCTAATTGCTTAACGATTACCTAGATTGTTGTTGATAAATAATGCTTTGTTTTACTAACTATTGTGTAAATTAACTGAAGCAAGGAGTCTACAGCTCCTCCTGAAGGACAGTTTGTGATGAGAACTAGCTAAAACCAACTCTATAGTTTGGAACAAGACCAAGGAACAACTGAGTCTGCATGAAGAGAGAAAGTAAAAAGTTCATAGTGAGGGAGACTACCAAGCCTTCATCCCCAGGACCCCCAACCCAACCACCACCACCAGGCACTACGCAAGCGCAGTTGGGAGGGACTTATGGAAATTACTTCTTGGAACGAATTTTAATATGAAGCAGGGCAAGGTTATGAATATGTATAGGTGTATTTGGAAATCTTATGTATGTGCAACATTTGATTATATAAATTGAGCCAAGTTGTTGCCCCTGGCATGCATGGCTTTGGTGGGACTACCCCTGGTGCTGCCCAGCGCTGAAAAAACATACCTACTTTACAATCTGGTAAGATTGTGGAGTCTGATTCCACACAGCAACTGGACATCTTCAATCACGAAGCAGTACCTGAGCAACTGATTTTCATTAAGACTATCCTGTGTAAAGGATACTCTGAAATGCAAGTTGCAGCCACATTCTGCTGAGGGCAACAGAGGACAAGTGCTTGTCTTTTCCTTGAGGTGTACCAAGATGCTAAAAATGAATAGTTTTAAGTGATAGGGACATCTGTTACTACAAACCATACTGATGTGAGCTGATTATATCCTATAAAATTTGTGGCATCCCCCCTGTCTTTACTTTGCAAAAGTTAGTTGGGCATTAAATACACAAGGCTTTGTTAACAGTCGTCTTTTAAATCTGCACTGGAACAATACCTTACTAAAGCAACTGCAATGCAGTACTGCTGATAGAGGAAACAGAGCGTATTTTAGCTAGCAAACCACAAATTGGAGACCAGTTCAGAGATGCTTTCAAGTATAAAGTGTCACACACATTAACACAGATTTCTTAAGGCTTTTGCTCCTCAGCTCTATTTTCGATAAAAATGTTTGCTCTTGTGGCAAGAGCAGACACCAAATGTCTGTTACATCTTCCCAATTTCTTAGCTGATACCAGCCAGTTCCAGACTGCTGCAGCTCCCTCTGCCATGCAGGTTCCCTCCATTTAGTTGACAGGAAAGATGAGCTTTTTCCTCAGCGTGAAACTGGGCTGTGGCATCTGCTTCTCTGCATTCGGCTTGCAACTCTTTCTGCTCACCTCTCGATTCACTGCTGTCAGGATGGTGAGAATATCTTCTCCTCTGTGAAAACACACACATGTTTTGTATTAGGGAGGCAGTTAACATCAGAAAAATTACCATATTCTCATGTATCTTGATCTACACTCAGTGCTAATGGCTCCTGTTTGGAACAGGCTTCAAAGTAGTTAGCAAAGGTGCTCTGAACAATCTGCATGGTGTTGCTCTGTCCCACACTAATGTTTTCATTCTGAGCAAGCAGTCTCACTGCATATCATCTACCTCTGCACCCAAATCAAACTCCTGTCATTCAGAAGGAAAATACAGGCGTTGCCAAAAAGCAGCTTATGGAATCAAAGTTACCGAGGACAGCTGTACTCCAAGTGCTGGCACAATGCCTGTATGTACCAGGTCCCCTGCCTTGGGCTTCTGTAGGAAACATAATCTTGCAGGGTAGCCATGCCCAGGAGGAAGTCTGCCTCTGCAGGGATGCAGTCAAGTTGAAATCTTGCATTTGTTTCTACAGAACAATCTTGCTCTCCAGAATCTGTTTCAATGGTTACACCTTTCTGGCAAGCATCACCTTGGCAGGCCTGAACAAAAAAAACTTTTGGTTTTCCTGCGAGTGAGTGGCAATTCTGCCCAGTGAAAGAAGTGGTCAGTTCCTGGATAGGTACTTCCTGCCCATCAACGCCATATATAATGCCTCTTTTCCCATGAGACAGGATACAGCAAACAAAACAGTCTTTGTCCTTGTGGTCTTCGCGCTGGTAGATGTTCACAGTCTTACGGATTTCCTCTGCGGTGAGGTCTCTATGTTCCGCTATTGTGAACTGAAGCTTGCTAAAGACTCTTCTCAGAGCCGCTGGGAAGTAAACAGAAGAGGAATTGGAGCCATTTCATTATATGAAAGTTGCGGACTCTGCAATTGCAAATTGCATTTCTAAACGATCTTATTCTTTTTAAATCCTGCTATGCCACTATCCAGATAGTTACATTCCTGCTCTGAAAATAATCTAGTAGTCTAATCACTAATGGTATCTCTGCTGAGTTCCCTTCGCTCTCATTAATAGGCTTCCTTGCAATCTTGCTGTTTGGTATTGCCTCTCTTAAGAGAACTGTATTTCTTTCCCCCACCCACTTCACAGCTAGTCCCTTCATCTCACAAAAGGTGTTGAACAGTGCGGTTGCTTTACCCAAGAGAAGAGGGGGCACTACCCATTTGGGTAGTACCCACAGAGGAAGGGAAGGAAACCTTGCACTGAATCTTGAATTAAGTTGTTCGATTAAATCAAGGAAGGTCCGTTATCGGATTTTATCTCTTGGCATAGATAATGTAAATACAGGCATTTCACAGACCCTAGAACCTGCAAGGAGCTATGCTGCTCCTGCTGTAGGACAGCCTGCTAAAATCAGGGACCCTGAATAGCAAGGTAACAGAGTCCCTAAATTCCAGTGTCCTCCCTGACCCACCCTCACCCCACCCTTTTTTTTTAAATTTTTTTTTTAAGTTGGATGTTAAACAACTAACACCCTGTTCCGGTTCAGTAGAAAATCTATTTCTGATTCTGCATATTTTACAAGTAGTATGCATAAGGCTGATATAAAGCTAGCCTAGCTTGTGAAGTCCAGACTGAGGTTGCTGCTTAAGGTTGCAGTAAACTCAGTAAAACAGCAGAATGCTAGTAAATTGTTCTAATCAGTAAGAACCTGATCAGTTGATTAGAGATTGTCAACACAGGAAACAGAGCCTACTCACCCACTACAACAAAAGTACCCTAGAAAGGGAAGTTTGAAATTCAGACCTTTAGTACAGAAAAAGAAATGAGTTTTCTGTTTTTGAAGAGATGCAAACTCGTCTTTAATGTTCACTGTACCTGCATCCACATCTGTCCCATTCCGATCCTTCATGGTTTTGGGTTCTGGCAGTGCTTCCCTGGCTTTTGAAAAATCGTGATTATTCAGGATCAAGCACACTCCACGGGGTCGGCTAGTCATTTTGTAAGCTTCAAGCTGTTGAAAAGAAACACTATTGGTTTCTTTTCTCCTGCAGTCTCCTCCAGGTGCTTCTCAGCCTTTGCAAGTGGCACAGCAGGATAATGAGGGAGCTGGCTTTCTCCTTAGGCAGCTCTCCCTACACAGCTTTGCTCCCAGGGCCTGGCAATGCACTGCCCCACTGCCTTTGGGAATCCGTGCACAGCACAACAGCACCCCACCCCAGATCCACACCGTGTTGCGTTCAGCAACTTCTCCACACCCAGCCATGGTGCCAACTGTGTATTTCCTGGTATAATAAAAATTGGCCTATCTTGCTACCCTTGCAAACGTTTCTGAAGTTTTAACATTGCAGCAGCTGCTGCCTGTGACTTAACTTCAGAATAAAGGATGTTACAGTGGCAAATTTTTCTTCTTCTAGACAGTGCTTTTAACAGTTGGGCTTATAAATAACTGTTCACCTCACAGAGGATGATCCCTTCTAAGACAAAATGATGATGTTTCTAATAAACAAACTGACTTACCTGGGAAGATTCATTCCAGCTGCCAGGAGAATCGGGTGCCACAGATGGCGCCAGCCATCTGGCATGGGCTGAATACAGACAAAAAGATTTAAATACAGAATGTAGCACTAGAGAAAGCAGAGCACCTCTGTTCTTATTCTCCATCTCCACAAGTACCCCCTGGGGTCAGAACTGTTCTCTGAAAACACTGAATTGTGGTTGAACAGCTATTCCTGTTAGCTATAAACCACCAAATAACCAGAAGGGAGCAAAATGTATTGTGATCAGTTAGTAAGTAACTGAATACTTGATCACTTTTATAGAGAAGTGCTGTGTAAAGAAGTGAGATGCAAGTGGTGTGGAGAGTCCAAAAGGTGAAGAGTGAAAAATCCAAATATTTTTTCCCCCCCGCAGTGTTTCAATTACCTTTGGGGCCTCCTGTGCTACCCCTCTGTTCCTCTGTGATAAGCATCTCTTCTTCACCTGAAAAGCATTCATTATTAGTCCTGTATGATACCTATGTGCCACTACAAGAGTTACTATGGGAAAGAGGCTTGTTTGGTTTGGTTTACCAAATACGCTTAATTCATACTCTTCAATTCTCTTCAACAGGACGATGTTAATTTCTGCACAGAGACTCTTCAGGATACTTAGGTTTTCTTCTCCCAATAGCCCTTTCTTCTCCATCTCGGTGAAAATGTCGAGCATTGTCTGGGTAATCAGAAAGAAAGGTAGTTTGCTCTTAGGGCACCTCCGTGCTGTGACCGGGAGGGAAACTGCAGCATGTGTGCATACGCCTAAGCTTTAATGTGCTGACAGCACATGTGACCGTCAGAGTCAGTGCAGCTGACTGGTTGCTCAGTTGAGACCTCAGCTGAGCCAATTAAACCTAGTTCAACAAAACCTGCAAGTACTGTCAGTTCTCGAAACACACTCGTTTCCCTTCTGCAGCTCAAAGATGCTGAGACCTAGTAAGATCTAATCCAAGAGATCTAGAGGTGATCATACAGGAATATATAATGTCATTTTTAATGATTGCTTTCATTCATTTGACTTCCAGTGGCTATCTTTCACACTTAACTGAAACACAAGAATCACTGGAGCAACCATCTTGAGCGATGGTGAAAATGGGTATAAGTGTGCAAATACGGTATAGAGATTTCTCTGAGGCAAAAGGGGACTCAAGGGACAGGAGCCCATGACTGAGTGGCTGAGCGCAGTGGTCACCCCAAGGATTTATTAGAATAGCTACCACTAGATGGTCACAGTCTCTCCTGTAAGAAAAGAGAGAAAACGCTACAAGAGTTTTCATTAGACAGAACAAAGCACCCAGCAGATAGCTGAAGAGCAGCTGGATCTCCCGCAAGACTTTGTAAACTCCAAGCTCTTGGACCTTGGCCTGGATAAGGATGTGCTGCTTAGATCTGTATTCTCTGAGTCTGGAAATGAAAAGAACAAAAGCACAAACTAATAGCCACAGTGGGCGACTTTCTGTGTTTGATAATGGCTTAGAAAGCAGTCAAAAGAAAAACAGCTGGGCAAGATGAGTAAATGTGCTCATCAGTCTTCCACTGATCAAAACCACTGAGTCCCCCAAGTCCTATACAGTGCTTGCACATGAAGGCCTCTGCACCTGGTGTGGGGCTGGCCCATGCTCTCTGGGCTGTGACACTGCTGCAAAACCTACAGATAACACTAGCACAGGCAAGTCCCACATGCACCGGAATGCCCCTTTCCAGGTGCACCCTTTTCCTTATAGTATTTTCACCAAAAAATGAATGACACCATAAGAAGAGTGACACTCATTCCCAAACGCCAAACATTCCCAAATGCAACCCAAATGCCCCTATAGACTATAATAGTCGTTAAAAAAAAAAAGGGGGGGGGGGGGGTTTAAATAAATTCTTACAGTCTTCGGGTTTAGCCTGCATTTTGGCAATTCGTTCCCCAAAAGAAACTTGAAAGACTTCAGTTCATTTTCAGTGATGTCTTCTGATAGCTGGAAGAGCAGGTACCTAGTAAGAGAAGTGCAGGATGCTGTTTCATCGCGCCTCCCTCAGCACAACTTAACGCCACACTACTGAACACCTCCTCTGTCAGATCGTGTCGTGGCCCGTCCCTCCCGCACATATCCCCTTTCTTTTCCTTTTAAATGGGGGGCCATTAGTCCCAAGACAGCCTGAAGTGAAACCATTTTCCACTGCAGTTAGAAGTATCTCAAGGTTTCCTAAAATTAAAACCATGCCGAGACTCTCCGGAGTTGAGAACGAAGGTTGACCGTGAGGGGCCCCGAGGCCTTCGGGGCTCCTCAGTTCGGCAAGGCACGGCCTCAGCTTCCTCCCTCCCGCCGGGCCGAAACTCCAGCTCGGCCCGTGCCCGAGCCCGAGCCCCCTGGAGGCTGCCTGCGCGCTTCCAAGCCGCGGCCCGGCGCCCAGACAGCCGGCCGCAGAGCGCGGGGGCCCGGGCCGCCCGCCCGCCGCTCACCTGTAGGCCGACACCCGTGCCCTGCCCGGGATCTGAAGCTCCCTCTCCATCTCCGCTCGGCTGGAGTCCAGGTGGACACCCAGGAGGTCAATCCGATTGATCCGGTAGAGCAGCTCCTTCAGGAAGGACAGGTTCCCCGCCTCCATCATGTCTTTCTCCTGCAGCACTTCGAAGAAGGCTTTGGGCTCCCGGATGGCTTCCAGCTTCCTCATGGGGATGTGCTCCAGGCTGAGGAACTTCAGAGCCGCCAGCTCGGCCTCACCCAGCTCCTCGCTGACCGCCAGCAGCCGCCGCCGCTGCAGCTCCATGGCCCCGCGGCGCGGCCGGCCCGCGGCCAGGCCGGGATGGGGGGTTCCCCGTCGCGCTGGGCGGGCGGGAGGCGGCGCCTGGGCCCCGGCAGCTGCAGCGCTTGGTGCAGCGCCGCCTGAGCGAGGCGGAAGCCCAGCCAAAAACCGGGAGCACGACTGAAAAACGGCGCATCTCGCGGGCGCATTTTAGGGCCCCCCCGCTCGCGGCTGTGAGGCACTGCCGACTCTTGGGTCCGTTCCCGGGAACGCCCAACCTGCTAGTGCAGGGCCAAAGGCCTCCCCCCGCCCGGGCTTTTCCGGCAGTCCCCTTCATCTACCTTAAAGGCACTCACACGTCGTCGCCATTTTAATGCAAACAGCAAGAAGCTCACAAGCCCGCTGGCTCGCCCTCCGGCTGCTGGCAGGCCGTGCGGCAGCACCGCCCCCCCAGGCCCCCCGGCAGCAGGAGCCGGCCCGCAGCAGCCTCCGGTCTCCCCTTCTGGTGCAGCTCACTAGAGGTGGCACCCACGGCGGCTGGAGGGAGCGGGGAATGGATCCTACCAGCTGGCACTTCACCCTGCTGAACACCTTAGTGCTCACCTTGGGCCGGAGAGCAGCCCTCAGAGCATCCGTACTCTCCAAACAGGAACAGTGCTCTCGCTAGGCACTGTTTAAAACCAGAGTCCCTTCCCTCCAAAAACCAGTGAAAACCAGTTTGACAAGCGACCAGGCAGAAGTCTTCACGTTGATACCACAGAAGTGGCTTATCTGTGTTCAAAACCCTACATGAGAGATTAGATTACTGCATGTGTGGCAAATTGGGTTAAAGGTAGACATAATCTGAACGCTACAAGTCCCTTTTTCAAGGTCAATGAGCTAATGTGCCCTCAAGTCATGTTTAAAATAAGCTCTTCCCAGTAAATTGAATGAAATACGGATCCTTCACTCTGCACTGGTATGCCTGGACCGATCAGGCCTAAACACACAGGGGCTACATGAATACAAAACCAATGAAAAAGACTCAAGCCAAGCTCAGAAGACATGTCCAGAGCAATGTTCCACCCAGCTAGAAATGTATTACAGTTGGCACCCACGAGAGCCAGCCACGTCTGGGTCCTCGGGAACTCCTGCAGTTGTCAGCAACAGAACAGAGAGTGTGACAAGCAAAGGCACAATTACAGCAAGGACACACAGAAATTAGTATCTGGGAATTCCCAAAGATGTCAACTATATTTTTTAAGCACATTGCACAGAAGTCATTGCAGATCAAACATGCCATTCTCCACTCGTAATTTTACATATCTCTAGCTGAAGAGAGGCAGATCTGAATAATTTCAGGGAGAATGTGCCCATGTTAGTTAGGGGTCAGGATATAAAGGGTAACCAGCAAGGGCTGAACACCCAACATCTCCTGAGAAAAATCTCACTCTGGACTCCCTGCCGCATAGCTTCACCTCCTGAACGGTGTGTATTTTGTTTCCACTCTCCCTGGGCTTCAAGATTTCCTGCAGGAGACCTTATAGATCACAGACACAGGCAACAGTTCAACTAATCAAAACTCCACAGTGCCCAGATTTTGCACCGCTTTGACAACTAAGAGTGAACCCTTATATAGGTGGTGAGAAAACACATACTCATAGCAGCCTGTACAATGGGAGAAGCTGGCAGAAATCTGAACACAGGCAGGCTCCTCACACATACCGCTAACCCGCCCCAACCAAGAGCAGCACATTAACAGGTCACCCTAAAACCATTACGGTGGAGAGAATTACAAATTTCCCATGGAAAGCAGGTGTACACAGCTCTGTGGGAACGGATGCTAAACAAACAAATACAAATGACCAGGCAGGGGTTCATGCCACTGAGTAATATCATTTCCACCTCTGCGGCTAACAATCCTCCCCAACTGTTCTAAGCATTTTGCTTTTCAAACAGCAGCACTTTAATCTTGCCTGCTTTTAGCTTAAGCCTGCAGGACTGTGACTCACCAACTTTACTTTCCTACTCACCTTCTGACTCCACTTTCTGGTGGTATTTGTTCTGCTCACTGAAAACAAACCACAGAATTGAGGGCCAGGACTGTTGTGCTGAAGTGTTTGGCCTCCCAGCCAGGAGCTGAAGAACAGGGAGGGCAGGCAAACGCCTGTAGCCGAAGGCCTTCAGAGAGGAAAGGCAATCACCCCTCACCACTCTCTGAGTTGGGCTACAGAGGAAAAACAGAGTCAGAGAACTGCAGATCCTCCTTCCTTCTTCCCTCTCGGTTCTGTGGGAGAGCCACAAAGGTATGCGAGAACACACCAGCCACCTTGCTGCAGGTACATGTTGGTATACTTTGCTCAGAACCATAAAACTGAAAGGATATTTTCTCCTTCCTTGACCGCTGCATGAGCCACACACAAACTCACAGTACCGCTACTTCTTCCAGTCCTTTAGAGGATCTTGGTGGCGTTTTCTCTCGCTTCTAGTAGGTCTTCATCCACAGGCAATCGTGATAGCTATGGAGGTGGCCTGATTTTAACAGGTGGAACAAAATACCGTGCCGATTTAATGACAGGGTGTGACTGACCAGCACACCTCAACAGTGAAGGACAGCTCAGAGGAGAGCAAAAACCCAACAGTCTCAGGGAAGAATATATTGTAAGGAAAGCTCAAGTTACTTCGGCATCAGGGAGACCAGAGGGTAACCTTAGTTTTACAGAAGACAGCTGTACCTTTGAATCATCAGGTACCCCAATTAACAAAGAATAACGTCTTCCTGGGCTAGCCAGACCGACATGGGGGGAGTGAATACATGGCTGAGCCCAGCATAAAAGTGTAACAACTGGATAACTGATAAAACATTTAAACCCTGAAAAGAGCAATGGGTTTGAGCTGGCTTCAACCCACACATTCCATCATGACTGGGGATGCTCAGTGTCATGATGGTGCGCACACAGACAGGTAATGAGAATCATGTTTGTATTGTGATTCAGCTGTATATTGCAGTTGCTACATTACGCTTGTGTTGTAATTTCAGTATGTTGCTGTATCACTCTACTAAATCAAAATCCCACCTAGCAACACATATAACAAATAAGTGATTTTGATATCCAGTTCCCCTTCATGTGGAATATCTGCAAGCTTCCTCTGAGAGTACTGAACTCTGACACAGAGAAATATGAAAAAACCTGAAATGTAGATTCACAATTTCACTATTGGAGCAGCTGCCACCTTCCAGCAAGTTTCTCCCACAGGAAGCAGTTATTTCATTTAAGCTCTATTTCCTTATCATAAATCAACATTCACAAATCTAATTACTAACTTCATATCGGGGTCTCATTTATGAAAACATCATAAAAATGCGAATAAATTGTTGCCACAGTTCCTTCAATGGTTAACCAACAGAACTGTATCACACCTGGTAACACCTTCTGGTAGCTTCTGCCACAAACAGCACTCTTGTTTACATAGTGCTGGTAACGTCTATTTTTATTTATGAAACCTGTGTGAACAGAGCTGTGATTCTACGAATGGGCATTCTCCCTTTTACCTGGAAGGTGAAAAAGGGTGAGGGGAGAAAAATGCAACTCCCAACACAACGTATAGAATTAGGAAAAAAAAATGTTTTGCTTCAAGAATACAAGTAGGTTGAATAAAGAACCCCTGCTTCATAGCTAGACATGCATTTCAAAGAAACACCAAATAAAAAAAGCAGAATTTACAAAGTGTCTCAAATCCATCCCTTATCTTATTATGAACTCAAAAGGAATGTAGCTGTTAGAATCCCACACACCATCTACACATTGCCAAGGATGCAAGGTAGGAACAGCCTCACTGGCACTATGTGGGAAAATCACCTTGGGGGGGGGGGGGCGGGGGGGGGAATTAGAGAAAAATTGGGTCCTAACAGAAGTGTAGTATTACAGAAAGTGTTTTGGGGGTAAAATAGAGCTATCGCCTTCAGGACGGTTGGCATGCACGAAATCTACATCACCACAGTTCCCTAAGGCACAGAACCTGCTATCCTAGAGGAGCAGTGGAGGGTGGAGCAGAGTGGAGACACCACGGCCAGGCTCTGCTGTGCTCCCTGCAGGACTGGGAATGCAATGGTACCATACAGCCGACAAGCAGCATAGCAGCTGTAAAATATATGAGAAGATAGCTGGTGCTGGGCCAACAGCTGTGGCGAAGACCAAGAGCCTCACTATCTGCGAGAGAAGGTTGGGAACTCGGCCCGCTCAGCACTTCAGAACCTTCTAACAAGGATGTGCTAACTGCTAAAAGAAAACAAACTGCTGAAGAGATAAAATTAAAGGATGCTAGGGTAAAATAATTGTGGTAGTGGGAGATCGCGACCTCCTACTCAAATGGGCCCCCCGAAGAGAGTGAATCCCCCCGCTCGGGGAGCATGCCCAGTAAATTTAAAATGAACTCTACCTTTAAATGAAAGCGAGAGAACTTTGCACCAATGATAATAAAGGAATGTATGACTAGAGTCACTCAAGCTCCACCTGAGAGTAAAGAGAAGCATAAAAAGTGATGAATGAGGGGGACAAGTGGGGAAGACACCACCAAGAGCAAGTGAAGGGAAAATGCCACCGAGACGGACTCCTGGGATCAGCCGGCGGGCTGAGCCTTGCTTCTCCCCCCCTTGGGACGCCTTGGGTGAGACTGAAACCAAGTGCTTCATTGGGAGACTTAGAAATATCTCTAGAGAGTTACTTTTTAATATTTGTAGCCAGGCTGCATTGTTTGTAACTTTTCCACATGTATTACACTTTATAACATTTTATTTGCACATGCCTTTTTGCAGACAGTCACTATCACTGGCAATCCAAAAAGCCGTGTATCTGTTACACAAATACAACTGCCCTGTTAAGGAGCTGGTCCTCAGTTTCTCATGGAAGGTGACCATACCCTAGAGTGTGGCCATGCTAGTTCATGAGCACGGCTGGACTGGCAGTGCAAACTGCTATCAGTGTATCCAGGCCCATGGTAGTGTAACATATATATATTAAATGCGACTGGACTGACAGTGGTAAATTGGACATAGCTTAGAATTTAAACCTAGCCACACCTAATCTCCCACCTCAGTGAGGAGAGTTGGAAGGCGGGTGTGTGTGTGTATTTTCTGCTAAATTACTCCATCCTCTTTAATGCAACACACCAGCTGCCACTATCATGAAAGTCCTGAACTTCACCTGACTCTTTCCTCCCATCTGTCCAGCTGCTAATGGAGGGATATCAATATGCTGCCCCTCAGGGTGGCTGCCATTGAGTATTTCAATGAGAGCAAAATAACTTCTGCTACTGAAGTAAAAGCACTCGTCATGCTGACTGCCCCTCAGCCAGCTCAGCTAAAAGAGAAACACACCGAACACAAAGGTAATATGAAAACCAAGACTGTTTATTACAACAGAAACAAGAGTCCACAGGAACTAGAGTCAGTCGCCAGGAGGAGAAGGCATCTCAGAGCAGAGGGTCTAATGAAGTGGGACCTTCCTTCCAGCAGTCAAGAGCCATTCAAAACAGGCTGTCCCCTAAGAGCTCTGAGAAAAAAACACAAATAGAACCCTTACTATTTAAAAGCCTAAACAGCAGTGCTGTTTAGCCAAGTTAATTAAAAAAATAAAGTAAGCCAAATATTTGGAGGAAATATTATCATAATAATATCTTTTTTTCTGTCCTTCTGGACAGGGACGTTATTTTCCATGAAAAATTATACAGCTTCCAGAGACAGCCAATGACCCACCTCTGGGTAAATCTGTTACAATCTTACACATGCCCCCAGTGAAGAGATCTAGTATTCCCAATGTATCTGTTCTTTTCTTCAGATTCCAGGAACTTAAAACAACTTGGACAGAAACGGAACTTCCATTGGTATTTCCAGAAACTCTTAAAAATCATACTACTTGGAAGTGCTTCCTCACTTGAAACCCAGACTGAACAGACTCCACTGCTTCTGCAGGGCAGAAAGCCAGACCCGTACTCCTCCACGGCCTTACCAGACTGCTACAGATCCAGGTGACAGGAGTCTGTTTAAACTCGGGAATGGGACAACTTAGGTCCCATGGCCCCTTGGAGGAGCCAGGCTAACTACACAGCTCCAGATAATTCCTCTTGCAAATTCTCTTCCTGTGGAAGCCCATTCCAAATGCGATTCCTAACTGAGTGTATATTTTTCTACTTTTCAGTTGACTGACATTGTGAAATTTGGAAGATCAATTGCTTCCGTAGGGTTGATGTTATCTTTGGCATCTGCTTCCATCCATTTAACACTCTTCCTCCCACTTCCTTGTTCACTTCTGTCAGGATTGTTATGAGATCCTTGCGGCTTGAATAAAAATGAAGAAAAGTTACATTGAGATACATGGTACTTGCAGCTAGGCCAAGAAGCTGATCTGTTTGCTCCAATCAAGTGGTATCTCAGGGAAGGCTAGTATCTTCCCCTCACCCTGCCTGTCACTGAAATTGCATACTCCGTTGTGCAACCACAGAACTCACTGTGTTTGGTGGAAAAAACCGAAACCTCCATGTAGCATCACTTTACCAGCAAATGCAGTTCCCTGCTTTGGTTACAGTCAGAAGAGCACACTAAGATGAAACAGAACTAAACCTATGCATTCCCCACACCCTCTTCTGGACACCATGAAAAAGTCATGTCTGAAGAGAAATTCTGTTTTCTGAATCAAGATTATGATGGAGATGGGAGGGAGGCAACAATACAAGTTATGACTAAAGAACACTGATATTTTTGTCTGTGTAATCACTCAACAAATTGGCCTCTGATTAGGTGTCACCGGAAAATAAAACCATTTACCAGTCAAAAAACTGTTCAAATGCATGCACACACATACACACACTTGTTTATATGTAATGTTCCAGCATTACAACCCTGGTTCTGCCACAGGAAAACTAGGGAAAGTCACTTGTACTTTGGTTCATCTGTAGAATAACAATGTTGAATCTGCACTGTTCTCCAGGTGAAAAGCATCATATACCACAAATGCAAAACACTCATGTTTCAAGCACAGCATGCTTAAGCATGTGTATCTGCAATACTCCAAATGTACATGGATTTAAAATAGTACTTACAGTGGGCACAGCAACTCCATTTTGTCACAGAGGCACTGAACGTAAATGCTGCCAGTCTTTGTACAGCGGTAGCACTCGTAGTCTTCCACTGTAGCCATGCCAATGAGAATATCAGCCTGATCAGGAATGGAAATCATAGGGGTAGCATCCACCTCAAGATGGCTAGAAAAGTCTTCTTTTACTGTGACAGCTGGATGACCTGCAGAGCCTTGGCAAGCCTGGATGAAAAACAGCTTGGGTTTGCCAGCAAGAGACGGACAATTTGATCCACTGAAGCAGGAGACTAAATCTCTAATATTTACAAACTGATGATCAACACCTTTTATTTTGTCTTTTTCACCATGGGAAAAAATGAAGCAAACAAAACAGTCCATGTTACTATGATCTTTTTTGCTGTATTCTTCAACTTTTGCGTACATTTGCTTTGCTTCTAGATCCATGTGCTCAACTGTCTCAAACTGAAGCCACTTGAAGACCCTCTTCACTGCCTCTGGAAAAGAAGTCAGAAGGCACTTGGTTAAACGTAGACAGTGACAAGGAAGATGCTAAAATATCAGTCTGTGTGGTAGATTAGATACTATCAGAAGTGTTCAAATCCCACCAATAAACTCACCTGACTCATAGCCCGCCAAATGTAATTAGCAAATCACAAATGCCTAGTTTCACTTTTTTTTAAACGCAACTGGGTTAAGCATCATGCTATCTAAAACAAAAACAGGTTTCAGATTATCTGATTCATCGGTACAAATTAGTGAAGCTTACTGTGTTAAAGCAAGCTTTAACTATGCGTTGCATAGTAACCTCAGATGCTTAAGAGCAGGGGTCCTCAAACTACGGCCCGTGGGCTGGATACGGCTCCCCAGGGTCCTCAATCCGGCCCCCCGGTATTTACAGAACCCCCCCGTGCCCCCCCGCCGGGGGCTGGGGGCGGGGAACCAAGCAGCCGCAGATGACTGCCTGCCACTGCATCCGCGCCGGCGCCCTGGATAAAAAGTCTGAGGACCCCTGCTTAAGAACATCACTTAGCAAGTTAAAGCAGGTACCTTTTTTAGAATGACAAATTCTGCCACTCTTAAATGAAGTAGGTCCATCATTCTGTGACAATGATCAATGCAGCAAGAAGGAAGGCAGGGTAACCCGCTAACAAATGCTATGCTGACTTTTTGCAAATGCTGGCTTAATTGTGTGGGTGGTGAGAGAGTAGCTGGGAAGCAAGCAGCCAGCAGACGGGCTGGATGAAGTTAAAAGATCAGTGATGTGTGCTTTCATGAAACAGGTTTTAATTTTTATTTAAGATACACTCTTGCTTATCTTAAAAGTGACTCTTGCAGAAAGACAGGCTTTAAGGAAAATGATAAAGCAGTAGCATTTATTTGAGAATTAAAGAGAATTTAAGGGAATAAGAGACCTAAGCTTAAGTGGACATGATTCTTCTTCACCAGAAAGATTAGATAATTTTTTCAGAGAAAAAAACAAACGAGTAATTGGATTAAGTACTTACCTCCATCTTTCACTGTTCCTTCTCTGGCTTCTGATGGATTTTTAAAAATGTAGTTGTTAAGAATCACACAGTAACCATGGGGGTTATTTTTCATTTTATATGATTCCACAACCTGTAGAAAGAAAGCAAGCTGATAAGAAAGCAGTGCCATGCATCCAAAAGAGAAAGATGCTATACACGGGTTGTTGGTCCTTCATGTCCAAGCACAAAAAAAAAGCATGAGGGCCAAGAAACCAGAAAAGAAAAGTGTAAGTATACAAGCTAGCTACAGGGGAGAGGAATCTGCTTTGTCTCCCTGAATCCCTCCTCCTCTCTCTCTGTGGTTAGGATATGATTTCAGCATGGGAGGAAGCGAGCATCCAGAAATGCAAATTTGCATGTGCAGAGGAAAAACATTCCCTCCGAGCATGAGGTAGTAGATTCTGTGATTCCCTTTCCATCTGTCCAGGAGTATCCTGACCAGGACTTTAATGTCCCCGACTCCATTATCATTAAGACTGGTTTTCTTCACACAAAAGTACTCCTTCATTTCTTGCCAGGTCCTCACAAAGGAACAACGTTTGCTCTTGTTTTGGAAACAGGCATTGTTCCAAGGCCTACATATAAAGCCAGAACCCCTCCCTTTCAGCTCTTCCACCTGCTTAGTCTTTAAGAGTTTATGCTCCTCCCTTCCAGGAGTTGGAGAAATACTTTAAAGGGGATCTTGAGGTATTTCTCACCAGGTGTGGTGTCTCCCCCTCTGCTCCTTGTTCTGCTGCATGCACAGACGCAGATACTGGGTGGTGGAATTTTTCCTTAGAATCATTTTCTAAGAGGGAGAAGACAAACAGAACATTTTAGGACTAAAAAGATAAATCCTCCACTGTGCCTGTTTCAACACTCAGAAAAACAGTACAAGAGTGGGGTAGAGGGTGGTTTCCACATCACTGAGACACCATCATTTTGTGGAGCTGGGCTAAGCAGGGTTCCAGTTTCACAGACTGCTGGTTATTGAAGTTGTGCTCCATTTCTTCTCTGCTCTTTCACTGGTGGCAAGATCCAGATAATAAAAGGCTGAATGTGAGCTGTCACCCCAGGCAAGCCAATAGCACCTCCACTATGGAATACATAAGTGGAAAAGGAGACCCATTTTTTTACCGTGGTACACTACAGCTAGTTCATTTACTTCTGAGGCCATTGCTTCTCCACAGAACTCTACCATTTGGGTGGACACACCGAGGATGCAGCATACCAGCATAATGGAAGATCTCCTCAAAGCGACAAAACACATCTTTGAATACAACTGTCTGAAATAAGTGAAGAAATGATCAAATCCATGATTCTACCCAAGGAAATAAATCACACTACCCTTTTTACAAGTTACACCGATGTGTTTAAATGGAATGTAATTGTCAGGGCAATAAGATCTATAGGACATGCTCTTTTGCTACTTATCAAGGGGGACAAAATAGTAACAATACTACTAAAAAGCCATTCCCCTGACACAGGGCTTGCTTACACTAGCCACCCTCGGCAATTTTCTTCTGCTGTTTTAGAGACACAAGCATATGCTGGGGAAACTAGTGAGTATTTCTGCAGGAAACCACATGGGCTGTATTGATGTGTCTAAGACACATATGTCCCGAGTCATCCAAAAGAATGTTCTGGGGAAAAATTTAATAGGCCTCAGTTGTTGCTTGACATACCCTGTTTCACAAAGATGAAGGCCCAGCTGTGGTGTCAGAAGTCACCACCTCAGCTGCAACAGCCCAGATATACTGATGTACTTGAAATTTCATGTCTGGTACAGAAAGTTAATGGTTACACTTTAACCAAGTACCTAGTCTCCAAGGAGGCTTCCTTTGACTAGGAGCAAACAGTCTGGCTAACAGAAAACAAGGGTGACAACCTCCCAATACAAGTTTCCCCAAGGCAACTGTCACTTTCAGTCTCTTTCAGCGACTGAAAACCTATGCTGGTCCAAAACCAGCACTGCACTGTTTCCTGAAGAGAAACATTGCATGTAAGGCAAAAAAGAGGAGGGAGAAGCAAACCATTTGCAAGGCACAGAACGTATTTCAAAGAGAGACACAAGAAGGTACGATGGGATAATGAAGTAGCAGAAAACTTCAAAAACCACAGGTATTAAGAGCCACTGTGCCTATCCTAGGATACTGTAAGGTCTCTCTTTCACCTCTGGACTCCTAAACTGCCAAGAATAAAGCCAGAAAAATCACAAAAAACCTAGCTCTACTCTTGAACAACAGATTAAATAATTTACCTTTTCTTTTTTCTTCATAGGTATCGATTTTTTTCTTTAGATCAGCTCTAAATCCCTTTAATGTATCTTTCAGCACTGCCAGGTCATCTTCTTTAATTATCCCGTTTCTTTCCATTTCCAGGAAGACCTTCAACATTGACTGGTAAAACAAAACCACATAACACACAGTCATACCGTGACCTTCAGTAATTGCAGCATCAAGCACTTCTGGACAGAGCAGAAGACAACATACTCATTCACAGAGACTGACCAGCTACAGATCTATTTCTTTTTCCTCCAAACCTCATTAAGACAAGGGTCAGGACACAGTATCACTAAGGCTAAGACAGGATCATTAGAAATTGGCTGCGGCTAAGTTATCCTGCTTTGTTTCAGCAGTGCAAAGCACTGATGTGAATAACAGCATGGCATCCTGTTGTGCCTCTGTGTTCAGATCTTAAGTGCTGTTAAGTCATATAGCTGTGCCATTTTACATTTTCTACTACAGAAAAGGTGTTCAGATCTAATTTTGTTTTGTAAAGTTCAGTAGTCCAACAACTTGGAGGTAAATCTGCTAATTTTCCTACAGGTGCTACAATACAAACAGGACTTTTAAGGAAGCTTCTTAATAACACCAAGCATTTTTAGAACACTGTTCATTATTTACTAGTATTAAATTAGCTTATCAAAACTCTTAATACTTTTGTGGGGGAATTAACAAAATGCTGTTACCCCAAATTACAATAAAAAATAAAATTTAACCAATGACACACAAAAATTTGGTTGAACTCACATTAGAACTTGAATTTCTGACTCCAAAACACTGTTTTTCCTCCAGCAAACATCACTCTTCCTAGATACAGCATATGTACAGATGTCTTATAAATGCCAAGCAAAGACGAAAGGAAGAGCATGAACGGATTTTGCAAGATGAAAAGATTAGGGAGACAGGTGGTGGAGGAGAAATAGAAACAGGACAGCAAAAAATGCTAGAGAAAAGATACAATGAGGAAAAAGAAAAAAAAAAAAAAAAGAGGAGTCCATTCTTTCACACAGCAGCTATCAGCTAACATCACAATTCTTTCAACAGATTTTTGTGAACAGGCTGCTTTCTCTTTACTCCTTTCTTAGAAGAACTAGCGGATTCTGAACTAGCCTTGCAAGAAACTTAGCAAGATCACTTTGCATACAGCATTATCCTGGAGCTTGTTCTTTGGTATTTGTTTTTGGAGCAGGAACTTCACGCTCTTGACATCTTCCGGAGTCAAGTCCTCTGCAATTTCATATAGCAGTTGCCTGGGAATAAAGGTTAGGGAAAGACCAATTAAGAAAGTTTATGAGAAGAAAACACCACAATTACACAGCTGAACTGCAAAATGTAAAACTTCACAATGGGATGTAGGCATGCTGTAATAAATACAATTGTGCTGGGATATTCATAAGACAACAGCGCAGACAGAAAACAAGACAGTACACAACAGTACTGTTGTATATTTTGCAAAGGTTTACTGCTTCTGTGCTCACCTGTAGGCCGACACCCGTGCCCTGCCCGGGATCTGAAGCTCCCTCTCCATCTCCGCTCGGCTGGAGTCCAGGTGGACACCCAGGAGGTCAATCCGATTGATCCGGTAGAGCAGCTCCTTCAGGAAGGACAGGTTCCCCGCCTCCATCATGTCTTTCTCCTGCAGCACTTCGAAGAAGGCTTTGGGCTCCCGGATGGCTTCCAGCTTCCTCATGGGGATGTGCTCCAGGCTGAGGAACTTCAGAGCTTCCAGTTCATCTGTGATCAAAGCCTCAGAAATGGCAAAAAGGAGTTTGTGGAAGTCTTTACTCATTTCACATCAGGATTTGGATCTAAACAAACAGAAGTTGATCTCATTGGTCAGCAACAGCAGAGCAACAACATGATTATAAAAGGCATCATATTATGTAGAATGGTCCAAAATAAATATATGCAATCAAAATCACTTCAGCAGAGAAAGGCGGCCCTGCTACCATAGCTCTGATGCTTTGCTCTTTCAGTTCCTGAGACTTAACAAGGAAAATAAAAAACTCTATACTAAGTGAATTTCACAAAGTCACAGACTGTTCTTGCTTCCTATGGTGTGCCTAGACAGCTGAAAGTACCTACATACAGGATGCGCGATCCTGACAGCATGCTGCTGTTTTAGTTTGGTTTTGTTTGGTTGAGGTTTGATCCCATTTGGGAGCAAGAGCCACTTGCCAGTCTGAAATAGAGACTATGTAGTAAATGAGACTGCCAGGTTTTACACCTTAACAAAGATAGGATACACTTGAGTATGAATCTTCTAGGCTATCTAGCTTCTCCCTTCCTTATGCACTGCTTCTGACCTTGGCCATTACAGCCAAAGCACCTCTTCCTGTTCTGGATTAGCTGCATCAAGTAAAACTCAGTTTCCAGCTCTCAATCAATCTGTATTATTCAAATCCCACATAGATCATGTCAACCCTTTTAAAAAGGCCACAATTCTTGTCAAACTATCTCTGTTTCACTGAGCATCAAATACCACCTCCCTTCCACACCACTTCCTCCATCAGCTTTGTGGATCCAATTTTTGAGCACAAGAGGAAGTTAGAAAATACCAAGTGCAAGCCTTCTAACTATCTCACCTTGACATTTATAAGACATGCCTCCACTGCCCCTCTGGTAAGAGAAGCATCTGCAACTTTATTCTCTCTGCCTTAGATCTAAGACACCTAGGAATCTCTGAAGAGAAACTCTACAGAAATGCATCTAGTTGAGGTCTCTTGTCCCATTGAAGTCACTGGGAGACAGAAAAGTTACAGACAGCAAACGCAAACAAATTATTCCTACACTACTGGAATATTAGGCAACGCATTTCAATGTTACTGCTACTGCAAATGTTCTGATACCAGGGCTAATAACTCCAAGGCAGCTCAGCTGACTAACTGAATCAGTACTACTGTAAATATTGGGGGGGGGGGGGGGGGGGGGGGGGGGGCAGCGGCGGCGGGATTAGCAGACAATTGTACTCCCCTCTCCTCCAAGGACCACTCTACAGCAAAGCAGTTTTTTGTGGCATGCCCTTGGTCAGCATTCTGTTAGTTAGCAAGAGTGAACATACAACTGAACCTTAAACCTTTGTCTAGCAAAAAAACTGATAAAACAGCAAAACATGCATTGTGATGCAGCATATACGATTCATGCTCTGCCCCCAAATACTGTTTTCTTTAAATCCATTCAAACTTAATTTTTAAACAGACTGGAATCTGTATACCATTCAGCCCATATAACCACAAAACCACTGGTATCTGAATTAATCATATGTGCTTAACCTCACAATTCGATGATCTTGGATCTGACTGAATATTTCTGTACCCACACAGGAAAGAGAATACTTTCTTGGTAGCTAGTTAGGAAGTTATCTTCCTTCTCACATAAACCATGCCTTTTGTTTAAGATACAAGGCATGTGCTTATAACAGTATATCCTGTAAAGGGAATTTTTGGTTTTATTTCTCAAAGAGTTTAAGTTTCAAACCCACAAAATTACTGCAATTAGAACAGATTTGCCACCTAACACACTATATTTAAGCCTGTCTGCAAACACAGGGAGCACACTAAAAGAATATTTAACGGCTTCTGTCTTTTTCTCCCACTTCACTAAATTAAAGACACAACTGATACAACAAGCAACTGTTTAATAGTAATAATAATGATAATAATTATAATTTTACAACACTTACATGGGAGGACAGGCTGGAGGACTGCTGGGACCACTCTGAAAAAAGTGAGACAGCCATAGTCTCCAAGTTCCAGGATAAGTATGGCCTTTTGTACTATGGTCTATATTGTCACATGACTTACAAAATGTATGTTACAGAAAAGTAATAAGCTGTGGTCATAAAGCAGAAGTTCCCTACTCCACCTATCATGGTTCCAGCTTTAGGAAATGAATCATTACAGTGCTTGTGAGAAAAATCAGTGAACAAGCCACAAAAATAACCCAGGTTTCACTTTTGTTTTAAGCGGACACAGTAAGCAGCATAGCCAGAACTTTCTAGCATACAGCACAGCCCAGTACATTTGTTCCCATATATACATCCTAATTAAAAGGCAGTGAGGGAACGGTAAATCAATTAATTTTATCTCCCCTTTTTTAAAAATATCTCAGTACCATTGTCCAGCTGTGTCATCAGACTCTCCATGACTTACATCCTTTCTCTGAAGACCCTCTCCAACTCACCCTAGCCTATTTTTAACATGCATTTTCATGTAAGGTTATTTACTGAACTAAAATCAAAAGTCAGCTACCAGCACCAAATTCAGCAGCAGTGGTCAGTGAATACAGGGAACTGAAAGGCTAAACATTCCTCTGAAATTATTTAAGTGATAGAACTTCCCCGTTCACAAGAGAATTTAAGCAGTAATTAACTTCTGGCATTTTCACCCTCTTTAAAGTGTAGAACTTTGCCTTCAATGGTAAGGTTCACAGTATGATCTGTTGGTCACCAGCACCCTCCCTGCGGCATGAACCACATGATCAGCAATCGGTACAGCTACCACACTCTCTGAAGCTTGTGAAGCCAGCGTTACGGAGAGTTGGAAGAGCTAAAATTTGTTAAAATTTTGCAATGAAAACAATCGTTCGTTGATTTCAACCTATCTACCTTTAAAGACTCAAAATCGTAACATACCCTTTGATAGAACGAGGCATACAAATTCCTTCCAAAAGGCACACGCTAGTTATCAGCTCAGAAAACGTGCCTGACTTACGGCACTGGCACGAGTTGTCCTTTTATCAAAAGGCTGGGAGCAAGCACTATCTGATCTTCAGGCCCCAAATAGTTCTGCCTCCACGTCATCCCATGCCTCGGCACCTCTCACTCACTGCACCCATCAGTTCCTCTGTGTCCTAACTGAACCAAGGCCCCGGTGAAAAACGCTTCCGGAGGAGACCCAGCCCAGCTTAGCTCCTCCCGTTCCCATCATGCAGCAGTTTCAAGGACCAGCCCTCCTGGCACTGTTCTTTGTCTTTACTGTTCCACTTCCTATTTCTTCCTCTCTCACCCTCCCCCAAAATGTTCCCGTCCTTTTGTTAACTTACAGTCTCTCCAATTGCCCTTAGTTCTCCGGCACCCTGGTTTTGCCCTCTGGCTTCCTCTAGAACTGTCTCAGTGACCTTGTTCAGCAGCCAGCAAAAAATTAATCTCTCAGAAAGGCTGGTCTGGAAGAAGTGAAAAGGCTGAGGCTACCAACTACTCAGCAAACGTAGTGGCTGTGGCTTCTACTGGCACAAGGCAGGATACCCAGCTCCTGCACAAAATGGTGACAGTTGGGAGGGAAGGGACACCAGAGACTGGTGGATGTTAGAAATCCCACTTGAAGATCATGATCTTCCCAAGATACCAACTTCCCCAACAGAAAGACTCTTGTTACACTAATTCTGCTTAAATCTGTCTAAACAAGGGTTGCACAAATCATAGCCCTTCTTTAATTCCGTAGGTGGAGAGCATGCACGTGTGCATATGCTTCTGTATGCCACCAGTAAGCCTCAACAGAAAACAACCACGTTTCTTTTGTTTGCTTGTTTTAGGCCAATTTCTTTCCGGTACAGCTCTGTATTACTAGACTTACATGTAAGGTTTACAGTGTGGACAGCAAGGAACAATGAATATTTAAGTTGTATAAAAACCACCCACCCTCCCCCAAGACTTTAAAACTGCTTACAGTACACCGCGGGAGATCACACAGAAACATCCAGCCACCTTGCTGAATGGTAGCTGTGGCTAGCAGTACTAAGCCTACCCTGCCTTCGGGCTTGTGCTGAGAGTACCACTGCCCGCACCCAAGTGATACAGCGTGCAGCCCTCCACACACAGCCCTCCACACAAGCGAAATATTCACACTGAATAGTATAAATTATGGTAAACTGTGTTTGAACAAACCTTTTTATGAGCGAGGGAGGCTTCACCAGTCTTTTATACCTCACAAGAAGTGGACCCCTCTCCCCAGGGAACTCAAAGCAGGAGTCAGCTTAAACTCTTCTGACTGCCTTTACCTACCTATGATTTAACTGGAGACTACCCAGGCAGAAGTCTCTAACAGAGAAAGCAAGTTAACAGGATGATGTGCTCTGTCTACTAAACTTAATGAAAACAAGATCCCGCAAAACAAGGTCAAAATTTTTGTCAGGTGTTTCCCTGTACTGACAAAAATTCAATTGTTACATAAACATACAAAACAAAGGTGCACCAAGCCTGAACAGTAATTGCGAGCCAGAAATTCCACCATTCTATTAAAGTGTGTTATATATGCTACTAACAGACACAACATTTTCTATCTGTGGCACAAATGTAACTTCAAGTGTGGCAGCCATACCAACTCAGAAGACTCAAAATGCAATGAGATCACGCGACCATGAATTCCATCACGATAAAAGTTCACCATTATGTTTTGGCAAACTTGCTGCATTTCAATGTTCTGCATGATGCAAAACCCCCCTCCTAAAAATCCTGGATAGCGCAAGCTAAAAACTGCATTAAGGCAGTATCCTTCCAAACTGTCACTCTAACCTGTGGCTAGTAATCATACATAACAATCAGTGTTTTGCTGAAACAAAATAAGTTTCACTTCAGCTTAAACCCTGAGGCAGTTAAAACCCCGGTGATTCATGTAGCCCGACAAGGTGCAGGGGCCAGTCAGAAACACAGATAAACCTTACACTAGCACATAATTTTTATCTCACCAAGCTCTTAAAAAGAGGTATGAATTTAATGCAGTCACAAACAGGAAGGACAGACAGACATAGTAAATGCTCATAAAAAACATGACATTATTTCAGTTAACTCACAAAATGCTCTGTTAGAAGCTTAATCAACAAGAAGCCTTGTTTCCCATATGGCTACCTATTGGGTCTTAAAGCAAGAAACAATAATCCAAAAATTTAATACTTAACAAAGTTAATCAATCTGATAAACCTATACAGATACACTGCTGAATGCCATATTTCATAGTGTGCAAATCTTCCATCATAACTTCTATTTCCGGAAGTGATGGGGAAATGACAGTTCACAAGGTTTCACAGAGGGAATACTATGCAGCATTTTGGCTTGACTCAGTTTTTGAAAGATCTCATTGTTCTGAACAAGGTTTATGTTAGCCACTAGACAGTCTCAGTGTGCACTGTGGAACAAATTACTAATGTCAATAGTTAACTGTTTCCCCATTAAGTTAAATGTAATTTAAATCAAAGATGGAATAAATCCTCTTCCACTCACTACTTAAGCTTCTCCCCTTTGTCCCCACCTTTGTCTTCCTCTATGAACATTGCTAGTGGATTAGGGGCAGGATTTAACAGTTTTAGCTTGCAAAATAAAACATGATGGGCCTAAAGCAGACCATTAACAATCCTGGTTTAGATATGGAAGGCTACATGTAACCCTTATGCTGTCAGAAAAACACTTCTGTATCTGCAGTCTGTGCAGGTACAAAACAGTTTTAAAACAATAAAAGCATTCTTCTCCCAACCCTGATAACTCAAAATATATAGACGATGTAAACAGCTGGCACATGGATTGTTTAATTCAGTCTTTTCCAGTTTCACAGTTTTGTTTGTCCAAGATATTTATGAGCCCTTGCCTTGAAGCTAGGTTCCTCAGGATTCTGGCTAACTGCTTTAAAACAGGTAGTGTGGTAAACTGCATTTAAATGAGATGTGCTGGTAAAAGGATGTATTTTAAAAACCTCAATGTTGCTGTGAAGGAGGAGGGTTTCTAGGTATCGGGAATATTAATTTTCTCCTTAAGGTATATGCCGGTTGGGGCATCTGCTTCTTTGTCCCCAAGCGGTCAACACGTCTGCCCACATCTTCATTAACTTCTGTAAGAATTGACAAAATATCTTCACCCCTGCAGCCAGAAGAAGAGCAAAAATACAAAAATTACTTATTAATGAGCAGATGGCACTCCATTTAACACTTCCCAGATAATCTAGAAGATACGGTATAAATATTCAAAACACAAAACCCACATCTTTTTCTCCAAATTTCTCTTTTGTTCTCATTTCAGTCACATTAAATACAAAAGACCTTTTTTTACTCTGTCTTGCTTGATTCAACCAGCAAAAAATAACGGAAAAGAGTATTTTTACCTCAATCCACTCAAGAAACAGATTGTTCTGCCTTAGAGAATACAGATAGGAGGTTCTGAGGTTTTTTTACAATAAACTTTGCATTGTCCAGATTATCTCTATGGTACTAGCAGTGTTAAGGTAAATTTATCAGTGGCAAGCAAACAAATCATCAGTTTAACGTTTTGGTTTTTTTGTCCACCTCAGAAGATGGTTAGGGTTCCTATGTGAATTTGCCTTTGGAAAAAAAGGAGGGGGCAAGTTCCTCCCGTTTTTTCATGGAAGAGCTAAGCAAAGTACTTACTTACCTTGGTACCAACAACTGTAGCTTGCTGCACAGGGCCTGAATATACCAAGCACCCTGCTGAATGTGCCGGAAAGAGACATATCCATCAATTGTGGCCATGCCTAGGAGGAAATCAGCCTCTTCGGGAATACTTTCAGAAGGAGAAACACTCTGTTGCATGGAAGACAAATCGGGAATTCTTGCATCAGCTTCAACATAGACAGGACACTGTATCTCCTTTCCCTGGCAAGCTTGGATAAAGAAGAGTTTGGGCTTTTCAGCCAGTTGTGGACATTGTTTAGCCGTGAAGTGGGACATGATCATGCGGATTGATACAAGTTCCTCATCTTTCCCGTAGATCGCTCCTGACTCTCCATGAGATAGAATACAACATATAAAACAGTCCCTGTCTTTGTGATCTTGCAAACGCTGCCAAGTTCGCATCAGATCTTTAATCTCCCAAGATGTCAGGTCAGTGTAAGTCCTCACGTCCAGACCAAGCCATGTGAATACTTGCTCCAGTTCCCCTGTAATTAAAATATAAAAGAAAAAAAATGATGCAGTAGAAAAACATTTCATGAAGTCACCATGCAAGCTAATCTGAAAGACCTCACAGCCTGACACTTCTGCAGATTCATCCTCATACTAGTATCAACTAAAGGTTAACTGGAATAAAAAAAGGTAGCATCAGCTCAAACATAGGAGTTCCTCAGTTTTTGTAGACAAGTTTCAGAAAATACAGTGACATTTCACAATGTATGATGACACACAGAGTGAGCTCACAAATGACACCTGAAAACTCGCGGAATCCTCCCCACCCCAAGTTTCAGATTAGATCTTTCAAAACCTTCCTCATATTATTATTTTCCAGTTGCAGTTTTGACGATTAGAGTTTCACACACGAGATAAAGAGAATGAACAGAATAAAACAAGAAGTATGCACAGAGTTGCTTGGTTATGGAATTTTGCATTATATCATGTAGAATGATGGTTTACTTTTTGTTCTTCATTATAGCTATATAGATAAAGGCTTAGTAAAGAGATTCTTAAAAGGATCCAAGAGTGATCCAACTGCATCAGAAACTCAGTGGTTACTCATCCTTTAATCCTTCCTCCCCTAGGAGACACAAATAACATAATATAACACATCCCAAACATTTTACTCTTTAAGAGTATTAACTACCTAAAATATGCACAATATATAGAGCAATACTAGACAATCAACTCACATGGGTAAACAGAGAGACTAATCCTTCAAAAAACTGACTTCAGTAACTTACCAGCATCTTTGCAAGAACCCTTCCTCTCCTGAAGAGACCTATCAAAGTTAACATTATTAATAATAAGACAAAATCCTCTGTGTGGTCCATCCATTTTGTAGCTTTTCATCTTCTGTAGAAAGGAGAGGAAAAAAGATTACAGCCTCAATGAATTTATTCAACTTACTTGGATTTCCTTAACATGTCTCAAAATTGGCATCAAAAAATTAGAGGTACCTAAGACTGTGAGTGACTTTTGGAAAGCTGGAACTCAATGGTTGCCTCCCTGTGTGAAAAGACATGGATGAAGCCTCAAGCACACTGTCACCATACTATCATACTGCAGAGGACAGGTTTAGCAGCTGGGTTGGTCATCTGTATGCAAAAGGAAGGACTCAGCAGCCAAACTGCACAATCTGAACTGGTGATAGGGACAGAAGTCCCCAGCTGTTTCCAATGTCACAACAATATTTTAACTTCAGATGGCAGAGGGTTGACAATGAAACTACAGGATGCTAGACATCTGAGTTGTTTTTTTTTCAAGAGTGCTGATGAATACCTGGAGCAGGTGGTTCACAGTGATCCACTGGAAAGTAATGCAAGCAGAACAGAGATCTCAGAAGTGTGTAAACCTGCCCGCACTACCAGTTTTGCTAAGACTTAAAAGTTACCTCCCACTGTTAGGAAAGAACGTTTTAAAAACTGAAAAGTCACCAAAATTTCAAGTACCATCTCTTCAAGTCCAACCTTGGGTTGAAATCAAAAACTCCCACCACTCCAGTTCCTTTCTGCTCACTAGAGAAAAGCAACAAACACCTGCTTTTGTGCATTTTAGGAGAACAAACCGAAGGCAGCACTCCAAGCCCCTTCAACAGCAGTAAGAAGTATTTCTGATACACCAGCCTGAACATCAGGTGATACCAAGATATATTACAGCACAGAACATCAAGAAGTTAAATAGTTATAAACAAATGCAGGAAATTGCTCCCTCAATATCCATGCTCATCAGAAGGAAACAGCCAGAGGGAGAACCCAGTGGTTACACTGCTGCACAAGGTTAAAAAGTGCACATAAAGCTTCTAAGAAGGGAACTCACAAAATGGATCTTTTCTCCTGTACCAAGACCTCTGGTTTATTGAGAAAGATTGTTACATGCCTGCAACAGCTTACTCAAAAACTCTTGCCACCTTTTATCCTCACGAGGTCTTTGCATGCTACCCCTGATCAAATTTCAAGATGGCCTGAACCTTTTTCTAAGCCAGATCCAGAGAGAACTGTGAAACTGTTTGTGTCTTGCACATTCTGCTGCCGTCTCGAAAATACATAACTTAAGAGAATGCCAAACAGTTTGCCTGTATCAGGAAGATAAGAAGATACAATGATGTGTGGATAACATCAAGGGTTAAAATGTTCTCTGAAAAGCTCCAGTTGATCAGACAACTCAAAAAACTTTATGAGACGCGCAGGCATCTCACATGTCCTTGTATGATAAATGTCATTACAGGGATGAAGACCCCACACACCCAGGTATTCAACAAGAAGGATTTAAGAGATTGTCCCAAACCTTGGATTCATTTTCTACATTGCTGAATTCTTCTGGCAGCTCCAGGTTTATTTCAGAGAAGCCTTGTGTAAGATTAGTTGCTTTGTTATCTAGAAAAAAAACCCAAGCATAGATATTTATGACGAGAAATCTAGTACTGGAGGACGTAACGAAAAGGAGCTTAACTTCAATGCAGCACTTTTTGTATTTTAAATCCTGTTTTCATTAAAAGGAGTAATTACTCCATATGAGATAGCATCATCATAGTCAAAGGATCTATTTTGAACATGTCTCCAGTTATTTTTATTATACATATTTTCATGAAAAAGGCAAGGCTTTTATTTGTATTGGTATTGTGGAACAAAGATATCCATGGTACAAGATTAGGTTCTACCTGAAACGTTCAAATGATTTTTTCATTTGGAAATCTGCTTAGAAATAAACTGTATTACAAGGATTTCCAATGTTACTACTGAAGCTCCCATTAAAGATTTTTTTGTTTTGTTTTGTTCCTGAGTCACTGAAAACTCTCAGACAAACTTTCAGAGCAAGGCTGCACCAACAGAGCTTAGAAGAGGAAGAGAGCTGACAGATGTTGTACTGCTGTACTTTGCAACTGGTCTATTTGAGAGAGTCATACAAGGTGGATGCAAACTAACCACTGTTATTTTTACAGAATCTTTTCAGAGATGTAACTCTGAAAACAGATCCAAAATGTAACTTTATTTATTGCTGCTTTATTTACTTCTCCTTCTGAATGCCCTAAAATGCTTGTCTCCTTTTGTACGAATCATACACTATTTAAAGCATTCAAAACATCCATCTCTACCATGCAACACTCCCTGGCTCTTCAACATCACGATCTATACAGCAAAAGAAGTCAGAGGTAAAATCCTGCACCCCAAAAATTAAACCCATCAGTTTTATAAACAGTCATGGTGTCTCATTCTCTTGTCCTCCCAGGGATATTTAAACAGAAAACTTGTTTTTCTTTTTCAGGAAAGAAATAACCTCTTTGCTTCTAATAGGACCAGCCCTTACTTCACTTCCCAGAAAGCACATTGAGTAGTTGCTAGTAAATGCCCGACAAAGTACACATGATTTACCAGTTTTCTCTTGCCTCTTTTATGTAAGAGCAAAAATCCTTCAAATCTATTTGTGCAGAAAGCAAAAGACCCTTCCAAGAAGACAACAAGGTAAGTCCATTGCATTAAACCAAATGGTAGAAATTTTCTAGAGAAAGTAAAGGAATGCAACATTAAACATAAAGGTAATAATAACCAAACACATTATCAGAAATTCTTACCATTGATATTAGAACTGACTGATTTGATCGAGGTCTCCTATTTTTTGAGGAGGAGGAACACCATGTTAAATATCACTATTATATAAAATGAGTTTTCATAGTTATTTTTAGCAATATAGCCTTAATACAAAGCTCTTTAAGTAGTGTGTAGGAAAAATACTGAATTCCTAAGAGCAGCAAAGCATTTAATAGTGAAACTACAAAGGAATTCCTCACTTAGAGCAAATCTTACAGAGCTGGAAACAACTCTATTTTCTCTCAAGGATAAAGGGAAACAGCACAGAATTTTCTTACACTTCCAAATGATCCTATCACTATAGGGGTAGGCAGTCACTACAAAGAAAATAAAGGTCTCAACACAGTCCCGTATCAATCCTCTTGGTTAGCCAATTATTTGAGCATGAATCATTGTAACTAAGTGATTCTAGTCCTGCCTAAGAGGTATCTTCTAGCAGTAAGTGTCAATGGTTTATTACAGAGCATGGAAAATGTTTATAACCTCTCATAATTTTAAAGAGAAAATCAAACATAATCATCAGGGTTATGGAAACAGTCTCTAAGTCTTTTTCTAAAATTCTTTTAAATATGTTTGCTTAATAAAACTACATTAATTTTCTTACTGCACCAAGTGCCAATGCATGACGGCTTCCCCAAACCCTCTGGACACATATAGCAAAAATAGCTCAAAGCAGCAGTAATGCAAACCCTTCTGATACTAAATAGCTCATTTTCCTAAGCTCTTGTCTACTAGAGCTTCACTTAAGGGAAGTATCCTTAGAAAGGTCACTGGTTTTCCTCATTCAGAACTGGGTTAAGACTCCCTACCTTCCTCCCCTCTTCCTCAAAAAGGAAATCCATTACAGCCCTGGTAAGTTTCCCAATCTGATTCATCATGCAGCTGCAGGAGTTTAACTGATCAAGGACTAGTACGGTACGTTGAGCAAATCGGACACCTCCTTTAGCAGCAGCAGTTTGAACTGATCATCAAAGTATAGCGTTAGCCTTCAGAGGTGATTTAGTGTTGATCAGACTGAACAGATCAGCAGTGACTGATCCATTCTCTAGAAGACACCTGTCTAGCTTTTTTGCTCATCTCTCTTCCTAACATGATTTTTTTCCCCACAGTTGCACATGACCAATAGTAATACTTTTAATAAACCACTGTTTAATACTATATGCAGCTCTATTCCTTACATGCTGAACAAATACAACCCCCCAGACCACTAAAACCCAAGCTGGCAGTATGTACTCCAGTGTACCTGTGGGGAAGTGAATACTCTGATGTCTCCAGTGTGAAACAGTGAAGATTCCTTGACTGGCAGAGTGTTCTGCTGAGGCAGAGGCACTAAGAGCAGAAAGAGACAAAATGAGAAGCCAAGTGCCTTTTAGTTAAGCCAGTATCAATCTGCACATTAGGCAAATGTGGATCTATACCTACTGAAAGATGTATTAAAACAGAAAGCAACTTCGAAACACACTCAAAAAGCATGGGGGAATGGAACTCACGAAACACTGAGTGCCCTTGCACCTACTGGGGAGATGTAGCTTTTTACTTCCCAGAGTCTGTTTCCCAGTGCTTAAATAAATGGAAATAGAACTGTTTTCCCCCAGTATGCTTATAGTCACCCCATAGGGCGTTAGATGAAGGGAAATTACAAACTGCATTATAACCCTTGATTACGTGAATCACACATTTAGTAATAAAACATACCATGTATTGGGGACACATGCAGAGTTTGCCTCTCCAGTTTTTTAGCAGGCAACTGCCTTGTCATACTGTACATTCATACACCACAAAGTGCCTTTTACAGGACAGTCATCATCATCTCAATACTACTCATGGGGAAATGGAGAAGTGCAACATAACTATAAATAGATTTTCAGTTTCCCACCCTGTTCTGTATGTGCTGGACTGCTCTTTGTGGCCTCAGGTATGCCAGCATGTCCCTACTGGAATTCAGCTCGGAAGTAATGCAAGGTAGGGACTGTTAATGCCAAATTTGTGTGTGAAGATGAGTGATACCACTCCAGCTCCTGTTCCAGCAATGCACACACGGAAACCTGAGGCAGTGTTACCCAGACCCTTCTAGTGCTTCTTGCATTTCAGTGAACCTACTCCCTGACTCTGAATTTCTCACCTTTTGTCCTTTTGTAGCAGTTTACTGTTTCCAGGAGATCAGGTGAAACATTCATACAGACCTCCTCCAGCATCTGTACATTGTTTTCAGTTAAAAGGCCCTGTTTTTCCAATAAAATCAGCAAATCCAGAGCAGACTGGCAGCCAAAAGGAGAGGGTAAAATACAGTTATTTTTCATTGGAACTGAAAACCTGTCTCAGGCCTGTCTGTCTCAAACAATCATGTCATTATATGCTTTGCTTCCTCCCAACAAGATTCAAACAGTCAATTTCACATCACTGTGGGAGGTGGAAATGTGGCTCCATGGAAAGCTCCATGTTTGCGTTATAATTTGGTAGGGTCTTGTTTAATTAAACAGATTCACCCAAACCATATTAATGGCTTTAGGCCTTGAGAAGGCTTTATTGCTGTAAAATGGAACCAATGACATATATGGACGTGAATCTCCTTTACACACAGCTCAAGCAGGGAAAGATTTTATTTGTCACCCTTTTATGACCTAATGCAAGACCGTGGACTGTCAGCGATTGACCTTGGCACAAAGCACCAAATTCCACACTTATCTGTCAACAGCTTCCTCCTTGCTCGTCTTATAAATACTGACTAGTCTAGTTGCAATTATGCCCTATTCTGCCAAATACTTTTCCCACTTTCCCTCCTGTTTCCCCTCCCATATACATATTTGGCTCTCTCCTCACATACATAAATTATCCGTCGCTTTGGAAGACAGTTTTGCAGTAGGAATATGATGTGCTTCAACATCTCATTGGTAATGTTCTCTGACAATTCATACAGCATCTGCCTGTAACAGAGATACAGCGAGATAAAAGCAGAACAGAAGATCATGTACAAACTAAAAGCAATTTGAGAATTTAAAAATGGAAAGGGAAACAGTATGGCATAGATGGCAGTAATGGAAAGAACAGAACCACACTGCAAGCTTACCTGTACGGAGACACTCTTCCCTTCTCATGCAGACATTCTTGCACTTTCTCTTTGGTATAACCAAGTTTCTTGAGCAAGGAGTGACATTTAATTCTGTATAAGAGTTCAGCTAGCAGGAAAGTATCTTCCTTATTCAGATATTCTTCAGCCATGAGAAGCTGAAAGATGTCCACTGCTGACTTCACACTTTCTAGTTTTTTGAAGGGAAGCAAATCAGTACAGAGAAATTTTAAAGCTGCTACATCTTCAGCCACCAGATTTTCATCAATGAACAGAAGCTGCTGACGGAACTTCAAGCTGACAACTTCCTCCATGTTGCTGGAACCAACAGTCTCTCTGCCTGAAAGCAGAAAGCAAATGCTAGTAACACTTGAATCTTCAATACAACAATCTTTGTAATAAGATTACACCCAACAGATATTTGGAAGCCCTGAATTCTCTGCAAAGAGGAGTTTCCTTTTAAATAAATTCAAAACTTACTTCCTTCTCCAAACACAAGACTACAACAAAGCCCAGATTTGGCAGAAGCTCTGAACAACCCAGTCTAAATTTGAAGTTAGCCCTGTCTGAGCAGAAAATGGGGCTAGATGACCTCAAGAGGTCCCTAAGTTCTTCTGTGTCTTTCAAACATTCAGATCTTTTCTTCTCTCCATTGTAGGTGGGACGAGTCCCTGCAGTAACTTACCACAACTTTCAGTGGAGAGAGCACAGTGGTTCACACATATCCCTTGATTTGCAGTCCAAGGGCTCATTCTTCTCTGGCTGTAGCAAGGTGGTGTTCCTTTGTCACAAGCCTCACAACGAAGCTGAAGCTGTGGAATACCCATCCACTCCCAGTCATATCTTGCTACCAGACTATGTTTCATATTTGGCATAGGAAAAACCTAAAGCCTCCCTTGTAAGTAAATGTCAACTAAAACGTAATAGCGCTCAGCCTAAATAGGGTCTGCACAAGCAACTCAGTCTTAACTGAAGTTTAATGGAGACTGATCACCCTTCCACTACATAAACTTCCGCATAGCCTAGGCAGTTCTTTTCTGCCTGTGGAAGGTTATATAGGTAAAAAGGTGCTTCAGTGCCTTCTGCCCAAATGGGCAGGTAGGTCTTTAATCTTTTGTTTAGAGCAGCTGGAAGCAGCAAAGCTTTCTACATGAGAGAGCACAGGGGAAAATCAGGGGAGTAGGGACAGAACCTCCAAACCTGAAGCCTTTGAAGCATCTGGGAGCACAGCTCAGCAGATAAACCACAGAGGATATCACAGCACATGGCGGCACAGAGAAGAGACTGTTGCGTTTTTGTGTTCAGGGGCAGACAGAAAATATAATCCCCAAATCCAGATGCCCACTTAGGAAACGAGGTTTGACAGAACTCAGGAATCCTGAATTGTGTCCTGTCCCCAGGTCACAAGTCAGAGCCTTTGCAAAAACAAAAAAAGTCAGATTGCTTTTTCCTGTATTCAAACTTACTCTCCCATAGCTTAGTAATCGTTCTTCACATTCCTTCTCATACTAAATCCCACGTGCCATGACATCCTCTTCATGTGAGCTGCTATCAAAAAGCTTCAGACCTCAGCCTGTCAGCTACACAGAAATTATATCACTTCACAGTAAATCAGACTTTAAATTCATTTAGCTAAAAGCTACTTTAAAGCCCTATCAAGATGCTTTGATCAACTAAATTTAGCAGAATAACTTAGGTTAAACTGACCCTGTCTAAACTAACAAGCTTATGTAATCCAGGTTCAAACTGAAATTATGACAATCCAGCACTTAGAGCTGATTTCAACTAAATGAATTTAAAAATAATTGCTTTAGGAGATTTAGGGGCAATCTGTGTGTACACCAGGTGTACATAGTCATTTCATCAGCAAATCAAACTGAAGCAAGATCTGGCACAAATTCCTTCATCTGCCTCTCAAATAGTTCTCAAGACTGTGTTGCTGCCACTCTTGGAAAACTTTGTTCACTCCAAATATTTCCAGCTTGAGTTCGAAAAGCCTTCAAGGCCTCTCAACACGTGCTGCGTTTGCCAGGTACCCGTACCTCCTCCTCCTTCCCCCCCGCCGCCCAGCACCACCAAGCAGGGGAATCCTGCCCACCCGCAGCCCCTTACTGCGGCAGCGTCTTTATATCCCTCTACCACTTCATAGGCCACTTATAAAACAGCGTGGCAAAAAACCAGCGTCCTAATGCAAAGAAGGAAAAGGGGCGGACGATCCCCATCCCAGTAAAACCAGATGATGCCGAACACCCGGCAGAAACACAGGCGGGGCGCAGGACACAGCCGCGGCCCGAGCCCGCCGCGGTTCACGGGCACGCACCGCTAGAGCCGGCAGGACGCTAGCGGGCAGAACAGCGATGGATCAACGTCTCTCATTTATATTTTGCGATATACCCTTACAGAAGGAAAATCTCATGAAATACGCAAATAAGATTATCAAATTACTATTTCCTCCTGAAAAGTTTTATTGACCAGGGCACTACTAGGCCGAAATATTTAAGAACAATGGAGAAACACGGAGCACAAAGGAATGCCCAGGCACAGCCCGCAGCCCCGCGGGCAAGGGGAGCCCCGCGGTACCGGGAGGAGCGGGGTTTAGGCTCCGAGCTCCGGCGCCGCAGCCCTCCTTTGTGCCCTCCCCGGTCCAGGCCCCCCCTTCTTACCTCTCACACGGCTTCCCGCCCCGCGCCCTCTCCCGGCAGCTGCTCCGCGGGCGGCGCTCAGCGCTTCCCGCTGTTTCCCGCCCAGCCGCGAGCCCAAGCGCTGTGTCACGGCGCCGGGCCCCCCCGTAGGGCGGTGCGCCGCCAGCCCGAGGCCTGCGGGACGGAGGCGGCACCCCCGGCCCCGGCAAGCGGCAGAACGTCGGTTTGTGGGCGCGTCCGCGGAACGCGCCGCCTCTGCCAGCAGGCGGGCTCCGGCGGAGCGCGGCGGTGCCCCCCGGAGGGAGGCTGGGCCCCGCGGAGCTGAAAGGGGCCATCAGACATACAGTACGCTCCATCTGCAGCTGTTAGCACCGCGACTTCCTCTTGAACCTACCACCTTCTGGATAACGAGCGGGCAACCACAGTAATACACACGTATGTAACAGCACAAAGTAAACTAGACTGATGTGACAGAGCCATCAGCAACAAAGCCTGGGGCAAAACACCACAGAATCTCCTTCCTCACTGGTACACCTGAGCTGCTGAAAGCCGTAATTTATATTCTGCCAATTCTCCTTTCCCTCTTCCATATATATACAGCATGTACTGAAGTACAAGAATTTTTTATTTCTGTTATCAGAAGGCAAAACTGAAATTCAGTACCAGGAGCAGTGTGTTTCACAGCCTTGTTCCAACCACAGTCAGTTGAGAAGCAGAGGAGGAGTGGCTTGTTTTATCTTGTTCAACAGCTGCTTCTGAAAACAGGCATTTTGGCAGTCCATGACCATGAAATTTCACCAGCATGTCTCTTTCATGTTACTGTGCTGACACCCTAAACTCATGGATCCAGAATGAACTCTTTTCCTCCTCTTCTGGCTACTGAATGGAAGTCTGGTATCATTCAACCCTTCTATCTGCAACACATGTACAACTTGATGCAACCCATGCCCTGCATCCAGTCACTTTCCAGATTCAAATTTTAGGTGCACAGGACAGCAAGCGCAGACAGTCCCTACCATGTGTACAGAGGGACACAAAAAGCTATGGCAGAAGTGACAGACAACTGGCATCACAAAATTCCTGCATGTTAAATACTGACTTCAGTGCTACTTCTTACTGTGCAGTGAGCACAGGGAATCAGTCTACCCACACACCATTCTTCAAAGAGGTGTCAAGGCAACAAATACTGCTTGGATGATTACAGAGTGACTTCTGCTATGGTTTAGAATCTACTGAGGGTCAAGACATGAGTGCAGAAAATTGGTATCTGACATCCATGAATGCTGCATGTCCCCTCCACTCACTGGTCATTAGAAGGCTCTGATCACTCCTGAGCCAAGCAGCAAGATACTAAGAGACTTCCTTCCTTTTTCACTGCAAGGGTAATTTACAGAAACCGCAACAATTTTCAAAACAGCATTTCTTCATCATTTAAGGAAGGGGACATGGATTTTACTCACTGTGTCAAGCACTACGGTGAAGAACCTCCAAACCAAAACCTACATTGTCACAAAACTATCACAAACAGAATATATTCTATTGCTAATATTTTAAGTACATAGTTGTATTTAGCATCACGCAAAACCCCCCAAAACAATAAACCCACGAAACCCCACCACATTGTTAAACCCTGTAAGAATAACCACTACTCTTACTTCCTTTCTCCCTTTTTTCCTGTTTTCTTCTTTCTGCTTCCAGTAATGATGCTGTATTTTTCCTCCAGATCTTCTTTTCCCTACTTGTTCTTCTCTTTGTTCTCCCTACCATTCTCCTTCTTGTTCCTCCTTGAAATTTCCATATTTCTTTCCCTTATCTCTCTGCCCCCTCTTGGTTCCATTCTGCCTGCTTTTGGTTGTCTATAAGGCGGAAGTGCTCATCACATGCAAAAGCTAGTAAGGGAAATGGGAAAAAGTGAAGTTAATTTGTGAAAAAAATCACATTTATTAACATCACATAGATATATATGATAACTAAGAATTGCATCTTATTTCTACAACCACAGAAAACATATTTGTTTCACCATTTGCTTCATTTACCAGCCACTACAGGAAGTAACTTCTAATAGAGACTCCAAATCTGTCATTTTATAATCCTTCTTACCCCATGAAAAATGAGCAAGGTAGTTTCAAAATTACACTTGTGCTTTATTTTATTTTAAGACAGTCAGTTATTAAATATTCAGGGTTAGAAATGAATGCTATTTTTATTACCTACCATATATAATACACACCCTTCTGTTAATGCAATGCATTAAGTTCTCTACTTGAGTGTGTGGAATACATATGAGGGCAATTTTAAGACACAAAGTATTTTTAAAGCCAGAAGCGATACGGCACTAGTTTAAGCAAAAGACCAGTTCAACAGGGCCTTAGAAAACAGGAAACTGAAAGGAAGACCTGCACCCTCTCCCTGTCCTGCTATGATGCATTGATTTCCACACCTAAAACACCATGATACTGGATTTAGTATTTTTACTTTAAAGCTCATAGAAGACAAGCTTTTAGATAGTCTGAATTTCGCAAAGAATTATTTTTTATTTTTCTCTTATGTCTGACTTACATAAAATTACAGTAAGACAAATTACATACGTACCCATGGCTTAACAAAAGATTTGGGGTTGCATTTCCCAATTCAAAGCTATTAAAAAGTTTGCATGTACTTTAATTAAAGATGACACTACAGCTTATGAAGTGGAAAGAGAAAAGTATGGGATGTATAGGCTTGCAACAGATGAGTGTTTCCCTAAATTGTGCAATAATACCTTCTCATCACAACTGTGTATGTAACTTCCTAGAGTTAATATGCAAATAAAACTGTTTATAAAATTAAAAAAGATAACAAGTGAAAATTTAATCACCATGATATAAAATGTACTTTATATATATTATACAAAATTGTACATTAATATGAATAAATATACATTTTAATCTTAACATTTTATATGGATATTTAAAGACTATAAGGTAACACTTGTTCAGTTGGTTTCTCCTCTTTGTATACTCTTAACAATCCTCATTGATCAGCAGTCTAGGAACCTCTCAAGCCAAGAAGGGTCTGGGTCTACATCACATAACAAGGATGGAATCCTGAGCACTTTTTAGACTTTGATACATATTTTTTTTCAAATAAAAGTGATTTTTACTTTCAGTTATAAAAGCTACTTTAAAACTATTTTTTTTTTTCAGAATGAAACTTAAGAAGCCTGGTTTGAAAAAAAAAAGTTAATAAAAATTACATCAAGGCAACACCTAAGTAGTACAGCATAGCATCAAGGAATAAAAAAAAAAAAGTCACTGCTACCAGAGTTTACTGGCCAAAATCTCCTAATAATTATGAATATAATTATTGTATACAGTGTATAGTATCAATAACCTGGCTGCCTGTTAAGACTTGGTCTACAATGAAAAGCATTGTTAGTGAAGTTATGTATGTAAGCACACATGCTTTTTGTTCAAATCAAATGCAGCTACACTAGCAAAAAAATCTTTTTGCAGTACATTTGCTAGAGGAACCAGCATACCCCGTACTAGTAAAACCCCCTTTCCTTTCTACTTGCATGAAACACATGCTAGGACTTATGACGTAACTACACCAGAAACCAAGCAAGGCACACCAAGGCCTCAAATTTTTTTCCTGGACAGGAGACTGCATTAAGAGTATTAAAAGTCTATAAGCGGCCTACATTAGGAGGGAATTAGGATTCCATAAATTCAGTGATAATAAATTTCAATACCACTCGTCCAGGTTATGCTGTATACAACAAGCAGGTTACCTGAACTCTTCATGTTAGGCATCTGCTCCACTGGAGAAAAAATTCTGTATTTAAGACAATTTTCACTCACCTTTTTTTAAGAAGATCAAGGACAACTTGAAAAAAAGTATCAATTAATAAAGACCTATCCTTTTTCATAAGAAAAAGTAGCAAAGGTGGGGTGTCTTAAAAGCCAGTGGCTGCTCCATGACATTTAGGTTCAAATACGATAAAGTGCACTTTTATAACTATACCTGGTGCAACAAGTGTGCATCATGTTCCAGCTTCCATAAAACATCTGCCAAAATCCTACACTCTTTAAACTGTGTGGTAGATGACTGTAAGGCCCTGCCACAGGCAGACTCATTTTTGCATCAGCAGAAAACAGCCCAAAACATGGCAGACTGTCTCATTTATTAACATATAAACCTTGTGTGCAGTGGACGTACTGACGACACACGGTTCTAGGTGGACCACAACCTTTAATGAGGCAGGCAGACAGAATCCAAACTATTTAAAAGACCATCTCTCTCCTCCTCCTGTTTTGCTAGTCTGTGGAGGCATGAAAACTAGAACTTGTTAATGAAGAACTAGCTTTGCTGGCTAGGCACTCTTTCATGACATATTTTCCACTACTAGGTGCTGGGGAAAGCACTCAGTGGATTTTAGTGATTTGCACTGGCTTGTATTTGAAGTATCAACAGAAGAACCTAGATCACTGCACTGCTAATAGTTATGCTAAAAAACAACCAATAAACCCCCAAACCCCTGGAAAACCCAACAGCTATACAGTTTAGCGCTCTTTCCACCTTGTTTACCTGTTGTACTTAGTTGTAAGACCTGTTGCAGTGCTATATGAAAGCTGCCATTCTCATCCAAGCTTTCAGAGCCTTCTGTATTAAAACAGAAATAACACACGAAAACACTTCTAAATCCACAGGTTTGGAAGCAATAGGCATTTTAGATACACATGCAATAACAATGCATAAAGTAAAAAGTATGTGTGAAACTGTCTGAATCATAGTGTTTCTTGTTAGCCACTTCAAACATGTCCTTTCTAACAGCTGTTAAGTGGGAGAAAGAAAAAGTTTCTTCCTCAGCGTGTGTTGGAGCAGAAGTGAGTATTGGTGGCTGGGGTCAGCGGTCTGATTCCATTCATAGACTTTCCTGTTCAGTTCCGTATGGATATCTAATATAGAGAGTTTCCTGCAGCAACAAAAGTAAAAGCTTTCTATTAGAGAATGAAGCAAGACACCATTTAAGAATTCACAAGAGAGAAGACAACCTTAGATTCAGCAAGAAGAAAAGTTTCAAAATTCAGTCTTTATTGCAGAGGTTACACCTCTAAAACCCAAGGCTAAATATGTATTTTGGAGACAATCTGTTATAACCCAGATTACTATAATATTGGTTAAGCTAACACGATGCTCTGTGACTTCACAACAAGGTTTTAGAAGCTGTAAAAATGTACTAAATATTAACCCTGCAACTACCTTGAAAAACAGTTGCTAGCTTGCTGGTAGATCAGTCGTACAAAGAAAACTTCTGTTGGCAAGTTATTTATCCAAACATACCTGGTTATATATCCAAACATACGTGATTTTTTGCTCAGATTCCTTTTGATAATCTCTTTAGATAGTTTAAATTGAAGATTACAAATTGGCAACATAGTGGCTCCCAGAGTGGAGGGTTAATTAGATCTGAAGAAAGGACAAAATCCTTCCCTCTCAACCCAGGTCAGGTTCTTCCCTTCTCACTCTGCAAGACCAGTGCCATAACACACTTAAATTTTACTCTCCAGAATCAGAAGCTTCACTCCTACTTTAGATTACCTTCCTGTGCCATCGTTCCAGGATCAGGTATACTTGTCTTTTAACCTATGACACAGCACGGAGACACTTTTCAGGACCAGACAGGATGAAACTTAAGGTTTCTCTTTCTCTAGGACAGCAGGCTGTCACAGGAAAAGGGTTATTTTTTTCCTGTTTTTATTTACCTTTTATGAGGATTGTGGAGTAGCTCAGCCAAGCAACGTAGATAATATGAGGATGAACTTGGACATTTTTCTAGTATAGACACATCCACCTTGCAGTGACTCCAAAAGATATCTGCCACTTGGGGGATAGTGACTTTCCAAGGGATTTTTGCACTGGCAATGACTTTCTCATCATTTCCATCTACTTCCAACAGACTAGTACATTCTTGCTCATTTTCTGGCACAATGTAGGTCTGAATAAAAAAAAGCTTTGGTTTTCCTAGGAGTTCAGGACATGAGTCTGCTGTAAAATATTTCTTTATTTGTTCCAAAGGGAATCCAGAAAAGGTATGGTCTGTACAGAAGATGCTCTGAGGACTTCCATGGCTGACCAATATGCAAACGAAGCTGTCACAACTTCTATGCTCCTGCAACCTTGCAACTTTAAGCAATGTTTGATTCATGGTGTTAATATTTAAATATCTGTGACAACGAACATCATAGCCTAAGCCTCTGAAGGTCTCTTCCAACACATCTGAAAAAAGCAAGATGTAATTAAGTCAGAGCACATCAGGACTCAATCTCAGCTATCTTGAATTACAATATTTACAATATTTTGCTACTGGAAATAAGATGTTTATTTTATCACAATTAAAAAATAGGGAGTACTTGATGTCGATCACAGTACATTACATATTTATAGTGCTCTATGCATGCTGTGTTTAATATGACTGATACGTTTCACGATAGCAAGATACTATTATTTGGCATGTGATCTGTTCCAAACTCCAAGACACTTGTATGCTTTCATTCAGAGCCAGTATCCCAAGTTCCTAGGGTTTAAAATACTAGGCAAGAGAAAACATTAGGAAATGCTTCACATGGAATGTTCCTGAAATGGTAGTGATCTGGATAGCACGGGAATTCTGTTTCACCTTTAAGCTTGTCTCTGAATTACTCTGAATGGTCACTATACATATACAGAACTGCACAGGAAACACACAGGCTCCCTTTCATCAGTCAAAAAGGAACCTGCTGCAGTCATTTATGCTTCATATTATATAAAATGGACTTTAAGTCGTGAGTTCCAGGTGGAAAATGGACATTGGGTCTTTAACTGTGACAACACCATTTTTTGGGGGGTAAACTGAACAATGAACGCTTTCAAATGTGTTAGAAATTAAAGCTGCAGATAACCAAAAATCAAGATTTAACTCTATTGCATTTGTGTTAACCTGTGCTGCAGGAAAATGTGCTATGCTCTGAATAACTACTTTGGATGTTTATTAATATGGGAGTGAAGCCAGATACATAGTGGCTAAAGCCACAGGTATTTTTTAAGTGTTCAGAGAACCACAAGCTACTACTATGACCCATTTGTAGCATCGCATCTTTAGTACAAACCACATACACATTGCCCATGCACGGTTTCTGATCTGACAGGACATATCAAGTGCCATGTTTATGTAAAATGCCTTACAGGCACAGAAAGCTAGACTGTTCCCTGGCTTCAAAAATTTAACAATCCCTAATTAGCACAGGCTATTTCAGAGCTAACTGGTAGCAAAGCAGGATGTGTACTACCACACTGTTTTCCTCAAAAAGCCTATAGTGAAAACAGGGAACAGAAGTTGTAACTTTTCTCAGCAAGATACAGGGTAGATACAAACTGTATACTATAGCAAGATGATAAATGGGAACTATAGGGTTTTATTCCAGTTCTGTTGGTTTGATTAAATTTTGTAAAACAATACAAACACTTTCCAGACCTTTTTTTTTTTTTTTAATAGACAGGAAAATCCCCTCTATTTTAGGCACTGAAACATACTCTCAAAATTCAGATGGAAGATGCAGTATTAATACCGTTTAGCAGTTAACACACTCGATGAAGCACTTCATCCATCAGAGGGCAGTAGTACAGAGGAAAAACGAGAGTTACAGCCAGAGTGCTTTTTCTGTAATTCACTTACCTCACTACCATATACACACACAAAGATACAAAACTTGGCATCACCTTAGACCATACACACACTCTAAGTGCCACAATTACAAAACATTAAACGCAAAAAACTTAGAGCTGATACCTTGGTTTAACAATGAATCAGAAATTACACATGGTAAACTTTGGATACAGCAATTTTAGGGCAAGACAAAATGCAGCATCAAATGATGCAACCTGTAATTAGAAAACACGTTTCTTCAACAGTAATTAGCTCCCAACAAACCTCCACTGACTACTGAGCACTTCCACTCAACATAAAAAAATACCCTTTTTCTTCTCCTGATTGTTTACAACATAAGGATAAGAATTGGCTTCCAAATTAAAAAGTCAAAAGCAGCTATTTACAAAACAGCAAGACTGTACTTACAAAGCAGCAAGGTGCAGTTCAGTTTTAGTTTTATCAGCATCTGATGAATTCACGTTGTTTACACTGGCCATTTTAATTGTTGTAAACCTTGATCCTACAGTACCTATCATTGGTTCAACTTCCTCAGATTAAATTACAGGATAGCTACAGATTCTAATGTTTTCTCATTCTACAGAATCTAACCACAGATACAATTCCTAATGCTCTCCCTGCTCTCTTCTCTTTCTTTGGTATTTTCAGACTTCAGAAGTAGTGTGGCACGACTCTTTAGAATAGTGAATGCCTTTCTAACAAAATGCAGTGTTGTATGTCTTGCCTCTCCTGAATCTCATTAGCACAGTAATGTATTTTAGTAAAAGTCTGGCTTTCTATCATGTTAAAATGCTGATGTGCTGGTCACATTAAACATCTAAGACACACTACAAGTTTTAATTGCTTCTGTATCCAATGCACACGTGTATGGAGACTGAGGCACACTAAGACTTGCTTTGGAAGTTTGGAACAACAGCAACAGAGCCATCTAACATGCCAACTGCTAAACACTTAACCCTTTCTTGTCCTTTCCAGTCAGCAGACACCCTCCATCACGTTTGCACTTTCTGTTCTTGTACAAGTACTGAAATGACCATATGAGCTCATGAAGAGCACATGCATTGATTATTTATTATACGCACATCTTTGTATTTAGTAGCAATTATTACGACAAAGTATATTGCCAGTGCAAAAAATTTGTGCCTTCTAAGAAAGGGAAGATCTAAATTTATGTATCTGACTATGAACTGACATAGCAGTTCCTTCTTTAGTTCCCATTTTCTCTAGTGTATGGGCCTTACTTGCTTTTATACTGTTTAATTTAGAAAACTCAGACCTGACAGAGTAAACCACTCTTGTTCGATACATCAGGTCAGCACATGCCATATCCCATTAGAGGCAAGGAAATTTAAAGAGGTTTTTTAAGTAAACAAGGCTATTTTCACACCTCATGCTTTCTTTAGCTGTCCACACTGAAATTTCTCCAGCAACCCTTTTTGCATTTGCTTTTAAGAAACAGAACTCCAAGTAGCAAGTAATTATTTTGGTACTAGAACAGATGATCATGCTACCTTCCAGACTAAGGCTGCATAGTAAGTTTCTTGCACCAGAAGGGTCATTTGTTCTCTAAAGCTACCATGAAAGAGAAAAGAACAGGAAAGTAAAGCAGCAGGCAACAGAACAGAGCAGGATGTTTGATCCCAAGAGCTGCCCCAACTCCCCAGTCTTTCACTTCTTGCCAGGCTGTCTTACCTTCCTCTTGGGGCAAAGTCAGTATTTCAGGGAGTGGTGGTGGTGGGGTATGGGGTGTAAGAGCAGAAATGAACAAGTGCTTCAGATTGAACAAATTGATTTCTACATCCAGCAATTGCATCCTTGTTTTATCTTTGGCTTTTTGGGTTGGGGTTTTTTTTGACCAGAGGTCATCAATAACCTTGGCAGGACAGACCAAAATCAGATCCCAAGGATGCCTCCCTGTTGCATGTAACGGAGTTAAGTGCCTTCCTAGTCGCTCTTCTCCATGCACAGCAGGATTGTGAATCAGTTCTAGTTTCTGTTACCCTAATGGTAAACTAAGTGTCTTGTTTTATATCATTTACTTAAAATACTACTGTCAAGCAAAGACAAAAATTTTATGGTCTGTGCTCTACATCCATTGCTCTTCAACAACTACATCTGTAATTCTAAGTTGGTCCATCTGTTGGACCATTAGTTATGAGAAAAGATATGCCCACAAACCCTCTTCTTCCCTTACACCTACTAGCCTATTACAGAACTGTCTGCAGTACTATTTTTTAAATTTTTTTAAATTAAAAAAAAAAACCCAAACATTTTTGTTTTTAGCCTCCTATTACAATGATTAGAGTGGCGTGGGTTTTTCTGTATTCTACAAAGGCAATCAGGAAACCCCCACATTTTAACCATGGCACCGACTACCTTGAATTCTATGTGCAAACTGGTTTTTTTTTGCTTTTTGTTGCTGGTTGTTGAGTCGTGGGGTTTTTTAACTAAACCAAGAGGAAACAAAGAGAATACCTTTCCCTACAAAGCTATGATGATTTAGTTAGACTGTGTCAGACGTGACAGAGGCCTACACACATTATTGATAAAGGACCATGTGCATTCAGCTATTCAAAATCTATGGTGTCCGATATGATTTCATTTCAAATCCACAACAGTTTTGCTTTTATTAGCTGTTAGGAAACACTGTCTTTACCACCTCTGCCAATAATCTGCTGTATGACTGTAGATTAACTATTCTGTTGGTCTCCTTTTTCTCCTGCCCAAAATTCAGGCCACCCCCTTCCAAGTTTGTTCATTCAAAGATTCTGCACCAAAGAACAAACCAAAATTGTTTGCAATAGTTAGGACAGCTGGCTTTATAAGACTGACTAGAACTGATAGACCAACTGACTGGGACCAACACTACCCTAGTCTGTCTGGTAAATGTACATCATATTCTTTATACTAAATTGTTCCAGTTATCAGAGATTAACAAGATAAGGAACTTGAAATTCCAGAGACTTACCCGTGTCATTGCCAATACAGTCTATTATCAGGCATACTCCTAAAGGTTGACTTTGCATTCTGTACTGATCATCAAACACCTGAGGAACATGAAGGACAAATTCTGAGTTAATATGTCATTCTCTTAACTTACAGACTTGATTCTTTTCTCAAATATAACCACCTCAGACCTATTCAATTATGAAAAAAACAACAGAATGTAGAGTAGCTAGGTGAAGTCTGTCTACTGGTATGTAGTATGTCATATCTGCACAACAGAAACAAAACCAAAAAATCAGAATACATGGACTAATGACTTTTTTCTCCCTATTTCTAGTACAGGTTTAATTTTTGCATCCTTGTTATGCAATCTTACTACCATAATGATCCTTTAAACAAAGGCTAAGACTGTACCAGAAATGAGAAGCAAGTTTGAGACTGAACCTCAACTCTGGACAGATATTCAAATGTGTAAAAAAACCCCTCAAAACAAAAGCAAAGAAAGCAGTTTTATGGGGTGAAGGGGCTTTTTAAAGACCTGGACTATGACAGCAATGATCCTTCTATAGTACTTCCAAACTGATTTCTTTATGTGTAACTGCAGCTGAGATGTTGGGAGCTACAAGCTTCATATTGCCAACACAATAAATGTAGAGAAGTGTGTTCTTCAGGTGAGCAAGCAAGCACTGCCCATCAGAACATTTAATTCTTTTGTTTAATGGAACAACCTCCTTGTTCCTAAATAATCTGTAATGACTTTATCACAATTCCTCTCCCCTTCAAAAAGATTACAATTAATTGGCTATAGGTAACTCCCTGGTTCCTGGCCTATAGGGGAGCTTGTGTCCATTCTTATTATTAATACCCAAAGCATGTCTGTCTTCTACCTGAAGAGTCAGGGACAGGAAGAGAATAAAGGACAAAATTTACTGCATGCAAAGAAACCCCACAATTTCTAATGCCAATGACAAGAGGTCTGACTTCCAACAGGTTTTGACTTAGCCTCCACCAATAAATACACAAGTTCGCCGTGTACACCACATGCATGTGCATTTTGCACACTGCTGCTTCCGAGTTACAGCAGATATTTTATATTAAAAATATGTTCTTCAAAAGTAATTCATAGAACCTGTTTATGGCTGAGGAAGATATGGACATACACACTGTTCTGTTTGCATGCAACTACAGGAAATCTCAAAACGAAACACAAAGATAACTAAGGTAAATACCTGCAGAAGGTTTTTTTATATTTACACGCATACATAAGCACAAGCACATACCTTATGGGACACTGATCCTGATTCCTGAACGGACATGTGGACTGGTTCTGCTGCAGTAAAAACACACAGAAGTAATCTTGAATGTAGGAACCAGTGACATTTCTCTGATGCCAGATCAGTTAAAGAGGAACCGCTCCAGTTCAACCAAGTTCTTACTCACCTGGACATCTTAGTGTCTATGTATCCTATTGAAGTCCAAACCCCCCCCCCCCCAAATTTTCACCTCTAAAATGATATTTGGATTGCATTCTACATTGATTGTGACTAGAATAAACAAACAATCTCTCCTACGCTGACAGAATTCAGCCATCTACTCTTTTAAAAATCACCACATGTGAGAGTTATTTTGGGTTTCTAGAAAGAACACAACACACATGGTAATAACCTGGTACTCACTGGACAACTTCCTCATTGACCTGGTGGCAAGTTCACCACTGAACTGACAAAGGAACTTCCCTTGCAAGACTTAATGGGCACAGCTGCACTACATGGGCCTCCAGAGCCAGCTAGTCAACCATTTCCATGATTTTATTAATAAACTATTTATTCTGTTTATAAGTTGTGACAGTGGAAGCCCCCAAAAATTTCAATAAAGCTTTAAGATCTGGCAGCACAAGCAAAGCAAATACAACAGCAAACAATACGCCAATGCTCAGTTTTCAGAAGTACCAAATACTCTCTGCTCCTGGTGCTAACAGCTGGATTAGACAAACACAACTATCAAACAACAGTCCTTTTGATATAATGAAATTCATCATTTGGCTCTTTTAGATTATCAACACTCAGAGAAAATGCTCTTACCCAGAGTAAGACTTTGTCCATTTTGTGAGTTTTCTTTGTTCACATTCTGGATCTAAAATGAAGAAAAAGGTCTATTTTCCCCTCTCTCCTTCCAGAATTAATAATCATGTGTTCCAAAATACAACACAACAGTATTTTTCTTCCTCTATAAAAAGGATTACATATTTTAGATGTACATCTATCAGCTAATTAAATTAGAAAATAACAAGTAAAACAAGAATCCTGCCTAAACCACAAACACAGAAAACTCAAAACTATTCCTCCTCAGAAAAAAATTACCAGCTTGCCACGAACAGCAAAGAACAGCTTATTCCCTAATGGAGTAAAACAAAAAACCTCTGAAGATGTAAATTTTATTTCCTATAGAGTAGCAGGAAGGAACTTTCACTGAATTAAAAAGGAATTTTTAACAATATTAACATAATATGGAAACTTGATGCAAACTCTTTCCTATCAGTAGTCCGGAAAACAAAGCTCTTGCAATTTGTTTTAACTAACAAAGCCACACCACCAGTGTCTTGTATGGAAGCTTTATACACACATATTTACCGAACACGTGACAGAAATAATTTAATCAAATTCATTTAGCAAGGCTAAAAACTTTAAGTAAGTTCATACTATTACAATATCAGACCTAACCCAAATATAGAGAATACTGCATGCAGTAGGATTTGATGGACCTTTCACATACTGAAATATCTTTGTTAAAATGAGATTAAAACAAACCGCACAAGAAAACCCCACAACTGAAAAGCTCTCCTTAAAAAGCCATAACCTTCAGCTGCCAAAGTTAGAAAGCTACTTTTGCTGCAAAGTCCAGAACTACAAACAACAAAGATGTTTTCCAAAGAACAGTCAAAGCAAGTCTGTTCACTTCCCAGAGTAGCAGAAAGTACTTTGGAGATACAGAATTTGTATGTTCTTTAAAGGGGATTTCTCTAAGTCAGAAGATTTAAACCAGACCCTAAACCTAGCAAGTAACAAGAATAAGAGAAATAAACCAAGTAGTATTTTACTTATTAGCGATCTCTCATTCCTTAAGCTCTGCAAAGATGAATCCCCTTTCAATGTCTGGTGATATTTAGAAATAAAGGATCTGTCTGATTTATTGTATACTTACCCCTGAACTATAAGGAGGATCAATCAGAGTGAGATTAGGGAGAGATGCCTGAAGTGCATTTACATATACTGGCTGAGTATGAACGGAGGGCATTAAAGCTGAAAATTTAACAGAAACACACAGAGAAATACACCATGATGTATCAACAGTTTAAAAACCTAAATCTGTAAAGCATGCAAATTCTCAAACTTGTAACTCAATTTTATCTTCAGTAAAAGCATATCTGATCCTTGCTATAAAGAGTAACTGGTGCAAAAATAGCATCTTACCTTCATGTTTGTACTTCTGAATCTTCCTGATCAGGTCTATCCTGTGAATATTCTGAAAACAATTTTCTATCAAATCCAGTTGATTAGGAGTCACCAAATTTAGTTTCTCCAGGTCAACCACAAGAGCTAGAAAACTCTAGAATAGCAACAGAAAACCAAGCTGTCATATCAGTAATTTCTTCTCCATCAGTAACAAAGCAATCCAGAAAATAATGTGGGGAGGTCATAAAGCAATATTTCGTATGATTATTGGTTTGAGATCCTTCATATATGAACTTTCAGATCAGTAATACTGAAGATATATTTTTTTAATTGCTTCTGCTTGTGAGGTTCATGCCAATACCATTCACTACAGCAAGTCTTCACAGTTCCCTCTCACTGTTTCTCATCCTTCTTTCCTTGAATTAGAAAACAAAAGTTGAAATAGAAGCCACTACTCCTTCTCTCTGACTTCTGTCTACTCCTGCCTCACTACCCCTTGCAGTACTGTCTCCCCTCTTTTGCTGTCTAGCTACTTCCCTTTTTACTTTAATCTCTTATTGCTCCAGAGAAGACCAGCAGACAAACATACCTTATCTTTTGCCATTTTCATACGAGGTGCATAATCTCTGAGTAGAAAAACAAGAGAACCCACTTCTTCTTTTTCCAGATTCTCATTAATCTCTACCATTAGTACCCTGAAATAAAACTGAGATGTTTCTGAAGGATTGGCTTTCAGCAAAATCCCACTCTTGCCCAACAACCCATCTCCCATGTTCCAGTCTTAATGTACCATCCCCAAATAAACAACAGGAAAAACACCTACCCTGCTCCAAGATCCAATTACAAAATACCTACTTCTTCCTAATCAGCACCTGTGTTACTCAGACTGGCCATGTAATAACCACTGCTAGGAAAACAGAAGTCTCCTTAATATTTCTATAGAGATGAAGTGAGAGAATGAGACAGAAAATCCATCTAACTTTTTTACCTAGTTGTTACAGGGGTTTTATTTCAGTGAGAAGTTAACACTGGGAAATCTTTCATATCAGTAAATGTATTTCTTTCTGAAGACTCTCAAAGAAAATAACTGGAGCTTCTTAATTTAAGCCTCTTAAAACTACAAAGGGAAAAGTAGTAAGGGGCAGGTCCTCTGAGAAAAGCTATACCACAAGGCTACGTGCCCAAAGCAAACTAGGAAAGAAAGTATCTCTAACTAATGTTCCTCTAAAATGTCATTTCTATCTGCTAATCTAGAACTGTACAAACATCACTGGTTTTAAGGATTAACATACACAAACTCCTTAAAGACAGATGCTTCTAATGCCATGACATGGAAGAAGCTAAGTCTTATTTTAGGGACTAAACTAGACATATTCTTCTCACTGTAACTCAAGACAATGCCATTTTCTGCTTTCCTTTTACCTTCAAGGCCCATTTAAGAAAGCAACAAAACCCCTCCCAAAAAAACCAAAACCAACCCGCACCCATTTTGAACAAAACAGAGTAGCCATGAAATCTGAAATAGACATATTACCTGTAATCAGGGACAAATCTGAGACTCCTCGCAAGGTTAGCTTCCACTGTTCCTTTCTCAGTCTTCAAAATCCTCCTCAGCAAGTCAAACCTCTTAACTCTGTACAACAGCTCAGACAAGCCAAGGAAAGACAACTTCTCCCTCTCATTCAAAGCCACCAAGACCTCTCTAAGGTTGCCAGTGGCCAAATCAGGAGCAAGGTCTCGGCATAGGAAAACCATCATCTCTTCTTCTTCTTTATCCAATTCTTGTTCAATCTGGTAAATAAGGGCAGCTGGCACTTGGCACCTGGTCATCACTTTGTTGCTGTGCCTTAAAAATTGCCAGCCTACTGTTTTTTAAACAGAAAGCCAACACAACATGAAGCCCGTGTCTATCACAGCACTTTTCTGGCGTTCATTCTTAACTAGATGCATTTTTATATAAGCAGTTCTGTGGGAAAGAATTAAAAGGTACTAAATCAGTGATCTGCTGCACAAGTTCACAGTTAACTCTCCTATCTGATATACCTCACTCACAACTAAAACACTAATGTAGTCTACACATACCTGCTGTTCTCATGGGGTTCTCCCAGCTGTTCATTATAGAACAAAAAGTACTTGGTAGGTCATACTGATATGAAAAAAATGAAGTTCTTTTTAAAGTAAAATTACCTTAACACAAGTCTGTAAATTCCGTGGGAAGTGAAACAAAAGTCATCAGCTTGCTGATGAGTAATATTTCAAGTGCTTCTGGAAGTAAGAGTTAAATTCCACAGCAATTTCAGTCTAAAGATCATACCTCTTCCCAGCAGCCCTCCACCCCTCTGCTCACCACCACCTTTTCTCCCCTAGAAGTCTCAAGGTATTTTTCAGGAAGAGTTTTGGGGGTTAAGTAGCAGCGTAGCACATTGTAGACAAAACAATTAACTCACACACACCCCCTATAAAACCAGTGCTATCAGGCAGGCACTTTGCCTTAAATGCAGTCAAAATAAATATTCACAATATGTAATATTTTAAAATGTTAATTATCTATAAATTCAGGAATGTGTGGATTTTCTTACTTACTAACATAATTTAAAGTGATTCCAATCTGAATGAGTTATTGGAGTTTTAAAGATTCCCAACACACACTCTCCATGCGCAAAAACACTGAAGAACCACACAAACAAAAATTTCCAGCCTTAAGTATGCAAACTGTTTAACTCTGAAGGTACAGATAAGCCAAAGACTGCCCTTTTTTCATGTGACATTCATGTTTCACCATACTGAAAACTGAAATAAAAATTCAAACCTAGGAAAAACCCTACCCTTTTGATTAACAAAATAAGTAGGGTGCTATGCTCAATTTCCACTGCCACCAATATCGAAATTCAATCTAACCTTCTCTGATCCCAATTACCTACATGGAGAAAGGTGAAATGAGCAGCCTCAAGACAAATCTTAGCCTCTCAGCCCTTTTACAAGGAATGCAGTCACTATACTGCATAGCTATGTTTAAACCATTCTGAAAAGCAAACGCCAATTTGACTTCAAAGCCTCATACACTGAAAGATTCTAGCATCTGGATAACATTGTTTAAAGCATTTTCTGCCTTTGTTACACATTCCTGAAGTTACAATCAACAATGTCACACAGTGTCCATGCATTAAGGAGAGAAGATAAACTCATCTACAAGCTTCTCCATCCGCCCCCCCATTCCAATGCTGTTTAAATTTAAAATAACTCTATACATCCACCTGCCTTTCCTCAGAAAGGGAGTAAAAGTTGGATTTGATTAAATCCATGGATTGGGTTCCAACGCCGACTAAAACAGAGCTATCAAATTTAAATTCCTAAGGCAAAGTCTCCTTTATCTACATCTATCCCAGTGAGCCCTATTTTCTATGGTGTCAAAGACTGCAGTGGCTTTCTCCTCACAATGGCAAGTCATCAGTCTTAAAAAAAAAAACAACAAAAACCCAAGCACTGTTAATCTTACTGATAGTATCTGAATCACTAGGGCGTTAGAACACAAGTAGCTGCTATGACCTCAATGTCCCACCTTCAGAAGAAAAATAGAAGGGGGAGGTAAGGAAGGGCAAGCTGTAAAGTATCATAAAGCCACCACATTAGAAGATGCAAGCATTACTCAAGTACTCCTGCACTTCCATACCACAGTGTAAATGATACCTAATGTATATGCCACAGAATCCTCAAAATGGCACTGAGGCCACTTTGGCTCATTTTCAGAAGCACAGAGCACTCAACAGTTCTAAACAGACTATGCTAAATACCTAAAGAAAACACACAATTATAATACTCCTGCTACAGCACACAACCAGAAAAAAGCAAAGCCAGTCCTCTCTGATACAGTTCTGTTCTTCAGAACCCAAAAGGGTCAGGCACAAACACGTTTTTTTCTCTTATCACATCACACCATTTAGGAACTTCAGAGAATTAAATGCACTGTTTGCTCTAAATACAACAGCATTTAACCCTAATGTAAATAGTACAATAGCAAAGAAACTCACAAACAGAAATGAAACATCAGTAGAAGCTGCTTCTTTCAAAGAGCTGGGACCACAGTATTTTTAATACAGCAAGCTGACAAGTTTTGTTTCCAACAAAAACAAACTGGGTAGGCAAAATACTTGTTCTTTTGAACCTGTTCTAGTTCACACATGGACTTGTAATACTACCACTTGTACAGCTTGGGTGGAAGGGGCAGGGTGGGAAAATGTTCAGGCCTCTAATAAGCAGAGGAACACTTCATGAACTGGAATGCATTTTCTACTGTTTTCTATCAAGAGGAAAAGCATATTTATTGCAAACTTCTTATTTGCAATCTAGCATCAAACATTAGGAAGAATTCTGCAGAAAGACAAAAACTTTTCCTGAATAATGCAGTCAAGAAGGAGGCACAAAACGCTGTCTCGTATGACAACACTTCCCAGGTACACACCAATGGGACTTTCAAAAGAGCTTGAGGAAGTCATATTTATGACTCACTCTAAAGGGAGATGGGAATTTAACAGCTTTTGGCCATTTTCAGAAATTTCAGATAAACTTTTTTTTTTTTTAAACTACTTTAGTTGATTTTTATGTTAACTTTTAAAACTAGTTTAAAAAAAAAAAAAGCTATGCGTGTGTGATAGGGAGGAATCTCCTACAGAGGTAACATTTGAGACACGCAAAATTACTATTTATACGTTATCTTAAAAATAATCTGCCTTTAAAAAACACATACAAATTATTTATTTTGCGAACTTCCTTATATAACATAAAACACACATTCATTATAAAAAAATGCTGATCAATACTTCCAGTGCTGAAACTCCCTTACCTGTATGCAAGTCTGTCCACAAGAACATTGGAAGACTGGCATCTGACCATTGCTAAATCACTGATCCAGATCCAGTACACACTGGTTCCATCCAGCATTTTCCGATGATGGTCCATAGGCAAAGCTGATTACATCAGCTTGTTTTCTGTTGGACAAATAACAACATCACAAATTACTACTGGGGGCTACTTCCTAATTTGGGGGCGGGGGGGGGAAGGAAAAATGACCTAGGATCTATGCATTCTTCTGTATGATTCCACTTCCACTGGTCTACTGAACCAGGAATGATGGTCCAAATTAAAGGAAAAACAACTGTGCACATATAGTGATGTCAGTAACATTCATTCCCCCAGAGTGAATGAGTAAGAGCAACATGAAGTAAGTATTCAGTATAAACTAAAACAGTTTATAACTTTGCATCCAAAAACTATGTCACTGTATTTTGATAGCAGGAAATGTCACGCTGCTAGTGCAAGCCCGATACATTCCCATCTGCATACATCTGAGCCAGATCCACTTCACTATGAAAGGTGAATGGCATCATACTTCACCCTTTCACCTCATATGACCAGTTTTGCAAACATCATACAGTTATCATAGCTGCAACAATTAAAAAAAAAAAAAAAAAGAGAAAACCTGTGACAAGGTAAAACTCAGCAGCCTGGCTTTCATTTTAGGTTACCTGGGCCCTGCAAGGAAAAGTTACTGAATATGATTTCTTTACAAGGAAGGAAAGAAACACAGATTATCTTCTTCAGAGGAAAGAAAAAGGTTCACAGTCATCAGAGATGAAACTGCCCCAATAGTTTGTGCGTTCACATGCATGTGCAATTTGCCAGTATTGCTGCAAGAAAACACTCAAGATTTTCCTCTTCAGTTCAGTGTTTCATGCATTGAGTAAAGATTTCAATGCAAAGCTTAAGGAGCATGAAGATGGTTGAAAAAAAGAAACCTAAAGTGCTACACATTCTCATTTACAATCCCGATTTAGAAGAAACCCAGAATTATTCCAAGTAGGTGAAGTCTAACACGATAACCACCACTGACAGGTGAAAGGATACTGCAAGATCACCTCAGTAACATTCAATGCAGAGCAAGAGAAAGGGGCAGGCCCACACACAAACAATGATATCTCTTTTCCTCCCGCATTCAAAGAACAAGAAAAACCCCTGGCATGCTGAGGGAAAGTGACTGGTGAGGGGAGAATTTTCTGAAAGTCTGGCTATTTTAGTTCACTATCACCCCAAATTTTCACAGAGGAAGGGCTCTTCTGGGAAATAGTTTTAGGGTCTCTGGTAAGAAAATCACCAATTCTAGGGTGACTCATCTGTCCTCCTGTCCCCAAAATACACTGGAAAGAAAACACATGTCAAGCAGATAGTACCAAAGTGAGTGCATTTAAATACAAGTTTCTGGGTTTATTTAACTTTCAGATTATACTGAACAAACTAAGATTTTAAAGCTGGTGAAATTTGTCACATACTGCACAGGAAAACCACCTCTATCACAGGCATTTTTGTCTAAGTCTGCCCTGACTTTCAACCCCAGGTAATTACACTGTAAGCAAGGTTCACAAAAAGAATATTTTTTTTTAAGGTAAACACCTGAGAATATCAGCAAGCATATTTATTCCAGACCACATATCATCTCCATTCTACACTCAAACAGGTAGAAAAACATCTGTATGTTCATTAGCTTCTGCGAAGCTAATAAAATGGATTATACTCCTATTTTTTAACTATTTCACACCACCCCCAGTCCATACAGAACACAACCAAAATCAGGGATAGATCCCCCCCTTTTCCTTCCCCAAGGAGCAAGAAATAACAACATACTAAAAATCCACACACAATGACGCACAAGGCTCCAGTTAACTCCTTGCTGGCAGTTAACAGGTGGAAACTGGTATGCGCCTACAAGGCTCAAGTGATTTTACTCTCCATTGTTTAATACCATGCATGAAACCTTGTTCCCATGATTGCAACACAAACGTTGCACAATATACAAATACCAATGTGATTAACAAGGTAAAAGAGAAGTGTCCCGTATTAAAAATGTTAAGTCAACATATGAGGACTCACATTAAGAGGGAAGATATTTCAATAGAAGCAAGGAAACATTTCACGCTCCAGACATGGTCTACAATTAGTGTCTGTCATTCCTGACAGAATTTGTTTCTTTAACGTTTCACAACAATCTCTGCAGCAGCAAAACCAGGATATAACATCAGTGGGTGTAATCTGATTTGGAATATGATATTTGTTTCACAAGATCAGCTCACGTGGAAGCCCCTGCGCTAAAGGGAGAGAGTTAGGTAGGTTACTTTGCTACAGGAGGCACTAGCTGCCTTTTGTGCTTCCTCTGCTCTGCTTTGCTTGAAGAGGTAGAGGTGGTGAAACCAGAGGTAACTGCATTTTGAGTCTGTATCATCTGGCATTTTCCAAAGTGCTGAATTACTTGGAGCATGCTCCAGAATTTTCACGCTTCCCTATAAAAGAAAGAGGATTTGGTACGAAATACTTAGGGAAAACAGAGAAATCCCTCAATAACTTACACATTCCTCATTACCGTATTAGGCTTAAATAGTTCGTTCTCGGTGTAAACTAGTAGCGACCACGCTAATTTTTTAGAGACGCACGAATTTCACACCCCAGTCCTCCTAATACAATAAACCAAACTACAACTGGTTTTACCGTAGGGAATTTATGTAGATTTCCATACAATTAACCACGCCATTTTAAATCACACTCGGAAAACGAAGCACGAGGAACCTCCGCGCTGCAAGATAAAATAGTTTCGGGCGGACGGGCTGCGTCGGGTTCCGTTCCTCCTCACGAGGAAGGTCAAGCTCAGGCGCCAGCAGCGCCGGACGCGCCGGCTCTCCGCCCCCGGCGAGGACCGGGCCTAGACAGGGAAGACGACTCGGTCCCGGCGCACGGAGTGTTGGGGCACCTATACTGAAGGCGCAGGCTGGGAAGAGAGGCGTGAGGGAAAGGAAGAAGAAAAAGTGTAACGCACCGTGAACGTCTCATCTACAGCAGCAGGGCCACGTCCGGCGCTGGGAGCGGGGCGGAAAGGGGGTGGTACCGGCCTGGCAACAGGCTCCGGGCGTGGTTTCGAGTATCGCTTCTTCTTCTCTTTCCGTTTGTAAGACGCGCGGAGCGCTTTGCGCTCGTAGCTCTTACAGCTATCAGAGCAACCTGAGCCGCCTCTACGTGTCGGCAGCAGCGCTGTTCAAGGCAGACGTCTTCCCTCGCTGAAGGACGAGGGAACTGGCCGCCTTACCATCGCTGCATCTGCCGAGCCACGTTCGCTAACCCTCACGATTTTATCGTGAGTCCGGCCGTTAGGTGTTTGGGGTGAGGCGAGGGAAGCATTATGCTTTGCGTGTTGTTTTACAGTCTATTTCCGGAGGTGAAACTCGCAAGCGGCGCGAGCAAGGCTGCCCCGGTCCCTGCCTCATAAGATGGCGGTGGGGCTGTGGCGGAAGGGACGTCTCCTCCCGCGCGCCGCTTCCCGCTGCTGCCTCTGGCTGTCGGTTGCGTACGAAATGGCTTCCGACTCGCCGGGGTGCTGGCAGCGCCGTGAGGAGAAGGGGCCGATAGCAGGGTGGGCTTCAGTTCAGTGCGTGCGTAGATGTTTACGGGACTCTGCATTTTTACTGGCTGCTGGTATGAGGGCAGACGAAGGAACTTTGTGTTGTCCTCGGTAGCCGTTCAGTGTTAACAGACCGTTGATCAGTGAGCAGTTACAGGCTCGGGGTTGGTGCGGGCCTGTGTTTTGGTGGGAGCTTGTACAGAAGTAAGCCCTTGGTTCGCGTCTTGCTCTATCGCTGGGTTTGTTCATAGTGAGGATAATGTTGTACAGGTGTGTGAAACTTGCATGCTTCCCGTTATTGTATAATCTTCGATAAATTTTAAGTAATGCCTTGTCCCTGTAAACTGGGTGTTGTCATTCCCTTGCTATAATCCCAGCAACTTTCATGAATGACTTGTTCTGAGGTGCTGGTTATGGTGGATGGACCTGCTTTCTTGAAGGCCTAAAATCTAAAATACTGGGATGTTTTATCTGCTGAAATAGACAAAAGCCACCTCCATGTGTGGTGAAATTAAGACACATTATATTTAACTCCCAGCTCAATGGATTTCAAAGCATTTACAATACAGTCAGTTTTTATGCTGCTAAAAATACAGGAGTGGAAGCACAGTACTCTAGGATAGCACGCTGTTGTGCAGAGTCACACTCGCTTTGGAACTGCAGGGAACATGGAGGCAGAAAGTCATCACCCAGACTAGAATTTTGTGAAGTACCAAGCAACTGCGCTGTTCTGAAAAAATACCAGGGTTCTTACTGAAATTGTATGATCAGGCTCTCACTTTAAAATCAGTCATTCAAGGGTATCGCGGTGTCGCTGCTATTAAGACATAGCATTGGATCAGTGCTGATTCAAAAGGAAACCAGCTGCCTGTTGTGAATTAATATGCACACTTGGACCATGGCTCTGTTCTGTACAAACACCTAAAGACTTGTACAGGCTAATAGAGATTTTAAGGAGATGGTATGGCTGCAGGCTTATGAAAGAATGGGGTTTTTTTTTTTCGAAAATGATTCTATGAATGATCTACCAATTTAACACTGTCATTACTTAAGCTTCCAAAATACTCTTTTGTTTACTTACTCCACTTTTCCGTAATTTATCTAATTTTTATATTCTTATTAAAGAGTTTTCACATTTGTATGGTTGCATTAATGAGTTGTATGCAAGTTTTTTTCATTCCCCCCCCCTTTTTGAAGTTAAAATACTACTTTGTCTTCATTGATACGTTGTCATGTAAACTGGAACTGTAAATCAGTGTAAATATAGCACATAGGGCATAACACTTAAGATCAGATACGACTGAAAAGAGCTGGTCCTATATATTTCAATTTAGCAGGCTTTGGGTATAAATCTCCAGCTTGGACATACTTCTTTTCATTTGTTTTCATAACAGGTTTGATCTATTTAATTTTGTAGAGTTATGTAAAACAAAAAAAATCTTTTAAGGATTTATGCCTCCTAAAATACTATGAACTTGTATTTATGCTGTATGTTTCAAAATCAGACTTGGTATGGTCTGTGTGAGTGCATTCTATCTGTATATATAAATGGTGTCACGAGTTTAATTAGTTACATCTTGGTGTTGCTTTTATTATTATTATTTTTTAAATGGCTAAGTCACTAAGGGAAGAGACCATTTTTGAGAGTTTTTCTCCTCCAGTGGAACAATGGTAAAATGATTATTTGACTTCAGATTTCCAGATTCCTATTGGCCTGCAGCTGGGAGTAGAGAACATACAGAGCATCTGTGAAATTAGTGCCCTGTCATACATGTAAAACAGTTTGAATCAGTCCCTGAGTGTTTTGATACCCATGATGAAATCAAGAAACTCAATTGGAAGACAAACAGGGGTCCTATGCACGCTCCTTGTAAAACCCCTTGAAGCAAACATTCTTAACTTCAGTTAGCTGCATGTAAAAAATGCATTGATGTAAAAAGCCTATCTAATAAACGCTGATCTGGCAAAGACCTAATTGCAGGATAGAAGCTCCTAGTTTGAGAGCTCAAAAAAGAGGCTTTTTGTCAGAAGGTTTTCAGGAGAGATTTCAAGGCAAGCTAAAAACACAAACTCACAGTTATAATCTGCTATTTAAACTGGAACTGCCTCACATCATGAGAACAGCTATTCCATTATGGATACGTGGGACCTTAAAGATAAGAAACTTACAAGAGAATAGTATCACAATAGCCTGGAAAGATACGGTGTACTGATCCCAGAACGGAGTTTGCACCGAAGTAAAGGTCAATCGGTGGGCGCAGTGAAGAATACTACAAGTCTTCATCTGAAGACCCTGACTACTGCCCAAATACCACCAGGGAATACAACTGTGACTGCGCATGCGGACCATACATTTGCATATGTTAATGATCTCAGGAAATCTCATATATATGTAAATGAGTTCTCAGAAATCTTGTGAATATGTATATCCTTATGGTATATAGTCTTTAGAAGTTTGCCAGATTGTGGGAGCACTTAGAGTGGAAAATCCCCAGTGCGACCCCAGCGCTGCTAATAAACAATACCTGCTTAACAGTATCATCAAAGTGATGTTGAGTCACATTTTTGTTTCAGTATTGGCAAAACCAACAGATAAATCACAAGTATCTTTCCAGGTGAACAGATCTTTGACTGCTGGTGGAGATGGGATTTCCACCTGGATTTCAGAAAATGGAGCATCATCAGTTCTGTTTTTCAGAGCTTAAGATACACAGAGCACTGTGGTGTTACAGTCACGTGTGTTCCTCACCTGCCAGTGCCGCTGCTGTTTGTGACCCTGTTGTTTGCACTGTAAAATAGCTGTGCTGGTAGAAAGGGTGTTTTAACATAGGGACAGCCATTGCTATGGTTATGGTGAAGTCAGATTTGGTACTTTATTTTAATACACAGGAAATACTCCACCCCCAGGCAGGATTAGTATTAGACTACCTGTGAAATAAAAATCTTTTTAGTATTGTATATATGATGAGACATTTTTATATTCCACAATATTGGCAAAATATGTTTATCATAAATTAAGGCAGTTGTTTAGGGCAGTGGCTGCCATCTGGCTATTTAGCTATTGAATGATACTACCTTAATTCATAAATTAATGAATTTTGCCTAAACTAGTCCAGTGTAACAGTGAATATGCCCAGTATATTTGCTTATGTAGAATGTTGGTAGGGCTGATGCTTATGATCATCCCTATACAGGGCAGCACTTATGCATTAATTTGATTTTTAAATCTTTAAAGTAGAGCCAGTGTGGAAATTAAATTTAATTGAGATTACTTGCTTGCATGTAACTTCTGGAAACTGGCTGAAAGTAGAAGACACAACATTTTGATTGTCTTAATGTTCTCCATATACAATAAAGTCTTGGTAAACAAAGTGATCTGTTTTTAAAAGTCATTGAGGAATGCAGCAGCCAAACTACCTTTGTATGTATTTTGCATTGGTCTAAATAAGCAACATACCAAGGTTATGTATGCTTAAAATATGAATACAGTAACTTTTAAATCTGTGTTCATCTGCTAGTCCTTGAAAATAAAATAATGTATGAATATCCCTTCAGCTAGTGTTAATTTTCTTAGTAGCTGCTGCAGTGCTGTGTTTTGGGTTTAGTACGAGATTAATGTTGATAACACACTGTTTTAGTTGTTGCCAAGTAGTGCTTACTCTAAGTCAAGGACTCTTCAGCTTCCCATGCTGGGCCAGTGAGGAGATGCACAAGAAGCCGGGATGGAGTGAAGGCAGGACAGAGTAAGGCCAGGACAGCTGACCCGAACTAGCCGAAGGGCTGTTCCATGCCACAGAACATCGTGCTGGGTATATAAACAGGGTTAGGGGGGAGTTGGCTGGGAGGGGCTGATCGCTGGGGGTGAGCAACTGTCTTGTGCATCACTTGGGGTTCTTTCCCTCTGGGTTTTATTCCTCTTTCTCTTCATTACGATTGTTGTTGTTACTATTTTTTTTTATTTGTATCTATTTTATTATTAAACTGTTCTTATCTCAACCCACAAGTTTCACCTTGTTCCTGAGCCTCCTCCCCACTGGGGCAGGAGCAGGCAAAGTGGGCAGCTGCGTGGTACTTTGTTGCTGGCTGGAGTTAAACCACAATGTGTACATACAGAAGAACAAGGAAACAAACTTCCAACAGGAAACTGAATGGGATAGGAACTACTGCTTAAAAGTTTTTGGTGTTTTGGTTTGGTTGGGGTTTTTTTAAGGCTTATGCTTCTGGGACAGCTGCAACAGAGTTGGAGCTGAGGGGTGGGGAGGGAGGAAGGAGCAGCCTGCTGGCACACAAGTACCACACACTAAATTAAAATTACAGAGCAGCTAAAGTAAGAAGCAAGTATCTCAACTGCAGGATTCACCAATCCTGCATGTAATGCTAGCTGTGTTGTTTTTCTGAACAACCATCTAAAATTCAGTTATCCAAGAGGTTTACTCTTGGACCCAGATAGAAAACAGGCAGTGAATGCCAGCCTTTGAATATGTGCATTCTGGGCGGAGGGGCCCAAGGGACAGCACAGAAATGTTTTGTGCAACAGACCTTCTGCAGCAGGCTCTTGATTTTGCTTTTCAGGGAATGATGCAACTGGATAGGGATGCTTGAGAAAGAATTAGGCAAGAAAAGTTTAGGAGAAAAATGCTTGCCCTGTGAACAGTGCCTTGAGCAATGCCATACGGAGATGACAAACTCCATGGAACAGTACAGCTACACTCCCACAACGGATTGTTACTGGCTCTGAAAATAAAGCTGTTATAATCTCACTCCAAAAGGTTGTATATGAATATATATGTATATTATTTTAGATGTATTTTGGTAGGACCTTCAAGTTTTTTGTAAACCTGCAATTTGTGACCTGATTAATATTTAAACTTTCCAGTTTCTTCACTGTGGAAGTACACTTATGTAATTGCCTAGTGGCATTTACAGTTTCTCAATTGTCTAATTTTGTTTTTCTGTTTAGTGTCACAGATATCCTGTTGCTTGCACTGAAAAATGAGACAGCATACCCTCCTTAGCTTATGTCGCTAATGGTATATAAAATTTACAATAGGGTATTAGATCAATTCTAATCACTAGCACTGCAGAGGATGTACACTGCCAACAGGCCCTTTTCTACTATAGTCCTCAATCCAGAAGCTGTTAGATAATTTAAGGAAAAATTAGAAAATCTGAAACAAATTATTAGAAGAGACTATGGGCAAAAAATAAATAAATTGTACGACTACAAATTTACAACTCAGTACACTAGGACAAAGAAAAAAACGATTGTTCTTTCTCTTTTCATGTTACATTCAAGTATATTGGAAGTCATATTAGGATTAGGTAGTTATTGCTGAGTGAAACATTCTACTTTGCTAGTAAATGTGGCAGCAATGTACTTTTTAATTTGTGGATATTATGCAGCAGATTAATTTGGCAGACGCTATGCAACAAAATAATTAAATCTTCAATATGATTATAAACTTTGCTGTTTTCATACACTTTGGACCAGTTTTGGATACTTTTTAAAGCTGTAAGGTAATAGTTCTTTTTATTTAGAGATGCAAGAGTGAATAGTAACAAACCGTACTTTTAAGAATGACAAGTCATTCATTACCACTTACTAGCAAATAATAATTATCAAATGTGTAATTAATACAATTTCTCTTAAAAGCAACACACTTCACACTTTCATTTAATAGAATGTTGGCAGAGCTTGAAAAAGCTGGGCTGACAGGTTCCCCTGTTCTTTTAAGGATGGTACAGTAAAACCAAGAGCCTATGTCTGTCTTGTTTTTTTTCCCCCCCCCCCCCCAGACTGAAGTCAGGTAAATTGCTCTGGCTATGTGTTTTGATCCTTCCACAAAAGTATAATAAAATCAAAGAAACATGTTTTTGCCTGTGATAGACTTTAATATGCATGTAAGTACAGAGTGAGCAGGCTTATCTATGTTTCAGCTTACTAATTAGTAAGTAGTCATATTTGATCTTCAGTGATGGCCTCCATTCTTCTTTGGAGGAAATAGTGTGTATTCGATGCCAAGAGCTATGACAAAAGCTGCAAATCCCCACTTGAGTCCCCTAGTAAAGACTTCTGTTAAGGTGACAGGTTTTGCAAAGCCACCCATGTATCTCCAGGCTTCATTACTAGAAGAAAAACAAAACAAAAAGAATAAAACAAGATCAGCGGAGCCACTGTGATAAACATTAACAGGAATTTCTTGTTTGGGGAGGTGGGGGCAGGGGGAAGATGAAGGTATTTCAGCTAGATATACATTGAGACTGTAACATTTCTATCACTTCAGTATCATTTAAGTAACAGGAGTTGCCACAAGTGAAGTTTGTGATACTAACTCTAACCCTTTGTGTATATAATTTGAGACACAAGTAATACTAGGCAACAACATAACTATAGTAGCAGAATCACCTCCCCTAACCTATGTAATTGTTGTCTTCTGTTCACACTCTGAAACAAAATCAAAACCCGCTACCATATGCACGGGATGGAGTAACTACAAAGGCTAGTCACTGTGCTAGACAGTACCTAGCATAGTTAGATCTTAAAAGGGTAAGTTTTTCCAGCCATAGAAAACTCATCCCACTTTCTGTTTTACAATATGACATGTAACTATATTAGGGTCAGAAAAACCTACTAAAACCAATTAAAAAAAAAAAGCTGAGAGGATTGTGTTTAGCTAAAAATTTACAGAATATTTATATTGTTTTGCCTTACTGCTTTCAACCTATGTTATTAGTGAAATGTTAGCCATTGCTATAACTGACTGTATTTATGTGTAGCACAACCAGTGTAATCTCTACAGGTAGCTACAGTATGTTTCTTCAAAGAATTTAAAGTCCTTAAGAGAAGGAAAAAAAACATTTGCACAGAAATAAGCAATAAATTCAGAATCGTTATTTCAGGAGAAGATTTTTTTTTAAACCAGGAGGGGTGTCAGGTATTTATGTTTATAGATAATCCCCTTCTGCAGGTGGTTTCTGTGACTCACAATGAAGGCATATTGGCACAGAAAAGCATCTTCTAGATGCTAGTATAGGGTGCTAATTGATAAAAGCTTAGGTTTCCAAATACGACATCTCTCACACAACTTGAGCTGTATTGAATATGTACATTAATGTGCATTTGCTACAAAGGTGGAAAGCTGATCCCCTGTTAAAAGGAACTTAACACACCAAAGAGGGAAGCCCTAGAGAGGTTTAGTTTTTCAAGAATTCTAGTGCAAGGTATTAACAATGGAATCTTCTTCCTGGTTACTGAAGCAAATAACTTGATACTTTAATTTCTCCTTTGTTAAGAAAGACTGTCTTGATACTTGTTCTACGGAACTGAAGTATTACCTTACATAAAATTTTGAAAGTTCAGGAGGAATCATCTCATACTTAAAGAGCTTGGTTTTGTTCCTTATTTCAACTGCTCAAATAATTGGCTCAATCCCCTTCTTTCACCAGAAAATTAATTTTTTTCATCTAAGAGGGGCAAAAATTACTAAACAAGCTCTTTTCCAGTTTGCTGTTTTCCAGCACTACCTGAACTTGGAATTGTATGCACTAAAAGGTTAGTTTAAATTTGTGATATTAAACTGTGTCCTTTTTAAAAATGGGAATAAGCCTATTGCTTGCTGTAAACAATTTTGTCTGAAGCAAAGGGGAAAAACAAGAAAAGCTAACACGGCTTGCACTCCACAGAAACAGAAGCAAAATAAATGTGCCACAGGCCTGTAAAGTTTAACAGTAACGATAATCCTAAGGACTCATACGTCAAATGCTTCTTGTCATCATCAAAACTGTTTTACTCCATGCTTACAGCCTTAAAACTGCTTCAAAGGAGGGGAAAAAGTGCTGTGAAACCCAAAGCCACCTAGAGGTTATAGCACGTTAACAACTTTTTAACAGGTTACCTGTTTGCTCTTACATTTTTCTTGTAGTTATTTGAAGTAGAGCCTTTTCTATGAAGGCCTCTGGAACAGTTTCCTCATACAGCTTTTCCCTTACAGAAGAACCAGACTACACAGCACAAATCATTTAGCGTTTTTATTCCCCAAGATTAAAGACTACTTGAGCAAAGTATTACACAACTCACTATGTGGGAGAAATACTTTAAGCCCTGTTTTAACATCTGCCTAAATGATCCAGATTTGCTCTAGCTGAAGAAAGAGGTGGTGTTCTTCATTGTTGAGTGGGACAACTGAAGAGGTAAAAATCTGATCTTCCATTATGTCATTCACCTTATCTTCCATTATATCATTCACTGCTTAGCAAAATTAAATGCTCTGTTGAATCAAAATCCACATTGTATGCTAGTACATTTCTTCTTTTCAAGTAAAGGCCTCCTGTTGTATATGAGGAATGCTATTCCTACTCTCAAAGTCAATGTAAGTTCCAGCAACTTCAGCAAGATCTGAGCACACAATCTCTTCCCTGAGAAGGGATAGGCTTACTTATGTGTCAATTTGTAATATTACTTATGTGTTTTGGTGGATGAGGTATTGGTCATTCATGCTGAAACAGATCTGGCACAAACATCACAAAGTGCAAGAGTGCCTTACAAAATGCGAAGACTGGTCAAGGCAATGCAAGGCATGACCTCCATGCAAAAAAGTAAACAAAGACTTAACTGAAAATCTGTCTAGTATATTCCAGATGCATTTTCACTAGTTTCATTGAAGAAAGAATAATCTGCAATGACAAGGCCTGGTTGATGCTACAAGATGAGATATCCAGACTGTTTCTGAGGCTCTTGGACTTACCGAGCCCACGGATCCCTAAGACCCCGTTTAGCTAGCCTCTCTTGGACTTCCTCTAGTGGAGTACCCTCTATCTTCCATTGCCTGTAGTCAGGGAGTTCCATTTTGCCATGGCCATGTTCATTTCCATGCCCCATACCTACAGGAAAAGAGTTTTTTTATTTCTTGGACAGTATCAGCTTATTTTCACACACTTGCAGAGAACAATACCCTGTACAGGAAAAACAGGGAGGTTACAAGAGGTATTCCAGAGTACATAACACTTCACATGAAGCATCTTCTCCATTGTACACAGTACAATGCAGAACAAAGAGCTAAGAGACTTTGTGCTGCATTTCAGAAGCTGGTGATTAAGCACAACAGGCAAACCGTGCAGACTTAAGCATTACTGTGTTTTAAGTCACCACCACCATTACATTAAGGAGCAGTTACGTAATTTTTTTGTGCCAGAAAAGCAATTGTTTCCAATGTCTATAAATGCACTTTAACAACATCAGAGCCCGTCAACTTGCAGGCTTTTCAAAGTAGCTCAAAAAGCTCACAGTCCAGTTTTGAAATTTCTGATTTAGGTATGGCAGAACTATGATGACGAAGCTCTGAAGAAAAAAATGAAAAACAAAGACTTAGCTCCACAGCTCCTTTTAAGTTGCCTCCTATTCAGTCAAACATAACTGTAGTGATAAACAGGTACAAGGCAGATGAGTGGACAAGGAGATGCACCTTACTACTCATTTCATGAGGCTGGGAAACATAGGTGTTATTTAGATACACTCTTGAAAGAACTATGAAAATGTTAAGGTTCTTATTAAAAACAGTGATCAAGGCAGGCGGGAAGGCGAGCATTTTCAGTGAGATCAGGAGTGACTGGAAGAAAATCATGATGGCTTTTAATTCTCTATTTTCACAAAGCTGCTGAGACTTTGAGCCAAGTTTTCCCACTTTAACACATATCTGGTAGCAAAGAAGAGATTTAAAGTCCTTAACTTTTAGAAGAATTGACTGGAATGCAATGGTGCAAAGAACACAGCTTTGAAGCCTGTAACTCTGGAAGACCTCAAGCTGCAGAGGCCAGCAAAGAGGATTCTCTTGCAGAAGCAAACCTGAAGAACTCTAATGCGGTCATTACCCAAACCCACACCCCGGTCTACAGCCTTACCATAAAACCCCAAGGCCTCTCTCCTACCAATACTTACCTTCCTACAAGAAAGGCGCTTATGCGCACATGCACACTGGCGCCCGCGGGTCAGGACCAGCGGGCTGCCCTGCAGCACCAGCCGAGAACCCTCCGCCAGCGCGACCGGCAAAAAAAGGGCCGAAAGGGCACTCCGAGGCCGCGGGGAAGGCGGGGCGCGCGCAAGCTCGGCTAACGGCGCGCGGAGAAACGCTCAGCAGCACCCGCCGGAGCGGCGACCATCCCCACCACCCCCTCCCCTCCCGAGCCCAGCCCGCACATAGGCGCTCCCAGGGTGGGCAACGGCGCCGACGAGTCCCAGAGGACGCCCGGCCCCCGCCCCTCCCGCCGACAGACCCACCACACCTGCCCGCTCCGTGACCCTCCTTCAGGACGCAGCGGCCACCCGGAAGCGGAAGTCTCGCTAGGGACCGGCCGCTCCAGGAAGCGTAGCCAGCCACGAGGGTTCCAGGCAGCTTCCGTTCCGGTTGCTCCCGCTGGCTTGCGGAAGGCAGCGCGTGCGCCCCCCAGCCCTCCGCGGCTCACTGCCCTCCTGTCGCCAGGCAAGCAGGTCCCGCACACGGAGCGATACCGCCAGCTCTGGCGGGGAAGCTGGGGACGGTAGGAGGAGGGAGAGGCGGAGGAGAAAGTGGCCAATCAGCGCGGGGCTTGTTGGGGGCGGGAGCGGCCCAATGGGCGGGTGCGTTGTTGAGCTGTGGGGTTGGCAGTGGCTGGAGGTGGCAGCAGAGGAGACAAGGGTGAGGGGGCGGCGGCAATAGCAGTCGGTACCGGAGCCGTTGGGTGGCGGCGGCGGGCGGGGCCTAGGCCGACACCAAGCGCTCCCGCTTTCGCTGGTGGGCTGCTGCCCGCCGGTCGTTGCCGGGTGCGCGAGCAGGGACGGAATCCCGCAGGGTCTGCGTGTGCGGGGGCGCGAGTCGCCGCTACCTCCTCCCGCCCTCGCCGCCGCTGCCGCTCGGCCTCCCCTTCCCCCACACCCCGGCCGGCGGCTCTCCCGGCGCCGCGGAGGGGCGGGCGGGGGCAGCATCCCGTACCTAGCCGTTATGTAATCCCCGGCCCCGCGCGGCCCCGGCCCTGGCGGCGAGGAGCGGCGGAGCGGCGGCGGGGCCCGGGGCAGTGCCCTCCCGTTGCCTGTCGCGGGGCTCGCCTCCCGCGGGGAAGAAGCCGTGGGGGGAGCCGGAGGTGCTGGCAGGCCCGACGGGCACCGGGAGCAGCTCGCTGGCGTTCAGCGGACACATCGTAAAAGGGCCTCGCTGTTTTTCCGCAGGCGCGGCGGAGGGGCGCCCCGGGACCCTGGAACGGCGCTGCACGGTGAGCGGCAGTTCGGAGTCCTACGGGCAGCCGCGATTTGCGCGAGCCAGGTGCTTGGGGCCGTGGAGTACCTGCCGCGGGGGGGTCGGCGTTTCTCCTGGTGTGGCTGTGTAATTGTGAAGGGTCGATTGCGTTGGTGTCTGGGTAGTTATTTTTTCTGTTCCTCAAGGTTGAGTACGTGGTCCCCTTCACCCGAAAAGAGACTGGTAAAAGTTAACTGCTCAGTGAGTTATGAAGGCTTGAATTCTTAGATCTCTTACAAGAATGAGAAAAAAACACTGGGTTATGGCGTTATGCTGACAGATTTTTAGGACAGGCTGTAGTGCCTTTTTTTATTTTAATACCCTGATGTAAAGCTGCTTCTGGTTTTCAGGGCTTTTTTATAGGGAGCGCATGAGAAGAGTTCCAGGAGGAATGCCATTATCATGTTGCTAACAGTGAAACTGTTCTAAATGGAGTGCCATCTGTTTAATCCAGACTGCCTCTGTCTGGTTTCAGCAGTCAGTGTTTTTCACTGTGAGATAGTCTGCAAGACTCAGAGCAGTGTCTTCTCTGCAGATGCAGTGTCAGGTTGAGGGGAGACACCTTTGTTTCTGTAATGTATGCAGGGTGGAATTGCAGGAGGGCTTCTTTATTTGTGAGGTGCCTAAATCTCTGTCCTATAGAGGATGAAGTTCTGTCAGATAGATACCTGTGAAGTATTTCTTCTTTCTTATTGTGACTGAAAGTTAATGGGTATGCGTTCAGAGTCTGGTGTTGCTGAAGGTTGTTTCTATTTTCCTCAGAAAAAAAAAAAAATTGGGGACCCATGGATGTGTTTGGTACCAGACACCTTGGTTTTGTTTTTTGAAGGACAAATATAAAGTCCTGGGTTTACTTTTTTTGGTTGTTGTTTGTTTTCTTTTCTTTGTGGTGCTTGGAAGCATGCCTTGATTATTTATGCATGAAGCCATACTTTACTGGAATTGCTGAGTCTGTCAACATGAGCATTCAGTTCTGATCACAGAGTATGGACTTTGTGTGACCTACTGCAGTCAAACAGATTTGTAGCAGAAGAGTGCACTTGGCAAGATTTGTTTCCAAATATGCTATTGCTTTCAAGTTTTAGCAAGGTTTTGGGTAGCTGTTTTCCCCCCTGCCAAGTGCGTCAAAACTACCAAGTAGGAAAAACTGTGTGCAGTTGATAGACTCACTCTACCGTGAGGCTGCTTAATGTTTTGCTTCCTAAATTTCCTTGTCTTTCAGCATGGACCATACTCTTTCTTTTAAAAACAAGACTGCAGATATGAGGGATGTGATGTTTTGGGAATATAGGAAGCTTTTTGAAGCTGTATCTTCACCAAATAAGTGAGTCTGCATAATTTCGAGGGGGCTTACAGTCTTGCTGCAACCTGTTTTTTGAGATGGAAACTTCACCATAATGACAGTGTCAGTCTGAAGAAATGAATAGTATGCAGAAAGAACAAACGTAAAGAAAATTAATTTTGTATCTTGTGTAAAAAATGTGGTATGCCCTTTAGGAAGGGAAGGTCATTGTGGCTCCATGTACAAATAATAAGTACTTTTTGTGGTTTATTCAATTGCTGCGTTTGGTTGGGGGTTTTTTTGTACTATTAATAGTGGTGATAATTACTGAAAAGATTAAGTGTTCAAGGGTACAGTTATGTTAGTCTGTATCTAGCCATCCTAGTTATGATTTGCTGGGATTCCTGCTTATGTTGCTAGGTTAGAGGAAGGTGGCAGGATTTTCTTGAACAGCTTTGAGAAGCCCATGTTTCCAGAAATTTGTTGATAAGCGTTTTGGATTATCAGATTGTGAGATGCATTATAGGTACTGCTCTTCTGTGCCAGCGTATATAATATCCTTTCTAGTGTTGAACTGTATTTATAGTGGTATGCTCTTCATGATTGTTTTTTGGAGTAGGGAGCTGTGTGACTGACAGTTACGTGAACTATTTTCAGGTTTGAGATTACAGGAAAGGGTTGTGGGGTTGTTTTGGGTTTGGTGTGATTTTGGGGCTGGTTGTTTGCTTGTTTCTTGGCTCAATATCTTAATACATATTTGAAATACTGAAATACTGCATCTTTTTTTTCCAGAAATTGTAGGTTACTTTTCTTCCAGCTTTGTATTAAGTAGCCATTTATAAGTCATTGGAAGCCTTTTGTCATTTAAATAAAAAAGTCAGTCCTGCTTTAATTACAGTAATAATGGGAAAGATCTGTCTTTAGTCCACATTGGTTTCTTTGCATGGTTTTAAAAAAAAGGCTATGAAAGGTGGAGAAGCAGATTATCTTCTCAGGCAGCATTAGGGAGCTAAATATTTTATGGATAGTATATGGATATTTTATTATATGGATATTATATGGATATTATATGGATAGTTTCACCTCTATTTTGTAGAAGTGATGTGCTGGAGCAGTCATCTTAGTTTACTGTTTCTGTTTGGTTTGGGGTTTTGTTTTTTGGGGCAGTGCAAAGACATGTTTTTCACAGGAACAGCCATACTGGGCTAATCTGCAATTCTCTCTTGAAGCCTAAAGCTCTTGGATCCTGGTAGGTGACAGGACCATTGTTTCAAGTCCTGCTTATTTCCCACAGCTAAGCAGTATTTGACAGCAGGTGCTTTATTATTACACTCTCTTCTAGGCAAGCGTATAGGGTTACTCCTTAGGTCAGCTCTCCCAGTCTCTCAGTGGGGATGATGTTTTGGATGGATTTTTATTGCATGGCTATACTTAATTTTTAAAAGCCTTTGAGCCTGTGTATGGTTTTTGCATCTGCCGTGTTTTTTGGCAATAAGCACCATGCTTTATGTGCTGTGTGAATAAATCATGCCTCTGTTCTGTTTTTGAGCCTGTTACCTGCAAACTTCCTGTGATACTCCTTGTTTTCTGTATGAGGAGGGACAGAGTTGTTTGGCTCCTTCCTGAGCAGTTTTACAGGAGTTTAGAATCTCTAAAGACCAGGGTGATGTGTTCACTCAAACACTTGTCTGGACAGAAAACTAATTTTAGCTTCCATTAATTTTCCTTATGCTTGTTCCCTTACATTAAGATATGAACTAGTATCAGGAAGGGAAACTGGAGGCTTCTCCAGCTGACTCCTAGTGAAGGACATCTGTGCCATAGGAATGGTCCTTTAAGAAGTTCTGTGACTCTTCTCACAGGAAATTCATTTGAGCAGAGATAGTCATCAGTAGTACAGTTTGACTTGCTACTTCAGTCAGTTATTTTCATTTCTAAATAGAATAGTTGTGAGAAGTAATTCTTATTTAATGCTGTTTTCCACAGTGTTTCCTTTGCAGTTATTTGCTTGTAGTAGCTAAAATTTCATGCAGAGTTGTTTTCAAGAAAACATTAGTTTCTGGGTTGTGTAAATTGTTCACATGTTTCATGTAGGCTGTAAAACTAAAAAACAGAGATGATGACTTTTAAGAAAGATTTGCAGGTGTCAGGTATTATCCCAATGATCTGTTTCTTCTTGAACCTTTTTTTTGTCATCATCTTTGGCAAAAGTAGACATTTAAGAAAACCTGAATTGCGGGATGGTTGAGGTTGAAAGGGACCTCTGGTGATCTAACCCCTTTGCTCAAAGCAGGGCCAACTAGAGCAGGCACCTTGAGATGTTGTCCAGTTAGATTTTGAGCATATTCAAAGATGGAGACTTTGCAACCTCACTGAGTAATTGTTCTAATGTTCAAACGCCCTTATGCTGAACAAGTTTTTTCTTACGTTTAAATGGAATTTCTTACATTTCACTATGTGTCCAGATGGGTGCAAAGTTTTTTTTAAGAGTAAGAAAGTATTCTGAGTTCATGTTTGTTTAACTAAGTGTAGCTAAACCAGCAAGCTGGTTGAATTTTTCTCTCTGCGCCTTGGCTTGGATAATTCATGGTTCTAATAACAAAACAAATAATACAACTTTTTTTTAAGAAAAAGCTTTAGCCACAGGACAGATGTATAGCGTGACTTGGTCTCCTTTTTTGTATTTTGTACTCGGACTGCAGTTTCTAAACTAGAAATATAAGGTCAAGAGGTAGAGGGGCACTTCTGATGAAATAAAATATAGTTACCTAGTAAAACCCTACTGTAAAACAAAATTCTGTATTGCCAGCAATACCACAGAGAGGAGAACATGTAAGCCTTGATCAGGAGCTTGGTAAAATAGTATAGAGTTTGCAAACTGTTCCAACACATACTGCAGGCTGTCAATCATAGTAAAAGTTTTGTATTGCAAGGGAAACTGCTGTGTGGCCATTAGTCATTCTTGTGTTAGTGTTAGGTTTTTTGTCAAATATAATGAATTTGGGCACAGACTCTTTTATATTCTGCTTTCCGTAGAGCCAAAGAAGATAGAGGTGCTGTGCTACAGATGTTTAATGTGTGACATTTATTTTCATTTATAGTGTTTTAAGAATAATACATTATGTGGTCATGGAACATATAACATATTTGTCTAACAAACTGTGTTGCTACTTTTAAACTATAATCTGCGTCTTTTCATTTAATGCCAGTGTAGCGTAATTTGGATCTCATGTACCCTGATGAAGGACTAGGCTGAACTCCACAGCAACATTACTCTGTCACTGTGAGATACCCTTTTCCTCTGAGATCCTGTGTTTCCCATGCTATGGATTCTATTTGAAAATGTTCATGGGAATAAAAATGACTTATGGTTATCTACTTCAGCAGGTATTTTATTCATAATCACAATTCAGATGATTTGTAAAAGACAGACCTATCATTGTCAAGTGACCTTTTTGGTCTTGATTGTTTTCTGTTCTTCTGCAGACAGTCCAGCTTGCCCCTGCTGCCCGCTGTCTATGTCAGATCTGCCACTTTCACCTCCTAGTGTGGTTCTGTAGAGCAATACGGATTTTATGGTTCAAAATTCTTAACTTCTTTGTGTGAAAATAGAGAGCCAGAGACATTTGGAAGGAGATCCCACTAGGGTAGTGACACAAAATGTCAAGTGAATAATTATTGCAAAGTGGTAACTATTTGTTTATTTTTCTCTCAATACTGAATACCATTACTTTGAAAATGCCAAGTTCCCTGGCTGCATAATACTGTTCAGCACAGGATCTGATGGTGATAGTTGGAGCATTCAAACCTGTTTAAAACACTATTTCAGGAATTCCTGCTTTCTGCATAATCTGCATTATTTTTCTACAGGACAGATTAATTAATGACATCTCATTTTATATTGTATAAATTATACACATGTTAGACTAGCAGTGAATTTTGCAATCCAGAAATAAGTCGTCTGTGTTCTTGTGTGTAATCTCCATAATTTAGCCAATCTTGCTATGTTTTTGTTTTACTTACTGTGATTCTTCAGAAAACTGATCAGGTTAGATCTTCCATATTAGTGTCTGCGTTTGTATATGGTTAATGGATTCTTTAAATAGTTATACGTTACTGTTCCTGTGAATATTTAAGTTAAATGTATGACGTGGACATTTGTGCAGGCTACATGACTGCAGTTTGCTGAATCATGCAGGGCAATGTTGATACTTCTGGGATTTTTTTCCATTTCTATTCTCTATGTTTAGTAGTTTGAGCTTTAAAATGTAATCATATTTAGGGTCTTCCCTCTTCTGTCTTTCCTGGACCCATTTTCGGTGGGGGAATTATTCTACATCTATCTGGAAAGATAGTGAGAAAGTTTAAAAGAATGATCTGATTTTTAACGATTATTTAGCTGAGAAGCTATTGGGTTGAAAGATAATGAGGTGAAATATGTGTAAAATCTGTATGGGTTTTTTTCCTTCATGGCTTCATTTATTTCCTTTTTATTCGCATAGGTTGGTCATTGTTTGAGTTGGAGGTTTTGATATCCCGTTACCACAATTATCTTTCTCCTGCTTTGAACTAATTTTCTGTGGATTGCAACACCTTATCAGCTTGTCTTCTCTTGCAGCCAGAACTTTCTCACTTGAAGGCTTCTTTCTGCATAATTTAGGTAATGGTGTTCTTATCGTTATCTGTTCTTTGTTTCCCAAGGTTGACTCCCTTGATTAGAAGTCTGTTAATTCATCAGTTCTGATGACTGGAGAGGGTGGGTCAGCTTGACCTAAACTTTGTGTATGTACTTGTTTAACGTATAGTTAAACACTAAATCAGAGTTTGGTAATTTGGGAGTTTAGGCAGCAAAGTCAGTGCTAAGATTTATATTCTGCAGAATTCGGGATAAAGTCTGAATTTCCAGGCTTCTGTTATAACCATGTTGCTTTGCTAAAATATGTATGTGTACTTCAAGTAGACAGAACTAATGTGTTTGTAGTTGAACCCAGTCTTGACAGTACAAGTCTGTCTTTGTACAACAGTGATAGTATAAGAGTAAAAGAGGGTGTTAATATTTTTTTCAAGTCTTACATTTTAGTAACAGCAGTGAGATAGATCGTTGGTTAAAGTCCATTTACTGTAGTGAAATTCCACAAGAATGGAGGAGTTTAAGTTATAATAATGTGCCCTTGTACATAGAAATTTAAGGCATGCTGACAAAGACTTTATCCTAGTAAAAGCTCATGTTTCTCTGTGTGTGACGGTGGAGAACTTTCCATTGCTTTTTTCTTTTTTCTTTTTTTTCTTAAAGATGGTCGGTTGAGCCAGAACAGCATAGAGATGTGAGCTAAATACGGGCACAGAGGAGAGTGAAGGGGGTTTGGATGTGGAATGGAAAAATGACTAGCTCCTTATGTGCATGGATTTTAAATATTTTTTTTTAGCTGCTTGTTTCCTCTTCTTACCATAGAGCAGGCCTTAGACAAAATTGCTGAGGTTCCAGAGCTGCTTCTAGATTGTTAATTATGCGTCCCCTCTATTTGATAATTATGTAACTGACAAGCCACCATACCTGATAGTCTGTCTTCAACGTTGCACCTGTGCAATAGTTTCAAATAGTAACATCCTTAAGTTTCTGGAAGTTATTAAACCGTATTTGTGGCAATTTCTTGGGAAGATCACAGAACAAAGTGGTGTTTTAGTCGGACTTCACCTGAGCCATTCTAGTAGCTTACTTCACATAAGCAACTTGCAGCATGATTCTTGCCATGTCAGAGTAGCAAGAGCTTAATGAAACATCTCTTAAACAGTTCAGTGTTACCTATGGAAGTACAGAGATGGGAATCCTGAGCTGGAGGCTAAGTTGAATATAAGTAGGAAAGGAATACCTAAAATAGCGAACTCATTTAAGCTAAGCATTCATAAGCTCTATTTCTGTGCTCTTTATTTTCATAGACATTCTGTGACAGCAGTCCTTCCTTTAAATCATAACTGTCACATGCATTTCATGATTCTCTAGTGAACAGGATGGCTAGTAGCAGGCTACTACCTCTTCTGTTTGCTTACATCTGTGCACCTGCCAAGGCTTGTTTCATGTGCTGTGACTTTTCAACTTTGCCTTCACCCAGGTTACTGTAAATGCCAGGTGAGTTTGGGAAGCCTCTCATTATCTGGGGAATAAAAGAACTTCCTAGCTTTCTTTTTTTTTGTTTGGGAGAGGAGAGAACAAGATTTTCTTTCTCCTCACCATAATCAGCGTTAGAACTTGAGACAGCAAATAAAAATTTTTAAATAATTTGCGCTGAATATTTGCCTGGTCCATCCAGCCAATTGCTGGAATGTGAACAGTCTAGGCGCAGCTTATTGTTGACAAGTCTCCAAGGGACCAATTGCAGAAATAACTGAGATGCCCTTTTGCTTGTGCAGGTGCTGAGTGGTCTTGGGATATGCATTGTAGTTCTTTTAAGATTTATAGTAGTCCTAGTGAGAATAACTGACCATCACAGAATGTGCACGTTTTCTGCATCAGTGGTGAAAATACGTATGCAGTCATTCTTTGTACATACAGAAATGAAACTTTAGTAGATTGTTACAGTCACTTCAACCATGGAAAAATGTTTTTGAAGCATCTGGGTGTTTAAATCATTCAAATGGCAGATGCATTATACACACATACCTTGTGTTCTATCAAGCACTGCACTAAACTTTGTGAGAGAGTACATGCTTTGCTTTTTTCATCTTTATAGGTTAATTCCTTTCAGTTAGCTAGAAGTCTACTATGGTTTCTAGCACTTAATTTTTACAGTTTACGTTGCAAAACTGAAAAAAAAGGGCTAATTGCCCTTTTTAACTGAAATTAAAATGTTAGCGTTTCATGTCCATTTTTTAGCTTGGCAAGTTAGCCCAAACTTAATTCCCAAACTGGAATTTTTAGGAAAATGGTTGAAGATGCTCTAATAAATTCCATAATAATGTTTATAAATTAACTTTGTTCATGACTTTACTCTTTTTTCCCCTAGCTACTTAAATATTTAAATTGCATAAAACTCATGATGTTAAGGCAGAAAAATAAATGCGCAAGAGTGGTATTGCACATTTGTTGTGCACAGTCTTAATTGGATTAAGGACTGCAGACTGAGTTAGGGGTTAGCAGCCAATACTGATTGGCATTGATGTTGCTGAAATTGTGTAATCAAGTATTGTGCTGATTGTCACAGGGTGTTCTGTGTGTTGTTCCCCCCACCCCCTTTATTTAGCAATGTATAATTAACCAAATGTTCAAAGGTTGTTTTTTATTTCCTTTGTGCCCTTTTTCTCAGACTTGCAGGTATTGGTCCATGCTAAAGGAGAACACTGGGCTCATAAGACAAGTAAGAGGAAGTTCAAGGAAACTGAAGTAAAGAGTGGGCTGCCTCTAATTTCATCTAATAAATGCAGAAAGCTTTAAAATGATCTGTTGGTCAGTGGGGGTGTGGGAGTTTTGTTGGGGTTTTTTGCCAGCTGCTAGGAGAGAGCTTCTTCAGCACTGCTGCTTGTCATTTTACTGAAACACTTTGTAGGAACATTACCACATTTGGGTGGTGGAGATGTGCATGGGTATGATGGTCATCTGCTTTTCTCTACTGATGATACTTCTGTGACTGTAACTTACCAGAGACTGTATTTGATAAATTATTTTGTTAATAAATTTTTGGTCTTGTGAGAGAGGAGGAAACAGATCTTAAATTAACACTATCATGCTGATGAGGGTACCTTAATCACCATTAAAAGAGTTTTCAGCTTTATCAAGTTTTGAGGTATTTCAAATTCATATGCCAATGCGTAGCTTTTGATAGAGTATTTTTCCTGCATATACTGACTTTGTGCAGAATTCCAGTAGCAGTTACTTTATTGCTATTTCTATGAACTATTGGGGCATTTTGCCATTCTGCTTTAGTAATGTGTGTTGACTTTGAATAGATTGTGATAATTATCTCTTTGTGAATGCAGACTTTATAGCTTTCTGAAATGCATAATGTTGCTATAAGTAAATTCTGCATGTTTAAGCATATGCATCACATCTATGGAAAAAGGTTTTTATTAGCATTTACTTTTTATTGCAGGAGAATGAAGTTACAAAATTTTTGTTTTAGTTATTAAAATAAAACAGAACTGACTAGGAAACAAATTTGTTAAAATCTGGTTACAAAAGTCTTTTCAATGTGCCAATTGGATAGCTGGCAGATAAGGCAAAAAGCATGAGGATTTCCCCTCAAGTATGAAACTCCTGCTGCTCACTGATAAGAAACAATTATTGCATAAGCATCTTAACTTGCAAATCTGCACATAATTGCAAGTACCAGGGTGTTAGGTCTGGATTTGTGTTTTGTTCAGAAAAGTTTTCTCGTGTACAGAAGTAGTCACATGTGGACATGTGGATTGGTTTTGGTTTGCTGGTGTTTTGTTGTTGTGGTGGTTTTGGGGTTTGTTTTGTTTTGGCTTTATACCTGATCAGCCCTACTTTTTGAGAAGTTACTCAGTGCTCTCTCTGTAGGTCCGCTGCCTGCATTCCAATAACCTCCATATTTCTAAACCTTCTAAGTTGCTCTTGAAGGATCGCACGTGTTTTGTGAAGCATGCTGTATGAAAGGCATTAGATAAATATATTCCTTACATCAAAAATGTGTAATCTAACAATTTCAGGTGCCTGGTGCTTGAACTTTGGTAAATGCTGCTGATTCCTATCAGCACAATTACATAGGGAGAGTGATGCTTTTAACAGGCTGTTTAATTAAACTCAGGTTTTGATTAAAAGATTTTGATAATGTGTTTGAAGAGAATGAACTGAACTTGCTGTATTGCCAATATAAGAAAAAAGTATAAGATCATAACTGTTACTTAGATGGGCAATGTGACTTACCTGTAAAAGAGTAAGGAAGCCATTTATATTTAGTATAATTCATGTGGATCTATTTCAGTTTGACATAATATATAGTATTTGCTGAAGAAGATGAATATTGCAAAAAGCATTAATGTAAGGCTTTGACATATTTGCATATAAGGCTATCTCTGATCTTTTTCCAAAGGTAAATTTACTTGGGAGACTTGAGGGAAGGAAAAACGCCGTTCTACCAACTGATTTTGAAGTTTGTTTTTATAGCAGGAAAACTATTTAGTATTACAAATGAAACCTCAGAGTTTCTCTGTTTACGATGAGATTATGGCTGAAGTTTAGAACATTGAGTCCTTGGTGAGAATTTCTGCAGTTGTTTTGTTGAGTGTAAGAAAGTATGTAAGAAAATCTAGAACACTGTAAAATTGACCATGTATAAATAATTCCGTTCCTCCCTCCACACCAAACAAACTGGAGGAAGGGTACCCATGAAGCTATCTGCATGGATTTTTTCAGTACTGCCTGCTAATTCTGTAATTCTTCGTAGTCGTGAAAGACTCCTGCTTTCTGAAGGTACATTAGGGCAGTATTTGATAAAAACCTTCGAATTTTGTTCAGGCTATTAGTATATGCATGAAAAAAGTAGTATGTGTTTTAACATCTTGCTCTTGTTTCTGTGTTGTTGGGGAGGGGATACAGGGCTGTGCATTTCAGTTGCTATACCTACGGAACGCTGTTCTTGTTTTTGTTGTTGTTTGTGGGTGAGTGGGTTTACTGAGCTGTAGCTTAGATAACTGAAAATTATTGTGGAAGGTCTTGTCTAACAGGGTGCATAAAAGATATGGTGCATTTAAGTTACTTGTGCTAGGTTTGCGTTATATTCCTAAAGAGATAGTGTGCAAAGTTTAGCCCCAGAAAAAGACTTTAAATTTCAGGTAAAAAAAAGCCCCACCACCATCCCTGCAAGAAACATTCCCCCATATGTTAGTAAATTAGTGCTCCTCACTACTTAAAATTGCATGAAAAATTCACCACTTTACACTAAAATATTAACTAGTTATTCCTTAAAACTGGACAGTCCCTATTCTGTTTTAAAATTGGTTTAATAGCAGAATAAGGACTGTGTAAACTATATGCACCGTGTTTAACTATTCAACAGTAAAAGGTTAATTATTAAACTCATATCAAGACAAAAGGGGAACCTGGGGTGGTAGTTACAGTAGTTTACTAATGTTCTAATTCTCATAGTTATTTCACAGGGAAGTAACATATACTTCCATGTGATAGGCCACAGAATGCCAGTTATATGGTAAGGTGAATTTCAGAATTTCATGAGAGCTTCTAAAAAGGTGATTAAAAAGGGTTGTGCTTTCTTTAGATGCACTGTTTCTTTGCTGGTTTTCTGCAGAGGAGATGGTCCAACAAAGGCCATGTAACTTCTTGCTCTGGAGGAATCCTAGTGAAGTTAGTAGGATTGGTTATGAGCATAGGTTTTTATAGCATAGTTACCTTAATCAATTGGGTCAACTATGGATAGCTGATGTTAAGGTAGCTCTTAGTGAACTGTGTTGTACAGAATTATGGTGGTCAAGATCATGTGTTATTTCTTACGTGTAGAAATTTTGACTTGCATGGTCTGTCTAATCTCAATATAAAATAACAGTGTTTTCTTCTCATTTGCTGAGATTGTTCATTGCAGTTCTTAAAATCCCTTTCTAACTTTCAGAAAGCAAGTGTGAGATTGAAAATGATTGATACTGAAATAATGCTGTGATGCACAACATGGAATAAGGCAAGTTGTTTCCCATAAAGTGACAGGCAGAAGTAGTAAAGGCAGCTATAGTACGAGCAGTTTTGACTCTGTAAGTTGAAGCAGATCTTGTTTCTGGATTCCTGATGCTACTTTGCTTTACCTGTGAATAGCAAGTAGCCTCTGTGTGTGGCTTGAGTCCTTTTCATGTTTTGTGTGCAGGGCTTGATTGCCCCCTGTACTACACTAGATCAAGCAGAACAGATGTGTTCTGAAGTTGTGCCATCTTGATGAGTAGTGGTGAGATCAGTGATGATTCCTGTAACTGTATTTATTGTTCAATTTGCTTTTTTAAGTCTAGGAACTTGCATTGGAAAAGCAAGACCAGAATATCAATCAGAATTAACTTTATCCTTGAAAACCATACATCTTAAATGTGAATGATGCATCTGAGTCACACATACGAAATCTATGGCATCTTGCAATAAAGGAATATATCCTAATGCTCATAATTATTTTTTTTTAAATTTTAACACTGGCATTTTGTAAGTTTACAGTGGAACTTTGTATTCTTCTGTAACATTTTAAAAAAATCAGCAATATGACACAATTTTAGCTGAAATTGAAGTACATTGAGATAAATTTGAAAATTCTACGCATGTAAGAGTTTGTGGATGTTTAAGTAAGTGTATGGAGGGGGGGCAGGAATCTGTCACCTCAGTTTCATTAACTTAGACTTTACTTTCCGGAGATGAAGGCTTTACTGTCTGGAAGTTGGAAAAATTAGAATGATGATTTCATTACTTCAGCAGAAGATCCTTTAGGTTACAGCTCTTTGGCAGTATTTAGGGTAGAAGAAAGGAAGTTTGGAAATTTAGGTTACATAATTAATTAATTAACCTTTTGTGTGAATTACAGTTGTAGGAGACAGTGCAATGAGAAATACGTAATACTGGTGTTCTATCAGTCTGGATTTGATGGAGGACTTAATTTTTTTAATGGCTTTTTTCATAATATAACAGACATTTATTTCTATCAAGTGACGATTTTAGAGCTTGAAAATGAGAAGCTGCTTAGAATCTACAGTTTGTATTTCTAGAACTGTTCCCATATGCATTTCTTTCCTTTGCAGGTAAGGTAGCGATCTTTCTCAGTAGAACATAGGCAGTTGTGTTCTATAGTGTGTGCTTGAGGGTCTTTTGGTAGTGTGGTGGTTTTTTTTTTTGATGGTTTGTTTGGTAGGTTTGGTTTTCTTCTCACACAAATTCTGTTTCAAGATTACTCCTTGCTGCTCATTTTTAGTACTTAGCACTGAGTGTCCCTTAGTTGTGATTTTGCAAGTGTTAGTTTCCTGTTAGATTTGTTTTGGTTTGGTTTTGTTTTATGCTCCATTTTTTACTATGCATTTTCTAGCTTTAATTAAGTCTTTCTAGATTTAATTTACTTCACAAACGAAAACCGTGAACCAAGGAGTTTGGGAGAGGTAGGGTTACATGGAAAGTACTTTGCATGGAAATGTTTTTGTAAGTAAAGAAATGAGTTGCAGACAAACTAGCATAGGAAGAGTTCCTGCATATGAACTGATGCAAAAGGAGGACAAGACTATTGTTTACACTAGAGTGGGTTATCACACAGGATCCTGACAAGAGAATGTTTTAGGTTTAGTGTAGGATGACTACATGAAGTTGTTTATAAGGAGACTGGTGCTGAGAGACTAAGGTAACGTTTCTATGGCTAGTCTCTGTGTGTGTGTGTGTGTATATATATTTTTAAGTGTGGTGAGTCTTTAGAATAGAAAAAATAACATGTGTTTTGCTGTATTTAGGGCTGCATGATAATTTCTTTATTGTTTCCCAAATCCTGTAAGTAAAGTAGAGGAGTACTTTTTTCCTATACAGAAGATAAATGTCTCCTTCCACATTCTTGATCATCTTAACTCTTCTGTTTCATTCATTGCATGAACTGCTAACAGGAGAATTTAGCTACAAGTGTACAATTGTGGTTTATTCTAGTTCTTAGACACTGTGAGGCAAACAGGACTTAAATTTTTCTCTAGTCACCTGACTTCTATAGCTCTCTACAACTTCTCTGTGCAATACAATGAAAACATCAGCTGTAAAATATTTTTCAAAACTCTTTAGTGTCTATTTTCAGTGTTGTATTTTCATTCACACTGCCCTAATTGTTTGTCTTCAGCAATTTTGTATCTGCAAAGCACAGTTTCACTGTAGTAATTGCAGAAAGAATGCTTGTCAGCTGACCTTTCTGATGCTTGAAAAGGCACAGAAGATAATTTAAGGCTTAAAATGACTTAGAGGAGGCTTTTTGGAGCAGATGTGCTATGTCTTTTACCTTTTTTTGACAGCAACTGAAATGGATGTGACCTTTTCGATAAGGAACGAGCTCACTGTGCACATATGGTATAACGAAAATTTACGAGAGTTTTGTCAATCATGTTTGACTTCACCGTGGTAAGGCTTTCTCCCATCATTTTCACATAACTAACTTTGTTGCTGGTATCTAAAAAAAAAAAGGGTTTTTTTAGACTGGTTATTACTAGTGAGCCAGAGTGGGCAGGGAAGAAGTATGTTACCCAAGTTGTTCTGCATGACTAAAGTTTGTCTAATAAGGCTGGCAACCTAAATCCCACATATAGAATATGTCAGCATTTATGTTTTAATGTTGGAATGCATGTCTGGCTGCTTAAGCTTGCAATTAAATTACCCAAGAACTGGAATTGGAAGAAGGCTCTGCTTGAGCTGATGATGTAAATTAATCACTGTCCAGACAGTGTTTTGTTTCTTTCTGTCTGTCAGTTTTGTACCTTGTAGAAGTTTCTGTTTCTCTGTACTGTGGAGCTGTGCAGCCAAGAGCGTTCTGGCAAAATACTTGTACCTGTTTCTAACGCCCAGTTGCAGTTGTAGTTCTGATTTTTTGAGGACAGCGGTTTTCTAATTCATTTTTTATGTCCTTACCAAAATGGGAGCTTATGTAAGTGTTCATTAAATATGACTGTGATAGAATAATATGTTTCTGTAGATGGATAGAAGGGTATCACAGTGGAGTTTGTGATATGTTTATTATAAGAAACATGTATTGTAATACATGTACTTTTAAATAAGTACAAGAAGTCATCTACCAAAATTGAACATTCCCAAGGCAGGTCTTATTTTTCTCTTGGGATTAGATTAGCTGAAGAGTCAATCCTTTTTCCACTGTAGAAATCAGAACATACCATGGGTGTTTAATATGGTCTAGCATGTCATTTGACAGTAGCTGGATGAAGCTGTATATACTGAGCAGTTAAGGAGGGAGAGGGTAATGAGGCACTGGCACAGGCTGCCCAGAGCAGCTGTGGGTGCCCCGTCCCTTGGGAGCACCCTGCTCCAGTGGAAGGTCTCCCTGCCCAGGGCAGGGGGGGTTGGAAGGGACCTTCGAACCCAAACCATCCTATGATTCTATGAGTTTTCAGAGTTTTACATTTCACTGTTTTGATAGTATATTACTGTAGTAAGTTTTATTTCAGACTGGTATTTTCAAAGACAATGATACAGAGAATGGTGAATTATATGAATGATATCTTTAAAATGGGAATCTATTTCTAGGTAGTGAATAAAAGGATTGTCATTTGAATGTAAGGTCATGGTATTTCAGTCTGTTTGTAACTTCCGTTACATATACATGTAAAAAGTATAGGTTTATACGTATTTTATAACTAGTTGAATCATAGAATGGTTTGGGTTGGAAGGAACCTTAAAGACCACCTAGTCCCACCCCCCTGCCCTGGGCAGGGAGACCTTCCGCTAGAGCAGGGTGCTCCCAGCCCCGTCCAGCCTGGCCTTGAACCCTCCCAGGGACGGGGCACCCACAGCTGCTCTGGCCAGCCTGTGCCAGTGCCTTGCCACCCTCACCGTGAAGAATTTCTTCCTTATATCTAACCTGAATCTACCTTCTCTCAGCTTAAAGCCATTATCCTATCACTACATGCCACAATCCCCCCCAAACTGTCATTCTAAGTGCATTTGGAAAGTCAGAGTTGTGAAGTGCTGTCTCATATTAGCATGAGCTAGGAGAGTGTTTTTGCTTAGTAAAATTCTGTTTAGATCTCAACTGTAATTGGCAGGTACACAATGCAAGACTGTGACTTCCTTTGAGGACAGAGTATTGTAGCATTAATTTTAAGCATAAAGATTCCAGGTCTAATGATTTAACAGCCTTATATCTCATTTTGCCACTTTATGCCAAATGAGTATGTTTAGGAGAATTTTTTTAATTATTTTTATTTTAAATGCTTTTTTGGGGAAGCTTTTGAGTAATTGATTTTTATATTTGATTTTAATGTTGAGTGACTGTGGTCCCAACTGTAACTTCTCTGTTCTGTCTGTTAGTGGGAATTTAAACTTCCTTGCTTGTTTGGTATTTAAGGAATCCTAACAATCAGTCCATGTGTAACAATATTTTTAGTATATTTAAATATTACTGTTGCTAATAACTAGATTTCAGTTTAACTGTTACAGTCCCTATAGATTATAAGAATGTTTGAGCCATAATAGAAAAAAAAATCTAGTCTTTCTACAGTAAACATGAGAAATCACTTATATTCTCTGTATTTTATTTGCTTTGGGAGAGAAGTGAACACTCTGGAAATGAAATTCAGTGCTCTTAGTTCAGGCCACTTCAGTAAGTATGCACAGGATTTAATGCAGTTGAACCAGTTGATTTTAGAGATACACCCACATGGTGCTTGATTTATTGTTTTTGCTTCTCCCCAAAGGTACAGCAAACCAGGGAAATGAACATAAGCACAAGGTGTGCTTTACAGACCAGACGCTCATGCGAAAATCCCAGAATACAGTCTGTGTGCCAGGCTGAGACAGTCATGCAGCTCTTGTGCTTGTGTTCCTCTTCGACAGACGCGGCAGGGTGTGTTGGGAGGAGCCTGGCTGGTGGGATGCAGGACAGGGCAGCGCTCCCTGCTCTGACAGGAGGCTTGGAGCATGGGCATGGTGGGCAGGCACAGCCACCAGGCACCGGGCCAAGATGCTCGCTGTGCTTTTGTTAAGTGTTCGTGTAGGGTGTCAGTGCTGAGTTAGTGTACCATGACGTGACTATGTTGCCTGTTTGTATGAGTCCTTAAAAATGTTGTTAATATCCAGGCAGATAATTTGAAAGGGAGAGGTGATTTGCCCTAAAACGAAGCTAGTAGAGTAATCCTAGCTGGATTACCCTAGGTGTGGGCTCCCTCTGTATTGATACAGCAGAGCTATGTGTCTACATCTCTTTTAAGCCGCGTGAGCAAATCAAGCTTTAACATCTGAAAAAGCCTTCTGGGAAAAATGCAAACATAGCATTGGAGAAATGAATATTTTGTGTTTATATTTTTCTGTAAATGTGGTGCAAGACTGACATGTAGATAAGGTCCTTTTCCTCCTGGGATATAGTTCATATTATTGGTCTTTAATGTACACCCTGTTTTAATGTACACCCTGTCAAAAATGTGCTGAAAGCATCAGAATAACTAGCTGTATTTATATAAACAATCACACAAAGCTGCACTTGGAATTTTCATTGAGTGAAAATGGATAGATTGTACAGTAGAGATGGCCCAAAGAGATCTGTTATGTAAAGCTCGCTTCCCCTCACTCTTTTAACAAATACACAACAAGCACTGTATGTTGTTCTCTTCTTCAGGGATGAAAAAGTACAGGATTCCTGTGTAGGTGCCCCGCATTCTAATCCTTTGCATACTCTGGAGATAATCACATGCAGCCTCAACAAAAAATCTTGTGTTTGTTCAAAGTAGAACTGTTAAACTCTTACTGTATGTAAGAAAACACTGTGCAATGGAGTTTTTCTTGTGTTGTTCTTAAAGGGCGTAGTATAAGCTCCGTGCTTCAGCAGTTGTTCTCAGGGTAGCTACTTTCCTAGGCAGCAGGTATGGCTTTGGTTCTGAAGCTGACTTATACTGGAAAACATCCCCAGACAGGGCTTGCTTGAACATCAGAGCATGGCACAAACATCGGGAGAGAAGTACATGGCATACTGGAGGGGAAGGTCCCTTTTTCTTTTTCATGGTAGCTAGCCACTAGATGGGCTTAACTATAATATCAGCCTGCACCCAAATTTTGACACAAGCACAGGTTCAGTTGTTAGCTTTATGTGAGTTGACTTGTTAGACAAACTGCTTTATGTGGACTTTCTCTAACATGCAATAGCCTTCTGTAAGACAACTTAATTTCTTAGGTGGGTTAGGTGTTAGGCCATTATGACACTTGAAATTTTTGACTTACCATCGTAGGAACATTGGCATCTGTATAGCATTCACAGTAAGACACTTGAATCATTCTTGTGATTCCTGGTGGTTTTGTAATTTCTTTAGATACGCCAGGCTAAATCCTGACTCAGGAGAATTGCTAATTTTTCAATTCAGTGATTTCACTTATTTGTCATATTCTTCTCTTTCTCCAGACTACTATGTTTTTACTGGCCTGATGCATGTGTTTCTTGATAGCCTCATGATTTTCCTTATCTCTGCGACAGTTAGCTTGCTTAGTGTTCTCCTTGCAGTCTTGCTCTGAATTGTAGTGCTATAGGGCAAAGAATGCTTGTTGTTACTTAAAATATACAGTAGTATTTGGTGCTTTGCTCAGCGTGGCTTTATCGAATATGTTTTGCTTTCCTGTTGGAGCTGTGCTGTAGTTTCATACACATTGATGTTCACTGGAGTGTAAAGAGAAGAGGGATTTGTGTTTTGCATGGGGTTTTTTGTTGTTCTTTTTTTGGGGTTTGGTTAGCTTGTTTTTAAGCGTAATCTTAATTCCCCCTTCCAAGGTTTCTCCAAGGAACTAGTCAACTTCATACAGAGTTGATGTAATCTCAAATTGATATAATTGCTAGAGGAGAGCAGCCACTTGCCTCCAGTTTTTAACAGGATCATCTGAGCTGAAGTAATCATTTGGGGGAGAGGAGAATTTTTGGCCATGAGTTACAGCTGATGTTTGCTCAGATATCTACTACTTTCTGTGTGTAAAACTGTTTGAACCCCTATGCCCCATTTGTGATGCTGTGTAAATTGCTTTTCAAAAAATTACCCTCTACTTAAATTTAGTTCTAGAAGACCTGAGATTTGGTTTGTAAGCAAACTGACAAACGAATGAAAAAATTTGAACTGTTACAGTCAGATTCTCCAACCAGGTCTCTGCACATCTGCTTGTGTTTGGTTTTTTTGTGTGGAAAACCGTACAGAAATAGAAATGCCCTTGTCTGGTTTGCTGCTATATAACTGTGATTCATGCTTTGGGGCTAAAATAACTCTAGTTCCTATGCAGAAAAAAAAAAAAAGTCTAACTTAATGCAGCTCTGGAAAGGTCCACCTTCTGAACGTCCAGGATCTGTATCTTTGGTTTTAACGCTAGAGATAGCAGGTTAGGTACAACTGAACATCTAGGTAGCAAGCATAATAACATAGAGCTAGATGGGATCACATGATGTTTCTAGAGACTAGTGTATATCAGGTATCATGCCTGGACGTAAAGGGTGTTCCTAGCGTGTTGTAAAACTTGGGAAGCTTCTAGAAGTCCTGAATCAGCTCTTATGATCTGATACTATGTCTTGAAGATGCGTGCCTGATGATTATGAGGAACAACTGATAATAAGTTAAATACATATGTATATTTATCTTTCAAGTCTCCTGTGCATGTTTAAAAATCTGTACATAATCAGCTACAGTGTGCCTGTAGGGTAGAATTTGTTTATTTTTTCAAACCCCTCATAAATACTGTCAGGGAAAGAAGAGGAGGATTTGAATTCCATTCATTCGGAAGTGTATTTAAGGTTTCTGCAAGGAATTGGCTTTTTTTTTTTTTTTTTTTTTTTTTTTTTAAATAGTTGATTTTAGGAAATTTGTAAGGGACATGGGTTTGTGTATATCATCTCACGATAAAAGCATTCACTTGCAATTTAGCCTGAAAAGGATGGTACCTACTGTTAGTCTATCTCTAGTTAGTGCAAAGGAGGTGGAAAAAAAAAAAAAGAGGGGGCACCTTTCAGTAATTCAGTAATTTGGAAGAGGAATTAATTTAATAAGCAGTATGGAATGGAAAACACCCATTGTTCATATACTTCAATTTCCTATTAGAGTGCTCTAGATACTGAAATCCTCTAATTTAGCTAGAGTGGTCTCATTTGCGTGTTGTTTACCTCATGCTCAGCATGAAGGGATCCTGCAGTCAAAGGTGAACTTCAGTGTAATACATAATTTTTGCAATGACATTGAAATTTTGGCTCTATAAGGAATATGTATTAAGAGCAATGATAGTAAGGAAGAGTCTTGAGTATATTCTGTTTAAGAGGTATGTGTTCTTCAAAGTCAGGGTATTGATTCAGCTCACATTTTTATAAAAATACTACTCTTTCATCTTAGATCTTTCTTGCACTGTTGTTCATTAATAAATAGTGCTTCAGTTTTCCTTTCTACGGTGCTTGTAGTACTATGCACCATTAATAAGTAAGGTTTTTCCACATAGGTGACAAAGCCGCCTTTTTGGATGAAGGCAATTTCTCCCTTCTCCCCACTGCAAAACTGTTGAGCCTTTTTTTTTTTTTTTTTTTTTTTTAATGGCAAATTGCTTTGATACAGAAGGACCCACCCAGCTTTAGTGGATTTGATAAACTTCATTTTGTAAGGTCAGAATATATTACTGTTTGCTTTACTGTATTCCTCTTTATTTTGTGATCATCGGAATTTCTTTTCACTTTTCAGAAAACAGGGCAGTACTTGAAGGCTTGACAAATGCATCCCAGATTGAAAAACTGCTGCATTCCTCCTCCTCTTCCTCCTCTAGAAAACTGACTTTTTGAAGAGGTAAAGTTGAATGTTGCACTTTCTGTAGAAAATACTTTTTTTCAAGGCAAAGTGAACTAAATCTCAGCTTCTTCTGTTGCATGTCCTGTGGTGTTTTAAATTAACTTATATCCAGTCTAATTCTGGTGACTGATAGCTGTTTCCCTATCTATTGAAAAGTATGGTTTTGGAAATCTTTGTTTACTAGGGTCTATTGAGTTGTGTTGTATTATTTTATAGAATTATTTGTCAGCGCTTTTTCTGAAGTAAGTCACCGAAGTGTTTGTTGAATTTAAATTAATCTAATGTTATTTCTGATTCTGATACCTATTAGGGTATTTAAACACACTTTATAAATCTGAGACAGTTCCTTACCCACAGGAGTTTATATTCTTTGAATGACTTGCTGCCAACAGCCATGTGAAAAGCTGTATGTAGCCCTTTTCATATGAAATTGCTAACATTGAACTTACAGCTTCCCAGCACAATTTTTGTATCTTATTTCACTTCATTTTCTGTTTAACAAATACTGATGTGTTCTTAAATACCAGTGTTCTGAGACCAGAGTAGGTGATCCCAGTCATGTAGCCTGGCTATTTAAAAGCCATTAATCATAGCACTTTCATGATGTAACTTGTATATCAAACTTCTAATTTTTGGTTGAGTCTAAACAATTTTCAAAACGCATCTGAAAGAAAATTGTGGAAATTAAATAATTCAGTTCATGTTTACCTGCCTTTATCTTACAAATTTTACAACAAATTCTGAAAATAGTAGCATTTAATGTGTTTTTGACATTACTTGTATGAAGTTGGTGAGCATAAGTGTTTGTAGGATTAAAGATGATTGTAGCAGTCTTCATCTTATTGTCATCTGGCTGTGGAAATGTTTCTCTTCCCCCACCGCCCCATCCCTTCCCAGGCTAAAAGAACTTCAGAAAAACTCAACTGTTATGAAGGACAAAAAAAACAAGGTGGGGGGGGGGGGGGAAGCTTTGAATCTGATGGCTATTTGTAGGTTTTAGGGAAAATGCGGTAAAGATACATGACAGTACGTGGCAGCTTTGTTGCATATAATTGTTATATAGCAATATCAACTTCTTAAAAAAAAAAGTGACCAAAGTATCTCTTAAAATACAATGTCCCTTCACAGATTTTCTGTTTCTTGTTTCTGTTCAGGCAGCTTTTAACCTTCCAGTCCTGTAAAAAATAAACTTTTGTTGAAACCTTAGCTTTAAGAATCACTGTCTTCATATATCTAGTATGGCTTCAAACAGCTCTTATATTTTACTGTCTCCTCAATGTATCCCTTTCCAAGTCACTATTCTTAGGTCTTAGCCTCTAGTATTAGGCTACAGTTTCATTTCACTTCATCAAACTAAAATTTTCTGGGATCTTAATGACTTCCAGGTATTGCCAACCTGTACTGAGATCATGCAGAAAGACAAAATGACCCTTTACTGCTTTAGACCTATTTAAACATCAAGCAAAAGTATCTAGTGATGCCTTGTGTTTATAACATTTTTGCTGTTCCCTTAAGAATTAATTTTATGAGAATTCAAAAGATGTTAGAATATGAATAACAAGTTGTCCTTGCATGTTTGTTTGGTGGTTTTTTTGTTTTGTTTCTGAGAATTCCAACATACTTCTAGAAGAGCTAAATTTTGCCGTTGGAATGAGACACCTCAAAATTCTTTAACAACAAGGTTTAAGGAGTAAAGTTCTGCTATTAGAATTTCTAATAACTTAGGTGCTACGAAGCTGCTTGACTCCAAGCTGTATCTAGAACTGTCATTACAATCTCTCACATGGTTTGCTCCATGATGCTCTTTACTTTGTTCCATTTGTCTTTTCTTTGTACTATATTTGGTAAGGGAGCAAGAATGAGATGATATGTTTCTCTTTAATAATATACATTTTGGCCTGAAGCACTGAATCATCCTTTTTCCTCCTCTATTAATGTGCAGTACTTTCCACTGCAAGTCTGAAGAGAACAGTTTAAACATTGTTAGGAAATAGAACCAGTTGTCCAAAATGCAACTTTTCCTTTTGTTTGATTACGTATTTCCAATAGAATTATATAGTAACAGCTGTTCATTGGCATAGGATTTTACAAAACTTAAGTTTTGCTGCTAGAACTCTTATTTAATTTCTTTTATTCTGTCTCTTATAAAGGTAAGAGAGAAGCAAAGGAAGTAAGAAAATGTTGGGATCAGAACGAGGTGTTGTGGAAGAATGGCTGTCAGAATTCAAGGTCAGCTAAGAAGACAAATGATAGCTATACCATTGGCTTTACGCCACAGACCATTGATTATTATTTTTTTTTTAATATCCAATAATCAACGCTTTAAGTATCTATTACCTGATCTCTCAAATTCTTCTAATGCATAAAGCATGCAAAGGTCTCAGCAAAAGAGCCAGCTGGTACATAATATGCAATGCATGGTTTTAATAGTTTATTGTTTATTATTATAGAGCAGAACACTGCTATAGCAACGTGTTTTTTTAAAGTGTATATTTCTATGTAGATCAAGCTGTTAGAATTTAACTGATAGCTGGATAATGCTGCCCCAATTTCTGATGGGGCAAGTTTATTATTTTTAAATTTGGAGTTGAAAAAATATTAAAGAAAAATATTTGGCTCTGTTTTTATCCAGACCATAGAGGGGTAAAAATTAATTGTTTTATCTTGAAGAATCCAGAGTAATTTTAAGCTGTTTTGCCTTTGATAATTAACAATGAGTAAAATACAGGATAATGCATAAACAAGAAAACTGGATTTCATGACTGATGAAACAATTCTGTTACTTAAATTAAGAATTAGTAATTCCTCGTGTAATTGGTGATACACAGTAAGCCATTATGAGCTATTGTTGGACATTTCTTGAGGAGCCAAGGATACAAAATCCCCAAATGTGGTTGCTTGATGGGACTTGAGTCTGTCCATGCTCATTCTAGATTATTCATACCTCTTAAATAATTCCAGTTGATTTGATAAAGACTTTGAAAAATGCCTATTAAATAGAATATCAAGAAAGAGAGTCCTCATGTCAGGCTGGAGGAAGTGATTTTATGAAAGATAAATCTGAAACTGCTTTTTGATTTAACCCTGAAAGTGTCCCCAAATGCTATTCATTTGGAGAAGAACTTGTACTTAATGAATAGATTTTGAGTCTGAAAACTTACTAAACTTCAAGAATTTTTCTTGCTGTTGAGATGAAACTGAATCCTTTTGTGGAGATCTTTAATACTTGGAAGCATTGATTTATCAGGGTAATGCTTTTTTTGCCTTTTTTCCCCCTTTTTCTTTAGGCATTACCTGAAACGCAAATTTCCAGCTATGCAGCTACATTGCACCGAAAAAAAACACTGGTACCAGCTCTTTATAAGATCATTCAAGACCCAAATAATGAGGTAGGAGACTTTAAAATAAAGATTTTTGTTCATATTCTTCTATCTTCTACCTCTACAGCTACAGCTAGCATAATTGAGAAGTGGAGAGAGAGAGGAAGGGTCTTTGATTCTTCTTTCTAATGTAGTCTAACATGGTATCACCTCTTTTTACTCTCCTGTTTTTTGACAGTTACTTTAATGCCTTTCTGATAAAACACAACACTGTCTGCTCCCAAAAATACAGTTTATGCTGTCTGCTAGATTTTACTTGCCACAGCTGACTGTTACACTGGATTTGGCATGTTTTAAACCACCTTTAGGTCATCACAGAGGCAAAGTAGGCCTTACAGTGAAACTCAGTAGATCAATGTGCTTCTTACCTGGTAGCTTATTACAGTGGAAGATGGAGTCAGTTTATTAAACCCTCTTAAATTAACCACATCTTCTTTTGCTTATAGTTGTATCATGTTTCTGTAATTCGGTTTACACTGCTGTAAACAAGAGCAGGACTGGGGCCTCAAAATATAATTATATGCAATGAAAACTTAGCTTACTCTTGTACATAATTAATTTTGTAAATGACGTTAAACTGAGCTTTCTATTCTGTTGGCTTCTGCAATGAGCATTTCTGGGAAAGTGTGTGAAATACAACTTCTGCATACTATTCACTGCTGTGTAAACTACTTTAGATAAAATGCTTCAAAATACTTGATTTCTTATCTGTGATCTCTTGTGTATTTATAAATTAAATGGCAACTGTATGGCAAGTAAGTTCTTAATTTTCCTAAGTACTGCTTTTGGAAGCTGAATGCTTGATTGAGCTTAAAGGAGATTGCATAATGCTCATGCAGTTAAAAAAAATAAAGCTTTGTAGCTGCCAACTTCATTTCAGTGTAACAAATAACTTGCCTAGTGGCCATTTTCTTTGTACTGAAGCCATTGGTATTATGTCTCCAACCTCAAGCCACCATTGCTGCGATTGTCTTTTAGTATATATGTATCTGTGTATGTGTACTTCTGAAAATGTAAAATCTTTCCTTGCTTTGAGAATAAGCATTTGATTTATTAATGATGCAAAGAACCAGATTTGCAAAAAGAGTATCTTCTTAAGGGTGTGACAGTAATCTTATGTTACTGTACACTGAAGCCTGCCAAATACTGCTCTTTGGAACTGCTTCTGCCGTTTGGGCCCGATTGTGATATCGGGTATAAGATAAGCAATCCCAAACTCAAAGATGACTAACTTCAGGTTCTGCTTGTTAAGGCAGTTTGTATTTCCTTGTTGCACGTCCTCCAAACTTATTTGCATGTGAGGAGTATAACCATAGTAAATTCATTACTCTACATAATCCTGTGGTAGTACTTGGCTCTTGAGAGGTTTTAAAAATATGCTTTACAGGGCATTATTTGTTAGAAGGACAACTGATAGCTTATGAAGATAAAGCTTAAGTGGTAGACTTATCAAAATTTACTTGCTGGATTCTTAAACTTGATGGACAAGTAATTTTTTTGTACAACTTAGTCATAAAGTTAATCTTGCTCATAAACAGCTTATTTAACTGTATAATATATTGATTTTTGCATCATTTGAATTCTAAACTAAAGTGCTGTTTGAAGTACTGTTAGGTTTTTTTAGTTTTGCAATTTTTTGAGTTGGTTTATGGTTTTAGACATGAATACTGTATGGATTTTAAGCTAATACAGTACTGAAATGTAAATACTGAATATTCATGTTGGTCGGTTTAGGTTTAACTTGGAAAGCTCAGCCTTGAAACAAAATGACATCACCTTTGCAATGCCAAGCACTGCCCAAACCCATTACTCTTCAAATAATAACTAATTTCACCCATTATGTTATAGTTAAGCTTAAAATGAGCACGTTATTTTCTACCACAATTGAATTCTTCAAAAAGGCAAGCATTTCCACTCTTTGTCCTGCGTATTATAATACATTATATTTCACTTCAAGATGTGGCAAATTTGTAAAATAAGTCAAACTAAAGCTATTCATCAGCTTCCTTAAAACATGACTAGTTGCATCTCTGTGAGGTGTAAAAACGAAGTCTGCAAATTATATCATTCTCACTTACTGTGTATTTAAACCAGTAAAAGCTAAATTTGTAATTGTTATGCTAATAGGAATGCTGTTTAATATAAGTTTTCAATTTATTGGAAAAGAGATACGTTATAAAATACTTTTTTCTTTGGATTTTTTGGGCTGGCTGCTGTGCTACTCAGTTTCCTTTGACTTTTGCCTGAAAGATCTTTGGAATTAAAGTAGTGTCTGCTGCTTCATGGATATACCCACTACTGGTGACAAAAGCTCCATTTCCTCTGTTTATCCAGTGCCTTCTCAATATTTATATTCAGAGAGCTAATTGGAAAAAGCTGGTTCTCTGAAAAGCCAGAAAACTAGGATGCAAGGAAGATATTTGTTCTTTCTTACAGTGTCAAGTTTCATGTTTTCAGGTGGGAGGCAATCGTAGTATACTTTGATAGGAAAAACTTAGGTGTTTGTGCATTTGAAAATATTTGTGTTGTAGTGCCTTCGTGTTGGCAGCTTTTTCTTATGGACTTAAAGCTCTGAACACACCAAAAGCGTGGTTGCCACAAAAAACTTTCAGGTTTTCACCTAAGAATTTTACAGTTGTTAAACCTTTTGCACAACTAATATGACAACTACTAGGAATTAGGATTATTTACATGGTTGCAGCACCAGTGACTGGATATATCTTGTATCTTTCTAGGGAGCATGGTTTCACTTAGAAGACTAATATTCTAAAATATTCATTTGGAAGAAAGTAGAATAAACTCAGTAACTGCTCTGATTGAGTCTTATCTGACTTATGCTGAAGTAAATTATTTTTTCCCACTGTTTTTAATGGGACTTGAATTAGACTAGCTAATTTCAAATAGGAAGCAGCTTTGGGCTGCTGTCATCTCTGATCTAGTAGAAACACTCTTTATTGCTATGCTGCTATATATATCTGGTTTCTGATAATATTTGTTTAGCTTTTCTTGCATGTGTTATCTCCTTGCAGATACACTTGTATTTATTGTTTTCAGAGATTTCTTCTCTTTCTTCTTTATGCTAGCATCATGCTTAATTTTCTTGTAAAGAAAACCTACAAATTTATTCCGTGATTTCGGAATTATTTAGTAAACACTATTTTTATTTGAACATCTGAAATGTGTTAGGCCTTTCATAAAATAAGAGTACATTTCTGTCTCTGAGGATTTGAACATTTACTGTAACAGATGGCTTTAATAATTAGTCTCACTTTTAGATAGGAGTTTCTACTAAGTAAAAATTAAGAAAAAGTATACTTATGCATCTTTTGAACATAAAGTACCGTGTATATATGAAATACTGGAATAAATAAGGTAGATAATATATGCTCAACTTGATAGAGAAAGCCCTAGCGTTGTTTTATTAAAGTGATTGCAATAGAAGCTTTGTGGACTTCTAATTTCATTTAGATCCCAAAACAAAAATTAAGTGGTGAGGTATTTTAGCTGTATGGCTTGTAAAAATCTGTGTGCTGCAAATGAATGGACTTCTCTCGTATCAACATTGTTAGTGTCAGCTTTCTTCCCTCCCTCTCTTGTGGAGTCTCTTTGCTTCTCCTGTAAAAGCAGGATTTTAGCTTAAAGTAGCTGGGCTGTCAATCAGAAGCCTTGTTACACAAGGTACTTACACCAGACTCTTGTATAAGAAGAGATTTGTCTGATAGCAAAATTTTATTTTATGTAGATGTCATGTTATGGCTTATGCAATCAGTGGTTTAAAAATGGTGTGCTTCATTGGACAGAATACTGTGTGTTAGCAATGAAACTAACGTGTTCACCCTTTCTTGGGTGATGCTCTCTTAAGGCAGCTATGTGTATGGGTAGAAAATTCTGTCAAATTTGTGTTTTGCGTTAGTGATATACTAGAGTAAAATATCTTAAGTCTAAGTATGTGAAGTTGTACAGTCAATACAGATTCATGGCGTTGCACATTTATCAAACAGTCAAACGAGTCACTTGTAGAAATGTCAGTCCCTCTGATGATAACAAGGGACTTCCCAAAATTTTAAGAGGAGGGATGGTTCACAACAAACCACTGAAGTACATCTTCAGACAGCACAGCAGAAGAGTGACAGTGAATGCTACAGGAAATTCTTGGTACCAAGATTTTTGGTGAACAGACAAATTAATAAGAGCAGAATACATCAAAGTCTATGAAACATACTGCTAATGGTATGAAAGTCCTAAGCTTCGTGTACCTGTGAGTGAGAATGCATACTGAAAGAGGAGTCTTACATGCCTTACCTGATCAGCTCTGCACTGGGCATTTCCTACTTAAGGCTTCTTGTCTCACCAGCACAGCTGCTATTATGTTGGTCAAATGTAGGGCTTTTATTGCTCAAAAAAAATTATATATATGTATTTTCAATGTTTAATATCATATATGTATATGAGAGCTGCATAAAGCATGTATGGTTAGAAAGAAGACCTACTTAAGGTTCTGGCCTCTAACTCTGTAACTCTTCTATAGGAGTATAGAAGCTTTAGGTTACACGGATGCCTCCATCTTTTTGGATGTTGAATCCTACAAGTATTTACCTTAGGTCAGATCATCCCATTTCCTGGAGTGTAATACTAATTGTGTTACTTACTACTTGCTTAGATGTAAGGCTAGATAGGTCACAGACCTTATAAAAATTCCTCTTGGAATTCCACGCCTCCCCCCCCCCCCCTTTCCCCCATTTCTGACTTTGTTTAGTTGTTCTAGTTTCTGATATGATTAGTCATGAATAAAGGGGAGACAGTTTGATGGGGTTCTTTTTCTTCTCTTTTCCTGTTCATTAACAGTTTTAACAGTTCTGTGGATGCATTTTAATTATTGGTTTGACATGGTAGACTCTTAAAAATGGCAGGGGTTTTCTTATGCTTGTGTCACACCGACTTGGAAAGGATCGTTTTTGATTCGTGTACTGAAACCCAAAGGGCAGCTCAAGACAGAAAAATCAGTTTGCATTGTAATCAACAAATGCATACTTGTCAGTTTTGAGACTAAAAAGCTGTAGGTAAGAAATTAATTCCTATTTCTGTCAATAGACTTGTCGTTAGCAGCTCATTTTTAACCTTTGTACTAATATAAACCTTACAACTGCACCATTAAAGTTTTATGGTGCTCATAGTTCAAGCCATGTGTCTCTCACATGCCTTAAATTAGTACCTGTGTATAAAGTGAATCTTGTACGGACAGTCTTGGAGAGTAATGTTCTCAAAGCACAAGATGGTGGTGGCTATAGTAAGGCCACATTTCCCAATACTGCATGCCAGTGCCCCTCAGGTCTGTCCTTGCAGGTGTCCTTCAAAGGAATGTAGTTATCACTTTGGTTCATTCACTTGCTTGCCATTGAGGAGTGCAATTTTTACTGCCTGCAGTGGCTATATGATATAGCCCCTATATTTGCTATTTTGTTCTCTCTTTAATTCATTAGCCTTTTTGCCTTTCCACAGCTCCTGGAGCCTGTTTGCCACCAGCTCTTTGAACTTTATCGTAGTTCTGAAGTTCGGCTCAAGAGGTTCACACTGCAGTTTTTGCCAGAGTTGATCTGGGTATATCTGCGTCTTACTGCCAGCAGGGATAGGCAGAGTAATGGCTGCATTGAAGCATTGCTACTTGGCATTTACAATTTGGTAAGTGAGATGAGTGGGAATGGCTGAGGAAAGCTTTGCTCTGAGGTTTTGTGTCACTGACCACTAGGAATAAAGTAAATTATTGGAACAACATATTTAAAATTGTAATATGCTTACATGAAATCATATTTAATCTGCAGGATAGCATAAGGTAATGAAGATTTAGTAAGAAGTATTGCAAAAAATACTTCTTTTATAATAATCTTTTTGTGACAAACATTTGAAAAGGATCAGCTCATGGGCTTTCTTGAACTGTTATAAACTTGTGTTTGTAAGGTAATTAAGTAGTCCTCAGTGCTGAAAAGTACAGCTTTCTATGGAGATGATTGTCAGGGCAACATGCTTGGTTAATATGTGTCACTGCCCCCCACCCCACCCCCTGCTTGCTCTGAATATGTCTTTTTCGGGGTAATTTGAAGCTGAACCACTCTGCGTGTTAGAACTTGGATGCATGTATGTGTACATTTGAGGCACAGTTGTCTTGAGTGGAACTGTGATTTTAAGAATATGTAAAAGTAACTGTACATGAAGTTTGGCTGTTGGATGTAAAAGTAGTTTTTTATATCCTTACCTTGGCCTGGAAATGGTTACTCTTGTAACGTTATGGAGTGGTTTGATAAATTTAGCAATACTGCCAAGATAGGCATTCTCTCATGGGGATTTTTGTGTACAGGACTTTAAAACATATTACACTGAAACATCGTCCTTGTCTTTACTATCATAGTAAACCCCTCCTTTAAATTGCGTATTGTGTTTCTACACATGAGAAAACACAGAACAATCAAACTGATTGTTAAAAAAAATATAATTCTTGTTATGTGTCTCTACATCAACTCTTAACTGGAAGATTCAGTTCTTTTAGGAAAAAAATTGGAAACTGCTTGCTGATTTTTGGTAGTTTACTCTGTAAGAAGTAGCATGTTTATCTTTGTCGATGGCTTTCTCATAAAGGTCCTTTTATAGTTCCTTTGAAAGTCATGTTGGTCATTTATGTTTTTTAAGGACAGCAATTTCTCCATTCTCTCCAGATTAAGGAAGAAAGGGGCCTCAAAATGGACAGTGGCTCCCACTTACTTTTCCCTTTGATCAAATTGTTGATATTTTTTCTGCACATATACTGAGACTGAAGGAGTGAAGTTATTGTCTCAACACTTAAGAAGTGTAAGATGAGGATAAACCTTTTGCATTCTGCTAAATCCTATCAACAGTCCTCCTGCTGTGATCCCTAAAGCCTGCTACAAGTGCTGTGCTACCTTGGACTGAGTTTTCACATAAACTGGAATGACTAGAGGTCATTGTTTGGAAATTTGCTGTACAAAGTGAAAAGGCAGGGGTTTAGATTCCTTTTTGGTACAGTCGTCTGTAATTGCTCTTGGTATATTTGCTTTAAAAACTGCTGGGTTTGCTTATTAGTAGCCTAGCAAATATAAAATCTGACTGCTTTAAAAGTCTTTTGAAAAAACTTTGTGTATTTCTTACAGATAGAATGCCTGAAGAAACTCTGCCAGTCCGCTTGATTTCACTTTTTTCTCTATGGTGCATTTATTATGAAGTACTGCCCATTGTCAGCAAGTGACTCATCAGCCCTCGTGCTTCTAGATCAAGTGGGCTTAAAGTGTAAACTTGCTCTACTACGCAATTCTATTATAAATAAATGTTATAAAGGTGGGCTAGAAAAGCTTTTTGTTCAGTTTTGGTTTTGATGAAGTCACACTAATCAAGGAGCCAGTGCTGTGTTTTTTAAATGTTGCAGACCAGTACTGCAAAACAGTCTGTGATAGAGGTCTTTTCCACTTTTTAAATAGGTATGCAAATTTGCTGATATTCTGCAAAGGTGCAGAGACCTTTGGGGTGTTAATAGTCTTACTAGATCAGGACATCTGACTGCTTCCTGTTCTTATTTGTTAAACGCCTTTTAAGAGATGAAAATGATTCAGAGTCCTGTCTCCTTACTTCTCTTTGGGTTTTGGTTCTGTTTTTTTTAATGCAGGAAATTGCTGACAAAGACGGAAACAACAAAGTTCTATCTTTCACGATCCCTTCGTTATCAAAACCCTCCATATATCATGAGGTAAGAGAGCTGCTGTGGTAAATTAGAATTGGATCTATTAGAGAAGTGAAAACTGGATCCATTTGACACAACAGGCCATTTTGGATGCATCTTGTTGCAGTAAGTTTTCAGTGTCAGTAGCTTGCAATTAGTCTAATCGAATTCAATAGCATTAGTAGAAGAAAAGGAATGTAAATGTTGAAATGTTTTTGCTGACAGTGCCCATTTTGAACAGAGCTCAGTTGTGTTGTAGTTGCAACTGTGTGGTTTTTTGCCTCTTTATTCGTTAGTATAAAAGTAGCCTTCATTCTTCTAATTCCTCCTTAGTATGGTTTGAACTTGGTATTGTGTTTTTCTTTCTCTACTGTTGCTGCACAAAAGGTTTATGCAATTAGGACAGACTTACTGTAAATGGATATGTAAGAATAAAAGTTGAAAATTGCTCTCACCTGGTCTATTTTAAGTGTGGAAGCTGTTTATAGTAATGAAATTAGGTAATCTTTTTAGATTTACTGTATTCTGGAATAATCTTAATTTTTACAGATCACAAGACAAGCGTGTCTTTTGGCATGGGTGGGTAGGAGTTTTAATGTTTTTGGAGACCTTTTACTTATGACTTGATTTCTCCCCTGTCCTTCCTTCTTCCTTCTGGCACCTACTTGTAGCCCTCTACTATTGGATCCATGGCTTTAACTGAAGGAGCTCTATGTCAGCATGATCTCATCAGAGTAGTTTATAGTGATCTTCATCCTCAAAGAGAAACCTTCACAGCACAGAACCGGTAGGTGGATGTATTCTAATACTGGATGTGCTTCACTAGGCATTTAACAAGTCCTTAAACATTAAGACCGAATATATGAAGTATTCAGTCCTTTCCATTGACTGCTTGGAAATAAATCTGGAGAACTTGGTAGTTCTTGGTAGAAGTCTTGGTAATCTTGAGGTATAGTATTTTTCTTGTTTGTCCCAGTTTTGTATGTTCTTTTGCTAGTTAATTTAGCAGAGACTAGCTTCTCTGTCATTTCTGTGTCCATCAGGAATATCTTTGGGTTTATGTCTGTCAACTCAAATTCTCCTGAAAGTGTAACAAAATTCAGCTTTGGCTCTGAGGCTGTGACTGCTTTTTCCACAGGAAAAGGGGAATGCAGTTGAGTGGACAGACAGAACTAAGGATGAGAGAAATTACCCTGCTGTTCTAGTGACTGCCAACTTTACCTAAAGCCAGCTCTGAGAAAACTGATAAAATAATTTTGAATGCATTGCAGGCTTGTCCAGTTTTGTAACTTTGTCCAAATATTATGCCATTTCCTCCATAGTTCCTGGATATACTAATAAATTTCAGTAATAATAATCTTAAGTGTTTAATACCGAACCTTTAGTAGCCTGTTTCAAGTTAGTGAATTATAATGAAAGAGGATTTTGGGATTTATGTGTTTACTTCTAAAATTTTTCCTGTGGGGTGTTTTTTGAGACTAAGTTGTAGATTGTGTTAAATTCTGATAAAATATGAAGAACTTAAACCATGCAAGATTTTGCTCTTATCTCTTTTCAGGTTTGAGGTGCTGAGCTTTCTTATGCTGTGCTACAATTCTGCTATTGTCTATATGCCTGCCTCTTCTTACCAATCACTTTGTAGGATGGGTTCCAGGTGAGAGACTTGTCTTTGAAATAGTCTTGCAGGGTGCATCTAGACTTCTAAATAAGAAAGAATTAATTTACTTGTTGTGTTTAATAACTTATAATATTGAACCACCGGTCATTCGTACAGTTTAATTGGAAATTTGAACCTGTGCTTGCATACAGATAAAACACATGGGTGATGTTACTGCTGTGTGGGCTTTCATTCTAGTTATAGATAAATAACTTTATGTAACTTGGAAAGAAGAAAAAAAGAGGCAATTTTTTTTGAAAATTAATTGAAGCTGTTCAGACTGATTTGTGGTTGGTGTGTTTTGGGGTTTTTTTTGGTTTGGTTTTTTTTTATTTCTGTCTTTTAGACATTTTTCAGTTTGGTTAGCTAAAAAAATCCTGTCAGGAATACCACCACTTTCCTTTACATCCAAATATTAATGTCTTGCTTCTGAGGATGGTTTATATGAAGTGCTTGTACAATGTTCTGGGGTTTAGTGGTTTGTTTGGGTTTTTCTTTGTTTTTTTGGTGGGATTTTTTTGTGGGTTTTTTTCCTTCCTTTCTCCCCCGCGCCCCCCCCCCCCCCCCCCCCCCATAATAACATCCCACATTCTGGAGAATTCAGTACTGTGATTTCTCAAAGTCTTATATGTGCCCTTTATATAACGTTCTACTTGAATAGTCTTAGAAGCTTCTGGCTGGCAAAGATCCCTGCTTTTTGTTCTGAAAAATCTCTAGTATATCTGATATTCCCATATGCCTGGTTTTTACCAGCATTTTTGTCTAAAATGAAATAAATTCTCTTTCCTGCTACTCCCAGAGGAATGTCTTTAAATGTTATGATTTGTAGCCTGTTTGCTTCAGCGTGATACTGCCATGAAAGAAAAGCATTACATGCAATTTGGTTACATAGCAAAGAAGAAATTAACTACCTTCTAACAACATATATTCTGTAGTAACACAGACATGCAGCTAAGATTATAGCCTATTTTTTTTTCCTATATTTTCTAATGGGAATGGGTTATTTGTTGCTGTGCTTCCATTATCTTCACTTGAGTTGTAGCTATGCAAAATTTGCCAAATGTGTTCAGTTTTCCTGCATCTGAAAATTAGACCCATTCTTTGGGTAGAGAAGAGACAACATTTTGTAGGCAAGGGATTTTTATATTGTTTTTGAAACAGTGCAGCAGCTATTATGTATTAGTGATCATTTGTTGTTTCCACGATAGATACAGATATTAAAGTTACGAATAAACTATTCTGGGTTTTGTGGAGACTCAGTGCAATGCAGTATATGGGAAGGCAGGCCTTTTTTCAAGGGTCAAAAGTTTTTTTCAGCGGGCAGCTGAGAGCGGTTCTCAGGAATACAGTATCTGTGTTACCCAGTTTCAGGTAAAAGGTGATCGCATGCTGTCGTCATACATTAGATTAGAGATGTCACAGTTCTTTTATACCACTGAAATGTTTCCTTTAAAGAAGGTTGGTTTTGGTTACTGTATTTTGGGGAGAGTCTGCTACTTGGCGGCTGGCAGTAGAGAACATCTTGCCACCCTTATTCTTCAGAAGTGGGTTATGATTTGAAGAAAACAGATGGAATTAATGGTGGCTATATGGGAATAACATGGGATTATCAGCAAGCCACATCCCATAAAACTGCTTTCATGACTGGGAGAGCAACATAAGAATGTTTGATGTTGTGTACTTATATTTTAAAAATTAAAATATCTGTGATGTAAAGACATATGTAGTGTTTGTGGAGTTAATGTTCTGTTACAATGCTCTGTTTTTTCAGGCTGTGTGTGAGTGGATTTCCACGGCAGCATGAGAAACGCTGGAAAGAACGCTGCGGTAGAGTGGTATTAGACCCCAATTTCATGGTGCAGCTGCTCACAGGTGTCTATTATGCCATGTAAGTGGATGTGTTGGGTTTTTTTTTATAAAGAGAAATGTCTGGTTTTACACGGTTTAAAATATAAATGCTAGTTGGTTTATGATTGAAAAAAATATTTAAACTCATAACACAAGCTTGTAATTTGATTAGTATATTTCCTGTTACTTGCTCACTTGGCCAACTGATAATTTGAAAACATGTTTGTCAGCATTGAATTAGGTGAAGAAGGGCCAGCAGCAGGTGCTGAAGAGAGTTGGGCTTCTCATTTCTTTTTTTTCCCCCAATTTCCACTACCACCAGATACCTTCTGTTCACAAGTGTAATGAGCTTGGATGCCAAGATAATCTAATGAAATGCAGACCTCTTGAATGTCAGTAGCTTCTGAGGTAGCAAAAATAAATTTCTGATGGAAATTCAGTTCTGGGGGTAGTGTTAACCTTTACATCTTGACCCTATTTTAAAAATTCGTTCAGTTTGTCCTGATTATGGCATCAACTTGGTCTTGCTTGAAGGTGACGGGGAGCAGCTTTTTTGTTACACCCACAAGATTAGTAAAAAAATAATGCTTTGTCTATACTTCTAAAACAAGTGAAGGGGCTGGGGTGTATATACAGTTAAACTTTCTACATAAGCAAAGAAGTGAAGAGCTGGATTTGGGCAGAAAAAAAGTTTGAGTTCATAAGATATGAAAGATAAATATGTATCTTTACTTTTTAGATATAATGGTCAGTGGGATCTTGGCCAGGAGGTACTGGAGGACATAATTTACAGAGCACAGCTTGAACTCTACTCACAGCCTCTGCTGGTAAGAAACAATCCATTGAAGTTTGTGGTCTTAGTTAAGAGGAGTATGGATGTGTTTCTGAAGTGGACTGGTAATGAAAGCATTTGTGGCCATTTACTGCACTCCAAATGCAAGCGGTTGTTAACAGCTGGTGTTTCAACATAGCAGTTTATACCATGCTTTTTTCTGCTTGCATATTAAGCTAGGGTGTTGGGATCTCCTAGGACTCATTGATGCTGAAAGCCAGGGTTTTCTGATGTATTACAGTCGGATCAAAATGTTGTTGTTTTGGCATAAGCTACCAATGAGTTATTCAAAGAAGCTTAATCAGAGGGTTATATGACATAGGACTTTGGTTGCAAAAAAGGTGTTTTCTTCGCTTCTAGACCTTCAGCAGGGCTGAGAATATGCTGTGTGGTTTAACTGATAACAGAGGAGAAAAAGCAACAACAGGACAGAGCTGAAAGTGAAAAGGCGCTTCATCTACAGAGTCAATGTCAGGTTTTGATTGATCGAAGTCACAGAGGTCTTAATCTTGACCTTCTTCAGAGGAACAGCAATAGAAAGGAGGAGTTCTGACTGAATGGGGTTTCTTCAGTTTCCACTATACTTGCTGTTCTGATCATAAGAGGAGAGAAATGAAATGGGGAAAGTAGTGAAACTCTGCTGGCTGCAGGTGGATGTGATTGGGAAGGATGAGGAGGCTGACAGAGAGAAAGGATTGGAGGGATTTTATTTTTTGTCAGGTGTAGGAATCAGGATCAAAATAAGAGGGAAGATTAAGGAGAATAAAGTAAAATAGGCTTGTCTCGGTTTCTGCATCAGAATTGTGGCTAGAAGCCTTCAGTGCTCTCTTGAACTAATGGCAGTAAAATTTCACTGCTTTTTACATAACTGAGAAAGGAGTGGATTGGGAAAAATCTTTTTATGTGGCAGTCAGAGCTCCCTCTCTTCTGCAATAAATTACGTAAAATTATTCTCTTGATGAATTAATATTGGCTATAAAATTTATCCGCAGGCTTTCTGACACTGCTGCATTTTAAATGCTTGGTACCCATTGAATTATTATAATAGTTCTTTTTGGAAATGACTCATCGCTGTATCAGATTGAAAGCTTTAAATTAAATATTTAGCCTGCTGAATTGGGCCACCCTATTAAACTACTACATTTAAAAGGTGTGTGGGAGGATCTGAAACTTGATGATATGACAATTTTCAGTCCTTTTTGTTCATTTTTAATCAATTTGTCCTTAGAGATTACTTCTAATTGTAAGAATCATCTGGAATATCTTTAGTTTTTTTCCAAAGCTACTCCCCCCAGCCTCTCTGGTGTCAGTGGTGGGATGACATCACCAGTTTTCCCTCTTCCCCAGTTGTCAGGTTTTTTGTGCATATGCATACAGTCACATCTGGTTTTTTGGGTTTTTTTCATGCGTATGTGTGCAGGCACATCTGTGGGGTTTTTTTAATACTCTGATCATTGCCTTGCTTCCTCTCATGTTTCTCTACAATTTTCAAAAAACAGCTTTCAGAAATTGTCAGCTTTATTAAAAAATGAGCTGCATGTCCTTGGCCTTGTGCTACATATTCAAGTGATTTGACTTTTTTAAAGGTTGGAGTCCTTTCACCTTGTTGCATTTTCCAGGACTTGTATGTTATTTAGCAGTATTATAATTTTTTTTATTTTAAACTCAGCGCTACTGACACAAAATAAAATACCGTCTCTGCAGCATCCCAGGTAAGCGTAGGATTTCCTAACAGCAGCAAATTCTTTGAAGTCCATTTAATATTCAGGCAAACCCCCACATTAGAATTATTTTTAGATATCTGTACTCGAGGTGTTTGTATATTTATAGGAATACCATCAGTCAGCATTACAATGAGAAACATCACAGACCCTGTGTTTGGATGTATCTCTTGAAAAAATATTTTTGACGTTATGGTAGATCCATGCTTTTGTTTAATTAGGTTTATATTGCCTGTGGACTTAAAAAGAAGAAAAAATCCGAAATAGCAGCATCAGAAAGCTATGAAATATCTGTCATGTAGAAGCAGTGTTTCACTGTTACCCAGAGACTGCAAGGGAAAGGTGGTTTTTTTTTTTTCCTGGGAAAAGTATCTCTATTAACAAACACTGTGTATTGGTTTCATAGACATGAAAACTGGGAGTTTCTGTAGAGGGAAACTAATCCTCAAGACTCAGTGTTACTACCAAGCTAGCCTGGACCTGGGGAGTAGCTCCATTCCGGTCAGTCTTTTTCTCTGAACTTCTGCACTTGTTTCAGACAGAAATCCTTGTCTTCAGTGCAGAGATGCACAGGCTTCCTTAGCCTAGTACACAAGAAGTATGGATCAGCAAGTCCCTATTGTGACAGCACCTTTATCCAGTGTATTTTATTGATGTACTTGCTGGTTTTGTTGGATGCTTTTTGTTAGAGCTCCTTTCTGGTAGGCAAGAGTGGATGTCTGGCCTGAAACCAGCCCTCCCTTGCCATCAATAGTTGCAGACTTGGCGTGCCAAGTCTGAATCGTGCTGTTTGTTTTCCTGCTGTGCTGGGTTAGACACAGTGAGGAAATCTTTTTTGCATCCCAAAGGGTTGCAGGTTGTTGGTTTGTTGTTTTTTTTTTTTTCTGGTGGAGAAGGGCTGTGACTCAAACTGGTTGTTTAGGTTGTTTCAAAGTTTGACTGTTGTGTTGATTTTTGTCTCCATATGGTTCTCCTCAGTCCTGAGAAGTGCAATTTGTGCTGTTAGAAAGGGCCAGCTGTTAAAAGGTTCAACAAGCAGAAATGCTCTGTCACTTTTCTGGCCCTGTTGCAGAAGCTTTTTCCTACTAATTTTTAGTTTTTAGTCCTGTATACTGAGAAGGGTACCTATTCAAAAGAGGGTGCAACTCCAGTGAGTGGACAGTGGGAAGGCAAACCATTGTTGAACTTCTATCTGCTTTGCCACAGTACAGCGCAAATGATCTTCTGAAGTCTTTAACGTGATCAAGGGTAGGGTGAATGCAGTTTGTACCATTTCAAGAGGATGGTGTAGGAAAAGGCCTGTGTGTGAATACAAGTGAGGCTGAGAGAATTGGCTAGCAAAGGGTAAATTGGTGTTGGGCAAGTGGAAGGTAGAATGATAAGGAGCATTTCTGTGATGGTGCCAATAATCTTTTGTGCTGGTTAGAAGTCAGACAGGAAGGTGGTGTAGAAGATGTTTAATGGGGAGTTACAGGGTTGCAACAGTAGCTGGAGATCAGGATCAGCTACGTGGCAGCCATTCCAGCCCCTCAGGTAATGGAAAGTGTTTGATTTAGTTAATGTGCTGTGATCTGTGGCTTTACTGTTTGAAATGGTTTAATTTCTTCTCATGGTTGCTGGGTGATTTGCCTGCTATAACTTGTAGAAGAGTCACTTTTACTTTATCGTAATGTGAATAAACACCTTTAATTCATGGAGCTTTTATGGCATGCCATATGCATTGATATAGTCTTTTTATCAAATGTTATCTGAGATCTTCACAGGACAAGTGATACGAAGTTCTGCTAATAGGGTCTGTTCCAGTGGTTTAGTAGATTTCTTGTAGTTTGTGTTTTTGTGAATGCTAACAAAAGACAGCTTAATTAGTTAAACTGGTTTGGTATCTGTGGGCTTTGGAAGTTCAAGGAATTTGTTGGTTGTCCTTTACATTTCCAAGTCCTCTGGCAACCTAAGACTATCAAGACAACATTGATGAGGTTTAAAAGCGTGGTAGTTCTGTTACTAGGTTGAGGGGAACATACGAAAATGCTGCTTAGAGCATAAACCTAGGAAGTGCTTGATTGTAATCATGTGCTAAACAGTTGATACTACTCCATCAGCTAGCCACAAGTCTTTATACAATAAACAAAATGCCTGTTCTTAGAAAAAGAAAATGGTCTTAAAGGAAGAAAAATGTATATATGCATTGTCAGGAAAGTGGATTATCTTGCAAAGATACATACTCTAAAGCAGATCTGTATTTTATTTGAGTGGACAGAACCGTCAACCTTACAGTTTTATCTGTGGCTTAGAATAGGGTTTACATGCCTTTGCCTTGAGCTAACAAGTAGACTGAATGGATTTAAGACATGCAGACCACATGTATTTTTAAGTAAATATGTTTCTCTTGCCACATAGTGAACTCTGTTCTCTCAAGTTGCAGAATCAAGTTTTTTGTGATACGAGAGAAAATCCGTTAGAAGGCAATGTAAAATTGCTTTTCACAGTGTTTCTTGGAAACTGTAGTGGAGAGAATAGCCTGCCCAAATTATGGTGGGAACTGTTGCTAATTTTAGAGATTAGCAGGTTACGTTTTCAGTAGGTGTTTTAAGTCTAAATCTCTCTGACACTTCTAACTACTGTCTTCATTACTGGGGGAGTAAAGAGCATATAGGAAGTCAGATGTCTGTGAAACAGACCTATGAAGTTGTGATGTTAAATTTAAAATGTGTCTAATTTTTATTGCTGGTTGGTTGTATACATTTATAAGATTTTGGAAAATCATGGTGTATTCCTTTTATTTTTTTTTTTTTTTACTTTTTATTTTTTACATTTTAAGTCGTATGTTCTGTGCAGCAACTTTGTTATTGTTCAGTACTGTACATGACAGAGACTCAACTTGCTTTTCAAGAGCTGGTACACAAGTTCACTTTTTGAACAGTTTAGTTGTAAACTATGAAACATTTAACTGAAAGTTGCTTTTTATTATTTATTTTTTTTTAAAGCAAGCCTCTAATCTGACAACGGCATTTTATAGGAAATTTAAAGAAGTAGTTAAAACATCAAAGCCAAAAGAAGTCACTTGTTCTTCTCAAAGCTGCAAAGCAAAACTTCTGACTTTATAATAGGCTATTACAATAAAAAATCAGATATAATAAAGATGAATGCATTTTAATAATTTTATGCTCGTTGGCTAGGTTGCAGTTTTTATTTTTTAAATCTTGCAGGTACCTGCAGGCTAATCCCCTTGGTTAGTTTTTTGGTTGGGTTTTTTTTTTTTTTTGGTGGTGGCTTTTTTTTTTTTTTTTTTTTTTTTTTTTTGGTGCGGGGGGGTGTGTTAGTACGGGGTAGGGTGGGCTGGAAACTGGCCCTGTCTCCCCCATGCACAAGGCTATATGCTGTTCACATTGGCTTGGCCTGTGACTTAGTTTTATGACACTCTTGTCATAAAACATAAATGGTATTTTTCTTGTAGTTTTGCAGTCTCTTTTGGATGGACACCTTCCTGTGTAGGTTGTTGCCTCTGTCGGTACAGGTGGCAAACGTAGGACAAAATAAATTACTTCAAAAAAAAAAAGGGGGGGGGAGACAATTCAGCTATATTTTTGGGAGTAGGTTTGTGATGAACTTTTCAATGGAGTTATCAACTGTGATTCATGGGGATTTGGCATAATTAACAATTCCTGGTTATTTCCCTTTCTGTATTCAGCCAGAGATCTAATATTGCCATTAGTGCAATCAAGGACAGTTAGAGGTACAGCATTTTACTTTTATCTTAGGTTGCAAATGCCATGAAGAACTCACTGCCCTTTGATGCTCCTGATGCATCACAAGAAGGCCAGAAGGTACTAAAAGTAGAAGTTACCCCAACAGTGCCGAGGATTTCTCGGACTGCTATTACAACAGCTTCAATCCGTCGTCATCGCTGGAGAAGAGAAGGTGAGCTTTCTCTGCCAAGAGCAAGTACTGTAGTGGACTGTATTCATCATCATCACTGTGATCTGGCCTTTGAGTTTGAATGTTTGCAGAACAGTTGGTTGGGTTTGTGTTGTGTTTTTTTTAGTTTGTTTTTTGAAAAGTGATACTCCATAACTATGTATAGTATTTTACATCTTCAGAGCATTGCATGAACATGAACATTTGGAGTGTTTGTTTTGTTTTTGATTTGGTGATAACCCATGAGGTAGGTGAGAAAATGGAAAAGCTGGAAAATGTTGAATAAGTCTGCGCTTTTTTTTTTTTCCTCCATGTAACGTGGCATGACATTGTAGAGATAGTTTGGCTTAGAATTTGAGTGCTTTCTTTAATACACATTAAAACTCAACTGCCTCCTATCATAAATAGCTCAGAGAATGAATGTTACTATCCAGACCTTGATAGGGTTCCAGATACCTAAAGCTGCTGAAGGCAGTGGGAGAGGGACTAGCTGAACATCAGACTCCTACCACCATATGGCCCAATTTAGAGATGGGCCATGTTATAAAATATCTTTGGATAGGTTAGAATTAGTCCATATTTTTCCTCTGTGAGTACTTAGGTTGTATGGAAGTGTGCCTGACTATGAAGGAAAAGTATATAATAAATATTCACCTTGATATGATAACATCTTCAGTGTAGGTGTTAACAAAAAGCTTGCTTTGAAATCAGTTTGTCATACTTGTAAAGCTTTGTTGCTGCATGTACAAAACATTGACTAAAACAAGCTGCATAAATGGCTGAAAGTAAAAAGTAGAATAACCTAAAATTAAACTGAGGGTAAAAGAGTCTGAAAACAAGAATTGCATATTTTCCTATGGTACTCTCTTCCACTGCGTGCACCACACCACCCACCCTCCCCCCGACGCATGAACAAAAGGATTTGACGGCCTCTGGTCTTCAGCTGAATTAGGATGTCCAGGACAAGTAGCTGTCTTCTGTTTTCAGGACTGTGGGTCATGTTTGTCTTCACTATAGTTGCCATTATATTTGTTTACTGGTCTGGTCTACAGTGTAGCCCACCTGTCCCTCTCTGTGGATGTTCTCACGACTTTTAACTAAGCATGGGTAGTGTTTTGTGTCTGTTCCATGTCCACGTAAATATTCTATTTTCCCTGCCTGGGTTGGAATGCCAAGAATGGAATAGAAAAGCACTAAAATGTTATATGTTGAATCCCAGATGGCTTTGACTTCTCAAACGAGGCTGACTCAAGCATACCTGGCTCACCGATCCAACACGGCTCCACAGACCTAGGGATCAAACGTGAGCAAGAGGGGGAGGTGCCGATGCGCAGGACCCCTGAGCATGGCTTCCCGGAGCCCACCTTGGCAGCAGCCACAACAGAGGGTAGGACAGAGATGAGGAGGCAGAAGTCAGTGAGGCAGTTGCTGGAGGAGGATCCTGGCTCCCTATCCCCAAGCAGAACTTCTTTCCATTCTAGTGTCTGTTTCCGCTATCCCAGGGTGTATTAGCTTCTCTTTGCAATACACGCATCCCCTATATACTTAACATCAGGTCAGGTACTACCTTTTGTTATCATGTGGGCTGGCCTGGGGCTTGCATTTGTGTGGTGAAAGACTGCTTGGCATGGCAAAAAAGGGAAGAAATAAAAAAACAACACCCCCCCGAATGATGGGGTAATAACCAAGAGCTTTGGGATTGCTTGGAAACTTTCTATTACTGAGCATGTTTAATATTCAGACAGAAAAAATGCACCAGACTAATATGAATCTAGTCCTGAAAAGCAGACTCTATAAATTGATTGGCTACAACTTAGTTACAATAGTGTCTTGTTACTCTGCAGTCTTTAAATTTCCAAGAATGAAGTTTCCTGTTCCCGTTAAAAGTCAAGCATATCTAAGACAGATATACAACTGCTGATATTATTTGCCAGTCATCCTTTAATTGAAAATTCATACACATACAACTCGTTTATATGAACGAGTTGGCTGCTCTAAAGACAAGTACCAAAAAAGCACGTGTTGTTTTCAAGAAGAAATCAAGTTGTCATGTTTCTAAAAACTTTAAAAACAGTTACTGCTTTCTTTCTCAGTCATGCTGTCCCCACAAATGCTGCAGGACTTTGTATGTCGCTCTGCAGCCAAGAATGGCAGGTAGAGTAGCTGGTAGAAATTTATTTCACTTAAGTTCATCTATTAATTTTCTCATCTTTACTGTATAAAAGATGTGGTTTTGAGTACTGAATTTGAATCATGATTTCTCCTTGGAGATGAGAACCAATTTCTTGTAAATTTAGTTAAACATATTTTCAAGTATTCTCCTATCTTGAGTCATCTTTTCTATCTGAACATTCCTTTGGTATTTCCAGCCTCTATAAGCATATCAGCTGATCATAAATGAGATTTATTTACACATTTGGATATGACATACATAGGTTTCAGATTTGGTCTTCTGGAAACAATAATCAGGAGAATTTGGAGATTTAATGTAGTGTTATCACAGAATCCTTACCCTTAATCAGAGTTGCTAACAAACAGTGATTAAGACATCATCCTTCTGTAGAAGATAGTTGCATAAAAATGTTTAGTGTGGTTTATAACGTACTTCTTGGTGCATATTCAATTTGAGCATGCTCCGTAAATGAGTCCTGTCTTCTATATTCACTTGTTCAGTTGGTCTTACTCCATTTTACTAAACTTTGCATGTGCATGACCTGAAGGATATGGAAGAGGTCCTCAGCTGCAGAGAACCTTCTGGGAGAGACAGGAAGGGGGGAAAAAAAGTTGATAAAATTTGGCCTCCTACTCTTAATTGATTTTAAGACATCTATATAATTTGGCATGGGTTTTGGATAAGGCGTCACTCCACATGCTTTACTTCTGTTGAAGTGGGTTGAATACCCTTTACTTCTGTCACAGTAGCAATATATAATTACATGCTTGGGCAAACTGAATTCTGCCAGTTGACAGCATCTGAGAGAAGACCAAGGAATGGAGTTTGGCTTGATTATCAGTATAGAGTTGTGTGTGTATGCATAGTGGTCTATTACTTTACTGATGCTGATTTCACAGAAAGTTTCAGCTAGCAAATTCTCTCTCACAAATATATTTTTGATACCAAATGCTATGAGAGACTGATCATTTCTAGTGACTTTTCAACCTTCAAGTATGGGAAGGATAAACAGAATAAAAGTAACTTTAAAAAGTGGTATAAACCTCTTTCTTCAGATCGGTGTTTTGAGCCAATAAGTAGAAAAAGACATTTCAAGCATGACTCAGTAATGCTTTACAAAGATTTCCACTTGGGTGGTAGCAGCTGTGGTTATGTGCGCCATTTTGTGTTAGTCGAGGATCCTGTATCCATGTCTACTGGATTAATCACGTACAGGCATAAATAATTACTTGGGGACAGACTTACGCTGACAAGGAACAGTGAGAGTCCTGAATACACGCTGTAGTGCAATTGTACGGTTTCTGTCAGGTTGCACTGTCTCTTTCACTTCTGACCTTACAGTAGAAGAGTGCTTGGGAGGAGTAGGTTTCTAGTTTTAGTTTTCTTTTTTAATTGTGTTACTGGTCTATTACAGGGAGAAAGCTTTATGACTTCATTCTGGTTTTCCCCCAAAACAGAATATGTAAGGACTCAAATATTTTTTGTTTCTGAGGGCAGTTTTTAGAGGAGGAAGAATGTGTGTTGGGAAAAGAATGTTTGCTGAAATCAGTCCCACTGAGAACTCCTATAGTTATATAGGTCTGACTAAACAGAAATTCTCTTGCATGTTGTCTTCTCTATCTTCTTAATTTTTGAGCACTGCTGAGCTGCTTAGGCCTCTGTATAGTTGCAGCATCCAAAAGCTTGCAACAACCCCTCTCAGTCTTGCCATTAAATTCTGTGGATAAAATGCCACTTTTTCAGCATGACTCTCTTGCTTCGCTGTCCCTGAATAGGAATATCTGTTTTAGCATCCTATTACTCCGCAGCGTTTTAACATAAACTTTGAAGACAACTAATGTTCTTGTAATAATAAAAAGCTTAGCAGTATTGTCTGGAGAGACATACTTGCAAGACACATCTTTTGTTTGAATTAAGAAGGGCTTGAGAGGGGACTTCAGCTGCTGCTATTGCTGCTTGTAACCAAACATGCTTTCATCCAGCTTTGCATGATTATATAAAGAAACATAAATGTTGGTTTATTGAAAAAGTGCTCTTGCTTTTCAGTATGTTCCAGTTACGTCATGTTTTTATTAGCATCTTTGATTATGTGTGGGAAGGTTGGGGGCGGAGGGAATGGAGATGTGGTGGGTTGTGAATAAAATGTATGGCTGTCTAGTGTGAGGAAATACACTTATGTCTCAATGAGAAGATGGAAGGCCTACATTGACCAAATGGGGTGGGCAGAAGAGAGGGAAAGTGTATGTATTTCAAATACGGTTACAGGAAGTTAAAGCAAGTAACACACTCTGATTTTAATAACAGCCCTTCCTTGAAACCTAGGAAGCTTCTTTTTCTAAGGCTACAGTCTTTACCAGGGAAGTGCAGTAATGTGAACTATATTACCTTTCTGCTTCAGGGAGACTGATGAGTCAAAAAGAACAATACAAAAATACAGAATAATCTCACATTGCATTGTTCTGAGAGAGGCCTGAGAGTGGTTTTGATTTGGAGATGGCTAAACATCCTTTGTAGGCTGATACACAGTAATGATAATTCCAAGGCCTGTCCTGAAAAGAAGTAGTAAGTTTAAAACAGAACAATAAAAACTCCCTGTAAATTTTTCTTTTTGCTTTACGCTTCAGAAACGTGAAGTCAGATCAGGCTATATTCCTGCTACACAGAGGTGGCAACACTGAAAGCTTTGTGTTTGTTCTGCTTGTCATGATGTAATATGTTCCTTAGTGCTCTGCTAACAATGAGCATGAAAGGATGAGCTTCCGCTCAGATGTTAGAATCTCTTAGATCCTTGCCACCACTTTTTTCCATTCCACAAGAGATTTAAACATGTTTGGTTGGTGGAAAGCTGGGTTGAACGAACTGCCGGTGGAGCAGTACAGTGGCTTTAGCTGGGACAGACCCACAGGCTTTGCAGATTTCTCTCAAATAATCAGCTTTTATCCAGCAATTAATCCACAGCTCTTATAAAGAAAAACAAAATTCTTACAGCCTGGATGTCTCCTTTTTTGGTAGCGTTGTTAAACTTTATGGCCTTTTCCCACTGAAATTAGATATATGGAGCAAAAACTCAAGCTCCATTGAAATTTGAATGCTGTTCAGTTTTCTACTAAAATGATAACTTTTTTTGAGTACCTAGAGCTTAGAAAAAGTACTGGAGAAAGATTAAAAAAAAAAGAAGAAGAAGAAAAAAGTCTGTTACAACCCTAACCATATTATAGGCCTGAAAACAAGGATTTAAGAAAGCAGTTTGTCAGGTTTTTTTCTATTTGAGATTCCAAGTCAAAAACACAGTGCCTCTTCTACAACATGAAGTGTTTCAGAGGTTAAATTTCTCTTAATGAAATGGTTGGGGTTTTTTCTCTGAAAAATCTAGACGCTGAGATAAAAGGAAATATGGTGGAAGTACCTGGATAGGATTGCTGGAAATGCAGGGAGGATTGAGCTCTGGAGGAGAGAGATCTAGGAATTAGGTTAATCTGCAACAGAAAATACAGTCACATTGTTTGAAGTGCCAGCTACACACAACAGAAGCCTTTTCTCTCTTGTTGCAGTGTTGTGATTGCTGGCCTAGGAAGTAGCCTAATTCTGAAGCTTACCAAGCACTTGCTGGAACTTACTCTGATTGGAAGAGATCCTGAACATGCTTAGGTCTTGCCTCAAAATAGGATAAAAAATAGTCTGAAAGCCTTTTTTTTTTTTTTTTTCCTTAACTTTTTCTGAAAAACCACGTGTAGGAGGAGAATGGGCACCAGTACCTGCCAACAGAATTGAAACAAATTAACCAAATGGGGCCTAATTTTTCTTGTTTATAGACAAAGTTTGGGAGATATTCTGGCTGATAAAAGTTATGTAGAAGAAAGGCAAATCAAGCTCAGGGAGTACTTATTGTTAGATTCCACTATTGCGTTAAATATGATGGGAAGATCATTGGCTGAGAATCAGAAGTTTTTAAGCAAGTGGAAACCGGGTGGATTAGCAAACGAGGTTTAACATTCTGTGCACATCATCTTCATGCAGCTGGAATGCTTACTGTGTGTTCTGATTGGTTTGGGCTTTTTTTTGGTTGTTTCTTAATAGATACTGAAGGTATAAATGGAAGAGAGGAATCTGTGACCCTTAATGATGCTGATGAAGGATTTTCATCAGGAGCTTCCCTCAGCAGCCAGCCAATTGGGACCAAACCTCTACCATCTGTGTCCCAGAAGAGCAGCTTAAGGAAAACGGCAAGTGGGCGTTCTGCTAAGGATAAAGAAACCTCTTGTACAGCAAAATCTAATGAGAGCCCTCGCGATTCAGTAGCTCGGAAGCAGTACGTGCACCAATCCACTGACCTTGGTGCAGACATAATTGAGATGACACCTACTAAGAAACACCTCAGCTTGCCTGCTGGGCAGGCGGTGTCAAAAGCCAACAGTCTGAGCCTGATCAGGACCGCCAGTGCTTCCTCCAGTAAATCATTTGACTACGTGAATGGCAGTCAGACAGGCTCCAGTGTTGGAGCAGGTTCGGAGTCTGTCACCAATCTAGCAGCTGGCAACACCAATCGGTTTTCAACTATCAGCCTACAGGAGGACCGACTAGGCCAAGCTGGGGAAGGTAAAGATCTCCTTCCTCCAGGAGCTCCCCTAACCAAACAGTCTCGATCTCCAAGTTTCAATATGCAGCTGATTTCCCAGGTGTAACTTTGACTTCCTTCCTTGGGACTCCTTCTTTCCCCTTAATCCCCAGGCAAGTTCATCCTTAGGCAAAACATGAGCCATCTTCCCGCAGTGTGAAAATACTGACTGTTGTGATCTTGTTTGATTTGGTTTGGCTATCATATTGTATTACTGAAACAGCAATAATTCTTCCCTCACCTTCATCCTTCCCCCCCCCCCTTCCCCCGTAAACATGGTTGTGAAGCAGTATATAATGTACTGTATGCCTTTTTCCATGCCTTCCTTTCTCCTTGGGTGATGTGCAATCCATCGTAGGCTGATCAGTCCCATTTCAACACTGTGAGACTGGAGACACCGGCGGAAATGGTGAATGTGATCCCTATGAGAAGATGCTTTGGCTTTGTTAAGAAATAGAAACGGGTTTGTTTTCTTAGTGTACAGTACTGCAAGACTACTGGATCATGACTTTTCTTTCTCAGAACCAGGAGTGCCTCAGAGATTCTAGTGTGACTTTGGACCTCTCTGAGTTTGTGCAATCAGTTCTGGGGAGGGGATTGTTGTTGCTGCTCCTGGCTGCCTACAGCACTTTTTTTTTTTTTTTTCTTTTCGGTTAAAATATGAGAGTAGTTGGTTTTTTTTTGCCTGCCCCCAGTCTCTCATCCCAGAATCTTGTGATGTTCAGCAACCAAGACATGCATATTAACAAGTTGGGGTTTTCCCCTCAGAGAGAGGATTCTAAGTGGATAATGTAGGTTACAATGCACTTCTAATGGTGTTGTAGCCATACATAATGTTACATGTCTTCCTCTCCAGGACACAGGGTCATTCTGGACATAGACTAAAATTTAGAACACGCGCTGCTGTTAAAGCAATTTGGTTTGTAAGTGGGAGGGAAGCACTACTTTCCCAGGAACTAATGCTAGCTCTGCTCCTCTTTTGTTGTTGTTCTTGTGAGGTGCTGATCACTGAATTGAAAGGTGTATTCAGGTAGAGTATTTCTCAGGCTGCTTTCTATATGGTATCATGGCTGTTGGACACCGCCACCCCTCTCGCTGCTTTCTCAGTATCCCTGAATTCAGTCATGGAGTCGTTTGGAGAATCCTGCAGCCCAGACAGACCATACTCTTAAGGGGCTGTCTTGGGGAAAGCAACAATAGTTTATTAGAAAGACTGAAGCTTCAATGTGAGATGCTTTTCTGGAAGCATGGTTTGTGCAAAGGGGTACTGACAGTCCTTGTTCCATGAAGGATCACACTTCATTGCCTTGATATATATAATCCATTGAGGGTTTTTTAACTCTTTATTTTAGTGGATTGGCCCTACTCTAGAAAACTCAGAATTTGTGGCATTGAGCCAAGCCTTGAATGTGTATGACTGGTGTATGGCCACTGACTGGTACTGATGCTAAAGAACACTGCTTAGAGGCACATTTCTGGTTATGCAAGGAAATGTCGTTTTCTCTCCATCTCTCTCTCTCTCTCTCTTTTTGGATTGTTAGAGGGAAAACAGGAAAGTTCATCCTCTGTGCTTAAGTTCTATATGATATCCTGGATGTTTACAGATTGTAAACGCACAGGAAAGAGTTACAATTTTTATGTGGGCACTTTGGTTTCGTTGTCACTGTGAAGGATAAACATAAGCAGTTATAAATAGCAGGCTATCTTTGAATGATAGTCTTTAAGAAATTCAGGACAATGACATGGTGTTGCATAGCTGGTAGCTGGTTTGGAGTTTGGTGGTTTGAATCTCTTTATTTCAAATAGAACTTTTTTCCCAAAGTTATGTTAAAATTCATTGAAATATTTGAAGGGGTTTTTTTGTGGTTCGACGAGTCACTTTAGTAGTCTAGTCTTTGTATCTTACATCCATGAAGTGAATTAAGTGGTATCTGGACTGATGCAGATATTCGATTGAAGAGTAAATGGAATCATCATTGGAAAGAAAACCATACAGTTTCTAAACTGAATTTAATCTTTTAAGGACCATCAGTTACACGCAGATGGAACTACGGCAAAGTTGAGATTAAGCTAAAAGACATTTTCTGTAAAAATGTCAAAAGCTGTATATGACTGGACTCTGTTTTTTAAAGTTTTGCTAGTGGAGACAATTGGTAAGTAGTGGCTGAAAGTACAAAGTTTATATTTTGTAGAGACATCACAAAGGAAATTCTATTAAAGAGCTGTCACTGTAGATTGAAAAGGACCAAATAATTTGCTTAAACCTTTGGGAAAGAAAAGGTCAGGAGTGTCAGCTAAGAATGACTTTATTATAGTATTTTAAAAAGTAGAGTTCTTCATTAGCAAGGTTCTCTACTTTCTACGTTTGCCTTTATAAGCATTCCTTCAGAAGTTTTAGGATACTTAAATTGGTATCAGGCCAGATTTTAAGCCCCTTTTTATGTAATCTGATTTTTAAAAATTTTTTTTGTGTTTTTTATTTTTAAACACTCTTATCTGTGGGGTCCCGCACTATTAAACTGTTTCAGGAGAGTGAGACAGTTCAGTGACTTCAGTTAGGGAAGTAAAATGTATGTGCATAAATTCAAATTGGTTAAAACTTCAGACTACCTTTTTAAGATATTTTTACAGTTCTCATTTTGATGATGTGCCTTTTGTTACTGTTTCATCCATTGTATTTTGGTTGGTTCTTGTGTATATGTACCTACCACATATAAGGCTTTTTAAAGAGTTTGATTTCATACTGGGGGGGGGGGGGGGGGGGGGGAGAGAGTTTTTGCTATGTGCGGATGTGGTACATCTCTAACTTCTCAATTACTTTTTTAGTGCAATGTTTTGGTTGTGGGAGCTTGTTTTGTCATTTTTTCAGACAAGTACTGTTCAACATCTATCTTACAAAATGAGTCACCGTAAATATCTGCAAACCAGCTGTAGTAACAGGCTTTGCCAGTGCTGTGTATCGTGTCTTATCATCAGTGCTTCTAGATGTGTCTCAGACTATGCCAAGGTGCATTAAGATTGTAGCAAAATTTTATACACTAAAGTTCATTACACTTCAAAGTATGGTGGCAGAAATAAAATTAAAAAGTGTCTGGGATGTGGGTTGAGGGAATAATCTGCAGGCTTTCTGTTGATTTATGCTAAGTACTAAACAAAGTGCAAAACATACTTAAATTTTCTGACGCCTGTGACAAATATTTAGACTTAAAATCTCTTTATCCTGAATTCACTCTGCTGTGTCTTGTTTTAGAACATTTGGTACTTGACATGAGGCGCTAGATTTAGACTTCTGCAGTATTTCAGTGCAACTGCAGCATTGTAATAGAAGGTCGAAAGGCACGAACACTATGGTTTTTTTCCTGTATATGTGCACATGCATGCACATTCATGTAATTCTTAGGTGAGGAACTGTGGGTACTGTGTTTTGATGTGTGTGTGTATATATACGTTTAAGTAGGGATAAATGAATTATTCCTTGATACAATTTTTACCACGTCACAATATGCTGCCATTTTGCAACTCTGTTTTGTTGGGCTTTATAATTTTAAGAAATAGGAAATGTTGGAATTGCTAACTGCAACTTGTTTGTCCTTTTCAGGGATTTATTGTGAGCAGCCTTTTGTTTGATCAGTGAGCCAGTTTTTCATCCTGCAGGCAGCAAAGTCATGAAGTAAAAATATCTATTTAAATGAGAGTTGCAAGATGGAAGTTTAAATTGCTGTATTATCCTTTTAGTTTTCATTTGGAGACTTTGTATGTCAGCTGTCTGTTCTAAATGCAGATTTCTTTGAACACCCTTTCTGATGTGAATTCGGAAAACTTTAACAGCATACTTCGTTCTGTGATGCTGAACATGATGTTGCAGCCAGTAAGCATTAGATCTGATATTTGTAGTTTGCAAGTGTGTTGGTCTTAAATACAACATTTCCAACATACTTCTGCCAGCTTTAACGTAATTTAAATGTATCTGTTTTAACATCAAAATAGTGAGAAGAAAATAGTTTTCTGATGAAGTATTTATTTGCACTACTTATGAATACTGGAGTTTACTGGGACAGGGTTTTTTCTCACCATGTGAGGTTTACTTGTGTGTGGGGAGGTACATTTGTCACGTGTTGACAATCAGTTGCCTCAACTGTGTGTATACTGTATGTAAATATGAACATATTTTTCAAGATTAAAGGAGAAACCTGCATCTTGGTGGTGGTAAAGATACTCTGTAGTAAGATGACCCCAACTCTAACCCCTTTTCATCTCCAGATAGAATGTAGTTTGTTTTACTCCTTTAATGAAGATTATTAGTATTTGAAAAATTTTCACTCCAGGGAAATTTTCCTCAATATTTAATGTATAACATGTTCAGAGAATTATATTTTGGAAAATTAATTTTTGAATAGATAATTCTATGCTATGGCTGTATTTTAACCTGAGAGTTTGAACTTGTCCTATTTTATGATGAACCAGTGGCTCTCTCTTAAGTGTTCAGCATTGTAACTTCAGTCACAAACCAGAAATTTTTGTTTATCTTGGCTTACAAAATTAAGTTGAAGACTAAGTGAGAAGAACCAAGAAGTAACCTTTTGAGTAAAATCATAAAAATCAAGCAGTACAGATAAGGTATTGTAGTCATAATCCTGGAGGCAGATGAGGTATTGTACTCATAATCCTGGAGGAGGTGTGGAAAATATAATGGAATATGTTTGAATGAAATGTACATACTGCACACAAAAGGAAAAAGATGTTTCTGATATTAGTAAATCTAATAATATCATCCTTAAATTCTGCGGTTCTCATTGCCAAAGATACTGCTACCTTGGCGTGTTTAATATTATATAGCATTAAAGCCATTAGCTAGGTCTCATTTGTAAAAACCATTTACAGCCTAGGAATAGTTTGCATCAGAAAAGTAAACATGCCCCTTTTTTATTTAAATTTTTTGTTTGCAGTAATTGCAGGACTAAATTGGAAAAATACCACTCAGTTCCAAGCATGGTAAGCAAAGAAGCCAGATCCTCTGTACTTGCATTGCATTCTTGGTTATATCAAATTGTTCAATATTTTATATTTTCTCCAGTATTTTAAATGCCGTTTGTTTCTAGCATATGGGCCTTAATCTCTCGTGATTTTTTTTTTTTAGTTTGTTTTCCCACTGGCACTTGGATAAACTTTGCTGTGGAAAGCTTTTCTATATAGGTCATTCAGGGTAACAGATCATGACATGGGTGTTTGTGTTGGTGAATACATGTATCAGTGTGTCAAAATTTGCATGTCATGACCAGCTGAAGAGCCAAAACCTCACCTGCCTCTGACGCAGTGGTGGAAGGATGATGGAGAGCTGTGAGCGAGACTTGGTTTGTCAGTGGTTCCGGAAAACAAGTAATAAGTGGATTTTGCAGGACCAATACGTTTGAGGACTTCCACATAGTCATTACAAAATTTTATTTAAAATAAAACAAATCTTGGAACAAGGTTTCAAAACAAAACAGCTGGCCATTTCAGATAAACTTGCCTAGTAATTTTGGCAAGTGTCAAGGACTGTGACTTTTAAAAGTTCAGAAGCAAGCTGTAGAAGTCTTAAGGATACCTTACAGCTTCCAGAAATAGATTTAGTAAAAATCTGACCCATTTGTCTGCATTTGAGATTTAGTGGGGAAAAAAAATTAACCATTTTTGCTTCCATTCTTTTATTAGTTTTCCTCTAGGCTGCACCCCCCCCCCACCCCCCCCCATGTTTCTTTGGTTGATGGGCTTTTTGGGGGTTTTTGGGGGGGGGGAGGTGTTGGGTTTTTTTCAATGTGTTCATCAGATTTTGCCAAAGGTAGCATCTGAGGGACCAAATGAATTTAAAATGGGTCCATAAATTGTCCCTCCTTTCACAAAGGATTATTAAGCTATTCCTGTGAGGAGCTGTTGATGGGAACAGATGTATAGTAAAACTTTGTGTCTGTACAGTAAAACCTTGTCCTATATTTTAGCTTGTGCATGATGAGCAAAACGATGAGATCAAGTTGTATTAACCAGTTCCTTGGTTGTGAGCTCCCAGTGTTTTACAGTCAGTGAGATGTAAGCAATTTAGAGTGGAGTGTCTTTGCTTTCTGACGATTAATCACTCATTAAAACGGGGTTTAGAGTTCACACAGGTTTTTGGTTTTAGAGCGTGAAATGTTCAGGGGAGACTTCTGTTCAGGAGTTATCCCCCTAGTAAAGTGACTCTGTGGTGCTTTGTCATGGAGACTTCCATACAGATGGGATCCTGCCTGTGTGTGTCTTCATCCTCCCCCGAACTGATCACAAAACGAAAAGCAGTGTGAATGAAGCAACCATTTACTGTCTGTTCTAAAATGAGGAGGACTCAGGAGTGACAGAAGTACTGGCTATTGACGCTGTTCTTTCTGTTCGGGCTTTGTTATTGTGCTAGACTTTTGTGTTACTAGGTTATGAGAAATGCAAGTAGTAAAAACTTTGTGGCTTCACGTATACAGTAGATGTGAGTTAATGATCACTCAGGATAAACCCACCTTGTTGAAGTGTTAATAGATTCCTTGTACCTGGGGTGTCTGTGTCTGTGTGTCAGTGTTCAACCGTTACTTTGAAACAAGACTTCTTATAGGTTTCTTGCAGATAGTGAACACTTCTGGGATAGCTATTGCTAGCTGGTTATTTATGGGAAAAGTACCACATGATTGAATAAAATGGAGTCATTTAGTATTGCTTCCGTATTGAAGATTCCAGGAAAAAGCTAATAAAGGTTTTTAATTATAAAATCAGATGCTCCTGATTTACTATGGTAGCTTTTATTTGCTATTAAAAAAAACCCACAACAAACCCCAACAACTAAATTGAGGTACCCCATGCTGCATTTTTTAAAATTTGTGGTTCCTGTACTTTACAATGAATTTTTTGATCAGTTTTCGTCCTTGTAAGAATACAGGATATGCCGTCAGTTTTACTAGCAAAAAGAAACACTCCGCAACGGTCGAGAGATTATTTTCTTACTTTTTTCTGTCATACCAGGTTTGTTTCTCTGAACTAAGGTTTCTGAGGATTTTCACTGCGCCAGCATTGTGTGCCGTTACCTCTGCCGCCGGAGAGCGCCGGCGGCGAGCGGCCCGCCGCGGGGGCCGGCCGGGGGGGTAAGGGGCGGCGGCCCGCGCGCTGCCGTGGGGCGGGTCCGCCCTGGGGGCGGAGGCGGCAGGTGCTGGAGGTGGCGTTACTGGTGCATGTAAGCCATTAGCTGGACCGTCTTGCCGAGCTGGTTAACGCTGTTGACTTGTTGAAATGTGAAATGTAGTTACTATTGACTCTGTAAATACCTGCCAGAGATGAAAGATGATTATTTTAAATCGTTGTAAATAGAGATGTATAAAACTCGACACAATCTGCAATGCAGAAGAAAGAATATAAATATATAAAGATGTTAAATAAATATTGTGCTGTTTCTAAACAGAAAAGCAAATCACCGAGTTTGGTTTTGGGGTTTGTTTTACACGCTGCCTTACGCCGATGGGGCGTGCAAGGCGCGGCGCAGCGTCAGGGTGCGTGGGCGGGAGGCGGGGGGTGGCGCGAGGGGCGGGGCGGGCGGCTCCGGCGCGGTGCTCGCGGCGGCCTAGTGTCGCCACGGCAACCGCGGGCGCCCTCCCGGCGTGGGCGCGCCTCACTGGCAGCGGAAGTCCCGCCCCCTCGCCGCTCCCACTTCGGGCGGTGGGGCAGAAAACAGGGTCGCGGATTGGCGGGGGTACACGTCACTCAAGGCTCCGCGTCGTCGTCGTCACCTCCTTCTCCCGCTCGCCATCGGGGAGGGCGACGGAGATGCTTGCCTCCGGCGCGTGACCCCGCTGCCGCCCCGCACTGGCGCAGAGGGTGCCCGGGAGCCCGCGGCGAGCCGGCGGCGCGGCGTGGGGCTGTAGGAGCCCGAGGCTCGGGCCCGGGTACGAGGGGGCGGCGCGGTGAGGAGGCGGGCGGTTCCGTCTGTTCGTGCGCGCGCGCGCGCGCCAACGGCAGCGCCCCCTGGCGGTGTCTGATACGTGAGGGAGCCGCGGGCGCTGGCGGGGCGCCCGCCATGAGCCAGCCGGAGGGGAAGGTCAGCGGCGCCCTGGAGGTAAAGTTCGTCCCCGACGAGGCGGTGCTGAGCCACATTGCTGACGACGCAGGTACGGCCGGCCTGGGGCAGCGTCCGCCCCGGCGCCCCCCGCGCAGGGACCCCCTCTGCAGCGCCCGAAGCAGGCCCCGGCGGGCCGGGCCCTCGCTGGCCGCCGGCTGCCTCCCCCGAGGTGCGGCCCTGCCCCCGCCGCGGCGCGCGGTCGGTTGCGCGCGGTCTGTGCCGCTCGCTCCCCGTCGCTGCGGAGGCCGAACGCCGCCCGCCGCCGCCGGCACGCCGCTCGATGCCTGCTGCGCGGGGCGCTGCCGCTGCTCCCAGACCGCGGGAGCCGGTGCGTGTGCGCACCCTCGGCAGAACCGAGGGGCCGGCTTCGGCGGTGAGGGAGGGCCGAACGGCTGTGGGGTCAGCTAGCCGTCGTTAGCGAGACACCTTTTCTCACTTCGTGTTTGTTCAGTGATTTGCACAAATGGAACTTGGCCGCTGAATGGGGTGTCTGTGTACTACTGAGATAGAAATAACAAAGTGGGGGGCGGTTAAAGCTTCTATTGCAATCCCAGGTATTAAAGTACGGAAGGACAAGGCTCAACTGGCAGTCAGTGTGAAGAGATTTGCGAAGAAGCTTGAGAATATTTCAGATGACGAAGCTCAGGAGATCCTGGCAGAGGAGAACTATGTTGCTGCTCTTGGAACATGTGCCCAAGGTATTGGCCTGGGAAAACCTAACACAGCTGTCACTTCAGGAGATTCTTGCAGCGCTGAGGTTGTACAGTGTTGATGAAATTGCATCTCAGGGCTGACCAGCTCTGGCTGTGCTTGCGGTAACAGGTAGAGGAGAGAATAATGATTCTAGGGTTTCATTGTGATGTTTATTTTCTAACACCTGCAAGATGAAGAGTGCTTTGAGCCAAATAGTGAAATGTTGCATTCCCTCTTCCTTGGGTTGGGAACATACCAGTGCTTTTCAAATAGCTGCAAGTAACGCTTCTTTTCACAGATCCGGTGGGAAACGGCTCAGGTGTAAGCGGTGGGGAAGTTTACTCATTCCAGACCCCGAAATGCTCCAGCAAAATGGCAGAGCTGGGTATGTTTTCCCCTTTTTTCTTTCATTCTTGCTGTGGCTATGGTCTCTTCTTGAGTGCTCTATTAATGTGATTTGTGACTTCTGTTTATTCGAAAGATATGTTTGCAGTATTTCAGTAGCTTTTATCTGCCTCTGAATCAGCCTTCCTCAGAAACAAAGTACAGGGCTAGGACAAAGCAAAGGCTTGATGGGGGTAAGCAATACGGATAACAAACTAACATGTAAGAGAGTTTCTTAATGCTGGGAGAAAGTCTGCATGGAAGTGCCAAAGGCTGGCAGATGTTTTACTTGTGTAACTTAAAAGTATGTGAGAATAGCTCATTATGGAGCAAAGAGTCAAAAAAAGGCGGTAAGTATTACCTTTGCGTGTCAGGGGATTTCTCCTTCGCAAAGTTGTGACTGTGCTTGCTAGGCTAACTGTGAATTTAGGAGAAGCAAGCAGAAAGGGGCAGTTCTGGAGAGTTCTGTTAGCTGTAGTGGTTCAAATAAGAGCTCTTGAGCCCTCCTGCCTCTATGTTTTGTTTCACTCGAATGAATCTTTGTGTGCCCAGCATCATCTGAACTTCATTAGTGTTTAGCTGTCACAGCTACTGATATATCCTACAAAGGATGATCCAAGGGAGAGGAGTCATCCTGCTGTGTCGCTCGCTATAGAGAAATTGGTTTCTGTACCTCTTTACTTCTCTGGCCTTCTGTGTCTTGGGAAGTTAAGTGTTTCTTATACCTCCTCCTGCAGCAGGGTGGGTTTCACTGGTGCTCCTTCCCAGAGCTGTGATTCAGTTTGAAAACTGAGACAAGTCATACAGTGGAAGGCTGGTTTTCTTGAGGGACTTTTAGCAGGATATGGAGGTCTTCCATATTCAGATCAGTGATTCCACTTCAGCTTGTGCTGTTAAGTAGTAAAAAGAGGTAAATAGAATACCAAAACACACCTCCTGGGGAACTGGTGTGTTTGCTATACCTGATGCTCTACTATGTCCACTTGAGCAATTTTAAAGGACTAAGCGAGCATGACCAACCATTGCTCTGATTTGAAGTGTTCTCCCAGGAAGCAAAGCGTGCTCTGCCATTGCCTCAGCTATACTTGTAAAACGAATTAACTGAGGAGTTCAGGCTTTGAAAACTTTATTGAGGAATACATTCACCATTAGAGTTAGGAAAAAAAAAATGGAAGTGTCTGGTCCACTTCCTGAAATAGCTAGGAAATTAATACTTAGTGTTTCAGGTGCATGGCTCCATGGCTGACTAGCCAGAGCTGGATGTTTTATACCTGATATACGAAACTTCTTCCCTTGTTCCCTTGACCCTATTTCCTACAGCCTCTGAATTAGCCCAGACACCAGGACAGAGTGTTGCACCTGATCACTTCAAGTGCCCTGAGAAGACAGCCAAAACTCCTCAAAGCAGCAGTAAGTCCTGTGATGCTTTGGGGAACTGAAGCTGAGTGAATGGCGGGGCGTTATGTTTCTGTTTGGGTGGTGGAGTGGATGCTTGAGTGCCTGCTTCTGTCATGCTTCAGTATTCTAGTCAGCTTAACCTTGTAGACTGAACTGCTTTGTGTGCATGGCCTCTGGTTTGCCTGGCGTGAGATCTTTTATTCTGCCCAGCAACAGATGAGAAAACAGGAACTTTCCTGTTTTCCTCCATGATTTCCTCCGCGCTCAATGGAAGTGCTTGCACTTGAGAGAGTTATGAGCTGGGATGATGTGCTGAGCAGCACCAAATGGATAGGATTGTGTGGATGTTCATGTGTAAATTCAGGCTATTTATATAATAATATTCAAGCACCCAATGCTGTAGGGAGAAATACAGGTGGGAGGAGTCAATGCAGGTCAACATTGGCAAGAGCATGCTACTCTGCACTTCAGCAATGGTCAGATGTGCTCAGGGAGAGGGTGTTAGCTCATTTTTTCAGCCTTTTCCCTCCTGCTGATGGCCTCCCAAAGCTGTGACCAGAATTAAAAGCTGCCTTTTGTGGCAATGACATCGACTGTCATTGTGCTCTCCTTGCCTACCTGTGCAAAACTAGAGGCTTCCCTCATAGGATTAACACCCAGGGAGTTGTTATTCTAGTGCAGTGTACCTTTGAATAGTGAATGCCTGTTTTTCTAGTGGACCATCTTGTGCCACTGTTGAAAATGTGCAGTACTTTGAACGATGCTTTTTCTTGCTTTGCAGAACGCTCAGGTTCAAACAAAGTGCAGCAGAGGGTAAGTAATGTCTCTGCTTTGCTTGGCGGTTTTTTGACACATCCACACGCACCCACCCCCACCCCCCACTTTTAAAACTTGGAACTAGCCATTAACTACAGTTCTGGAAAGGAAGGACCTTGCAAAGCCTCATTTGCAATACATATGTCTCTCCTAATCTGACCAGGCAGGAGTAAATCAAGTGAGAACCAGAGCTACCATTAATCAAGCCTGTGGGATTTAGAGTCAGTGGGCAAATAGTGGGTTTGACAGCTTAATTAGCACAGGTGGAGACTAATTCCATGCATCACACAAATCAGTTAAACTCATAGCTTTCTGTGTCTCATCGAAGGAGGAAACAGCCTTAATCATAAGGAGTGCTGTTAGAACAGGAATTCAAGAACTGTGGTGCTGGTTGGTTTTTTACTTTAGCATTGGCTTGTAAAAAATAATCTGTGATAATGGGGGGTTGTAACTTGATGTTGTCTCTTGTGATGCTACAGAGAGATACAGTCCAGAATTGCCAGTTGTGGTGCTTATAAAGGGGGTGCTGTGAAACAGTTGGCTTTCTAAAACCCATGAAAAGCCATTTCATACTAGAAATGTGTGCACAGCTTTTCCAGGATGAGGTATGCCTGTAAGAGATGCTGTTTGGGGATGCTGTGTTCACTCCTTGATGATTTCACATCTCTTTTGGCAGGATTAGCAAAAGTGTTTCCCAAGTATTGCAGACTTGATCTGGTGTCCAAGTCAGGTGTGTGCCTTACACATATGTAAGGAAGATACACCAGTACAGCTTGATGAGCCCAGGCAGCCTGGCTTCCCTTTGCTGTACTTATTCTGAGTGGTCTTCTGTCATTCCAGTAGTTGTTCTTATAGCGAACTTCCAAATTGCTTTGAGTAGACAGTGTGATGTGGAAGATGACTGCTCTGGGGAGCCAAAGCATTTTCAGTTTGTCATTGCTTCAGTTTGACTCTTCCTGAGTGGCCAAGATTGGCATCTTGTTTGGAGATTTCATGATTTTCTACCCTCCCTCTCGGGACATTAGTTGAAAGAATTAAGCCCCTTTTGGAACTTGATCCTGCCCCCCTCTAGCTCTAAAAGGCAAAACAAGAGGTCTCCATGCTTACTGCCTCTGCTTTCCCAGTTTCTTGTGGCTGAAAGAGCTTGGAAATGTAACCTGATTCTACTTTTTGCTTGGCAGAAGGCTGTTTTGAGGATATATGTGTTTCTTCTTCTAATGTATGTTTTTTCTTTGCTGTTACAGAGTAAAAAGAAAGAATTTCTGTCTACCACACCTTACAGACTCAGAAAGAGGCTAGCAGGTAAAGGTCAACCTTTGCAGTCAGCTTCCACAGTCAGTGAGACACTGTGTTCAGAGGAGAGTGTTTCTGCTGGTGGGCTTCTGCCTGTAGTAGGCAATCTGACTGAAGTAATCTGATTCATCCTGCAGAGTGCAGAAATGTCCTTAGGTCTGTGTAGTCCTTTTCCCTACAACAGATTCCTGCTTATATAAGGAGTGGAAGGGTTAGAAGCACCAAGCTGTTAAACTTCAGTAACGTGATCAAAAGAGACAAAACTTTCAGTAATCTTAACCTATACTGACACTTAAGTCTGGCCCAATTGCTTGAACCAAGGCATAAAACTTTTTGATGATGGCTGGGACATTCATGGTAAAGTATTTCCAATAACTGGTTGGCTCACGTCGAATGCAGATCAGTGTATGGCATTTTGTGTTCTGTTTCTTCTTTTATGTTGAGACACTGAGACTGAGCCAGATTCTGTCTGTGCTTTTCAATCAACGTTGCTAACAGAAGTCTTACAAAACCTTTTTTTGCAGTATGACCCAAAAGATACTTGGCTTGCACAATTGGTGTTTGGGAAAACTGACATAGAGATGCTAAGAGAAACAGGGAATTCCACTGTCCATTTTTAGTCACTTTTTATGGTAGGATATGTTTCTTAGTTGGTATCAAGGAGCAAGCTTTATTAAACTGTAATTCCTGAGCCTAGAACTGGGAAAGGAATAGCTATGTGTGTCTGTGGTCCTCTTAAGCATTGATTTTACTTTTCTGTGAGATACATTTAGGAATCATATGCTTGAAAAACATCTAGAGAATGTATGTGAGAGAGCAAGATGGTGAAAAATGTGTTCTGTAGAAGGTGTGGTTACTAGCTTAACCTTAAATTTACGCTCTAGCTCCAGATTCCTGTTTAGAAAGTGAGAGTGAATATTCTGCTTCCTGCTCAGAGGAGGATGATGAGGAAGACCAGAAAGAAGTCAGCACTGTTTTATCAGGTCAAAAGACCGCAGCCAAAGCTGCAGCTGCAGCTACATCTCCTCCCAGAAACACCCTAGCCAAAAAAATTAAGGAGGAAAAGATGGTGAGTGTGCAGAAAATACACCCCTGAGCTAGCAAGAATGATGGGATACATCATGACAGTAGGTTGTCACTGACCACACCTAACTATGGGGAAGATCTGTGAGACTCATTTCAAATCAAACCAGCTGGCTTGGCTTTTGCTGTACCTCGGGGCAATTCCTGTTGGACAGGCATCATGTGGGCTAATCCAGTCTGTGTCCTCAGCAGCTCCAGAAATTCTAAGATGTCCATGAAGCAGGAGACCTGGTATTGAGAAAGGATGAAGAAATTGACTCCTGTAGCACCAAAAGAAGCATGCACTCTCCGTCTTGGTGTTCAGCTGCATTGTCTGGTTTCCTTCCAGCACCAGGGATCCCTGCACCCCCTTAGAATTATTGCTATGTTTTGCTCTCTCAGAATCTCTTTTCTGTCTCCTGTCTTAAGGAAAGAACCATTTGACTAGGTTAACTTTGGCAGAATGCTTCTGTAGAAGCCATTTTTGCAAATATCTTCTGACTTTCTGTTGAGCCTTGCTCTATGTCTCATATCAGCCATCTTCAGATATGTTTGTGGGTGCAAAGGGAGAGGGGTAACTGGACAGCAGGAGGAGTGTGGCTGATCTTGCTGTCCCTTTTTAGAGCAATCTGGTGGAGGAATACTTTGAAGCTCACAGTAGTTCCAAGGTGCTCACTTCGAACCGAACACTGCAGAAGTTGCAGACAAGAAGACTGAATCAGGTACGCCTCACAGTGAAGTATACAACTCTTGGAGTTTTTGATTCTTTGATGAAGAAATTTTCTTCAAAATTTCCTGATGTTGTTATTTTCACTTTCTTTCTGTTGATTACATACTTGGTGGCGATGCTGATTTAGGTAGCATTTTGAGCATTAAGTTTTCTGCTGCTCTGAGCAGGGACAGTGCCCAGTTGTTTGAACCTCCAACAGTAGGGAAAATGCAGGGAGAAGGTATCAGGTAAGCAGATCGTTGAAAGCTGCAGTTACCAGAACAGGTTGAAGTTTGCTTTTGGGGGAGGAAAAGAGGGAGAAGTCGAGTTGTAGAGACCTGCCTTAAAAAATTACCACCAAACCAGCATTTTTGTCAAAGAAAGGCTTAGGGGAATTACAAGCTGTCTTGGCTATTTATGTGTACAGGAAATAGAGAGAGCCCTTTTCATCTGAGCATTACTGGGTCAAGCCACGTGCAGGACTAGGACAGCTCTAAATGTTGTCACCTAGTTTGTGAAATGCACTTTGTCCTCTTCCAGTTCCTAGGAGACAGGAGTGGTCTAATTGTGGTGATCATATTTGTTTTTTTTCCTGTATACCTTTTCTAGAAGACAGCTCAAAGTGAGCAGTTGCACCCTCCAGAGACATGTACACAAGGACAGGTGCTGGGGAAGCATGTAAAATACTTGGAGCTCTCATGTCTATCACTGCTTTTTGCACCCATCTGTGTTTTGAAAGGTGGCGTATATGCAGATTGCCTGATGCCTGCTGTTGTCTGGAATTGCTACCCAGAAAAACATCTGGATTCTTAACAAGTTCTTTCATAACAGCTCTGGAAGGAAATCAAGGCTTTCAGTATTAAATCTACTGCTGGCTCCAAAGAAATGTTGTCTCTTGGTGCTTTATGTTTGTCTGATACATTGCAGTTGCCTGTGTGCTTTCCAGAGTAAACTGTCATCTTCTGCAAGGGAGTGGAAAGCAAAGCTGTTAAAATTGAAGAGCCAGGGAGGCCAGTGTAGACGTGATGCCATTTGTCATGCATTACTGTGCAGTTTAAACATCAACATCCCAGCATATCTTTAAAGCTGAATTAATCTTCTGATTCTTGATGCTTTTGAAATACTACTACATTTAGGTGTCAGCTGCAAATTATTTCTTTTCTGCTGTATTTCTTTTTTAAGATGATGCTTGTGAGCATTCTTTTGCAGTGACAAACACCTGAGCCATTGCTAAGCACGGTGATTGCAGCACTTGCTCCTGTGAGCAGGGCTGTGATGTTGGTATCTTCCTGGTACAGTGCTTGGTGCTGTGTAAGCTCTTAGTGTGTTCGTTATTTCAGTAGTGGTTTTCCCATACTTGGCAGGAAGAGATAAAACACAGTGTGATGCCATTTCTAGCCCTAGTCTGGCTGCAGTTGCCCATAACAAGGTTACTTAATCTCTGCTTTTTTCTCCAGTAGCAAAACTGTGCTTAGAGGGGTCTTCATGGGAAAAAAACACAAAATGAGTGCACCAGCAGTGAAATCTATTCTGCTTCCTAGCTGGAGAGCATACTAGAGGGATATTTGTAAGGACTCCAGGTGAATGTCTTGCTTTTTCTCAGCTGTTCTCTTATCTCTTTCTCAACACAGAAAACACTGCATGACCTTTTGAAAAAAGCTCCCCTTGCCTATGCTGCTGAAATGAAAAAGCTAAGCCAGCAACATGAATCCCTGTTTTCCAAGTGGATGCTGCAATTACAGTAAGTATCCAGTGAGAGTCATTGAAGAAGCCTAGTAAACAGACACTACCCTCATGTCCACAACATCATGTTAAGGAGCGACTTTGGTTTTTTTCTTTGGTTGATTACTTAAGTTTAAAATTAGGTGGCATTAATTTAGCGCAATGTTTCCTGTGCATCAAATCATACCTGGCTGACTGTGAACTGAATGCCTGCAATGAGATGAAGTTGCATTCTGCCTGGCTAGTTTTTCTGTGCCTATGCAAACGAAGCTAGAAGGGCAGTCGCAAACAGGGAACATGAATAACAAGAAAACGGGGAATGTGAACGATGAGAATGTCCTTTGTCTTTTGTGAACAATCTGTTTTGCTTACAGCAGTGTAGTTGGCAGTGAGTAGCCCACCGCCAATTTCTTCAGTATGTGGCTATCCCCAGTGTCGTAGCTGTTAACTTTGAATGCCTACAGTACCTAATGACCTAGGCACGAAGAAACCTTACTGCTGTTGGAAACGTTAGCAGTGTAACTTTTATTGGGGTTTGTGTGTATCTTCGTAGAAAGGCGAAAAGAGTAAGCATCCAGGAGAGCAAATGGGGAACTATAGAGAACTGCAAGATTCTGAAGTGCCTTAGAGAAGGCAGGCCACCAACTCTGAAGTCAAGTGTAGATGTTGACGAGGAGAAAGGCCCTCCGAGGCTTTGCGAGGGAGTGGAATATAAAGAAATGTCAGGTCCATGGAGCGTGACAGAGTATATGAAAAAGACATTAGCTTTGCAAGTTGAAGAGCTGCAAGAGGAGTTATCCATGACCCAGTGATGTGGGCAAGTGGTTAGAGATGTATGTGGCAGGGTAGAAGGAACAAATCTGTAGGCGACTGAAGTCAGTGACAGTTCTTGAACACCTTACCCTTGCCCAGTGCTATTTGAGTGACCTGACATTCTTCTTCCTGGTCAAGATGATGCTTTTCTTGCTTCTCAAAAATAAAGCTTTGTGATTCCCTACCATGTTCTCTTTATGCTTTCCTGCCTCTTTCTCTGTGCAACAGTTAGGATAAGAAAGAGACATGAGAATAATTTTGTTTTGAAATTGTGCCTGTGGATCAGAGTACAAAACCACTGTGAAGGCTTACTTTTTTTCCTTTTAACTGCTTTGACCCATGGTAAACATTTAATCTAGTCACTGGTGAGGGGGTGAACATGAACGCTGGCTACTCTCTTCATTATCTGAAGTTGCAGATCTAGTCTCATATTCTTGGACTACACCATTTTTGTCCCTAGATGTTTTGCTAAATTCATGGGCCTCCATACTGCTAAAACGCTTTTACTAGGATGCATGTGCCACATCCATATTTCAGATTCCTTGCGGCTAAACTTATTTGTCAGCTGTGAGCTGAAAGTAAGCCTGGTATTGATGAAACATGAAATTTTTACAGGCAAGATTGCAGTGGATCGTTTTGCTTAATGAACGTATGAACACAAAAAGGGAGTTACACTGAATCATAAAAGTACATTTGCTCACTTTTCTGCAGCTTGGGTTTCAATATCATTCTTTATGGACTGGGTTCAAAGCGTGATTTGTTAGAGAAGTTTCGTACCTCTGTGCTCCAGGATTCTGCTCACCTTGTGGTTAATGGATACTTCCCCAGCATCACTGTGAGATCTGTAAGTGTGGGGAAAAAAGCTTATGGGTTTATCTGATCATTCTGCACTACAGATACCTCTGAAGTCTTTCAGTGCAAAATGTTAAGGAAACCTGCCGCATCCTATAGCAGCAGACTCTTGAATGAAGAGCAGTTCCTGTCTCTCCTTTAAAAGTTTAAATAAATTAGCCCGTGTATTTTCAAAGGAATTGCGGTAATTCCCATTGCTAATAGATATAGTCTAAAGCCTTATTTGTTATTTTATGTCACTGTTTTGAAAAAGGGTAGAAATTTTTGGTTTGTGTTGACGGTTTTGGGGATTTGATGGTAAAAATCAGTTAACTCCCTCATGACAGCCAAGGGTTCAGTTTCAGATTTTCTGCACTAGGTCCTTCAGTGCCAGAGCCCCTCAGAAGGGTCTGCTGTCTTCTTTTTCAGATTCTCAACTCCATCACAGAGGAGGTACTGGACCATATAGGGAGCTTCCGCAGCCCCCTTGGCCAACTTGAATTCATCCATAAAAGGTTTAAAGAAGGTAAAACGACTAACTTTACACATAAAAACATTAGAGTCCGCTTACTGTTAGGAGAGCTTGGACATAATCTTTCCTCATAGCTTTCATGTGTGCAGTTAGTTTCATAGTTTATTATACTAGTGTACTTTCTTGCTTGTAATTTATACCGCATATGAAAATATATATATGCACTAGGAATATATGTGTACGTGATCCCAAGCTGTTAACCTCAGTCACTATTTCACACACTAGAAGGAGACTGAGGAAGACATGAGTGTTCTAACAAGACAGAGGTTCCTGAACCTTTTGGCAAACTGAAATGCTCATCTCTCTTGCACTTAGCATAGTGCTTTTGGACTTTTTTCACATGGTGTTTCTGTAGCCATGCATTCCCTGGAAGACAGCATAGATAAATTCCAGCTATATGCGGGATGGTTCTTAGTGGCTCCTTGAGGACCTGATACAAACCTCACTGAAATCAACAGAACAAAGAACTCTCAAACGATTGGCATGACAGTTGCTGACAGATTCCAAGTCCTTTAAGCTCCTCCTGGAAGATCGTGGCCTGAGGATTGTTTCCATAAATTTCAGTATAGGCTGGATTAAGGCTTAAATGTACATGGTTCGGTGAAATGGCCATTTAAACTTAATGTATGTGTAGAAGAATGGCTGCAGAAGCATGGCCTTAGAATCTCTGAAGATCTGCACAATCCAGGCCTGGTATTAGAATAGGCCTGTAATCAGAATTGTACTGAAGTTGCTGTGCTGAAGTTAGCAAGAAAGGTAGCCTTGAGCTATTCTTGAATCCTGAGACCAAGTAATGTTATGCCAACAGGCCGTGGCTGTAACAAGCTACAGCTGCTGGGAAAGCAGGTGCAGGGCCAAGAAAGATAGGGCCCAGTATAGGAAAATAGGGAGTAACAAACTACAAGGCTGAAGCACAGCAGCACAATTAGCTACATGGATAGAACGCTTATTTTAGTCATGATAATTAGGGGTGTGAGAACCGCGCGTGTTTAGAGACTAATAACCAATTATATTTCTGCTTTACGAATATGCATGTGTATCGGTTCTATATAAGTAGTGTTAGAAACTAATAAAGTTGAGCAAGATGCATAACTCATATTGAGCGTCTTGATATATGCACATACGTTAGGACGAAATAAAGGACAGCAGTGTCAAACAAGCAGGTTAGAACTGGGTTCAAAAGCAAAATTAAACAGGTGTGTGTGGCACATGGAATGCTTGCTGGATTCTTTTTGAATATCCCTTTACCACTTGTGTAACTGTACACAAATTGCCACAAATTGTGCATGGCATTGGTGTTTATGTTCTGTTTTCCATCATTACCTTATGAGTGTTTCTGGTGTGAATAAATGAAAAAGACTGATTAACGGCTGTACCCACCTGAATCTACACAAATCAGTCTTGCGTAGTACAGCTGATCTGACTGGGAGTCTGAAGAACCTCTGGTTTCCATTGGCAGCCAAGTATGTATTCATTCGCACAAAAACTGGCTACCATTCCAGATTTGTTTTTGGATTCAGGAAATAGCTGTTCCAAGGGATAAGTAGAGCAGCAATGAGTTAGCTGGAAATTTTAACATCTACCATTTTCATTATCCAAGCTAAGTCTTCGTAACTTCCTTTGAGGAATGAGTGGGAAAGATTTCCAATGAAGTTGGTATGCTTTGGATCCAACCCTGAATAGAAAATGCATTTTCATTGTGTGAGGAGGAACTTAAGGATCTTAGTCATGTAACTGAAAAGAAGCTGAACAAACTGTTTAGATTTTCATCCTAAAATACATTTCAGTGACCTTGAATTGCAGGACTAAAAGTCATAGCTAAAACGGCAATTCCTGGTAAAGCTATGAGCAAGTGGACAGTGGATTACAAGAGAAAAGCTTAAACTGCAAAAAGAACTGTAACTGTGATGAGAAATGCAATATAGTGAATTGAGAAAAAGCCTTTCAGGTGCTCAGAAACACTTACGTGTGGGATAGACATCAAAGTAAGCTGTACAGGGAAAGTGATTTGATACTGGAGTGATTAATATGGGGCTTGATGGAATAGACTTGTTCTAGGCTGCACTGGGAATGGAAAACCACTTTGTGTGCAGTTTCTTTGATTGGTTCTCTGCTGTTTTTTTCTGATCTTGCAGATGCATCTTTAGAGCTCTATGTGCTCATTCATAACCTGGACAGCCAGATGTTGAGAGGAGAAAGAAGTCAGCAGATCCTTGCACAGTTATCCTCTCTGCCTGGTGTTTACCTCATTGCTTCTATCGATCACATCAATGCTCCTCTCAGTGAGTCCCCTTGGGCCGATGTAGCAAAGAGAGAAAAATCTGTGTTTTACTTTGGGCTGTTGAGCATGTTTCATAAGCTCATGTATTAGTACCGTTACTGTGCAAAACAGATCTGGTAGTGTGTGTGTGGTGGTAGCAGCTAGAAGGCCCAGCTGGGGCTCTGGCTGTGTTGAACCAAAACCGTAGATACTAAGAACTACCAGTCACTGATCATAATATACAAATAGACTCCAAGCTTCTGGCACCCTTCGATTTAGGGGCTTACTGAAATGGAGATTGAATGTTATGTCTGTCATTGCATCTAAACAGTTCTGTTTATTAGCCAGAAATGCTTTGCACACAACTGACTCTGGAAGGATTTAGAGTATATCCATGAAGCTGGTATGAAAAAGGGATGCATGTAAATGTTTTGTTGCACAGAATTTGTCTTCCTTGAACTGCAAGTATGTGGCTGTATGTACTGTGAATTTCACAAGCATATCTTGTTTCCCCAATCCTACAGTAGAACTAAGCACATTTTAATGTTGGTTATTTAACACCTTAGAAGAGCTGAATCTCCCAATTCTGTCTGCTCTTCTTTTCCCTCTGTCTAGTGTGGGATCAGGCAAAGCTAAGGCTCTACAACTGGCTTTGGTATGAAACAACCACATTTAATCCTTACGTGGAAGAAACATCTTATGAGAACTCACTTTTAGGACAACAGTCTGGATCTTTGGCTTTGAGCTCCCTAACGCATGTCCTGCGCAGTCTCACTCTCAATGCTAGGTAAGACTGTTAAAACTTCATAGCAGCACTTGCTGAGGATCCAGTTCTTAATGGGTTACTCTGGTCTACACCTAGCAGGAAGCAATTCCTGTTTTCTGACAACAGTGTTCAAGATGGAGATGGTAGGACCTGGATTCCAATTGATTGGTTACTTGAAATTAACAGTGTTTGGATAGCAAGCCTTGTCCAGTGATGAGATTCACGACCGGAACTTTGTGCTTGAGCGAAAAATCAATACTTCCTAATGGTGGGGTTTTTTTCAGTTTGGGGTTTGGTTTGTTTTCTGTTTCTTTTTTTCCTGTTCATTTTCCCCTGTCTTCCTCCTCTCGCTTAGGGGGATATTCAGACTGCTTGCTCGGTACCAGCTGGAGAACAAGGACAACACATCTTATCCAGGTATGTACCTACTTTTTCTCATCTGTGTGGGGTGTTTGCCATTGCCAGCTTGGTCACAGCAGCACTGGCTTCAGTAGCATAGACTGTCTTTGTAGAGGTACTGTCTGACGGACAGGAAGTCAATAGGCTGGTTCTGAAGGACCTCGCCTTCCTGTTGTCTCCTTTGATGTTTAGACATGACTGACACCATTCATGGGGGACTGCGGAGTTAAAAAATTAAAATAAGGAAGAATATGAATTTTCATGACTAGCACTTAAAGGACCAGGGAAAGACAGGAGATTCTGTTCCCATGCTGCTCCCAAGTGACTTCTGATGTGTCCCTGCTGTCTAGGATATGTGTGGAATATCCTGTCACTGTCTCTAAACAGGTGTTGCAGGGGGTATGAATAACACGTTAATGGTAAAGAAAGTTGGAAGTAAGATAGAGGAGTTAGAAATTGAGAGGAACCATGCTGGGAAGTGCATTTAAAGTGCTATTGAAATTCCGTTAGGCAGACAGGGTGAGTGGAATGTTAATTCAGCTGTTTGGCATTAATTACTGAAATATTAGCTTGGCTGTGTACTTGAAAGAAGTGACGTTACTGTAGTCACTGTGGTCTAAGCCAAAGCAAGGTTTGTAGGTGGAGATGATACATGTTGTTAGACCTGGAAAAATCTGACAATCTTACCACTTCTCTTTCTTGCTCTCGCCTTTTCCTATGCCCAGGGCTGTCTTTCCAAGACTTCTACCAGCAGTGTCGAGAGGCTTTCCTTGTGAACAGTGACCTGACACTCAGGGCACAGCTGACAGAGTTCAGGGACCACAAGCTCATCCGGACCAAGCGGGTGAGTTGGGGGAAGAAGGTAATTCTGGGTATTAGCCACCTTAAACAAAAAAGATGCTTACTTGCTGCTAAGTATCCCCAAGACTCACAGCTCACAGCAAGGCTATGTTGGTTGAAGCACCTAGAAACTAGCAAGAGGCTGAAATTCTGTTAATTGCAGGTCTTTCCATGCCTCTGATTTCTCAACACCCTTTACGTGCATAGGGGGCTGTAAAAACGCAGTGTGCTTTGGTCACTCTGCAACCTGCAGGTCTCTTCTTCCTGAAGACCTTGAGAAGTAACAGACTCTGGAGCCTGCCAGTCTGCTTCCAGTAGTCACCTGTGTTTGCACAAGAGCAGAATGCGGGCTAAGCCCTAATAATGCAGTATGGAAGCAGATATGGGAGCACTATGCTGAGGAGCTGTGTGGTGTCAGACTAGCATAGCCCACCAGAAGACTTCACATACACTGACTCTTCTTGGTATTTGTGCATTTCGTGTTGCTCTAGTGAAATATTCCTGGTTTTTGGCAATGTAGTCCTTCTGAATGCCAGCCAGCTCTCACCCAGACCGCAAATGTTAGCATTGCAGTGCTGTCTAGTGGCTTGCGTTGCACTGTGCTCTGGTGTTAACAGAATGTGTATGCATGTCTGTCCTCAGGGAGCTGATGGTGTGGAATACTTACTGATTCCTGTAGATGACAGTACCTTGACCGACTTCTTGGAGAAAGAGGATGAAGATGTATAACGTGTCTCTGTTCTCAAAGCATCTACAGCAACTGCTCTCAAGGGCTGCTGGAGAGGGGCCTATACTCAGATCTCTCTCCCTCCAGCCCCAAGGCTGCTGGACTACTTACTGAAATGTAACAATGGTAATGAATGATGCTCATTGTTCAGCTGCTTCAGGTAGTTTGGAATGATGACTTCTGTAAGCGAGGCATCTGTTGCTCTGTAGTCAGGTTTGTCTGCTTTGTTTCTTAGCTCAGATGCTGCCTTCTTCATAATCTATGCAGCCAACCTTAAAAGCCAGAAAACCAAACTTGGTAAGATCGTGCCTTCTGCTCTCTGCCCCACCAGACATGACAGTTTGATTGGAGCAGTTTACTTGGGAAGTGCAAATCACTAGATGGTCAGAGCTTTAGTTTGTACTTGTGGTGCAGCTTTTCTCAGCTGAGTGCTTTCCAGTACTCCTCTGCCAGTTAGACAAGACTAGCTTCCAGTGTATGAAGAAGCCAAGATTTATAATGCTAAGAGACCTGCCTTGACTGCACGAGAGAAGAATACTAGTGGGTTTGGGATGCTGTGGGTAACTTACTAAACTCTCAGTAGAACGGAAGGACTTGCCCCAAACCCAGATCCTTTTATAACAAGATCCAGATACTCAAAACTGTGGTAGACTCAAGTCATTACCTGTTGGTGAGGGCTTCTTTTATCTACTTTCCAAGCTGCCATCCAGGACTATGAAGAGGCTGTGAGGTTTTTTGGTTTATTTTTTTAAAAGCTTGAGTGTATATATGTATTTTTTACATCAGGAGTGTCCACTGATCCTGGAGGAGGCCTTAAATGCCACTTAATAAGCTCTCCCTTTTTTTAAGCCCTTAGAGGTTGGGAGACTGCTGAAGTGTGACAGCTTTTCTTCACTTTTTTTCTCAGGTATGTGGGGGTAAGGCCTGTAGTTCCGTCAACTGTAGTCTGCCAGCCAGACTTCAGGGACTCTGTGTCTAATATTCGGTAGCTGTGTTACAGCTCAATGTTGTAATAGTTCAAATCAATAATAAATAAAGTACTTTATTAATTTTCATTAGCTTGTCTGGTCTTCCACAACCTTTTTATGCTATAGGAAGATAAGAGATCCTTGTGGCACTTTCATTACTATGTCAAATACCTGTACAGATCCTCATGTGGTTTGCAGAAGATTTTACTAACATGTTAATAAAGTAACTTATTAGTTTGAAAAGTATTTTATATTGTTTCTTATAAGGTATAAAAATTAAAAATAGTTTGCCTGTATTTTAATACCAGTATATAGCTTTTGAAGAGAAACAAAACATCACATGGAATAATAGTTACCTGGTCTCACTCGCTGAGAGAAGCAACAGAGGTTTACAGCCTGACCTTTGTTTGTTTTGAAAAGACAGGGTATCTGCTTAGCCCGTTGACAAGGTGACCTTTCAAATATAGGACCTAACTAGCTTTGTGGGAGAGCCTGATGGGGGAAACTGGTACATGCCAGCAGTACTCTCCAGATTCCTCCCACAGAACTTTTTCCAACTAACATTCTCTTCTGGTGGCATCTGCATTTTACAGGCTGCAATTCTGAAACTTTGCAAAATGCATCAGATCCTGCCTATTGCCACTTAGGCTACCACCACAATCACTAAAACAGATCAAGGCATTGTGTCTTTCTTGAGTTCTCCAAGTTAGGTGTAGAGTTCAAGAACTCTGCTGTGGTGACGCAAGTCGAGGCGGACTGAAAAGAAACACTATGTCTGCGTGGCTGGGTTTGGACAAAATGGCCTTTATTGTTTATACAAACTATTTATATATCTTAGACAGTGCAGGTGTCAGACCCTGAGAGGTTTTTGTGTCCTTCTTGCTTGCTATTTGCTGTTGCTGTAGGTGCCCGTATGCTGCGGTTCGGTTCTAAGTTCCGATTCTTCACACCCTGTTTACATACCTGACAATTTGTGGCTGTCTTAAAGGTACACAGCTAAGTCTTTGAAGTCAACTAATTTGTCTGCAGACCCTAACAATTTCCCCTTTTTGTTTTTGAACAGCTAGTACCAGGTTTGCCATGTTCTGCAGGGCCCTTGCAAACATGACAGCAACCAAGGTAATAGCAAACAAACAATACTGCCAATTGAGTGAATGGATGCCAAAAAGGCTGACATTTCCTCAGATTTTGTTAACATGTTGCTGCAGTGGGGCGCCTAAAATCCACGCAGCACATACCATCCAAATCCTCACAGCCGTGTCCTTGAACCAACAACAAAAAGCCAATAGTTGCTCTGTTTTGTATGTAATGGTGGCAAATTTGACTCACATTCTTAACTGCCTACCAAACAAGGTGATTTGACTTTGTAATGCTTTCCCTGCTGTTAGTTCGAATAAGAGAAGAAGCGCTGCAATACGTTCCCATCAGTTCCATAAATCAACTCCATCATTACCGCGTGTTGATTTATGCAGGTGTCATGGTCCCATCATAGCCTCCTACTACATTAGCATCTACAGAAAGACAATTATCGACATTCAAATTGCAAACGATATCAACTTCTTTTGGATTAACATTATACAGAGGTAATCAGTTATCCCAAATATCAAGGCTTTTAGTAAGATTCTTCATTCCCCACATACATTCACTTTCTTGCAACAATTTCTGCAAGTCAGTTTCAAGGAAGGGCACACCAAACAAGGACTGGTTCAGTAAGGAGGCCACACATCAGTTGTTGGGTTGACTGGCGGCAGCAGCGCTCCCACGATCCGGCACGCTAAGCTCAGGCCGCACACAGCGAGCAGGCATCCATCGTGGACCTTCATCTGTAGAAACACAAGCATCACCTCTCCCCCAAGTTAATAATTCATGCGGTCCCGACCAATGCCCGGTAGGAGGGTCTTTTATGCGTACTAAGACACCTTCATGCTTTTGCTGCTTGTCACCAATTGACACAAAATGTTGGACAATGGGAGGCACCGTATGGTCAGCAGAGATTTTCAGAAAGTTCAAAACATAACATGTTTTCTCTAATCGTGCCTCTGGGGTCATTCCCTTCATTCCCCCCCCCCCCCCCCCCTTTTTTTTTTTTTTAAGTTAGTGCCACTTTATTAATAGACTCACACCAATTTATACCCCCAGCTAAAAATACACACGCTAAGCAGACTTTGTTATTTAAAAGGTGATCAGTTAAAACTACTCGTTCACACACTCCCATCTCCCCTAAGGTTGGTCCCGGTGTGGTGCCTACCCGCTGCTCCCCCCTTGTGCAGGCATCCTGTTTTTTCTCATCTTTCTGTCCAACTCTCTTACCTCTCTGCGAATACAGTTTGTTTGTCTCCCTTGGCCTTGCGTATGTCCTTCACAACACCTGCAGCTTGTTACAGCTTCGGCCTGCTATTACAGCAGTTACTTGGTCTGCATTGCTCATAATATGTCCGTTGTCTTCCAGCCATTCCACAAATCCCCCTTTTTGTTTTTGAGCGATCCAGACCCCTTTTATTATTCTGTTCATAATTCTTATAAAGCAATTCCACACACAGATCAATATCATTAAAAAGATTACAGTGGCAATTAATACCGTTGTCCTGTGCAGAAACAAATCTTTTAACCATCCAGTAATTCCTAAACTCTGTAGCCAGTCTGTTAACCCGTTCTCAATCTTTATGGCCTGTACATTTTTTCTTAACTCAGCGAGCTGCTCATGAATAGAGTTAGAGTGATCAGTCAAATTCATGCAACACTTCCCTTGGTGCTGTTCACTCTAGGCTACTCTCTACTGTTCATGCCATTTCCTTATCTTCTAGAGGCGAGATCACATTCCTCCTTTGTTTCTGTCTCATCCTAGTTTCTTCTCATACTCCCTTAAAGTTATTTAACTCTTTGCTGCAGCATCTCAGCTGCACATCATGCAAAGCAAGGCCAAAACTGCACATCATCAATGTCAAACCAACCCACTGTCTCTGTTCCGTTGTTCTGTACAATTCTACAATTCCTTTTTTTTTTTTTTTTTTGGGGGGGGGGTGGTTTGTTCTGTTTTGGGTTTGTTTTGGTTTTTTTGTTTGTTTGTTTTAACAGCAAAATACATTTCAACCGCTGTAATACAGTAGATTATAGACGGCTTTTCCGCGTGACAGAACACAGTCACCCTGTACTGCGAAACAGTTTTTTGCAAGTCCTGTACTACTTTCCAAGCAAGCGGTGTGTGAAGGTGAGGATTACCAGCAGCCGCACCTCCCAATACAACAGGATATGTGTGCGGTGCATCGGTGGAAGGCTAGGAGGATCAAGGAGCGCTCCGCCCATCTGCTCTACTAAATCCCAGTTCCCGTCTCTTAAAGCCCCACCTCTCAGCCTGCCAAAATCGGCGAGGGTCGCGCGTCATTACTGTACCACTGGAAACTGGAATTTTACCACCTCCAGCTTCTTCACTGCCTGGGACTGATAACGGTGGCGTAGCTGGACCCGAATCCGGGTTTTCGGCATTTCCACCCGGAGCCGAGGGGGCGGGCGCGGGGCGGGAGCGGCCGCGGGAGGCAGGAGTGTGGGCTGGCACAAACGTTGGGGGGGTCAGGGGGGCTGGGCTCGGTCCGCCGAGGTTTCTGCCTGCCGTCCTCGGAACTGGAATCGGTATCGAGTGTAAGTCGATACAGTCGGAGAGATTTAGGGGATTCGGGGCATTGGGGAGTGGCGCCTGCTAAGGGACACGGACTCTCCCCCTCCCCCACCCCCTCATCCTCCTGTCTGTATTCTGGAGGGGGATACAGGGGAGGTTTGAACGATGTACCCTCATTCGCATTTTGCTGACTTTTTAAGCTCCCACTCGCGTCTTGTGGACTCTGCAAGTCTCCACTCGCATTTTGCTGATTTTGCAAGCCCCCATTTGCGTCTTGCGGATTTTTGAAGCTCCCTACAACATGTCTAAGCAGTCCCCATGTAGGCAAAAGCCCTGACGCCTTTTTGCCCCCTTTCTCCAGAGCTTCTGACAGTGTTGATCCTAAATTGTCCCAGGTCGACACACCAAGAGCAGTCGCGGGGGACATTTCCACTCCATGTGTTTTGGCCCACAATAACATATTTTTTAACCGAAGCCCATCTAAAGTAATTCCACGCTTCTCTAGTACTAATTTCCACATAGATAGCACCATGGTATCTTCTTTAGATAACTTACTCCCCGTGCTGTCCCTGGTGGCTCACCTTACCGGTGTCAGTTCTCCCGGGATCTGGCAGCCGCTCGCTGCGCTCCTCCGCTTCACCAGGCTCCGCCTCCCCAGCAACCCGCCGGTCACGGTCTCGGGATCGCTCCTGACACCCCTTACCGGGGTCACAGCGGCACCGTCTCACAATCTCTTTTTGATACCCCTTACTGGGATCATACAGGCACGTGGGGGTCACCAAATGTGGTGACGCAAGTCGAGGCGGACTGAAAGGAAACACTACGTCTGCGTGGCTGGGTTCGGACAAAATGGCCTTTATTGATTATACAAACTATTTATATATCTTAGACAGTGCAGGTGTCAGACCCTGAGAGGTTTTTGTTTGCTGTTGCTGTAGGTGCCCGTATGCTGCGGTTCGGTTCTAAGTTCTGATTCTTCACACCCTGTTTACATACCTGACAATTTGTGGCTGTCTTAACGGCACACGGCTAAGTCTTTGAAGTCAACTAATTTGTCTGCAGACCCCAACACTCTGCCACTTGAAAAAGATGTGTTCTGGAAAAAATTTTAAAAGTATTCTAGCTAAGCAGCAGCCATATCCTATTTTGCAGTCCTTTGACTTTCCCCAGTTCTTGTGAAACTCAAGATGTTGGTTTAAATTACATTCTGAGTACGTGTGGAAGACACCGCCTAATGTGTTTATAACCAGTGATACCATGGTGCGTTTTCAGTGCAACTAGATCTGGTTTTCTAGATGTGAAATTTACTTTAATGAAGTGCTCTAATCATCCTGAGTTCAGAGTCAGCCACTAACAGCAGACTACCAGATGCCCAGACAGGCCAAGAGGAGGGCTGCAGGGGAGACCACACATCTGCTAAGAGAAGGTTAAGTTTGAATAATTTTTTGGCTGCTGCTGATTCTGTGATACAAGCTAAAGAGAACGACTGTGAATTGATTCCAGGGGGCGGTGTGTGTGTGTGTGAAAAGGATTTTATCCCAATTTCATTTACCCCATCTATGCATTCATTTTCTGTGTCTTGAATTCTGTGTATGTACTAAAGCAGTAGCAGGGTAATGTCTTCTGTAGCAACACAGAACTGTTTGATTTGGAGGGGTCGCTTCTACAATCCTTTACTGGGGAAAGAAGAAATTTCCTTCTACTTCCTGTTCCTCAGCTTACTGAGAGGTCTTCATGGTACCGCTAAGAACGGTGGCCATTATAGGCTGTGATAGCCTCAGTAGCTTCTGGTAATACCGCAGTCTTCTCTTTCCACTTAAATGTAAGTGGAACAAGACATTGGCAATTATGTGGTGGAGACATTGCTTGTTGAGCCAGTTTTATTAACTGAAAAGGATGGTGCCAAGTTCTCTACCAATTTGCCATGGAGATATTTTAATTTTGTTCAAATACTCTGGTGTGCACATAATCCAGACGTGGTATGTTGGGTTTTTTTATTAAAAAAACAACCCACAAGAAAATAAACCCCGGGCATTACCAGTGATGAAAATGCTACTTGTTCAGTTTCAGTAATCCTGTAATTGAGTCATAGTTATATAAACTGTTTTAAAAAGGAAAGTAATAAAAGCACATTAAATTCATTTACAGCTTTGTTTTGAGTTTTAACCTTCCAAAGCTTTTATTTAATTGAGAGTCCCTCTATTAACAAGCCATAAAGCTGCATTAATGGTAGATTGTGCAGTTGAGTACTAGAACCAAGTACCTGAATTGTGGTCTCTATTTGCATACCAGTGGTGTCTTTAATAAAACTGTTCAGGCAAATGGATGCTCCACACCCTTTCATAAACTGTTATCAGGAGGTTTATTAGCTAAAATATCAGTGACTTGTACTGACGTGATTCAACATAACTGCAGTAGGTGGAACTGCTGTGTAAGCTTAAATCTGGAGATAAATCGAGATTTTATATTTTACCCAAACCAATCCTTGAGTATCACGGTTACTGAATTTATCTAACAAAAATTCTTGTTAGAAGAGAAGTCATCTAACAAGACGCAGTAACTTATTTAAGCGCAGCCCAGTAATTGAGTACATCGGCCCTCTGTAGCCCAAAACAAGCATTTATTTATCTGGCAGATGACAAAACATATCCCAGACTTTGAGGGAACATACAATACAATCATTCTGTACTGATCCAGTTCAGAGCATCTCTATTAAGCTTGCAGTTGGATAGGTCTGTGCAAGATACCATGAAATTCTTGACAGAATTCTCTCCCCACTGTTTTTGTTTCCTATGCTACCTGGAGGGGATCTCTATCCTTCTCAGACACGATTATGTTGATTTTGTTCTGTAGGTGGACAGCTAGCATGTCACGCAACTCTGACAAGAAGCCTCGCTCAGTGTTGCTGTGCTCACACAGAATAACACTTATCCCATTGGCAACTGCATCCAGAACATCATGGTGGGACATCTCTCCTGCCATTTTGAGAAAGAAACGCCATGTAGATCGCCAACAGTACAGTTTAGGTAACCAGTTTTTTTTGTAACATATGCAGAACCTTAGCTACAAGCTGGGAAGACGTAACAGGATTATCTCCCATAAGGGAGAATGCAACACCATCTGCTTGGTATAAGAATATGTAATGCTTCTGCTCCAGTTCCCCTTGAAGGACATCCAGCTGACGTCCCATGTGTAACTTGAGACAAAACCTCAGAAATTCCTTGCCCTCAAATAGTGGTAGATTCTACCACTTTGGGCAGGAAATAAAGAGTATGCAGTGGTTTGGAAGCAGACCGTGGGTGTCGTGCATTGCTGTGACGGAGGATAGCAGTTGGGAAGCCTTGCGAAGAAGCTGTCTGAGGGTCAGCTCTGCAGGGCTGTATGCAAGGGGGAGATGGGGCATGCCTTACCAAAGAACTTGCCTGAATTAAGTATTACAGAATGCAAGGCAGCCTTCACATTGTTGGCAAGCTGTAAGGAGTAGCTGTCCCATTGTCAGGAAAGAGGATAATGAACCAAGTGTCTCCTTGGTCAGATACACCATGGCATTCCTTTGGAAGATTCTGTAGACTACATTATATTCCATTTTCCATGAAGGAATTCTGTAGGGAACTGAACTCTTATCTTGCCAAAAGAGAAACACACTGAAGGTTGCGATAGCCTGCCATCAACACCGATTTTGTGCTGGAATAATGCACGTATAGCCATGCTTTCATTCAAATAACCTTCACTATGCCATGCAGCCATCGATCCACGTTCTCTCTACTGTAATGTTACTCTTTTATCATTCCAATAACTAACTGCTTGTTTCTCGATGATGGCAGGTAATTCTTTCTGGCCAAATCTTTCAACAGCCAGTCAACTTTTTTTTTTTTTTTTCTCCTTTCTCCCCCCCTCCTGCTTTTTTTTCCCCCTAGTGACTATTTTTATAAAGGTAACAAAACAGCGACATAGTATTTTACCTGTGAGATAGAGGTCAGCTTCTGTTCCCTTCAGGATGCTGCTCCCAGAACCAGCACACAGAGCAGCTTTCCTCACTGGTGATTCTGCAGGATGCAAGGTGCCACAGTTAAACTCCCTTCCCTGTGCTCAGCCCTCGTGTCAGTATTGCTGTTAAATTGTTTTGCAGTAACTACTACCTTGATTTTAGGCTCAGTGTAAATTTGCTGGAGGAAAAGACACATCTGTCAGTTTGAAAGAGTCATAGGCCTATAACAAAAATAGACGTGTAGATTTTTTTTCTTCAAGGGGTAGAAGGTTTGCAGAAAACGACAGCACAGAGGCTGGCTGCTAGGTAGTCACTCCTGGTGAGGTGTTAACTTAGGTTTCTGAACCCTTTAATAGGCTGCTACTCTTTCCAGGACCCTCATGTTCCAGTTTTCCAACTAATGATGCCACTTAAGGCAGTGTTTTGCCTCTGAGATACACTAGTTCCTAACTTTTAGCTCTCAAGTGGCCAATCCTGGTGCAAGCTGAGAGCTGGTCCATGCCATTAAAAATCTGCCCATTTGCTATTATTGCTGATTCTAAGCTATTACACATGTGATGGTGACAGGAAATTTAATTCTTCATATATATTACTTCACTAGTGAGGGGACACACAACAGAGTTTCAAATATCTGTTAAGGTTTTACAGTATATTGCCATGTAATTACTGCTGATAATTTAAGTGGAGTCACACCACTACAATCCTGCACCACAATGAGAGGCTTCAAAATAGTTTGGGGGTTTTTTTAGTGCAACTGATAGTGTCAGAGGCTTCTAAAAAGACTTCTGTCTCATAAGCTCTGAAGAGTTCTCAACATTTGCTCTCAAAAATACTAATAGTTGTGCTTCCTGGACATTAGGATAGGTAACAGGCATAAGAGGATGCTTGTTCCACATTTTACTAGTGACCCACTGTTTGTACTAGGATAGTTCACCTTCCTTGCCACTATTTCTCTTGCATCAAAACATGTCTAGTTGTATGTTCATAAGGATACCATGAAGTGTCTTACTGTTTTAAGATGCTTTGAAATTTAACATTCAGTTGCAAAAGGGAGTGTACAGTGAAATGGTACGCATTTGTGTCTGATATCTGGTGGGGGAATCTTAGTCGTTACACAAATTATGAAAAAGTACGTCTCATATTCAACTTACGCTCTCCCTGCTCCGCAGTGATAACCAGCATAATATAGAACTTCCAGTTAAAAATAAAGATGAGATTCTTTTTGCGTGATTTTATCATGTAAATTCTAAAATGCTGTTTCTTAACAGTGCTTCACACTACCTGGAAGTAAACACATCCAAGGCAGCAGTATTTCACACACTCATGTACCCACTCACGCCCCTTGGCTTCCTGGAATACTAGTTCTAATGGACAGTCTCACTTGAAGGCCTGTTTACCTAGTGTCTTGCTCGCTCCCACGGCTAAGCGGATGTGGGGTAATTTTAGGTGGCTTTTGATACGCTCAATTATGTCTGACAAGGAGACTGGCTCGCTCAGTGTGCACAGACGTCCCATACCATTATGGGGAAGAAGAGGCTGAAAAAAAAAATTTAAAATTACTGTGAGAAAGCTGACCCCAGAAGTTTGCATTGTTTTTCATACTGTACAAAGATGAGTATGCTGGGCATTCAGGAATGGCTCTGAACTTTACAAAAAAAATACATCTCGAATATAACATACTAAGTATACTAGCTATTGGAATTGATTCAAAAGTTAGTACAGGCCACACAGCTATTTGCTGCATTGTTCTGGAAAAGGTGCGTGGCTTCAAATCCCCACAGGCCAGTATTTCAGAGCACTGATGGGGTAGCATAGAAAACCTGTGATGCTACTGACTACTGGATTCCAGCATTTGGGGCACTTGGGTCACACAAGCAATACATTCACTGGATGTAATATATGATTATATTACCTTTTGTAATAGGAGAATCTCGGTCTTGCGATAAAGAAGGCTGTTCTGGGACAATAATGCCACCACCTCCAACAGTGCTTTCTGAGAGCAATTCAAACTGACTCGTGTTTGCTCCTCACCATCAACCCTGAGGAAAGATATGCTTGGTGCTTCCTAAGAAACTAGATAAAATTTCAGCATTGTATTAATATAAACAAAGTTATTCCATCCCAGTGGCTATTCTACCACAGAGAAAGAAAAAAGAAAGCATTGTAATAGCCTAGTCTAGTCTAGGTTCTTGGAGGAAAGGAACCTAGGGGAATTTAACTCCACTGTCCTCATCAAATTTCCTGTTAATACTCTTCCTTACTACCCCTAATCTACGTGATGCTGTACTGAGTTCCTGTTACCATTTAGTATGACAAAGACTGATCAGAAAGGGATGATTATTCCCTGCATTTCTAGATCTGTTGCTGAAAAGAAACAACAGCAACACACAGAGAAATAAAGTGACTGCAACAGTAAAATACCATTCCAGCGACTTAGCGTGTCAAATGACAGAAAGAATCCAACATTAAGAGAGTGAAGCAGATACCTGGCAGGGAGAGTGGTGAGACAGAAGATCTCTTGGATGTCTTTGATTTTGGCCAGCACCATGTCCAGATGCTCAGTGTTGTCTGTGCAGAATTCTACCCGGTGACTGCCCTCAGCTGGATAGCTTGGCGCCATTGATGGAAGCAGTGGGACGGAAGTACAGGCACCTGAGAAAAGAGTACAAGACTGCAGTTTTATAAAGCTTGGTAAGTGTCCTAATACTGATTTAGCACATATCCTAAAGAGATGCAACAAAAAGATGCAAATGCTGCACTTGAATCCATTTTCCCTTATCAGGACTGAGGACTTGCTGCTCTGTTGTCTCCATTAGGCACAGTCTAAAATAGACTAAAATAGCAAAGAAGCTGATGGATACATAACATTTGTCATTCTTAACGCCATCCGTTTTATCCTAAGAATTGTATGAAACCAAAATAGCGTCTGGTTTGTAAATCAGGCTGGAAAAGACATCGCTGTTTTCATTTATGAGCCACAATACAGGGTAAGAACCTAAAAGCTTTTCAGATACCTTAAGTCCTTTGCAAACAATGAGATCTTGCCCTTTAGAAATTAAAGGTGGTGACTTAGGTGCCTAAAGTTTGCATCCAAGATGCCCAATAAATATGCTGCACCGGTTCTGACTACAGCCAATTGTACAGTCATGCATCTGGAACTGTCCTCTAGTGTTTGTGTCCGGTATGCCTCGCCAAGATAAATTCCCTAAAGACGTGTTTGTGGGGTACTTAGAAGTACGGAGGGGGGCAGAGAAAAAGCCCTGAAATCGTTAAGTGTAAAAGCTGGAAGAAAGGGAAATGAGGGAAGGTCCCCACATAAAATAGCACATACTTAAGAATAATTTTAACCTTTTTTGTTTGTTTAACAGAATCTCACCGAGTCCCTTCGTTAGCCAGTTATTGACTCCGTGAGGTACGGCATCGTACGCTGTGTGTGGAGAGTAAATCCCGATCCTGTGCTCCAGAGCTCGCACCACCAGCCGTTCCTTCCAGGTCTTCCACGTCACTCGCTTGAGCGGCGCGAATATAGGAGGGTGGTAGGAAAGAACGAGGTCTGCCTTCTTCTGCACTGCCTCCTCCATCACCGCTTCGGTGAGATCGTTAGTGAGGAAAAGGGTGCTCACCGCGTGGGGAGGGCTCGGTTCCACCAGCAGCCCCACGTTGTCCCAGCTTTCGGCCAGCGAGAGGGACGCGAAGTCGTTCAGGGCTGTAACGAGCTCCCCGAGGTCCATGAGGGAGCGCGAGGGCAGGCGGCCCCAGGCGCGGACGCAGCAGAGAGGCCGGCGGGCGCCCCGCAGCATGCGGCACTCCGCCGGGGGCCGGCAGCAGGCGGGAACGAGCCCGGGCGTTCACCGGCCGAAGCGCCGCCCGCCCAGGGCGGGGAGCGCGGCCCGGCCTCCCCCGGGGCGCTGCCGGCGCGACACCGCCCGCCACGCCGCGGCCTCCCGCTCGGGCCGTACGCGGCTTCAGCCTCGCCCGCCGGATCCCGCCGGAGAAGCGCGCGCCCCCGCGGGGCCGGGCCGCGCTCGCCCCGCGCCGGGGGCTGAAGGCGGAGCCGCGCGCGGCCGCGCCGCTTCCGCCGCGCGAGCGGTGCTGGGGTGGCCGCCCCGCCTCTTCCTGCCGGCGCGGGAGCGCTGCCTCGCGGTGGCGGGGCTAAGCCGGTGGCGGGGCTAGGCCGCTGCCTCGGCAGGTCTGTACGCGGGCGGGGCGCACGCTCGACAGCCGTGGGGTTGGGGGTGGAAGTCGCGGCGGAGCGGCGGGTCCCGGGCTGCCGGGAGCGGGCGGGCGGCAGCGAGCGCAGGCGGCCCCTGGGGCGCTCGAGCGGGCGGGGCCGGGCCGGCGCTGGCGGCTTCCCCGGCTTCAGTGAGGGGCCTGGCCCAGCCCGGGCGCGAATGAGGGCGGCGGTGCTAGCGAGGGGGCTAGCGTGTACCGCTGTGCAATCCCACACAGCCGCGATTCTGTTTTCCTCAGCGTGAATGCTTTGCTTGAGAACGTTGCTAAGATAAAAAAAGTTTAATTCTGCGCATGGATGCAGGTGCCTGGCTGTTGCAGGCAGGCAGCTGTCAGAAGGTGGTTCCGGATCTCGCTTCTGTGGAGGTATGGGCGTGTGGGTTTTTTGCCTGTTAATTTCCGTCATTTATAAAACCATAATATTTGGAAAAGTTGTAACTGCTTAGTATAACCGTTCGTCTTGGGAAGATGGTGGTTTTTGTCACCACTCCCTTTCTGTAAGCTCTTTTGCTCTTCCAAGTTACTTACGTGCTGCATAGTTGGATAAGGTGAGTGAAACGTTTATCTGCAGTCACTTGGGTGGCACTGTAAAACTGTGTGGTGCAAAAGCATGTAACCGCACAAATATTTTAGAAACAGATTTTGAAAAGATTTGGAAATTGGTGGAAAAAACCCCAACAAATTTCATATGTTTTCTTTGCAGGAAATTGCTGTGTACAAATCTACCTCAGCTTTTTGATAAGCAGTCATGGTGAGAACAGTAACCCTTTTTATATATTTTCATCCCTTCTGAAATGGAAAGAATTCACTGAAATGGAAAGTGAATAGCTGCTTTGCATCTCAAACGGTTACACGTTTTACTCTGCTGTGAAGACTTTGTAACGAAATGTTTAGGTTTTCATTTCAAACTTCTAACAAGATACCTTGAAAAGGAAAATAGGTCATTTACATCAGTCAAAAATACAATTACACTTTCAGTTCTGAGATCCTAAATTTTAATCCTGCCTTGACAAATATTTCGTAATCTAGTTTGGATTCTTTTACCACAGAAGCATTATTCAAGTTGCAAGCAGATAGCTCTGCTTGAGTGTATGTAACCTATGCTTGCAAGCTTCTGAAAGTTTAGCAGATCGGGAAACAGGGATAAGACCGTGTGTCTTAAACCGTGCATACACCTTTTATAGCATCCTCATGGACACCGCAGCCAACTATCTTCTCTTCTTCAGTTGTATACTTACGGAACAGTATGCCAGTATCAATGCGATGCTGATTTTGATTAGTTTTCTGATACACTCATCCCCAGTATAGCCTCACAGTAACTGTTTTTGTGCAACGTAGCACTTTTCGTGGGAGCACTGTGACATATTTGGCCTACAGAGAGAGATTTGCTTAGGTGGCTGGGTAACTACAGTTTTAAATTTTATGGAGGTTATTTATACGTTCTTAAGAGAAGTGTGTGATTTTGTAGATTTGCTTGTTTGTGAAGGCAGATTATGTATGGTGCCATTCAGAACTGGCCTTGCCACTCAAAAGGCAGCAGGCAAGTAACACGCATCAGTTGTTCCTCTGGTTGTAAACCAGTGAGGTATGCGCACCACGCCGTCGTCTAAAACAGATACAGCCTTGGTTCTTCAACTTTGCAGTTAAGTGGCTGAGTAGGTCCAGTTTGAAAATGAATAATGTCTCTCTGGAGTGTAACAGTGTGAAACAGAGCTGCTGCATTACCATAGCAAACTTTGTATGTCCTGAAACTAAATGAAACCAAGAGCTTTCTGGTGATTTCACAGGATATGTGGAAGGGTTGTGACAGTAGCCTTGCCTATGGCCATGTATTGAAACAGTGGTTATATATGGTGGGAACTTCCTTATGTTCGTGGTGGGACTGGGAAATAAAACTGATTCTGTTAGCATATCATTGCTGATTTGTTTATTATTTTCTGCCTTCTGCTCAGGCTGTCACACTGCATACGGATGTAGGAGATATTAAAATTGAACTGTTCTGTGAGCGTACACCAAAGACTTGTGAAGTAAGTCAAGTGACAGGAGCAGTATTGCCTCACGTTGAAACAAAGGAGTAGAAATAGTGAAGACTACAGAGGGGGTGAAGTGGCTTTTGCAATTCCTCTTTTCACATAATGGAATGCTAATGTTAAGCTGGTACAGTGCCTGTTCTGCTTGGGGAGCTTGTGCGCTGTCACACTGCCTAGAGCTCTGCAGCCTGTTTCTCACCAGATAGGGTTAGGGGCCACTTCTCTCCAAGTTCCAGCATCTCCCAAAGTGTCCTTTGCTCCTAAGGAGAAATGTGGCACATGGCCTGGGATTCCTAGATTTCCCTGGGTTTGCTCACACGCACACAGATTTGATTTTAATTTAAAAGAGTAAGAATCACTCCCAGTTTGTCAGAGGCCCCAGTTTTTCCTTTCTGCAGTAAACTTAAGCTTAAATTGAAATAATTTACTTTTTAACTAAGAAAGCTGAGTCATGAAGTTATTGATTAAAAATTTGCATTTACAAAATAAAAATGTTGACTGGACGTGATACTTCTGAGCATGTCTCAGGCTTCTTGTTTGTTCCTCATGTCAGACAATTTTGTGCTGTAAGCTTTATTTAAAATCCTTTGTCTCTGTGATGGTGTCAAAGGAGCATATTAACTATAATTTATGACTATTTTGTGGCAATACTCTGTGGAGTTCACATGCTCACAGTGCAATGTAGAGGCAAAAGGGTTAGTCTTCGTCTTGCCGATGCTGTCGTTTTAGTAAAAGGGTACTGTTTCTGAATTGTTTGTTAATATGGTTTGCTTCATTTCCTTAGAATTTCCTGGCTCTTTGTGCTAGTAACTACTACAATGGATGCGTATTTCACCGGAATATAAAAGGCTTCATGGTTCAGACAGGGGATCCATTAGGTAAATTCTTCTCTCCAGGACTCTCTGTAGAAAAATGTCCATAAAAATAGTATATAAATATAATAGAAATAGAAAGAAATTATAAGTTTGAATATTAAACCCAAACGTAAATAAAGTAAAAATAAAATAAAGAAATTGTTGATAGAGTTTTTTGTGATGAGATTAGTTTTCTGTGGTGAGCTTGCAGAAGAGCAGCTGTTACCCTAGTTCATGCAGCAGTAAAGCATTCTGCAAATTTTAGTTTTTCCAGCTGTTTCCACTAAGTAAAATGGTTCTGCTGACTTAGCAGCTGTTGAACAGGTAGCAGTTTCTACTGTGGTTTCTCTGGTTTCTGCCTGGAAAGGCTACACTCCCTCTGAAGCATTTGGGGAAAATGTCCCAGACAGTGGCAGCTGTTTGGGAGAGAATCTTATTCAGCTGTGTGTCTGTTTGTACTTGTATTGAATTTAATTTGAGGATATGTCATGTTTTGTTACACTACCTAATAGGTGTACCTTATAGAGAGTTATGTCTCTGCTCGGTATCAAGACATGAGAACCCAATCCCTGCCTCAAACAAATTACAGGCTGTCTGGGGTCTTTGTTGTAAAATGTTGCCACACTACATAATCTCTGGATTTTTTCAGTCCAAAAATCAGTAAGCTGTTGTGGTACTTCTTTGTCAGGCACTGGGAAAGGAGGTAACAGCATCTGGGGCAAGAAGTTTGAAGATGAATTCAGTGAATACCTAAAGGTATTTCTGTGCTCTCAGTATGCAGTTATGTTTTCATATGAATTTTCTTTACAGGTTGGAGAAAACCAGCATTGTGCTGTACTGTATCGAATATCTCTTTTGTAATTGTGAGCAAAGTATAATGCTGCAGTAAAGGGACAGAAAGATTATTATTCAAATAGGAGCAGGCATTTCTGTACTTGGCAAGTTAGGTTTGAGGCTTTTCATCACTGAGAACTGAAGTAGAAAGAATTTTTAACAAAGTATTTTTCATGCACTGAAGAAGGCAAAGAAGTAATTTTTCACTGTAAGAGCAATTCTGTGGAGCTAGTTATGGACTGTGATGGAAGGTATTAGCAACCAAGATCTGTTCTTAATAATGGTATTGAGGCAGAGTACTAAGTCACAGAGCACTTTGTACAGTTTAAAGTCCTGCTTTCACAGATGTGTATTCAGGTTGAGGTTTTTCCCCCTCTTTCAGCACAGTGTCCGTGGGGTAGTTTCAATGGCAAACAATGGTCCGAATACCAATGGATCGCAGTTCTTCATCACTTATGGCAAGCAACCGCACCTAGACATGAAGTACACTGTGTTTGGAAAGTAAGTGATCCAGCTGCGTGCCTCCTTTTAGTGTTGGTGTATGAGGGATCTGAATATTTCAGGGCTCATGCAATGCAAATTTAGAAGCTTCTGGTTCTAAAACGCTTTAAAATATTGGATGTGTATATGTAAATGTATGCTCTTGCACTGTCACCAGAATTAGGTGCTCCAAAATGCTGCTCCTTTTTTCTTAGTGGGGAATTCAGTGGAAACGGGCAAAAGTCACACCTCAGGAATGGAGCTGTTTTCTGTCTTTTTTTATCCCCCCGCCCAGTTATTCCAGCTTGCCTTTTCATCCATGCCCAAACAGATGCAGCCCGATTTTAAGCAAACTCCAGAATAGCTGGATACACAGTTGTAGGATTTACCGAAAAGTAAGAATCTGATTTGGGACTGGATATGGAGATGGGTGCGGTGCTGACATGGTCATGCTTCTGTTTGGGTGGACCTTCCTGCTGGTCAGATAAAACTCATGGGACTGACAGTTTATAAAATCAGATGAAGTTGTTTAATACACGTATTTTAAAACACTCTTATGTTACTGCTGATAATAAATATATCATCCTTAAAGCAAATGTTTTAAATTTTGAGTCTTTCGGATGCTGCTTTTTCTATCTCAGAATCATGGTAATTTCTTTCACTTTGTTGTTAAGAATTCTCTAGTGTACAAGTGAATCTGCTGAGAAAAAGTCGCCTTTAAGTTAAATATTCAAAGGAAACTATCGAAATGTGAAAATACTATTTTCTAGCAATTGTATTGTTTATAGGCATCTAAGTATAGATGTGCCTTTCATTTCTGAGTTAGTTTACAAATATGATAGAAAGGAGGCTCTTAGGACATGTTTATTAGAAAAGAGTAGAGGCTCTGACAGTTGCACTTTGCCAGTTTTTCTGTGGCAGTTTAAGATACTCCTGCTTCAGTTGCAGAATCAGCAGAATGGCATGTGCAGCCCCTTCTGGCCCACGACCCGGCATCCTAGATTCAAAGAGTTGATGAATGTGACTTGAGTTGAACAGTGAACAGCAGATGTTTTCTGCCAAGTCCGTTACTGGGGAATAAACTGCCAAGTTTTACCAGAGCTAGTTATTTAAACAAAAAGTGAGAGGTTCATTAGAACAATCTCTCTTGCCACTTCTTCCACCTGAATAGGAAATCCGAAAGCCTAAACATGTTTGTGCCATTAGATTTACACAGTTACTACTTATTCTGTCCAGTCTTGCCTTTGAGTCAGAAGGTTAGAAATTACAATCTCACCTATCCTATGGCTGGTCAGCCCTGCCTGCCAGGAAGTGCAGCCAGGGTCTTTATACAGCTATGGCTGGTATAAAATACGGTATTGTCAGGTCAGTGGGAATTATTTGTACTTTCTATCAGAATCTGGAATGGATGCTTAATATTTCCTTTGAAAACATGTTATATACCGTATATATTGTTTTGGCTGTCTTACTTGTATCATTTGCTTGCAAAGTCTTCGTTCTATGATACTTAACGGTAAAGAGCTTTGAGCTATCTCAGTTGTGAAATTTACGTCGTTATTAGGAGATTCCTAGCACTTCTGCTTTTCTTCCAGAGTTATTGATGGCTTGGAGACCCTGGATGAGCTGGAGAAGCTGCCTGTGAATGAGAAAACCTACCGACCTCTTAATGATGTTCACATTAAAGATATTACAATTCATGCCAACCCTTTTGCTCTGTAGCCACAGAGTGCCTCAGCACATTCTTTAGAGACTGGTCAGACCAACTGCTGGGGTGTGGGGTTTAAAGTGTCGTTAAGAAGGATTGCTTGAGCCGGATCATATCTTCGCTCACTGAATGCAGGATTTTCAGGTGTTGGCATTGTTTGGGAGCTGTCACAGAGGAGTCTTGTGCTTTACAAGCCAGTTTTTCCAGAGCATCTTCCAGGATTTGGGTTTTTTAACATTGTTTTTTATACTTGTAAAATAAGAAGAGAGTCAGAAATACATATGTTTTGGCAAATCTTTTTCTGCCTTATCTGTCTTAGTGATACTGTGTTGAAACAATGTCCTTTGCTACAATTTCATACTACCAGTTTTCTGGAACTTTCTCATGTAAATCCTAACCTTCCTTACTTTCCTGGGTTTTTTTAGAAAACCAAGTATGATACACAATTTTTTCCCCTAGGTGAGAGGAGCAGTGTCATAGATAGATGAAACCTTTCTCTCCTAGAGGATTAAAGACCATGTTTAGAGGAGTGCTTGCTCTTGTACTGCTGTGGTGGAATGGTAACCTCTTCAGCCTTCCCGAAAGGTATGTCAGAAACACTCGCTTCTGCCGCTGGTGTAGTGCTTTTGGTATGAAAGAGTAAGTGTTTGTGTCTTTAACATAGCTGTTGATCAAGACCAGGTAACCATGGTTTTACTGTAAGTTGTTTTTCATCACTTTATTGCACAAACAATAGGGGGTAAACACACCAAAAAGTAGTGACAAAAAGACTGTGGTCAGACTTCTAATCAAGAATATCCTGGTGTACCCAAAATAATAAAAGATACTGTGGCCACGATGATGTTGAACAAACGAGAGAGGTACGTTGTTTGGTCTTTGTTTGAGACCAGATATCGTTGGACTCAAATAAGAAAGCTTGCAAGGAGGTACAGAGATACCGATTATTGACCGGTCAAAAGGAAGAATAGAATGCATGCATACATAATGCGTGCGTGTATATCTACATACACGTGTGTGATCCTATGCTCAAGTCTAAGCATAAAATAAACTGGCATAGGCAGGGAAAACAGAGTGATTTGTACACTTCAAAAAAGCCATTCTCCACCTTGGGTGTACTGGGAAAAGAAGAATGTTCTCTTTGTTGCAAATTTAAGAAAAAAATGCATTTGGGTATCAGTTTATATTCGTAAGGCAGGAAAAAATCTATGCGTTTTCAGAGGTTCACTTTGACTACAATACGTAGAGATGAGAGGATATGTTTCTAGTCCCAACTGTGCCTGAGAGAGACAAACAGGAGAGAGTACCCACAGTTCCTGCATCCACCTCATACCATTCTGGACTTCTTCCCCCAATCCTCTCTGGACTCTGTCAACATCACTTAGCGAAGTCCATTCTCATATATATGCCTTGTAATCCTGGGGAGGTCCAGGTCCAGCTGACTTGCCGTCTGCTTTAGACGAATATTTCCCATCTTGAGACTTCGCTGCTTAAAATAAAGAGGGGAACTTATTTGCAAGAGAAGGGCGAAGGTACGCCAGGTACAGGTTACTGAGGCTTTAGTGAGCAGTTAGTTAGTACTCTCTCTGGGACAAAGTTTCTGTGTTCTGCGTGGAGTGTTGCTGAAAGCTCCCAGCCCTTGCTCCAAACTTAATACATTTTACCATAATACTTCAGTCAGTTAAGTAAAGGATTTAACTACTTGATCTCTGTGCTTTCTGTCTATTCTATATAACCAGTGGAATGAGCAAGTAGACGGAAACATGCAACTGCGTGTTTAACTGTTACATTGACACTTCTGTGCAGAAGGACATACTGGAAACTGTCCTACAATGCAAAGGAACCAATACTTTTAAATGTTGACATCTAGCACTGAACTGGGAACAGTTTCAGGTCTATTTGGGTTTTTCCTCTCTACAAAAAGAAGGTTATTACATACAATGTGTGAAATACAGGGACACCATGCAATTTGCTCTCTGGAGGACACATTAAATTTAGATGCTTTCTTTTTTTATCTAAGGCTGTGTAATGAAAGGAGAGTGATCTTATGGGACAGGATTACATCCCAACTTCTAAAAATTGTTATGCCTATTTTCTTGTTTGTGGCTCTGAACCTCTCCCAGGATCTCCTTGACAACCTGGAATACAACAGGAAAAATAATGGTGGGGTTGGTCCCACGCCCTTGTTGAAGAGAAAGCAAAACAGAGTAGGAAGTAACCCAGCTGCACAAGTATGTGATTTTTTTTTTGTGGGCAGTCACTGGGTACAGCATACATGCAAGGTAGTTCTGGTGATGTGTATAATCCTTCCAGTAGCAAAAGTGTTGCAGAGTACTGCTCTTGGTGGTGTTGGCTTGTGCTTGGTGAAATCCTCTGTTTGCTTCCATCAGTTTGGCCCTTTATCACAAACACTAGAGCCACAAGGTGAGCTGGCAAAATAAATCTACCCATGCAAAGAAAACTGTGTACGTTAACACAACAATCCTGCGTTATGACTGCGATGGAGGGTCTCGTCATGTATGTTCTAGATCCTCGGACCTCTGCAGGCATTAGAAAAAACATAGGTAAGGCTAGTGTTTGAAATACATTTTGGTGGGAGCAGTACTTGATCTCAACTGGAGAGCAATGGGCAAAAAGAAAATAATGGTGCGTTATCTATGGGCAGTGTCAAACTTGCAGTTGTAATGTAGGTACATTGATCAGAGGGCCAGGTGGCGAAACAGATTTTAAAAACAGCACAAAGAGAGAGGAGGGTCATTCATCAGGGATGGAAGTGTTTCAGTAGGTTTAATCCTTCCCAGAATAAAAAAAAAATCATTGGGTTGTAGGGGGAACTGATGTGTATAGGCTGTTGCAGTGTTTCAGAACTGCTGTACCCTTGGGTGCTCTTTTCCCACATGAATTGGAGTGCACGTGAGATGTTTGCTTACTGTGGGTTTTTGGGGAGCCGACCTTCAGGCATAATGTGTGGTGCTGGCGGCAGAGGTGACAGCCTGGAGGCAGCTGGCAGGCTCGAGCTGCATCTGAGTGAGCTGGTGGCTGGTGGCTGTGGCGTGGCACGGGCAGCTGCGACAGGGTGGTGAGCAGCAGGGCGGTAGTGTTGCGGGAGGGTCCGCAGCTTGGTTTTTCTTCATTCTGTGGGTGTAGAAGGCTGGTCTGTGTGTTACAGATTGCTAATAAGTTAAGATTGATTGAATTTATTTGATTTTATAAAATCATTTTTAATAGAAATATAGAGGGATAAGAAACATTTTAATGAAACTTATAGTTGCACAGTAAAAGCTATTATGAAATCCTTTGTACAGTCCCGTACCAAGGCCAGAAGAAGGGGCTAGAATCAGTGTTTAAAACTTAGGTAATAAATTTAGGGTTTGAAAGGTTTCTCTGTAGTTAACTAGTCTTCCGTATGTAGGAAGTGTATTGAAATGTCAGAATATAGGATTAATGGGAACTGGGGAGAGTCGACTGGCACAGCTTGTGGTTACCTGCCAAGAAACCGTGAACTTTAGTAGCAGGGAATTCCGGCAGGGGGAGATCGCGACCACCGACTCACATACCACCTACCCAAATCGTACCCCAGACCCATTTCTAGACCTTTCTAACCTTTACTGCGCAGAATCGGATATGGGAGGAGTATGTTAATGATTTTCGGGAAATACTATGATTATGCATGAATACTTAATTGAATATGCGTGAATAAGTTCTATATATGGTGTCTGATTTTGAAGCTTGGTGTGTGTTGAGAGGACTCGCTCACGCACCCGGCCGTCAATAAAGAAGTGTCTGCTTATCTACATCACATTGGGGTCGATAAGTTCTTCATTCCGAGGTTTTGGTAACATGTGCGCTTGGTTGAAGAGTCGCGTTTAGTCTGGTTTTATTTATGTTCTGTTTTAGATCTGAAAACATGACTGGGAGCTAGTAAAAGATACAAGACATGGGGGAAAAAACACAGGAGGGCAGGACATGAGATGACACGACAAATGGCATTCAACCATTTGGATTTTTTTAATGCCGGTGATTTACAAAGAAATTTAGTCACATGTGGCCCTTTAAAGCTCTATTGATTTACAGCCGACTACGTGCTTTGGAAGCCTCTCGCCGCTCCTGCGGGGAAGCACGGGGTGAGGTGCTCCATCCCCCAGGGCGAACAGCGGCGGCACGGCGGGCCGGCGTCTGGCCCCCGACACAGCCCAGCCCCGCGCAGCCCGCTGGGGCAGCCGCGCCGGGGGCGAGGGCCGTGCGGTGCCGCTGGCGAGGGCTGGGCCCCGGGGCGCGGGCAGGGCTGCGCTGCGCTGGCGGCCCCGCCCTCCCGGTGACGCCGCGGACGCGCCTCTGTGACGCGACAGCGCGCTCCAGAACGTTCCTGGCAACGCCATTTTGTGGCGGGTTGCGGGGTGAGGGGCGGCGGTCGGGGCCGGCGGCGGCGGCCTCCGGGCGCGGAGGTGGAGGTGGGGCGCCGCGCGCTTGTTGCGGCCCCGTGCCGCCGGGCCGAGCGGAGCGGGGCGAGGGGCGCCGCCCGGTGCGGGGGCACGAGCGCTGTCTGCCGCCGGTGGGGGGTGGCCGGGCGGCCGGCGGCTCGGCTCGGCTCGTCCCGTCCCCGCCGGAGCAGGCGGGCGGCGCGGCTGGGGCGCTCCTGCCGCCGGGCGGCCGCCATGTTCTCTGCCTGCGCCTTGCTGCGCGCGGGGAGAAAATGGCTTCGCGGCTGCGGCGGGGGGCGGGGGGCGTGCGGGAACGGGAGCGCCCAGCAGCTGCGATCGGCGCGGGGCTGGGAGGCGCCCCCGGGGGCGCGCGCAGCACGTTACGTGCCTTGCGGAGCGAGATGCGGGGCGGGGCGGGGCGCGCGGGAGCCCCGCGGCCTGGCGCTGGCCGCCGCACGGGGCGGGGCCGGGGGCCGTACGAGGCGGGAGCGCGGGGCGCCGGGCGCGGCGGCTGTGAGGCCCTGGGTACGGAGCGGGCTGCTGACCCGTGCGCCCTTGGCGGGAACCGAGCTGGAGAAGCTCGCGGTGTAAAAAATAGCGTGGTAGAAAGAGCAGAGGAAAAGCGAAAATCGGGTATTTGAGGAAAAACGCAGTCTTCGTTGTAGTGTCAATTTGTCAACTAATGGCTTTGAAAATGAACCGTTTGTCTGTGGGGTATAATTCAAAGAGCAAAACATCCTTGTCACAGATGCGGCATTCCAGGCGAACTGTCTATCCCGGCTGGGGTAACAGGGAGAGCCCGGACCACAGAAGGTGCAATAGTGCCGATACGGGTCGGAGGAGATCGGTCAGTCGTGCACAGGAGAACAGGCACTGCAAACAGGATCTTCCCCAGCTTCCTGACAGGTAACTATAACTTTTTGATTTCTGATGCCAGCAAACACATGTTTTTAAGATTTCTGTTATTCTCATCAGGTCATCTGATAATGTATTCGGAGGTGTCTTACAGCTTAAAACAAAAAGCCGTCTTATAGGGGTACTAGGATTATTTTAATAAAGTTTATTTGGTCCTTTGTTTCTAGTACACGTTCAGAAACCAAATCTATAAATGAAAGAGACCATCGTGAACGACGCTATGTTGAAGAATACAGAAACGAGTACAATCAAGGATGCGATATGGGGCATCACAGTAGCAAATCATCAGGTCGTAGTGGGACGAGCAGTTACAAAATGAAATACAAGACACATCACACTACCTGTCATCATCATCGTTCACAGGTGGTGTGACCAATTTTAATTTAGGAAATTTTTTTAATTATTATTTTAAGAAGATAGTTTCTTATCTGGGTGGTAGTAATTGAGTGTGGGGGTTTGGGGTATTCTGTCAATAATATTGATAGTTTATTCCTTTAGCTAGTACTAGTAGATAAATTCTTTATGCTAGGATTTCATTTCCTTCAGTGAAAACGTAGTTGGCGGGTATGCTTGTGGTACCACAGAACATAGCCTTGCGATACGTTCATTGGGTGTATTTGAGCAGATCAATCGATCGTAACCATCAATTGGAGTACTTGAAATACAGGCATCACTTTGATGCTTTCAAAATTTTTCTTACAAGAAGCATTTATTTCAGCCCTACTTGAAAAATTCAAGCACAAGTTTTTAAACCGGCTTTTGACTAAGTATCACTGAAATAGCAAGGAGGTAGTGTCAGGTTCTTACTGTTCTTATTTTTTTTATTTATACAGTAAGATGTGTTAAGTATCACTGAAAAAATCTGTGGAATCAGTTATGTATGATATCTGCCCACTAACAGGGCATTTTTTCTGATCTTTGTTAAATATATGTTAACTCTTAAAAAAGCTGAAGATAGGGTTTATAGTTTTAAGACCTTTGGCTTAGACAGCCTAAAGTAAATGTATAAGCTGTTTATGATTTTTTAAAAAAGATTTGTATGAAATACTCCGACCAATGATGTAATCTCAATTACTTAACGTGGGTATTTTAATTTGGCCACAAGGCTATTTTATATATATACATACATACATACATATAAAAAAGATAATTATTAAATCCTTTTGCTTTAAAAAAAGAAAATACGGGCACTGAAATCCTAGAGTAAAATACAGTGAACCAATCTTCTAAAAGAAAAACAATTGTGTTGTAATTTTTTTGTTGCCTTGCCACTTTTGAGTATCTCATCTGAAAATCTGTTCCTTGCCATGTTTTTCTCCTGTAACATAAACTATGTGCCCTGTGAATTTCCGGGGACTGAATTTGAAATTGCTCCTGCCAACTGTTTGTGGCCTGGCGTGTATCTGAATGCCTGAATATCTCCCCGCTGAATGAATTTCGTATTCTGACCTGAATTCACTCGGGTTTATTGATTGGCTGGACGATCTTGGTGCCGTTCCAGAAGAGTCATCGAAGGAAAAGATCCAGGAGTGTAGAGGATGATGAGGAGGGTCACCTGATCTGTCAGAGTGGAGACGTACTAAGTGCAAGATGTATAGAATATTTTTCAAAATCTATTAACTTTTCAGATAGAATAAGTTCTTTTAGCATAAGATGTGAGGGGGCTTTGGAAGTCTTTTCTTTCTGTCTTGACTTGTTTTGTTTGGGGGTGGGGATTGTTACTCTTCTTCTGTAGAACTTAAACATACTCCTTTTTTCTTTTTCCCTCGCCCTGCCCCCCTGCCCCCCCCAAGCAGTAAATGAAGTTAATGAACCTACTAGAACGAGATGCCTGTAAATGTACCTTGATGAGAGTTGTCCAATAACACCTCTCAAACTAGACATTGACAAGTTAAAGCAGCACAGTCTAGAATAGCTTCAGTGATAGTCCTTCATCTTTTTGTTTGTTTTGGTTTTGTTTGTTTGCTTTTTTAAAAAAAAAATACCTGAGTAACTTCACAGCTTCTGTGACTGAGAGTTCTTGTCTTTATAGATGAGATCGTTGCTACTTTGGGTGAAGGAGCTTTTGGAAAAGTAGTGGAATGCATTGATCACAAAATGTAAGTCTTTAATTAAAAACACGTGAAACTCTTCTTACCGCTGCTACCATAGTGTTGTTCATGAAGTGCTTTTGGATTGTATCAGGTTTTGCAGGTGCCCCCTGGCCTGGTAGAGGTCAAGGGCTGATGGGGAGGGGGTGGCCTAGACAGCGTGGGGTGAAGCTGCACCCCCAACACTGGGCGGTCCTGGGGTCTGTACCACCCCCAGTCTGTACAGTCAGTACAGTCTCTTGACCTCCCGTGGCTTGCCTTAAAAGTATCTCTGACGGTGCTGTGCCATTTGGGTTCTAGCAGCAACTATATTGCAAATAAAGGGATTTCGTGCTGGACGGCAGTTTCACTGCGTGCAGAACGGTGTGAAGCTAGGCTGTCTTTGTAGTCACTGCACAGGGTATCCGACACCTCAGTTTGTGCTGCTGGAGCGGCTGAAGGCGGCTTGTCATTTTTGACAGTCGTGTTGTGCTGTGAGGTGTGGAGGTGTGGAAGTTACTCCAGTATTAGCCCAGTACATGTAAATAGAAAGGGGAGGTAAATGGGGCTTTTAACCTGTGAGAGTAATACTAATATATATAAGGTATCATCAAGTATGTTTTCAAAAATGTAAAGATTAAATTTTAGTTCTGTTTGTGCATTGACGAACCTTGGTTATATCACATCAGTATGTACTTAAAACATCCCCCCGACCTTTTCCTGGTAAGGTTGCTGCCCTTTTAAACAATGTATATAGTGATTACTGAACATCATTAGTTAAAACTACTCATTGTTCTAATGACTGTTGAAACCTGTCTTTGCAGGGAAGGCAGACATGTAGCTGTGAAAATTGTAAAAAATGTTGATAGGTACTCCGAAGCCGCTCATGCAGAAATACAAGTACTGGCACATTTAAATGCATCTGATCCCAACAATACGTAGTAAGTGTATAAAGCTGACTGTACTTTGTTTTGGCTTTAGAAGTTCTGTGACATCGCCTTCTGTAACGTGTGTCGTACGTAGCTCAGCATTATGCAACTTCCTGTTGCAATTCATGCATTTTCCTGCTTTTGCAGTCGCTGTGTCCAGATGTTAGAATGGTTTGAGTACTATGGACATGTTTGCATTGTTTTTGAGCTACTGGGGCTCAGCACCTATGACTTTATTAAAGAGAATGGCTTTCTGCCGTTTCGGCTGGACCACATTAGACAGATGGCGTATCAGATCTGCAAATCTGTGAACTGTAAGTATGTTTCTTTCCTTGCTTTGTTAAATGCGCTTTGTGGAATTGGCTAACTCTTCTCTTGTTACCTCGCAGTTTTGCATTTGAACAAGCTGACACATACAGATCTCAAACCAGAAAACATTTTATTTGTGAAATCTGACTACGTAGAAGAGTATAACCCCAAACTGGTAAATTGCTGTCCTCTTCCCCACCTCCCCCTCAGCCACTATCTGGGTGTATTTGGTCACTTGCATCTATCTTACTGCGTTTCATTTCAGAAATGCGATGAACGCACACTAAAAAATCCAGACATCAAAGTTGTGGACTTCGGGAGCGCAACGTACGATGACGAGTATCATAGCACCTTGGTGTCTACAAGACATTACAGAGCTCCTGAAGTGATCCTAGGTCAGTAGCAGCCTCTTAGGCTGATCTTTTCACCCGAGATGCTTTTGTGTGCCATTGAAGCGTGCCACAGAAGTGTTGTGCGTCTTGCTTGAACTGTTCGCAGTCTAGTACAAACATGGATCTTTTTCACAGCACTGGGATGGTCACAGCCATGCGATGTCTGGAGCATAGGATGCATCCTCATAGAGTACTACCTGGGATTCACAGTATTTCCAGTAGGTAACAGTGAACCTCAAAATGACACAGCATGTGTAATGCTCCTCAGGTTGGTGAAAATCTGCTATGGAGAGGGGGGGGACTAAGGGGAATGGTCTGTGCAGGAAATTCAGCTGCATTTCTCTGTAATGCTGAGTTGAAGAGAACAGAAGACGCAGGCCCAAAGGAACTTTCTCAGCAGGTGCCTACAGGTTCATTTCAGTAAACATTTTGGCAGCAGCTTGACAGGAAGGATCACCCCGTTAGCATTTGTAACTTACAGTAATTTACACACTAGTAACAGATGCAGCTTTATCTGTCACCACCAGCAAACACTACTCAAAATACCTGAATTTGGTCATCTTGACTGTATTGCTGCAACTCAAAATTTATTAGCAAAGAAAGAAAAGGTAGGGCCAAGGGAAAAAAACCTCCAGTATGTTGTAACATATTTCAGGAACTGATGACTACAGCCTCTCTTCTTGCCTTGATCTGAAATTTACTCTTTGCAGAGTACAGTCAAAGATGAAGCAAGGCCAGGGTGTGGTGGTTGCTCACTGTTAGAAGTTACTACAACTTTGTCTTGATTTCCCTGCAGACCCATGACAGCAAAGAACACCTGGCAATGATGGAGCAAATACTGGGGCCCTTGCCAAATCATATGATAAAGAAAACCAGGTAATTATGGTTTTCCATACTGGACTGCTATAAATACTCTCAGATTTGGTTTAGTAGCACATTTTTTAAAGTTTAATAAGCTCAGATTCATCCTTTTGCTTTATTTAACAAGCTGTCCACTCTTGAGGAGTGTTCCCAAGCTGTGAAGGAACATGCTAATAAACTTCTATTGAAGGGACAGAACAGAATCTCTGAGTAACAAACTGTGGTCTGTTTAAGGAAACGCAAGTATTTCCGTCATGACCGGCTGGACTGGGATGAGCACAGCTCTGCTGGCAGATATGTCGCAAGGCGCTGTAAGCCACTGAAGGTAGGCTGACAGAAGGAAAATGCTTTTGGGGAAGAGGAGCTTTAGGTGCAGTTAAAGGTAAAATTAAAAAAGAAATGCATTTTGTTGTTTTCTTCATGAAGGAATTAATGACCTGCCATGATTCTGACCACGAGAACCTCTTTGACCTCATTCAGAAGATGCTCGAGTATGATCCAGCCAAGCGCATCACTCTTGAAGAAGCCCTGAAACATCCTTTCTTCTCCCCCCTGAAACAGCGGAAAAGGGCGCTGTCTCCTGCAGCGGAACAGGCTGACACAGATGTCAGCACACCAAAGAAACACAAAAAGTGTTAAAATATTTATTGTGCACTTATTTTGTAAGAGCCTTATTTTGTATTGTAACTCTTTGGATACTGAAGTTAAATCCAGCTGCTGGCATAAAACTTATTTAAGAAAAAGGTAGTGATGCACCTGGTTACATTTGCTCAGCAAACACAGATCTCAGCATATGTGCACTTGTAAAGAAGAAAAAGAGCACCCTCTAGAAAACATGCCTACTTACCAGCAAGGAGGTGTTACCAATTGTGTTTTATTCAACTGTCACTGGAATAGCAAACACCCTTTTAAGTGTCGCTGATGCTTCCTTTTTGGGTGAGAGAACAGACACAGCCCTTAATGGGTAAAGATGGCCTTTATTTGGTTAAAAATAAGGTACAAAGTAAGGAAGATCACTGTAGTACTGAACAGATTGCACTGTGATCACAAGGGGGGTGTGTGTTTTGGTTTTGTTTTTTTTTTTTTTAATTTTAGTAGGCATATTCTGGTTACCATCATTCAGTTAATGCTTATTTACTAGCTTACAACAGTATATTCTTTACTTTTACCAAATTATGAATTATCCTTGAATTATGAGCTGTCCTGAGAATTTCAGTTAAGAACTTAAAAGTTTCAGGGTAGATAAACTGTTTGGTTTGACATGTCAACTACCAGCATGAAGGAGCCTGTAAAGTTCAGGGAGAGGGGGGCATTCTGCCTGCCTTGCCCCCAGCAGCACGCACCACCTAGCCCTGTCGCAAGCAAGCTGCTCAGCCCGCGAGCTGCTGGGCGGCTGCCTGCGGAGCAGCACTGCTGGAACTCTCCAGGAGAGCGGTGGCGCAACTGCCCCTGGCTGTAAGGCAGGCTCGGACATGCCTCCCTTGTCCCCCACCATCATTGCCATTTGCTGCCACCAGAACAGCTTCTCTCCGGTAGGACACAGAGCTCCCTAGAGCAGGGCAGCTGCCTCGCTGGGCAGCTGGAATGGAGGAAGAGAGGACTGCTTTATGCTGGAAGCAGGGTAAGAGATGAAGTCCTTGGGGAGACGGACAACCACCGATGGATGGGGTTATTGGGAGCAAGTGGCACAGACAAGCATCACAGCAAGTTAGCACACAAGCCATGGCCTCTTCACTTCAGAGGCTTTTTACAGTTTTAATTTGCAAACAGAACTGCCATAAATCTCATTCACCATATCATGTCTACTGAAATAATAGATAGAAAACCCAAAGGGTAAAATTAATCTTGTTGTGGAAGGCCTTAAATTACATTATTACAGTAGAAAATACAGGAGGTAGAATATAACTGAAAGGACAAAATGCAGATTAAGAGTCAAATCTATAATGGCTCCTGTAAGCTACGTAAGACATAGTTTTAAAAACTAAACCCAGTATTTCAGTAACTATAGAAAACGGTTAATGTAAATTGCCATGAGAGCCCTTATATCATGCTTGATACAGGGAGGTAGGATGTAAGAATCAGAAGGACACGTGAGACATGACACTATCTACAGCTCCTGTTTGCTTTACTGAGGACAGTGCTTTGCAGGTCAGTCGCCCTCTTCAGCTTCAGACTCTGACTCTGGAACAGAGAGACGGTTGGAACTGGCAGCCAGCAGCCCAGCCCCCCGCAGCCCCCCCCCCAGCTCAGCTGCTGCCCTGCACAACGCCTACTGTCAATGCATGGGGCGGGGGATACCACCCCCCAGTCCAGAGGGGCAGTTCCCACCCTGCATGCCCAAAACAAAGCATCAGCACACAGAGGTTCCCAAAATGAGCTTGTAAACTGAGCTGCTGCTTACCTTCTTCAGCATTTTTGAGCCATTCAACAAACTTCTTCATTTGCTCCAGAAAGACACTCTTTCCTTTTGCAAGATGTGCATCTTTATACCACTTCAGGATGGGTTCTTCACTCAGAACTTCAGCTGTAATATGTCCAAGAGCAGAATTAACACAGCGCACCACTGAATGCCAGCTGGTGAGAGCCCCTGACTGGCAGCCTCTGCTTCCTCCCCTGGAAGCAGCACCGCAGGCTCCTTCCCTGGGTACGGCTGGACACACCTGCACCCATACAATCGGCACCCATTTCAGAGTGGCTGCTGGGGGTTTCCCGAGCACTGCCCCCTAACAGGCTCGAGTATTTTGTAGCCATTTGCAGCAACACGCTCGTAAGGAAAGCTTCAGGCAACAGTTAAGGACAGATGCAAATTCTCTGAAGCCCAAAGTACACCACAGGAAGCATTTTAGGTTAGTTTTACAAGTACAACATGATGTTCAGTTTAACATGTTTCCTGATGTTCCCACCGGCATACAGCATGTTTTGCCCCAACACCTTATAACAGCCATTTAAGAGAGCCTAGAGCACCCCACAATACCTTGGTGGCCACCATCTCTGGCTATTTACAGTCAATGTTCAGAGAGCGCACTAAGAAGAACACACTGTCATGCGTCTTTCCCTATGTGATTGGCCAAAGAGCCTCTAAAACCCGAGTTCAGCTTTGATCTACCCCAACTCTTAAAGCCTAGAGACAGGCAGCACCCTTGTCTAAAGGAGTGCTTCCCCACGTGCCAAGGACAGCTGCATCCACCTTTGTGTTCCACTGCTCCACCTCTGCAAACCAGAGGTAGAAAATTCTTCAGCCCATGAAGTGCAATGGTGTAGCACTGACCTTCCCTAAAGGTCTTAGCAGGACTGAAGCCTTCTGCAAATACAGGCTTTAAAAAACCCCGACCAAACAAGAGCAACCCCACAGAACCCCACACAGAAGTTACCTTTATAGAAGAGCACCACTATTTTCTGGAAGGCCTTCATGAAGTGAATGTTGTCATAACAATACTCCTGAATCTTCAACAGAAGAGTCAGCTCTGACTGACCTTGGGTAGTAAAGGCAGCGAGTAGAGGGCTGTATTGCTGTAACAGGAAGGACAGGTTGGCGCACACAGAGCACCACATTTACCACCTGCCTAAACTGGCTTCATGTAGCAATGCCTGCCCCCCCTCAGAGCGCCCCTGCAGAAGTCACACCGCTTTCGCCTCAGTAACATGGACTATAAATACCACCGTTACAAGGAGTAGTAGTCCCTGTCTAATGCTGTCTCTGTGTGAGGCGGGCTGTATGTTCAAACTCATTCAGAAAGGGAGCTGGCGACAAGAGGAAAGCCCGAGCCCTACCCAACAGGTGCTGAAGTCCTCACTCAAGTTACAATACCTTCAAGTGCTTAATGGCTTGCTCTGCTACCAGCTCCTCCTTTTTGTTCCATTCCACTGTGCTCATCACACTCGACCAGATTATGGCTACCACAGTTTGTTCCGAGATGTTGTTTTTCTTCATCTCCTCCTTCACGTACAAGATTATCTGGCAGTTAGAACCAAAGAGTCAGCACACAGACCACATACAACACAAAGCCAAATTAAAAACTTTGTTCTAAGAGTAACCCAGAAGCCTTCAGAACCACAAACAACCCCTGTGATCATACAGTAGGATTCACGACATTAAGACTATGAAGCCAATAGCGAAACACCTTGATCATAACTTTACTTCTTAGGGAGAGCTCAGTGTTTAAGTTCAGTATTTAATTAGGCATGTATCTTCAGATTAGTATTAAATGCTATTGTATTTCAGATGATTTGAGACAAATTCCTACAGAAAAAAAGAAAAAAAAAAGCACCTCCATCTTGTTACAAGTACTTACATCCTTGAACGGATCGCCCCGTGACATCTGCTCCTGAAGTTCTTTCTGCAGCTCTTTCCGAGCCCCTATGGTTTGTTGGTTTCGAACATACTCGGAAAGTTCTTTTAGTCCTGCTTCAGTGAAGTACTTGGAGAAGTGTTCAACACTTTGTTTGTTGGCTGGGAAGAGTTCCTGAAAACAAAGTTTACACCAACTCTTTCACAAAAGAAACACATGTTGAGTACTTTCCTGGTAAATGCCATTTACTAAACTGGCTTAAGTAGTAAATCAGCGCTTTTGGTGGTACTCACCATCAGCCTGTTATCCATGTTTACTTTACGAAGACTGACAGCCACTGCATTAATATCTTTCTCATTTATCCATGATTTGAACAGCTTGACTGCGAAAGCTGCAGAAACACCTGTGTAACAGGAACAGTACTATTATTACTGAAATTCAAAGCAACGGGAATCATAAGGCCTCAGAGCACCGGGCACCTAGTTTGTCACACCCCTGCTCAAAGCAGCAGCAGCTGTGCTCAGAGGCAGCCCCGACACAAGCTGCGGTACCTCCACCTGAGGATACTGCAGACTCCGGCACATTGGACTTTTCCCACCACTCAGCATCACGAAGGCTTCCCGGCAATAAATTCAACTCTCCTTGCTGTAATTTAGGCAGGAGCCTGAAGACATGACACGCCTTCTGCATCCTGCAAGGCACCTCTCCAAAATACGGTACCTGCTGGGCAAGGCCAGTGATGGCAGCCCCCAGTGTCACGCAGAGAAGCCCTACGCGCAGGCTTTCTGGAAATGGCTAGTTCTCTAAAGTCTTAGCAAGACCTTCCAGGCCGCAAGGCAAAACGTTTACTTCTGCTAATCCTGTAGTAACTATCACGAGATGAAGCCACTGAGCTGCAAGAATGTACTGTCACCACATCTTCCACCCGCTTGTCACAGTTCTGTCCCCCACCATCCTTCCCTAAAGGAGGAGCTGGGCAACACTTACCTTCTTTAACCAAGTTCTCGTTGTAAAGACTGTTGAGAATCGATGCATTGAGTGTCCCATTGGCTAGCAGAATACCTGTCAGCATGGCCAGCTTGTTCCGCTCAGACTCTGAGAACCCTTTCAGGAACAGCAGCAACTGCAAGAGGAAGTAAGAGGAACCACCCTCCTCTCACTAAACTGGCTACTGCCTCCATGTTAAGACACTTTTCTTTCAGGCAAGCTATTCAACTAGCAGAAGCACTAGTTCACAGTAGTCTTCTCCACTAATCATACAAGCTAGCTGCTGTTCCATTAACAACCTTAAAAGCGTTGTATTTTGATAACCCACTGTATTATATAATTCTTCTGTACAGAGTGATTAACTAGCAGAATTTCAAGGTTTGTTTTGTCTGCTGCTAAGAACCTACTCCATACCTTTTTGACTTCATCTTCAAAGCCTTTCTCCAGGTACTTGTAACGCCTGATTAGCTTGTTAAAAACCTAAAAAGATACAGACTATATTATTTTTTGCTCTGAACTATCATTTCATTAGAAATTTTTTTTAAAAAATCAAGTTCAGTAAGTTGGTGTGAACTCTTTAGAGCACTTTTAGCTTGCAACAGTGCTACTCTACCTCTTCTAGTAAGCTGCTTAAAGCCATACATTACTTTTATCTAAACTTCCAACTACACAAACATTTCATTTTTGACCACCGAAGAGTTTAAGTTAAATAGTACTTATTTCAGAACTAACCTGAGCAAACGCTTGCATGGTTTCTAGGTCTTCCTGTGCTGCAAATACACAGACGTTTGTGCGTGTCATGTCATCAGCCAGGGTACCACCTGGGGCTAAAGAAGGGTTTCAGCATTAGTGGCATTACTCCCCAGTGAGAGTACTGAGTGCTCCTCACATTAACAATCCCAGTACCTGTAACATGCAATGCATCGTCCTTTCGCGGTGAACTGAATGACTGGATCACTGAAGACAACCCTACATTTCCATCCGCTCCACTGCTGTAGTGGAACTTTTGAATCAGCAGCTTAGACATGAACATTTAAATATCCTGCCTCCCCTACTTACTGCTAGAGTGGATTGGCAACACATCTTGTATAAGGTATGGATTAAGTTAACATGACTGTATGAGCTCCTCTTCCCTTTTAAAGGAAGCCACTGAAGCTGCTCAATCCTAGCAAGTGTCCTTTTAGTGCCTGCTGCAATAGTGCTGCTTTGTTAGTAGGTGTATTTTAAACAGTAAGTCACAACAAGAGATGAAACATGTAGACATGCATGTTCAAAATTCAGTGCCCCAGAGATGAGCTTGAAACTTTAGTCCTGAAAGACACTTCAGCTTTTTAGCTGCTAATTAGAAAATGCTATTTCACCATTCTTCTTTAGTTTAATGCAAGCATTTGACTGGTAGCCAGGCTACTTCACTAACTTGGGTAAATTCAAGTCACCAACTCCAGCGTCAGAATATCTCATCACCAATTTCTATGCCATTCTACATGTAAGGGAGATCCTTTTGTTATATATTAGCCAGAAATGCAACTTAAAGATAGAGATAAGCATTAATGGCAATAATATTAAAAGGTGGTAAGGCAACAGGATGCCAGTTTTTATTTTGGCCTTGTCTGAAGATCAAAGCTAGTTACTTAGCTACTTGTTACCTTGTTACAGTCAGGGAATGGAGTAAAGGATCTCTGTATCTCCATTAGTGCAGCATTGCATTTTTCCCTTTTTCTCAGCCTCACTCCTAGAAGGAACACTTCCTAACACAGTCTGCACTGCTTTAAGACTCTTGAATGTAAACCCACAGATTGTAATGACTTGTACATTGACAGTTTCAAGTACTAATGCTCCACGTGTCAGACAAGTTTACTTACTTGTACTACCAGCTCAGCAAAAGAGACTCTTGCCAAAAGGAACATCACAGCTAACTTCAGTCTGCATAACACTGTTCCAATACACAGCTTTGGGATAAGCAGGCACGTAAGTTAAACCATGTTGAAAGCCTTCTTTTCCAGCATTTGTTTGAGCAAGTCCCCTGCCATTTCTATGGTATCAGTGCAAGAACCTCCTCAACAGGCAACAGATGCACCCTCCCAAGCCAGCCACCCCCACTACAGAACTGCCATTCACAGCCTGACTGTGGCCCACAGTCAGGTATTTCCTCTCCTCCCCCCAGGCATTTAGGTAATTTGAATTCTATTTCTGCTAGGTTACAGAAAACCTTCTACAACTGCTAAATTTCTCATTTAAAGTCCTCACCCCCAACTACTGCCTAACAAATGTTACAATCTGAGACAGACCTCTCCCAGTCCAGGCGAACACCACAGAGGGTCCTCTTCACGGCCTCATTTTAAATGGGTCCCTGCCATCTGAACCACTTCTCACTAAACAGCATTTAGTCAAGCAGGAAATGTAAAGTATAAATCTAAAATCTAGAAGTACCACTTTTTTTTTTTTTACTTTTCTACCTTGTTTAGTTTCATCTGCTTCTTACTTGGTTGGTGAGCATCTGTTCCACTCTTTGCTCTTTACACACAGCGGGCATGTGAGTTTACAAGACTTTCCACCACACATTTCACTTCCTCAGTTTTCTGCCAACTCAACCGCCCTCTCATTTCTCTCTCCCCCATATCTGCTAGAGCCCACAATTTCACTATTGTCAACAACAAAGGATTTGTAATAGCATTTCTAAGACTAAGCGCATCCAATTCTTCTGTAAACAATACTGCTTTCCAAAATAACAGGGCAGGGTGCACAAAGCACAGGATCATGTCAGATTCTTTCAGGGCAACTCTGCTGGTCTTCCAACCACAGATCTCACACCTCAAACAAGCACTCAGCCATTTCACATCAGCAGAAGTGAACCTGACTACAGAGTCAAGCTCCACTCCTGGTTTAAAAAAAAAAAAAACAAAACCACAAAACTAAAATCCAATATATTTTCCTTTAAGCCCAATATGTACAGTCTACACTTCGAAGAATGCAAACTGACTCAAGCAAAACTACACCAGAGTATTCCTTACAGGAATCTGAATGCTCAGTCAGTCACCAAGATGGTCAGGTAGTTTTACCACAGATAAGTTAAACCCTGTTCTACATGCTCAATGGGCTCTTTAGCGGAGTATTTGCACTGAAAGAAAACAGTGAGCTTTTGTAGAGTCAAGACAGCAACCCCATCAACAGGACTTACCCAGCATTCCACCAGCCACCAGGATGTCAAAAAGCGTTTCTGCATAGCGGCGATAGTCAAGTTTTGCACCAGAAGCATCAAGAAACTTTGCTACTGCCTCCAAGTCAGTGCCAGTTTCAGTTAAACCTTGAATAATACAGTCCTGGAACTGAGTAGGGTCAAACCTCTCTTTTTCATCTGTAAAGACAGTGTTGAATTAAGTTGCCATAAACAGCTGTTTAGTTTTTAAAGTTTGTAATTTCAATCTCACTTCTAAAAAAACCAAGAACACCCCATCCAAAACCAAAAAAAAAAAAAAAACCCACCCCAAAAACTACCCCAACCTAAACCAAACTTGCCCTGACGAGCCTGACAACTGGTATTAACTAGCACAAACAGTGGCTTAACAGTGTAGCTGAAACAGCTATATGGGCCATTGAAATTCATTAAGAAGTTTTCCTGCTTTCACTCCCCTATTCACTCAAGGCTTGAAGAAAGGCTATCAAAAGCTAAACCATTTGTTAGTTACCTCCAATCGAATTTTTAACTGTACTTTCACCGAGAACAGTTGTTTGTGATGATCATTGGTTGGCTCTAATAAAGCTTATCTGACTTCTCAGTTCGATTTTTATACCCCCGTTCACATGTCAGATCACTCCTTCCCTCCAAAAACAGAGGCCGAGCTACATTGCTAGAAGGCAATTCTTAATACCTGCCCCTATAGTTTTGTACATTTGACTCCATTAATCATGTACCTTTTCCAGCCCTTTGGGCCTCTCCCTGTTTTGGATGAAATATTCTGACCAAAAGGCTGCACACCATCATCATGTTACAGCTAACCAACACTACTTGCTTTCTGGCTATGAAGACCACCCCCTCCTCAAAATACAGAGTAAAATGAGCTTGAAAGAATTGATTTTCCTCAAGTGCCTGGAAGAAAAGTAGAAATCTGAGCCAACTTCTTATTTTTAGATAAATATGAAGTGATGGACTATTAACTACAGATCTGTTTAGCATCCTTTGTTGTTGTTAAAGCAGAACACGTTTCTTCACATTTGAGATGTATCAGTTGTTCATAGCCTTGTTTTCACTATAGGTAAGGCATAGTTAATACGCAACAAATCCACCCATGTAACTAACAGAAAGCCTTAAATAGAAGAGGTCCTCAGCTTCACTCATCTCAGTCTGTCCTTGGACTATGTAAGCCACGAGAAGAAAGACTTCCAAAGAAACAGCACTCGGCTGCTGACCTTACTTTGAGTGCTGTCTACAATTGCCTAGCCAGCTTGGTTAGCATCTGCTAGCAACCTTTCCGTAAGGAACTACACTTAATGCAAGTACCAACAAGCTGGTAAAGGGGGGAAGTCTGGAAATACTCGATCAGTTATCTTCCAGGACAGATCCACAAAGCTCACTGTTACCACAGAGCTGCTTGGAAGCCAAACTATGGTTAAATGTTTAAACAAACAAAAACAGAGAAGAGAGACAAAACCCCAGGACACTAGCATTTAATTGGCTGGACAGACTAAATCCAACTCTCTCAACAGTTTCTCAGGGTGGTTGTGCTTTAACATTATAATAGGTTCTGCAGGTAAACACGTACATGTACTGCTGTACAACTTCATTAGTCATTTGGTATGTACGCCATCCTTAATGCTGTCAGTTTTGAGCTGGAAAACTGCTAGCATATTAGTAAAACAGTGTTAAACAGAACTGTAAAGAGCTGTCCCTACTTCCTCTTTAGCTTTAAGAAAAGCACCACCACGATACTAAACCAAATTACTCATCACACCTCTTCAGTCATTAACTCTTCTTACAGGAATAACTGTGCGCATACAGAGCTAGGCACTTGCACATCCCACACTAAGGGGTTTTTTTTGTTTGTACGGATGGAGGAGTGGGTGGGTATGTGGGGTTTTGGTTTCTTGTTTTGTGAGGGTTTTTTAAATTCAAATCAGGTATTCTTAGAGCGTTAAGGGCACAATATAACTTTTACCCAGTGGCTAAGGCTGAAATTCTTACCAGGTTAGATACTCCTTAGATCCAAGTACTAACCTGCGACAAGCCTGTGCTGGAGCTGCCCGTACATCGGGGCTACTAAAAGCTTCTGCCTCCAGGCTGCGCACACTCGGTACAGTGCTAGCGTGACCATCTATTAGGCCAAGGTTACCACCGTAAATTCAGCTACAATTCTTACTGCTAAATACTTTTTATTAGTGCAGAGAACGTTCTGGCACCCAGAGTTAGCCTCAAGCCCTTGCAATTAGCACGGTCTCCGGTAAAAGATTCAGGGGAGCATACAGGCCTCGGCTTGCCTAGCGACAGAAACCGAGGGCGCTCGGGGCCGCAGGCGCGCGCCGCCCATCGCTTACCTCTTTTTCTGGTTTTAAAACGCTGGCCCGATAGCGTCGGCTTCTGCGGCTTTTGATTATTCATAAAAGACACCCTGCGAGGAAGCAGGAACACGCCTCAGGGCGCTGGCGACGGAGCCCGCCCGCCGCGCGGCCTCCCCCTTCCCCGGCCTCCATCTTCCCCGCGGCACAGCTCGGCTGGCGGGGGGCGCCCGCCCCGTCCCGGTCCCCCGTAACGCCACGGGCCTCCCCGGGCGGCGGCGGCACCTCCCAGCCCGGGCACAGCGCGGAGCCGCCGCGCCCCGCGACCGCGCAGGGGAAGGTGGGGAGCGCGCCCCGCCGCCCCGACCGCGCCGCAGCCCTTAGGCCCGGCCCGGCGGCAGCCGGCCCCATCCGGCCGCGCCAGCCCCCGCCTCCCGCCGGCGGCGCGCCGCAGCCGCCCCCCGCCCGGGGCCCGTCTCCTCACCGACTTTAAGGCAGAGAGAAAACGCCCGAGCGGCCCGGAGCGGAGACGGGCGCGAGCAGCGGCGGGGAGCGGCGGCAGCGGCGACGACGAGAGCTCTGCGGGCGGAACCAACGCGAGAGGAAGACGGGAGGGCGCGCTCCGCCCCGCCCGGGACGCACCAACCCGGCCGTGAGGACAGAGGGGAAAGGGGCCGGGGAAGGAGGCCGGCCCTCCCCGGTGCCGCTTGCTCCCCGCGGCCGGCCCCGCGCTGCGGGCCCACGGCGAGGCGCTCCCCCTCCCCGCCGGCGAGGCTGCCCGGCCGATCCGCCTCCCCGCCGGCGGGCGCGTTCGTCATCTACCCTCACGGGCCAGTAGCCGCCTGGCGCCCCCCCCCCGCGCCGGCGGTGCCCGTGGGTGCACCCGGCGGGGGAGCGCGGCGCCCTCTGGCGGCGGCGGGGCGACCCCAGCTCCGCTCCGCTGCTCCGGCGGGGCGTGGGGTGCTGTGGCCGCTGCCGGTTGCCCGCGGACCGTCCCGCTGCGCGCAGCCCCTCAGCGGGGCTCGAGTTCAGCCCCGCCCGGGACGCGCCCCGGCCGGGCACAAAAGCCGGGCGACGGAACGCAGGCCGCTCCGGAGGGGAAAGGCGTTCCCGGCGCCCGCCCTAGCGCAGGCCGCCGCGGCGCGGTAGGGCCGGCCAGGTGCTTGCCGCCGCCGCCGGGCGGTGAGATGTGCCCGGGCGAAGCGCGACCGGCCGGGCCCCCTGCACCCCGGCGCTCGGGGGAGCGGCGCCGCCCGTCCCCGCCTCCCCGAGGCGGGCGCTGCGGGCCCCGGGCGCACTGACCGCCGGCCGCGCTCCGTATCCGGGGTGGGAGCTGGGCCCCGCCGACACCGAAGGGAGCGTGGCTCCTGGCCTCGGTATTGTAGGGTTTCACTCCCCGCCTCAGAATCACTCGTTCAGCAAGGAAACACGGCTTTTGGAGGGGAACTCGCCGGTCAATACGTTACATCCCTTCCCCGATCATCGCTACTTAGTGAGAGCTGTACAGCTTCCTGCCGAAGTAAACCGGCTGTTTTTGAAGGGCTGATGTCTTAATCGATTAAGTTTTGAACAATCAGACTCACAGAACAGCTTTAGACAAAGCTGCTGTCAAGCCATTCTTGTTCATTTAAATACAGAGTAACGGGCAGAAAATCTGCCAGCCCAGACCCTGTTCTCACTTTCAAATGGATTAGATTATTCCAGATTCAGATTTGACAAGCCGTTTTGTACAATTTACTTGATATGTATATCGGAGACATCATCAACATTAATTATGACTGTGTTAAATTTATGCCCAGAATGTCTGGGTTTTATTATCATCTTGATTAGCCTTTGTGTTAGGTGCTGTACACATATATATACACAATATATATTAAAAGATCACTCCAAAAGGCACATTTGACCCTTCTTTCATTTGTGCATTCCTGCAAATAAACCTGGTTTTCAGTAACTGTCGGAGCTTCCGTATGTTTACTAGGTGTCTTTTTCTCTTATTTGGGGAAGTTATAAAAGTTCATGAGGCTTCACAGTTTTAATCTCACACCTTTGTCAATACCATACCTGCTGTGCCGTTAGCTCCTAGATTTGCTATTACAGTTGTAGTAATTCCTTCTTTCCTCAGATCCTGATGATAACCTTATAAATACTTCAGTATCGTTGTCTGCACAGACAGAATTATCAGTTAAAAGCTGCTCACATCTGACATAGGATAAAGTTCCTTGGGTCCAGAAGTGCAGGCCTTCTCTTCTGCAGTTAAAACACAAGTTCTTTCACTAGCAATGATAATAACAGCCCTTATCCTATCTTCAGGCTGTAGAGCAGTCTGTCTATTAGCAGACAGCATAGGTCCTTTAACTACTGTCTAAAAAATAAACGGTGCCAAACTCTCACACAGCACGTAACCAGTGATGTCTATCGGACTGAATATGAGAACGTGCAATATTATACCCTCCACGCTGACACAGGACAAGTGATGCAATCGCAACTCAGTTCTTTGCTCCCCAAAAGGGCAAACCACTAAGCTAACCTAGAGATTGTAAGCTTCTCTCTAGACCTTACACAGCTGCCAAATTTCCACCAGGTGTTAAGTATAATGTTCCTTTGACTAAAGCTCTTGACCAGTTATCAGGTGTATAAAGAGAGCAAGTCACTGTGCTTCAGGAGGAGAAAGTGGGGTCACCTGCATAACCACGACTTTTGAATTAAGGTCATCCCTAGCCCCATTTCTTTTTTTATCCCCATAAACCACTGCCTTGGATGTGAATCTTTTCTTTTGTCTTGTCTGGCCTAGCAGAGAGGTTGTCACACCTCTCAGCTAAATTGTAATTTTTCAGAAGAAAGCAAGGAGAAGTGCCCTTTGGCGTTCTTACATGGTATTCTAAGTGATCTGCATCAGCCACTCACAATATGGGGAACACAACAATTCCGGTATTTCTTTTTTTCAGTAGGCATGCTTTGAAAACCTGATCGCTGAATATATCTGTTTAGAAAAGTTAATAAGCATTCCTTATCTATACATACAAGAGGTATGAGAGATTACATTTGAAGCCTTGAAAAGAACCTTAGCTTTTACCTGAGAAATTCTGTCATCCAGGCATAACTGGTTAGCTTGCATTTGATCCCTCTGTCTTATTCAATTGGTCATCTTAAAGTAAAGCCGTATCTCCAGTGAGGCTGCTTACCTTCCGCTGCCTGTTCTTGCCAGGACTACAGGCATTTGCAATGGTGCAATCACCCAAGCCAGCATTCGCTTAGTTACGCTACCCTTACAGGTTAAAACTAGAGTAAAACTTGGAGGTAGTAAGATGACCAGCTCTGTAAAAGCAGGTAAACAGTGAGTGGGGTGACTTAAGAGTTCTATCAGACAAGGAAGAAGGGACCGATTGTTACCTTAATGGTCATAATTGGCTCTAGATCTTCATATACAATCTTCACCTTTTCAGCCCTCCATTTTGCCTGACTCTGCAACCACAGCACAATTACCTGACCAACACAAATCACCTGCAACACACCAGTGTATTACCCAAAGAAAAAAACACAGGAACAGTTAAGTTCCTGTACAGAGAGCATATTGTGGAAATAGAATCTGCTTATAGTCTGTTTCCCCAAAAATAATATCCCAGTGCAGAGTTACCTTTATTAGATGAGAAGTCATTTAATAGCATCTTTCATCTGCTGCAACATTTCTGGCATTAGAAATGCTGCTGACATCAGTCGTCACGAACATTTCCCCTGTGTTCATCCTGAGGTGGCCAGATACTGGTCAAGTAAAACCCCATCTGGCACAGATTGCTTTCCTTGTCTGTACTGAGAAATGAAGGAAACTCAGACAAGAAGGAATGGAGAGGTAAGAGCAACACATAAGGAATTATTTCTGCCCCGATGCAAATACCGCACAACAGTATCATTTGCAAGGGATACAGCCTGAGGCCTGGGACATTCTGTACGGTCATGCTGGCTGCACAGATCCTACAAATTTCTTAGCTCTGTTGATGCTCAACAAGAAACAGTGTTGTCTCCCATTGCCATATTCTAGTGTATAATCTGACAATTAATTTCATATTTGTTCCAACTGGGCAGTTCTGATTTTGTTTGTCTCACCTTTGAAAATCTCAGATGCCATGGCTATTTTGTACCTTCTCAGAATCCATGACAATCAGTCATTTATCAGCCCTTAAGGAATCATGGATAATTCATTTAAACCCTAAATTAGAACAGCTTTTCCTTTCTCTCTCACTAGGGAATGATAATTCTGTTCAGCCCTGCCTGCCTGGCACTGCATTAATAGCTCTTGCATTTATTTTCATTTCATTGCAGTAAGATGATACTTGCAAACTCAGTTTCCGTTTTTGTAAATAACTCAAGCAAAAGGTCCAGACACTCTTCCAGGAGCAAGAAATACCTTATCTTCTGCATATGCTTGCTCATCCTTGCCATCTTCCCCTGGAACATCTCTTGCTGTCACTACATCAACTCCTCCTGGCACTTGAAGGGCTTCTGATGCATCAATTGATCTAGAAAGTAGTACATGCACATAAATAAGTATAGTACATGGTACAAATATCTCTAGTACAGGTCATTTATTGAACTTTAGGACAGAAACATAAGCCACTTTGTATTCTCACCTCAGATATCTACACAGAGAAGAAAGTGGAAAAGTTTTGATTATCATACTGAGGAAAAATAAATGGAGGCATAAGCATCAGTGTGTGCATGGCATAAAACAGCTCTTTAAATTCTAGTTCCAGTACATTCTTTGTACTAAAAGGGGTGAAGGCATTAATGTAGACTGTTCTGTCCATACCTGACACTACTGAAAGCACACAGTAAAGAAATTCTTACCTCATTTGTAATACATACCCCCTAATATGGCCAAACCAGACAGTAAGAATAGAAAATACTTGCTAATGTATTTATGTTCTTATGTTTTTTCTTACTTACATACTCTTTGCACGGTGACCACAGCCAGTGAAAGTTCTCCATCCACTGGACAAATGTCATCCATGTAAACTAACTCACCAGTGGCATGCTTAATTCCAGACTGGTGCTTGACAGGACAGCCCACAGGATTGTCCGGAGACTGTCCTGGGCCAACATCCTGCAGAACAGGAACAGGTTATCCTCAAGCCAGAACAGTAATTACAGAAAGCTTTAACCAAACCACTTTCTGAGGATATTTTGTGATCATAAAATCCATGTGGAAACCATCTAAATTTTATGACAATATTTGTGGGACACATTATAAAGGGCTAATTTCATTTTTAGAATTTGTACTATATTGGCACCAAGGTGTCCTGACAGAGGTCTGAGAAATATACTGCATTAGATACCATTCATGTCTCTAGTAAATGGCAGTCTCTTCTGTGGAAAGACTGCACTAAATTAATAGGAAAAACATAAAAATCAAGAAAAAGAGAGGTAAAAGGGACAAAATGACTAGTTCACAAAGTGGAATGACAGCAGACAAAGGAGAGCTAAAGTCTTCTGGATCTTATAGCTAGCCTGTCTACTTCAGAGAAAACATATCTGAAATCAGGAATGTATTCAGGGATCACTCTAATTCCTTCTTGCACATCTTCCTAAAGAGACAGGTAAAATAATATTCTGGCCAGTGTTGAGTAGACTAAAAAATGGTTTCATCCAGGTTTTTGCTAATTAAATTCCCATCAATTTAAATAAATAGAGACCCCCTCTATTACTTCAAAGACAGCCTGGAATTAAAAGCATTTCAGACATACTTAATGAAAATACAGCTTTCTGTTGCTGAGTTGCTGATAATTCACATTAACTTGAAACACTATTATCAGGGACCATGAAAATCTTCCAACATTTATGTTTTGGTTCGTCTTTTACTGAGTAAAGAGTTCTCTGTAAAACATATCTTCTTAGTCTCTGAAAGGAGAACACCACAAATTCTTGGCTGACGCTGAAAGTTTTTGATGGAAAACTGGTAAGAAGCAGCAAAAGTTTGATTTTAAAACTTTTTCAATTTTGCAACAAAACAAAAATATGGGTGAAAATTCTTGATGAAATGTGAATTTTTTTTTACTTGAAATCTTCTACTGAACAAACTTTCACATGCCAGCCACCTCTCTGTTTCATACTGTAGCTTTGCAAATAATATCTTTAAGGCTTGAACTATCACAGAGATACTGCAGTAGGTTAATCCATTTATTTGTACTGAGGACCACTGACAATTTAACTAAATTCTGCTGAGCTCTTGCATAGCTGAAAGCTATGCCCCTGTTTCAGCTGTGTCAGGGCAGCCCGATGCTGCACATCACCCTGAGGACAAGGAGTGCATATGCACCTGAAAGACCAGGAAATCTATCAAAATAAAGATTTCCCACATAGGCTAATAGGGCTATATTATTGCTCAAGAAGCTGAGACAAGAACAAACTAAATGACTTAGTAAGAGACATTCTAAATGAGCGGTAGGAGAAGATCAGTCTTATATTTTCCTTGCTCCTGCTCTGATGATACTGGAAGACTCCCTTCGTATATGATGTAAACAATAAAGCAAAGTGACTGGACTTTGTGGGAAATCAGGATGTCAAAATTTCACTGTGTATGTGACAGAAAACAAGAAGTGTAGGAATCGGGGAGGATCACTTTATCCTCATTTTCTGTGTGTCATGTATCCACTATACTAGACCCAGACTAGTTTCTACAATATGTAAAATGTTTTTAAAAATTAAAGCACCTACTTTCCCATTTGTCTGCAAGGAATAATCTGTTCAGAAATATTGTGTCCTTGGGACGGTTGGTTGGTATTGAAATTTTTGTTTAATCAAAGTGTTTTTCAGGCACCTCCTGTCTTACAAGACTGAATATATCCTTTTATCCTGAGAATACCATGTATGTTGTTCTTGTATTTAACAAGTGCCATGTAGAATCATGGTTTCAAAATATGCAAAAGCAATCACTGAGAAACATCTGTCTTTGCAGGCAATGCAACAGACCAGCGGACAAGCCAGAGAACTGTTGCAACTGTGGACTGGCCTTTCAGGTAAAAGACATGCCTGAAACACAAAAAAAAAAAAAAGAGCTATGTGTTCGAGGGATCAGTCTTATTTTAGTGGTGTTAGTACCCTTCCTGTAATAGAAGAATCCATCACTAAGCATTACTGCCTAGATACCTTCACAGCTGCATTTCACATGTTTTTTCCAGCACTCCAGACATTTAAGCATATTCACCAAGCAGGTTTGATTTCTAAACAGAGAGCTTAATGTCCATCCCGCTTAAATCTACTCATAACTTGAAGCAGACTCCAATGGGATTTGAACAAGCGCAGCATAACCAATCAAGGTCATGTTAAAGACCTTGTGTAGCCTGCAGAAGTTGTTCACTCCTCCTGGCAGTTCCAGACATTGGAACATGTAAAGCAGATGACAGCATCTCCTTCCCGACTGAACAGCTTTTTGAGCCAGCAGCAGTTTAGCCAAGATCTTTAATGCAAGTATAAAAGTTGCAAACTATCCATTTAATACTTGCATTCTTAGAGCATGAGTTTCTCAAAGGCAGGTCAAGTAGCAGAAAGGCAAATCTGCATTCCACTTTGTGATTTCATAAAGGAGCTTATGCCTTACTATGTGTGTTCTGCACCGAGATGCAATCATTATACAAGTAAACTGTACTCTATGACAAATGTTTACAAAGCCAACTGCCTTGCTGCAAACAGCATTCTGTAATGCAGTAACAAATCAAAGAACCATGCCATGCTTTCCCAGAACTCAAATTAACTTTTGTGCCTCTGGGATGATTGTGTAATAGCAGCAAGAAGTGCCTACGAGCATTTGCAAAAGGAGTGCAAACAATTTTGCAAGAAGCTGTTGAAAAAAAACAGCCTGGCCTGCCTGCTTGGATTCTGCTCAGTCTGTTCTGGGTAAATCCTGCACTACCATTTTCACAGGTCTCTTCTCTTGCCTCTCTGCAGATCATGGGCACTGCCAGCGTCTTCCTTTCAAGTTACCATCTGTCCTTCTGTGACTCTCCAGTAACTACTGCAATAAACCCTCTTCTTCCTTCCTCTTCAAGTCATTTGCCTTTCCTGTGGACCTGCAGCATTTCCCATGTGTAAGTCCATTCCCAGGTTGCCAGGGTCTATGTACCAGTTGGAAGGAAACAATGGGTCCTGTGGTCACTTGAATCCAGCAGAGAATTACAAGACAGAAAAGACGGAGAAGCTCATTGGGGAACTTTCAAAGAAAATACTGTATTTCACAAAAAATATGGTCCAAAATGAAATGGTTCTGAGTAAGAATTTCTTTTGGGAGAAGTCTGGAAACAGTTTTGGTTCTGGATAGGCAAACCATTTTTTTTTTTGAAAATATGAGCTATTTGTTGTAATGACAACATACAGTTTATCCACGTTGAAATGCCTCATTGACAACATATAGTTTATCCACATTGAAATGCCTCATTATGTTTGACTAAAACTAATCTTTTCGGCTTATCTTTCAGCTTAACAAAGACATATTTTAAACATCTGCAGAAACTCAGTCATGCATTAGTTCAGGAGGAAATGTAAATTCCAGTGTTGGATCCGCAGGTGGGAATTCTTCTGGATTGTAAAGACCTGAAAGAATCCGCAAAAAAAAGGGGGGGGGGGGGGGGGGGGGGGGCAGGAAGGAGAACACATTTTCAGAATTAAGTTGCAAGTCTTCGTCAACAGATGAGATTCTTTCATCAGGTGACATTGAGTTTAGACAGCATAGGCCGAGTTGCATTAGAAAATTCAACTTGCCCAAATTGATTTTTCATATTTAGTTCTGTTATACCTATCCACAAACTACTCTAAAGACAACAGACAGTCATACTAATGACTGTCAAGCCTTTGCTTGAAATGCATCAAGCCTGAAGAAAGATCTTGCAGTATTTCCTGAAACTGGTCATAGCAAATGTGTAGCAGCCACATCGGGTAAAATGTATACTGTGTCAAAATGCAGTGCTGGATGCTATAGTTATGTTCTTTTCATAAACTCTGCCTGTTAAGGAGCTTTCTGACAGAGAGTTTAACATGACAACAAAGAACTTAGCAGTCCAGCTGATCAGAAAGACTTCTTTTCTGCTTAAGGAGAGCCTCTCTACCCTTGCATAAGCACTGCAAGAACTGAATGGTGACAGTGCAACATAAAAATTAGCTTTTTCTACTTGTTTACAGATGTCTTTTTTCTGCTGAGGCCTCTTGTGAGGCTATGCATCTTCTGAGCTTTCAGGAGCTTACATGAAAGGAGACTGGATATTCTGTGTTACCAGTACTGGTTAGTTTTTTCTGCCTTACTGATTTATTTTCAGAATCAAAAACATATCAGACCAGATAGCAAAGGTCTCAAGTATATAGACTAGGAAAAGAGACTGACCTATCCTAGTTTGAAGTCTCTTATCCCTTCCCCAAACAGTCATTATCTCTGGTCTCCCTGAACAGATCATGGCATGGTAATGGTAAGATCTGGCTCTGAATGACCTAGTCTGCTGACTGACTCTGTTGATGAAATGGCAAAAAATTCTGGGTCTCCCTAGATCTTCACAATATTTAGGCACCAGCTATTGGATGAAAGCAACTATGAGAAATGCAAATCCGTGAAAGTGAAATAAGAAAGCATCCAAAGTAAGTGCTGTTCTGTAACTGGCAACTGCTGCATTGCCAGATCCATGCTTCAAACAACTTTGGCATCAAGTGGCCAGTAATTTCCAGTTCTTAAAGGGGCTGAGATAATACACATGTACACACACATCCAGTTACCCTCCTTGGGGCTCTAAGGTTACTTACTGTCAAACAAGTTTTCCTCCAGTTTAGAGGCTCCTTGAAGTTTTTCAGTCAGAGCAAATTTGTCCAAGGAGTTCGATTCCTCATCATGAAGCAAGATGGGAGTCATATTGGGGCACTATGGCCTCTTCTTGCAGGTGGATGAAGACAACAAGTTCTGAGATGTACACAGGGAATGGAGGACCTTTCTGAAGTCCTTATGTGTACTGGAGTTGCCATGTATACCCTTATACATAATAACTGTGGAAGCTTTGCCAGACTTACGATTTTAGAATACAAAGTAGACTTAAATGTTCAATACTGAGATTCACACTCTCACTGGAAAATGTCAATAAATAGGTCAAACCTCTCTGCATTCTGACTACACAACAATGCAGATACACTTGTGCTACCTTTCTGCAGCATCAAGAGCACAGAGCATGGAGTTCAGTCTGGGCTAAATGCCCAAGCACAGGAAAGCAGCTGCTGCCATAGTTCAAGATGATCCTTTTCTACAAATGTTATAATGCAAACAGGAGATAATGGACACCACCCACCCACCCACCCCACTAACATAACTTACCTGACCTCCTGTAGAAGATGAACACACACATTCTTCCTGATGGAAGCAACACTGTCCAATTCCTCTGAGCTGGCAACATGTTGGCTTCTAAAGAAGTCATATTCTACTTTATAAGAGCAATAAGGCAGCTTTGCGATTTATTTGTAAATTAATGTTTTGATTCTTCCTGTTCAAAAGCAGATTTGTTCAGTCATTTCAAGTTGCTCCAGGAGGCCTCTTAAACCATAGGGCCCCTAGGAGTGAGCTCCCTTTGCATACTAAAGAATCCAAGGACAGAAACACAAAATTACTTCAGTAGTGTATGGATCAAGTCTTTGGAAGTGATGCAAAGGATTCTTAAGTGCATTGCAAGGGTACGTGTAACCCTAAAGCTAGTGGCAGTTGTAAGTGCCCAGCACACTGTGGATAACTGGCTAGCTGAAAAAGGTCTCATAGACATAGTCCAGCTGGCTGGACAAAAATGCACATCGCTCTCAGCTTATCTGAAGTAAAGCAAAAATACACTGTCTTTGGCTGTCCTTGTTACACAGTAACAGGAAGATCGCGGTGGGAAAAGAATGTTGCAGGTGGGAACAGAAAACTACAGAAGAGACACTAGGGGCGGGCTTGGCATTTAGGCAACTAACCAATAATGAGCTTAACTTTTGTAATGTGTATGAGCTAATTATAACAAGGCATAAAAGGTGACTGTAAGGCACAATAAAGGAAGTCTGCTGATCACTCATATTGAGCGACTGTGTCTTCCCTCCGTCGCAACAGCACACTTAAAACTAAAAAAGCCAAATCTTCTGAAGGCTTAACCAAAAAGAATTTCCAAATGAAGCTAGATTGCCGGTAGGTACTTCAAGCAGGCTCAGCCTTTTCAGATACTACCAACTGTCCCAAAACAAGAAATGCACTTGAAAATACTGGCCTACCCTAGCAAAAGATGTGCAGCTGTCTATAATTGGCCTGTATCCTGTGCAACGGCACAAATTACCTGATATAAACCATACGAAGTCTCCAGTGTGAATGACCTTTCTGTGATTTTAGGATGTCTTTAAACCACTACAGCTATGACAAAATACCACTTTGGAACATCATCTACTGCTCTTTTAAGTCAAATCATACTTATGACCTTGGCAATCGAACATGTATCCCTTTATTATACCTTTTACAATCTACTGTCTGAAACCTGCCATCCAGAGCAGAAATTATCTGCTCCGTGGAAGGTTCCAGATGGTTTCTCAGTAAAGCATATATGAACATCACCATTCCAGGGGTGCAGAAGCCACGCTGGGAGCCATGCACTTGTCCAGCCTTTCCTAGAACAAAACAGAACAACAGGCCCTGAATCCAGGGTATGGCTCCACTGGCTTTCTGAATGAACATCTTCAGGTATGTCACCTACCAGCTGTAGGCCAGTAGCAATATTTTTAACTATCCCACTATGACCATTCATGAGGAACATGCTCAGAGCAATCACGTAGTTAAAGCATAATACTCACTCCAGTTTAGAGCCTCATGATCCTAATTCTTTGATATGAGAACAGAATAAGGCCCAAGACTTTCAGTTTAGACATCAGTCATATGTTAAATATTTCTAACCACAAAGGACAGAACAAAGAACGTCTCCCTAACCAGGGCTTCAGCACAGACCAGAATATTATTGCAAAATAATATTGAGGGGAAAAAAAAAGAGGACGTTCAGAAAACATTCTTAAATCTATGTGGTCAGACTGTGCTTTTCATGGACAAGCCAGAAGGGAGGAAGTAAAGAGCTGACCTAGTCCAAGGAAAATCTCTGGCATACAGAGAAAACTAGTCTAATTTGATACCTCAAGTCTGGTTGCCACCTGGAGTCACTCATCCCTTACTACAACCTATGCAGTATGTTGTCCTCAATGAGACGTCCAGATGCCATGCTGGTGACTAAATGAAACTGATGCATTTTGTTCTTCCTCATCCCCTTCTGAAAGCTGACATCCTACACGGCATATGGTTGGGTAGCCCTGTGCTGTGGAGATTGTGATGTGCTCCCTACATGGTAGTACATTAGAAGGAGTATCTTCTATGCTCCATACTCAGCCAATTACCACCCAGCAATTGCTGTATTAATTCCTAAAAACACCTGTTCATCTAAAAAGATCAGACAAAATTCAGAGTTTCTAGAATCCCTTCAGAGACTCTACATTGCATAGACACACAGCACCTTCTTACAGATCCCAGCTTCATTACAGACATAGGACAGGAAAACCTCATTATCTTACAGCCCTACACAGTCCACTTTACTCTCACATGAACTGGATGAACCCTGGGTTTTATGCTACCAACCCCTTCCACAGTGGTGACAGCAGCACCATGCAGTGAGCATATAGGGAGAAGGCAGGAGCTGGCAGGACGATGTCTTTGAGGTGTGAAGAACTGTGGTGTTAAATAGCTTTGTCATAAAGGTCCGTGGAGGAGGAAACAAAGGATATTTACTCCAGCTAATCTGGAAATGCTCAGATTAAGCATAAAGATATGGGGAGAAGGATATGCAAGCATACAAACCCCTGCACTTGGACCATGAAGAGTATGAAATGTGAGCTTTTGGCATCAAGAACAGAAAAAAATTAACTACTACTTCTGGTGAATTACTGAAATTGTACTTGCAAGCAGCATATTCTTTTACTAGTGAAGTATTTACTCCAACTACATCAACTTTAGAAGTATACTAGTATAGTATATACAGATAGTATATATATATGTATATATAGTATATACAGATAACTAATTATAATTCTAAAAGTTCTGTGATATATAAATATCATAGATACGACTATGTAAAAACTGTGGTAGAAAAGCAGGATGCTATAAGGACGATCAAAGACAAGAAGTGATTATCCATTAATTAACTGTTGTTCCAGAATAACAGCTTTTCTGAATATGAACAGAAAACATCTAAGCACTGCTGTTCGGGGGGAGGGGGGAGAAATAAAATAAAAAAAAAAAAAAAGGCAGGCATTGAAAAACTTACCTTGCTGCCAATCAAAAAAGACAAGTTCATCTGATTGTTGGGGACAAGCCATGCTGTTGCATTAAGGTCTGAAAAATAAAGCTTTACACATCAAGAGAAATTAGTGAAACCCTGTATGTTCCTGAAGGTCAACTGAATTTGCTTTGCTCCACAGTATTTGTTTTCAGACTGAGCATCAAATTAAGTAGATGGGGAGGAGCCAGCATGATGTATGCTGTTTCTCAGCTATTAATGCATGTTGAGATGCTAATGCACCAAACTTTCTACTCCTGCTCCCCACCCCAACTCTTCTCTGGTGAGCAGAAATCATATGGAAACAATTTGAACCCCTCTGATTTTAACCCTGTAACCCAGGGGTCCTCAAACTACGGCCCGCGGGCTGGATACGGATTGAGATCCGCCCCCCGGTATTTACAGAACCCCCCCGTGCCCCCCCGCCGGGGGCTGGGGGCGGGGAACCAAGCAGCCGCAGATGACTGCCTGCCACTGCATCCGCGCCGGCGCCCTGGATAAAAAGTCTGAGGACCCCTGCTGTAACCTAACAAATAAGGCACTTAACTGCGAGGGGGACTTCTGGGTTTGAGCAACAACTGCCAGGCCTGGGCTTTTTATATTATCCAGTAACTGATGAATTTAGAATACATAGGCATTCCTGAAGCTAAAACCCAGGGCATGCAACATTATCTACTTCTGTGGGGTATCAAATGCTAAGCTGTGGAGCAGTGCTTCTCATTTTAGCTTGGCACTTACCTAAACTCTCTATATTTTTTTTCCTGCTGAGTGATGAAGTTTTAACAGCATCAAGATTATTACTACACTCACATTTAAAATTTCCTTCTGATTATCCCCGTGCCATGACAGCTCTAAACCCTGACCTGTGTGGGTGCCATTAGAAGATGACCACACTCTAGATTTACAATGTTCTTAGAGAGAGAAATGCCAAATCTTGATTTGGGATTCTAGATTCTTATCTATTTCTGTGGATGCACATCCAAGAAACAAGATCATTAACCTTTAAATGCTTTATTACAGCCAGCCTTTTTTTTTTTTTAAAAGGAGACTTAATTTATGTGTATATGTCTTTCAAAAGTCTCAATTTTTGTATATGCATGTCTTTTGTTTCATTTGCTGTTTTCACAGCAAAGGTCTCTGTGTTTCATTTAGTGCCAGTGTAGGCCTGCAGGGCATAATCAGTCCCCGATCTTCTACCAATCCCCATTAGAAGGAAAGAAAATGATTCTAAGCAGATATGCTACTTATTTCATGGTTTAGCCCCTAATGTATGCCTGAGAGCTACCACAATGCAAGCACTGAAGTGATGCCAGTCTCTAGGTCCCACAGGCAAAATCCCGAATAGGTCCTGCCAACCACAGCACTTCTGTAGTATTTCACATGTTATACGTACGATACAGGTTCAAAGGACTAAGAAGAGAAAGAACCAGATGCAATATGAGATTTGGGCAGTCCAAGATCTAGTTTTCAGAGTACTAGGCCTCCAAACAGAACCTGGTATTTATTTTAGGTGTTTAAGCTTACACACACACAGAATGGGAGTGCCGAGGGTGGATAGTTATAGAAACACTTGTTTCATGAAGAAAATGAGTAGAAAGTTCTCAACCATCGCTAGTTCAGGTGTTTCTGTACAGTGCACATTAATGTGTCAGTAGCTGTAGGGCAAGGCCTCAAGGACGAGAGTCTGAGCACTGTTAGCCTGATGAACTGAGACGTGTTAGGACTTGTAGGGCATAAGCCCTGGGAACAAAGGAACAAGTTAACAGCAGACTCTTGAGCCATAGCAGTGGAGATGCCAACCCGAAGGACAAAAGAGGGACTTACAGCAAGATAAGGGAACGGATAGTGCTGATAAGGAACTTTGTTATTCACGAAAGTCAAGTAGAAAGAAACCCCCTAATCTTAGAATAAAGATTGATGCTAAGATAAGATAGACTAATCAGTACCTATTGTTTAAATGATGCTCTTAGAAGATAACCAATCTGTGTAGTTCACGCTTAAGACTTAACCAATCAGTGTCTAACATGTAGAAGGTAGAAACGTATATAATGTTTTATATATAATATATATATAAATATATATAAAAATATATAACTATATATATTTATATAATATAATCAACATTTGCTTGCATCAAGCAGCGTCCCATCTCTTCATTCGCCGCAAATTGGTGACCCCGACGTGATGCGTTTAAGGATCTGACGTGAAGGGCTCTCGAATCGCCTATCTGAGCGACTTGCAGCGAATCCCACAGAACTTTGAATGATCTGCTGAAAGGAAGCAGGAGCCGGCCTGAAATCCCTCCGGAGTTGAGAGGTGAGCTGTGGGAAATCCGTAACGGGGAATCAGGCTTCGTCCCCAGAAAGAGACGTATATGGACTCATAAAGGGTCTTCTAATCAGATGCAGGAGTCTGTGCCTCAATCTCCTCAAATGGTGACCCCTATGGTGGTGTTCCGAAGCCTTGGAAGAATAAGGACGGAACTGGTCGACAAAAAAGACAGCTCGTGGAAGAGGGCTGCGTTCCGGAGGAGATGGCTTGGCTGAACGATCGTCTTGCTGTCTGGACCAGGCGAACAACCTAAACCCCGCGGATAACACCTGTATTCATCGAGACAGGTGAGCAGCCAAGAAACCTTAGAGATTTTAAATATTTGAAGAAATTTTAAGAAGCTTTAGAAACCTGTACTCATTGAGACAGGCGAGCAGTCAAGAAACTTTAGAGACTTTGAAAGAAATTAAAGCGGTCAGCAGACAACTGTATGATGCTGCCGCGGAGGGGGACTCTGCGTCGGGAATGCATTTAGCACCTTGGTGGCAAATTCTGACTACTCTTTGCCAAGCGTGGACTAATTCTACTAACGGTGCTAAACCAGAGGAAGCTGTAAATTCTGCCAACAGTGTAAGCACTGAACTAGAGGAGGCTGTAAATTCCACCGACAGCGCGACTCTTCTCAAGACACCGTCAGCGATGGCGATTCCGTCCACACCTCCTCTGCCCCCAAAGCTTCTGCCACTGATTGCAGCGACCCTCACAACACAGGACCAAGCACGGGAACAGGACAACTCGGACAATGATTTTATTGACACTGATAAACCTTTTGATCCAGGTCCTGTAGATCTGGAAAAGGAGCTAGACCTTTCCCCCACCCCCTTGTCTCTCCTGATGCATTGATTGTATTTTGGGGAGGGTGAAAGGGGGTCTGAGGGATTGGTGGCAGGAATGCAAGTGGGAAACACTTAAGTGATGGGTTTTGGGAGTCGCTAGGGCATGTTCAGTATTTTGTCAGACAAATCAACCTGCAGAGTGGCAGCCCGTGCAATACGAGGCTGTTAAAGAGTTAAACAAAGCAGTGCGGGAAGGGAGGATTCATAGCACATTTGCTATGTCCCTTCTTGAAGTGATGGCAGAGCCTTGTACACTCACACTGCATGACTATTGGAAGTCTTTGCTTTGTGTGGTACTAACTCCGACACAGTGCATGATGTGGTTATCTGATTTTTGCGAGCTAAGTGCAGTGGCCTTGACTGAAAACCTTAATCGGGGAATTGCTGTTAACTATGAGCAGTTGGCTGGAGCAATTAACTGTGCTGATTCTGTGACTCAGGCAAGGTATGCCAGGGACAACTGTTTGCAAATGAATGAGATGGCTATTAAGGCAGTCAGGATGCGGGAGTCTTGCCACAGTCTTGCAGGGTCCTAGAGAGTCACTAACTGTAATACTAACTTGATTGATTGGCTTCAGAATATTTTGCAACAAGTCGAACATCAGGAAGCTCAAGGGTTGCTTTTAAAACAACTAGCTGTGATAATGCCAATGAAAATTGTAAACGGGCAACTTTCACAATCGCAACCCCAACATGTGTCAAATGATTGTAACGCAGAACTCACAGCAGACTGTAATTCTCAGGCTGAGTTCTGGAATGCAGCATAACAGATTTTTGCTTCTCTAATCTCTTCTGTAAGAATAGTACACGCTCTTAACTTGCTTAGTAAATTAGGCTGATAGCTTGCTAAACAAAGTAATACTACAAATACTATTTTTTTTCCTGGCTTATTAACAGATGTTGATTCTGTCCATCATATGTTGCTACAGAACCGAGTTGCTATTGATTTTCATTATTAGCACAGGGACACAAGTGTGAAGACTTTGATAGGATGTGTTACGTGAATCTGAGTGACCACTGTGAATTAATTCACAAAAGTATACAAAACTCAAAAGCCTTAAACAAAGGTCTGCAGCAGAGCCAGGGGCGGGATGCCTTTGGTCTCTTCTCACGGCTGGGAAACTTTGGGCCATGACTCAAAAGTATTACAGGATTTATTATAATTATCTTCAACCACCTTAGTGATGTTTGCCTTATGTCTCCCATGCCTTTTTTCCTGTATTCAGTGTTCAGTTGATTGTAACATAAATCAGGTCATGGTCACCCAGCCACACACAACCTTTGCCTTGTTGCAATTAACAAGCAAAAAAGAGGAGGATAGAGAATGTCTGAAGAGAGATATAGGAGAGGAAGCTGGAGAATATTTGACCTAACAGGAGATGAGAGAACAGCTAGGTATTGTGAAGGAGAATAGGAAAGATAAACATGGTTATCTAGTGTTTAATAGGTGTCTGCATGCTTGTAGAGATATATAGCTATGTAACTGCATGAATGATTTCTGCCCTGAGCCTGGTGGAGCATACAGCTGAGGTTTGTGTCCGGGCTCAGAGATGTAAATAGGGGCTTCTCTGTTATGGTAAGTGTCTCTGGTTGCATAAAAAAAAGAGGGAACGAAGGGAATGACCCCAGAGGTATGTTCAGAGAAGGCATGCTATGTTTTGAACTTTTTGACTGAACCAGTCCTTGTTTGGTGTGCCCTTCCTTGAAACTGACTTGCAGAAATTGTTGCAAGAAAGTGAATGTATGTGGGGAATGAAGAATCTTACTAAAAGCCTTGATATTTGGGATAACTGATTACCTCTGTATAATGTTAATCCAAAAGAAGTTGATATCGTTTGCAATTTGAATGTCGATAATTATCTTTATGTAGCTGCTAATGTAGTAGGAGGCTATGATGGGAACGTATTGCAGCGCTTCTTCTCTTACTCTTATCCGGACTGACAGCAGGGAAAGCATTAAAGAGTTAAATCACCTTGTTTGGTAGGCAGTTAAGAGTGTGAGTCAAATTTGCCACTGCTTTTTGTTGTTGGTTCAAGGACACGGCTGTGAGGATTTTGATGGTATGTGCTGCGTGGATTTTAGGCGCCCCATTGCAGCAACATGTTACCAAAATCTGAGGAAATGTCAGCCTTTTTGGCATCCATTCACTCAATTGGCAGTATTGTTTGTTTGCTATTACCTTGGTTGCTGTCATGTTTGCAAGGGCCCTGCAGAACATGGCAAACCTGGTACTAGCTGTTCAAAAACAAAAAGGGGGAATTGTAAAATTGTACAGAATAGAGACAGTGGGTTGTTTTGACATTGATGTGCAGTTTTGGCCTTGCTTTGACGAAGTGCAGCTGTGATCCTGCAGCAAAGAGGTAAGTAATTTTGAGGAAGTATGAGAAGAAACTAGGATGAGACAGAAACAAAGGAGGAATGTGATCTCGCCTCTAGAAGATAAGGAAATGGCATGAACAGTAGAGAGTAGCCTAGAGTGAACAGCACCAAGGGAAGTGTTGCATGAATTTGACTGATCACTCTAACTCTATTCATGAGCAGCTCGCTGAGTTAAGAAAAAATGTACAGGCCATAAAGATTGAGAACGGGTTAACAGACTGGCTTTCAAACCTTGGATTAGGGGGCTGGTTACAAAATGTGATCAAAGGAGCATTGATGGTATTGACAGTATTGTTGGTTTTAGTATTATGTGTTCCTTGTTTATTTCAATGCTTACAACGAGAACGCTCAAAAACAAGAAGGGGGAGATGCAGGAGGGGGCCTGGAAATCAGGACCATGTTAGCTGAAAGGAATGTGCTCGAGCTTGTAGGCCACAAACCCTGGGAGAACAAGGAATGTGAACAGATAACAATCAACAGGATGAGTCATGCTGAGAGAAGATAAGGGAATGAGGAACAGAGGGGCCAAGGAGAGGTAACACCTTGCTGTTAATTGATGATATAAACACTTACTTAAAGTGTCCTTTGTTTGTAGTTAACCACCAATCAGGGATTGCCTAGTATGCAATGCTTAGCTTAAAGAACCAATCTGTTTAAAGTGCGCAGCTTCTGAAAACATATATAAACTCGTGATTGTGTACAATAAATCGACATCTTGCATCAAGCAGTGTCCTGTCTCTTCATTTGCCGCAAGTAGCCAAGCCTATGTCAGTGCCTTTGGAGCCCTAACCTTTCTGCTTACCTAGCCCTCTGAGTCTGCACATTTTAATAAATATTAAAAATGTAACAAAATACCCTCTAACACCTGTATAGTCTAAGAAAATTTATTTCATAATATCCCAAGTAGCCATAGTGTCATCTGTCAGGATGTCTAATTGCTAGTATTTCTAGCTTCCATGCAGTTCTTCAGACACCTAAAGGCCAGAAGTCAGCTTAATGTTTCACCCCCAAAAAAACCCCCAACAACCCATGTTTGCTACATGTATAGCTTTTACTGACACAACTAGACAACAGTGCCACTTTACAAGTGGCAGGTAGGAATCTTTGTTAATAATAACTGAGAAATACTGACAAGCAGACATGTGATCTGCACTGCAGAAAACAAAGTGCAGGTCTAGAACATGATGAATCCCTAGAGGTCAAACACCTCAGCACTGCAGGTGGGGAAACATCATTGCCTGCAAGGGCTGGGCCATGATTTTTCCAAGATTTGACTTGTCTGGAACTAACCAGCTGATGCATTGGTACACAGAACAACAGACAATGCACCTTCCCTCCAGTTCAGTAGAGCTACACGCTGCCTGCTTCAGCAGATCCCAGGATTTATCCGTATTTTGGGGCTGCTATTAACACTTGGGATTGGGAGCTGTCATCAGTAAGCCCACGCAGTGAAACTAAGGTGTTTCAAATCAGAAAAACTAATGGCAGCAGCATTCACATTTCATTTGATTTATTGACTTTCTCACACTATATAAAAGCCAAAGTTAACACAAAGAAAGTGAGGAAAAATAAGTAAAAATCAGTGCGGCTTCAGCTGTCTAAACCACACTTCTAGTGCCACTATAACCTGCTGGGCCTCCAGTTGCTATGCTGCATCTCCCAGTCCTGTGCTCTCCTATGTATCTGCTGTCTTATGACATATAAAATGTCTAGACCCCCACGTTTAAGCAGCTGAATTTCATCTACTCATAGTGGTTACAGAGAGACAGACAAATCAAAACAATAAAGATTTAATTTCTTAATAGTCAATGCAAAAGCAGTTTAACCTACTAACTTGATTTCTGTCACAGATACAGTATCAACTCATAAAAGGGATGGAAGGCAAGGAGAGAAAACAGTTTATGGAAGACTGAGGAGCAGTGAAACAACAAGAGCCTTCAGGCTCTTCAAACAAATTAGAGCCATTTATTTTCATTACAGATCTTCATGGCTCTGGAGCAATCTGACCTGTGAGCAACTGGAAGAGCAATCCCCATGCTCAGCAAGGAAAAACTGATGCAGAGGTTCACCGAAACCACACACTGAATGTACAAACTAGCTATTTTCCCAGTTCTACTTGCAAAACTTGCTGCAATTTTTCAGGTGCTACTTTGCATAACTTCTGTGGACTCACTAAAAAAAGTGAAGTGTTTTCTCTGTGTTAGGATGTACCTCAGATGTAAGCCCCAAATTCAAATACCATGGAGATTCATGTATTTGTGTGTGTGTGCATTCAGAACTGAAATCTCAGGTTTGCACCTCAAGAGAAAGAAAGGCTGAAGTTCTCAGTCAGTTCAATATTGTGGATTCTGACGCTGAAATCTGAATATTGTGGTTAGAACTTTCATAATACATTAATTTTGATACAGCCTATGTAATTTCTTGGGTCTCATCTTAGGTTACAAATACATACATACCTGAAATTTAATAACACCAGAATTTGTTACCATTTAATACAGCGCTGCTTTATATTTTCCTGTTTTCTCCAGCTGCTACTACTTGGATGTGGTCTAATCCCACTGCACTGTAGGCAGCATCAGATGACTGATCTTCGCAGATCATCTTTTGATCTCATTACAGCTTTTTATCTTCTTTATCAGAGGAGTAGCCAAGAGTGAGAGAGAACTCTCAACTGTACTTTCATGGCTCAGTGTAGTCCCGAGCACAGGATTAAGCACTGCTTACAAATCCTTTCCAGAGACAGGTTCATCCAGTCTCCCATTCAAAGCACACTGAACTCCATGTGAGTCTTCCCATTAAGTTCAGAGGCTTTTGGCTTGCTCCATGAGAAAAAAGAAAGCTTCCAGTGGAAACTACAACTAAGTGATGTCACAGCACTCTCCAAACTATCAAGCTGCAGCAAGGTCTTTTACCATCTCGTACCAACATACTCTTCATGCCAGTCCCTCTGCTGCCTTCTCCTCATCCCTCCTCACCCAGGGTGCGTATTCTCTCTGCTACTTCCTCCTTTCTTCCTTGGCTGCTCCCTCTTCACTGGCTGCCCAACCTCTTAACAGAAACAGCCACAGCCACAGCTGCATCTTATCTACATCAGCCAACACCCCAGGCCCTGAAGCCAGCCCACAGCTGTATATTATCAATGTTAATTAACCCAGCTTCATCCCTCTACAAAGTGACTCTTCCAACTTTTGTGATAAAATTAATCTCCCATATATCTGTAGGTCAGCCATAGCAATTTGCCTGGCATAGCAAAAGAAAATCATAACACTTGTTTCTTCCATGTTTTTAACACAAAGATGCCCATGTCAAAAGAAACTAAACCAGCTTTACTACAGATCAGAGCATCGCTTCTCATCAAAAAGGGACTGAATCCAACAAACAAGGTTCTGATTCTTCAGCTAAGACCTCTGGACTCACACTCCACTGCAAGACTCAAATCTGAATTAGAAAATTAGCTGAAGCCATTAAAAAATCATTTATCATATGAAGTTGTTAAGTGTAGTAAGTGGCAGTAAGTTATCTAACATACCTTTATACTTCACCCTACCTTTCTTCTCCTGCAGCACTTGAGCTAAGCTGTTCAGCAGATCTATTTGAATATATATGCTTCAAATGCAGGACATGTATTCTAGCAATTAAATGCAGTAATTTAAGGAAAGTACTGTAATGAATACACTGGATGGAGAATGAATGGAAGATGTAGTGTGCCTATTTTGGGTAGCTAGTTCTATTCTGAAAATGAGGAAATATATTTATCTGTGTGTTGATTAGTGTGTATTGGGGCAGTAAATCAGTTTTCCATTCCATTCCTTTCAGGTCTTAAGCAGTCTGGTTTGTCATTCACACAGATAGGGCCCGAGGAGTGGAGGAAGCAGATTCATTTTCTGTGATCTAAGAAAACAAGCGAGAAATGAAAATACTTGTTAATATTATTTGATTGGCAAGCCCCCAATATTGCCCTTATCAGGTGTCTCCAAGTCACCCAGCAGGGTGCCCTACAGGAGATACCTACAGAAGGTGGCTGGAAGGAAGATCAGTGATAACTGGGCTCAGGGCCAAACAGGGGTGGAGAAGCACAATCTCTGCACTGGTGGACCTGACCTCCTGCAAGGTTGATGAGAGTAAGCCCACAAACCTATTGATCCGGGTTCCAATGATATCCCACCATGACCACAGAGATACCATGGGAATAATCTGTGAGTGAAAGTTCAAGCTTCCATGGAAGAGCCTCAGAGAAGTTCAGGGCACAGTATGGATTTACATGCTGACAAGGACCTTGCCTACAACAGATGTTGTATGCTAAGTAAAAACTTACACAGAAAAAGAATTGTAATAGCAGTGGGAACATGACTACAGCGAACAGTGGCCGAAAACACAGAATATAAAAGATCAGCATGGTAAGAAGTGTATTGTCTCATTTGTTTTTCTTCTGTACCCTTTTGTTAGCTCTGAGTTAATTATTTTTCTCCCAAAGAGTACCGGGCATAGCAACAAGTACCAGAATGAGATGACAGTACCAGACTGCAAGTCACTGGGGGAAAGCACCTGGAAGGAGTCTGAAGATCCTCAGAGGCTGATCCACTGCTGTCAATAAGAGGAGCTATTTAGTCCTCTATAGGATTTGACATACAGAAGAAAGGAGGAGACTTAAGAGAAAGAGGAGATTGTAACAATTACGTACATTTCAAAGAATAGAAAAAAGGTTATACAAAACCAGGGAAATGCCAGTACAATGTTTCAATGGCATTTGTTGGAATAACTTGTGTGAGTGAGACCTGTTATCAGATGTTTCAATTACAAGGAGCCATGTGATATGGCTGTATACAAAGCATCTCCAATTGGAAACATCATTAGGCATCCCACCATTCAGGGGTGCAAAAGCAGCATGCACTTCTACCCAGAGATACTTTGACCTTTCCCCCACCTTCCTATTACCATCTCAGTAAAGGCATCTGCACAGCTTGCCCGTAGTTGTTCAGCAGTCAGAGGGCTGTTCAGTACGAAAGTCTTTGTCAGCCCTCTTTCACTCCTCACACTAGTTACTGCATCTCTCAAAGCGAAGAACACAGAGCATCCCAAGAAAAATCCTGCCTCACCTAACCCCTGAAAAAAGAAAAAAAAAAGTCAAATAGGTGTAGGTTTTGAGCAAATGAAATAAGTACATGCCATGTCAATATCAACTAAAAAGCTATAAAGTCAGTGACTCAAAAAGTGTTCTGTCTTTCTGTAAGGAAGTTTATTTTAGATTCAGTGGAAGCAAGCCTAGATCACACCAAGTCTTCTGATGGAGCTAAAAAGGTTGATTTCAAATATTGGCTATTGATTTTAGAACCTTTTTGTCTCATTGCAAAACTGAAATTTAGAATAATTAGCAGACAAAATTAAAACAATCCAAAACCAGGTACAGATACAACTAAGAAACAAAGCCTGAACTCCTGATAATTCCCTGCACCTGACCTGACACCACTGACCTCAGTGGGCTTGACATCCTCTCACTGCTTCTGACATTAGATTCACATTTGCTCCTTAGTGCAAAGATAGGTCAAAATCTACCCTTATTCCATAGTCCTCTCAGTACTGTGGTATTGAATGTTTTAATCTGGACCGGGATACTGCAACTGAATCTTACCTCCTTGCTAAAATCTGCTAACCAAATGTCTTCCCCAAATATGCTGCATGAAGACAGAATCACATCATGTTACAGTGAATTTTAAGGGTAATTATAGGAGGTAAATTCACAGAAAAGGAAAAGAGCTGTTTGAAGAGGGATATTAGTATCAGCTCTCTCGATCAACTCCCAATCAACTATGTAACTACTTCACCTAAATGATGCTTTTTCAAACACTTTTCTAATTATGTATTACTGAGACAGCTTTAAATAATTTTAAAGGACCTATCTGTTCTTTAATAACTTTTGCTGTAAAAATGCTTTTTCCTTATGTCATGCTGTTTTATTTTACTGTATTCTAAAAGTGTATCTAATACTTGAAACAGCTGGAAATTTGCAGAAGTACCTTCATCTCGACTTACCATTACTACCTATATACAACTGGCCAGAATATTTGTTGGTGTAAATTCAAGCAATGATTACACCAGCTGAATACTTGAGCCAATCTCTCATATAAATACACGCATACAGTCCTATTTCTTATTGTGTAACACACATAAGTAATCTGCACACTCTCATTATTTCTCCATCAATTTCTTTGGTATTTTTATTCTAACCCTTCAGATTATCACAACATTTTAAAAGTATGGTTTGAAATTCAGCTTGCAGCTTCTGTGTATGGTCTGTTAACAAATCCCTAAAATTACTACTTGCCAATCATGAAAGATATGCAGCAACATCACACATTATGTCTTTTCATATTAGCTCCCCTGATGTCATAAATAAAACTATTTCATGGACACTTCTTTGAAATGCTTAAGAAGAAGAACTGAAAACTTTGTATGTTGTATATCAAAGTAATTCCTCTGTTTGTCCTGGGATCTAAGAATTAGGCCCTGTGACTGTTTGCTTACCTTGGATGCATAGATGGCATAAGGATTTGGGGAAGATGACAGCAGGGAAACATTAAATTGTTCTGGAATATCACAAACAGCAGGGATCTTATACTGATCTGGACCCTTAGTACAGAGGACTCCTTCTGGAGAGTACTTTAATTCCTCCATTGTGTACAGTCCAATGCCTTGAACAAAGGCACCTTCAATCTTTAAGAAAGAAAAGAAATAGCATTTACATTCTCATGTATTAAAATGGGTAAAACTTGGGCAAGAACTGATTTGTATTACTGTATGTTAGACCATTTTCTGTCCTGTTTGCCTAATGGGATTCTTCAACATTTTGGGCTACTGGGATGGAAAAAGCTTTCACACCCCTCTCTCATACCAGGCAGAGACAAATGCTTTCATGATGAAATGATGAGATCTGTGGAATAGCCTGCAATGAATAAAGGCGTTTCCCTGCGATCGTGTGGGGAAGGCAGATTGAACAATAGGAGAATTTAGAGACTGTAGATCACAAACAGTACTAAAGTCCAGCAGACAGTGGGCATATATACATACAGGAAGTATTACAGGTTGACACTGTGGGTAAAATTCAAGCTTCATTGACATTTATGAAGCTCTGACACTGACTCAAATGGGGCAAGTCTACAAGTAAAGGGCCTTCTAATCTATGAATTATAACATTATCTAACAATAATGTTTTCTGAATTAATGAGGTAATCTTTATTTCAGATAAGGATAGCAGGAAATTCTTGGCACATACCTGTCCTATATCCACAGCTGGGTTTATGCTGCATCCAATGTCCATAACAATGTCTGTTCTAAGGTTCTGTCAATAAAATTCAAATGCATATTACTGAGAGAAATGCATGGCGTGGAGGCATTAGAACATAATTCAGGTTAGAGCTGGTATTCAGTGGCATAATATATATTAAGGTAGAGGCCCCCGCCACGTACACGATTTCAAAGTAATTTCCAATACCCCGATACAAGCAAAATGGGCTTGTCTCAGCTTTTACAGAAGTTTCACCAGAGGCAGCCTTGCAAGATTTTTCCCATCACACAATGAAATCCCCACATAACTAAGTACAGATAGAGGGCATATGATCAGCAGTCTATGATTTAGCTGTCTAGATGGTCTAGATTCTGGAAACAGAATATTTAGCTCTGCTGTAATTTGCTGGCAAACAGGGAAGGAACAAGTGAAGAACATGTCAGATGTCTGTCATAACCCAAAAGATTTATGACACTAATGTATGACATTAACACAGATGTGCAAAAAGCTGGTTAACAGTACACGGCTTTCATTCTGCTCCACCTGTACTTTGCATTTACACTGTTGATATATTTACTATCATCTGAAGACAGGTGACTTACTAATGCAAAATCTGAATGTTTGTTGCAGCACCCAGTGATACAAACAAACCTCATTCACATTACTTACAAAACTTCCATGACACTCCATTATTACCTTGTGATCTCCTGTTAGACAGTTAATTTCAACCTCTGAACAAGCAGCTCCATAAAGAAAATATGTGAATGGCTGTCCTTCCCCTTTCTCCCAATCCATTTTTTCATTGTAGCCTCTGATGGAAGAAATGACATCCACAAGAAAAAAAATCAGTGAATGTTTGCACCATAACAAAGCAGATGAGCAAATGAAAGTTTGAAACGACTTCAAGTGAAATCTTAAACAACAGGTCAGAACCCCAGCAGTTAAGTTCCATGAAATCCTACAGAGCACTAGTAGTTTAGGTTTGATGGATCTGTATTTATATAAAATTTAGCAGGCAAGCAAGCTATTTCAGATCAGGAGAGTCTACAACCAGCATAATCCCAGAAACATATTAATAAAGACAGGGTAATCAGGTACAGAATACAAATTTAGGGTAATGGTTGCTGAGGTAATAGCACATAAGGGAATTCAGAAAAAGGGAGGAAAACTGGTCAGGATCTATGAAAGAACAATTTACAAGACATGAAAGAGTAAAAATTACAGAAGCTGCCTACACAATGAGTGAGAGAGTCAGGAGTATTAAAATAAAGGTGTAATTCCTTAGAAAGCAGTGGGACTAACTGAGGAGACTATAGTAGTCAGGACTGATGGGGTAAATTCAACAAACACAAGAAGATGTGAAATGCAGCATCCCCCAACCATGTCAGCTATGTGACCAAGGCATACTCTCTGACCATATATGAGCGAAATGTTTTTGTTGAGCACATTTAGAATTATACTCCATAAAACAATTGTGGTATAATTCAGAGCATTGAACCATGCATTTAAAAAGCGTTACACAAAATCCACGTATTCAGCTTCTCACATTCCATCTATCTCAGCTGGCTTTGAGATTCTTGGATGTGGAGAACATGACTGGATAAGAACTAGATCAATACAGGATTTGAGGCTCAGGGATCTGCAGATGGGTTTGCACACCATTAAATGTCAATAGCAAAGTATGGCTGTCGTTCACTGCATTCAAGATATCAACTTCCTAAAGGGCTGCATAAGCAGAATACAGACTTGAACAGACTTAACAGAAGGAAGGGACATTTTGTTTGGGCTTTTCTAGGTGTTTTAAGTAAGTATGGCTTTGTGACGTGCCTCTCCAATTTACTCCAGGCTGCCTGAATACCTGAAAAGTTGCTATTGATCAGCAGGTAAATACAGGTGGAGGGAGAGAAGATATAAGGCACAGCAGGCTGAGAGAAACTTTTCTTTGAATCCCACCTGAGTTATAGCACAGAATTTTTTCCTTTCTAGTTCTTTATAAATACCGTGAAAGAATTCAGAGAAAAAGGACCACAAGACTGCACTGAGAGACAGCAGAGGGAATTGTGTTTATGATTACTGTGTCTCACAATAGCATTGCTGTTGTGACTAAATCCCTATCTAAGAGTATAAATGGTGGGAACCTTCTGAGGCTCCAGATGCAAAACAATATTGTTAAAATTGTCAAAACAATAACTCCAAAACTAGAGTCAGTGACCAACCCTACTTCTCACGTGAGCACCAAGTCCCTCTGTAGTTTTTAATTAGTGCTGAATTATAGCATCTGATTCCTGAGTGAGTTTAAAAAAAAATAAAATTACCATGAGCTTTCTCTTAAACTCAACCAGACATTTTAAATTCTCCTTCCTCTAAAGAGAAATAACCTTAAGGTTCAGATCTAGAATTAAATGAGCCTAATTTTCCACAAATGCACCTAATTGCTAATTACAGGTGTGTGCTGGATAAATACTCCAATGCTGCCACTTGTTCTTCCTGTCATGCAACTTGGTGTGATTATGTTTGTGGGTAAAAGTGTAAACAACCTGTAGTACAACAATATTTATGGTTTATAGCAATACAGCTTCCAGTAAATGAACTATATCCCACATTGCACACCTACTGTTATGGGCAGCGGTCACTTTTTTGATGCTCACTGGTTTGCTAATAACCAAATCATGGAGTAAAGATGGGACTAAATAGTCTTTTGATACTTTCTAGAGAGCCCACATAGGGCCAGGCATAAATTAGCAGCACTTAAACGTTAAACTCCAACTCCCCATATATAAAAGAATTGCATAAAACATAAGCTGAGCCATTAGAAAGAACTACTGGACAGGATCTTCTATTCATGGCATTGGTTAATTTCGGAAATCAGCCCTGGTCTAACCTATGCACTTTTAAGGAACAAAAATATATTACCTAAAGTAGCCAGTAGCTGAAAGACTCACACTCTGTTCAAAAGCTTCTTTAATCTGTAAAATATAGCAGCATTTGTGGTAAACCAAGGAAGGAGTCAGGAAGGAACACAGCATACATATATTTACTTATTTTCCTGTATTTACTTAAAAACGAAACTGTAAAGAAAAGATGACCAGCTAAGTGTGTTTACTTAGTGCTAAAAAAACCCCATGGTGCCTAATACTGTAGAACTAAAACCCCTTTGGATGAGCAATCTGAATTCTTTTGGCACTACAGTAAGGAAAAGACCTGTCAACAGTGGTGGTCTTGCAGAATCTTTATCATTGGTAATGTTGTAGTCAGAAAGGGCCCTGCTCAATTTTTCTGCTCAAGTTTAACAGAAATGGGGCCCCCTGTCATAGAAGATCTGTATGATTTACTTGCACAAAAATGGCAGCTGACAAGAGAAATACTCTCTGCAGTGTTCTTCTACCAGTGGTAAAAATAACGGTATGAGGTCCCAAATCTATTCCCTTTCAGTGATTCTCATGTTAGATTTACTCAGTTTACAAGTCAAGAAGTTTGGGTCTTTTTTTGAATTTTTAATTAATTGCAATTTACTGAATTTGCAAGATATAAAATTACTTCTCTGCATATATTCTTTTTTAGGTCAGCCATTTCTGCTATGTTTTGTGTATGTCTGAATTATCCAAATTAATTTGGCATCTATTAGAGATTATCTTTGCATACACAGCTGTCAGTTATTAAGCTACCACATGTATTCCAACATTATTTGCTATTGCTAGGAATTATTACTGTCAAGAAAGCGTTTAAATTTTCATAGTTATTTTAGTATTTAATCACTTGAAAAGAAACACCCTAGCGTATTGGATCTGTAAATGTCCTTTTCATTAGGCCATAGATAACAAGCAATACTGGATACGAAAACATAACAAACAGGTTTTCTTATAACATCTTGATACATAGGGATAGATTCTTAGCCATATCTTCATAGTTTATATTACAGCAGAAATATTTCAGTTAAAAAAACCTCAGTTTCTAGCCCTAAAATTCTATTCCAGTTTCAAGTGGGCACCAGACAGGGGCCATTTCTATAAACAGCTTTAGCATTACTTTTGCACTACTCTGCTGCAAATGTAACTAATAGTATAACTAATTACATATTAGAGCAATGGGAGCAAGGATTCCTGCTACTTTCTGTGCAATTCTCTGAGACACTGCATATGGGAGAGAGATGGAAGGAAGAAGTTTAGGAGGCTTCTCTTCATCGATTTGGTAAAAATAAAGAACAGCCATGTAAGAAAATCAACACATACACTGTATCCATATGACAATCTTCTGGCAACAGCTTGTCTGAGGGTAAGATGGGGTGGGTCATTATTGCAGAACCTGGTATTTTTTGCATATTAAAAACTTCCATGCCTCCAAATGTGACTTCACAGACCCTTTATAACTAGATATGATCAGGGGATTGTGCCCCATTATCTAAACCAAGCACCTACACTCCCATCTTTCTGTGAAATAACCTGTTTCTACAGTTTATAACTTTAGGATTATTAGGCTGAACAGACTGATAGACTACAAGGCATATACCACAGCTTCTGCAAACACACTTAGTAGGATTGATCTGTCTTACCCAATCATTCCAGGTCCCTTTTGGGTTCTTGCTGATGATAGGCTGCAGGCGTTTGAGAAGAGTTTGGCAAGCATCCTGGTGAGAAGTCAGGAGAACATATCACAGAATTAACACAGATACATTTGGTACTATTCAAGATATGTTCTAGTTAGTAATTAGTATTTGCTTTACCATCATCTTGGTTTGAAAAGGTATCATAGGAGGTGTCATTTAAATTGCGTAGACACAAACCTTATAAAGGGTTAAGTTACAAGGGCTGGAATCTGCATGAATCAGTAGATTTAGAACAGGAACAGGGTACCAAATTTGTACAGGACTAATTATTTTGTTAGGCAAAACAAAGATTTTGTCAAACATAAGCCTCTGAGGGAAAGCTCAGATCATATTCTGAAAATTTGTAAGCACCATTACTGAGAAACTGTCAACAAGTGGTGTTTCTTCTTAGCAACCTCCAGTGGTATTATTGGTAATCTCAAACTTTATTTCTATGGGATCACTAATGCTTAAAGTTTGGCAGGCATTAAGTACCATGAAGGGTAGGGTGTTTTGCTAAACTAAACACTACCCTTTACCTTCACAGCCATCCCATTGACATCTGTCCCTGCAGATCCTGCTGAGGCACATGCATTGGGAATAGTTGTTGTGCTGGTTTCACAGAAGTGAATATATGACATGGGGATGTTCAATTCCCGACTAGCAACCTGTTTCAGGAAGAACACCACGTTATTCTCTGGTTTAGAAACATTTTAAACACTCCAACAGTTCTCCAGTACTTGCTAGAAGTCAGCAATACAAGAAAGAATAAAGTTTCAGCAAGTCCCCTTCCAACCTCCAGCTGAAATCATTCTGCCCAGTTTGTCAGTACAAAGAAACAGAACGTAATGGCAATGTTTTAGCTGTATTCAAATTCTGCAATGGGACTGGAGTGCAACATGTGGTTCTGCATTTTGCTGCTTATGTCCTGTATGACTTAGTGAAAATTATGCAGGCCCAGATCCCAAGCTTTCATTGACTTGGTTAATATCTTTACAGATATTTATCTGTCTCTCAGTTCTGCATTAAACAAATATAATAATAACAACAACAACAACAATAATATCTGAACTGTATACTAATCTGAATACTGTCTTTTTTTATCATGGGCTTTATGGGATCAGCCCCAAAAGGTTCTTATTTCTAAATAAACCTCTTCACATACCACTGGAAGAATAAAACCCAATCAATTTGTTTTTCTTCCTGCTACCTCTATGACTCTTAATGAAGGTATTTTTGCTTTCTAACTCTATCAATGCAAAGAAGCAGCAGCTATGCTGATAAAGAAATTGTCCTACTGGTACATTAATTAACTAAGAAGAAAACCTTCACACTGTTTATCTGCATGACAGATAAAGCACAAGGAAATATTTGTTTGGGTCATCCGTTACCTGGATCATTTTTGTATGAATACCTTGCCCCATTTCAATTCCACCATGTGTCAGAAGCACAGACCCATCAGTATAAATATGAACCAAAGCTGCAGCCTAAAAAAGAAAACCAAGATCAAGATTAGCGAGAAATGTATTGTATGTTGCGACGAACTGATGAATCGAAAAAGACACAGTTTTGAAGTGTATTTCAATTTATCTGTTTAGTGCTTTTGAACAGAATGCAAAATATGGAATGCTAGTCCCTGCTCTTCCTCTATAATGACTTCAAAATAAAAAGATATAAACACTTGGAGGTCTGCTTTTTCTGTTGCTGGATCCTGAAATAAATCTACATCTGGCAACAGTATCTTAATGGTTCCAAAAGAAGATGGTGGATCTTCCTCACTAGTGGCTGTACATGCCAATTCCTCCAAGTTCCATTCTCTCTCCCACTGATGTTTTGAGAGCCTTTGGACACAGGTTTTTCAACAGCATAGGCTGGGCAGGCTGTCAGCATTAGACACAGCAGTAAGGTTCTGAATGAAATTCTCCTCCTGGGCTAGCTGGGAGTAGCACTGTAGACTACAAAGCCCCTGTGATTTTAGTCTTGAACAGAGACAGCCAGTTTGATATGACACAAGCTACTCAATTTTCAGTTGATAAAACGCTGTATATTCCATAAGCACTGGACACCTACACTAAACAAAATACAAAGACCAAAACCACTACTGTCCTCCTTTTCTTCCTTAAACTTAGTCTTTGATGACATCAAAGGGTTAAGTCTTTAAGAACAGCATCCCATAGTGCCCCCATGGTCAGAAAGAATAAGCTCAGAGCTGTTTTCTGGAATGGATAACCTAGCCCATGAATACTTTGCCATCAGTCCTCAAACACTTTTAATAAACGTGTTCAACTCATCTACACCAATACCACATTGCAAGAGATGGGACTGGCCTTTGAAGCAGGCAGTGTCCAAGCTGCCTGGGCCCTGAAAACCAGACAACTTTGATCTCAGCTTGAAGAGATCTAGAAGCTAGTGTAGCCTTCAGGGAACAACTATTATGAGGATGATAGGTTTCCAGAAGGTGGACGATAACACATTGGGTTTGTATCCTAAGGCAGAGTAACTGTGATCTTCTATGGATAAAAAGCTTAGCTCACTTATTTTTTAAAGAAACTAACCTGAGTAAGATAACGTGTGCCTAGTCCAAATGGATACTTCATTGGTACAATGGCAATCCCTTTTTTCTTCCAGTAATTTTGTTTGTTAAATTCTTCGATAGTTGTTTTCCTGCTGTAGTATGCAGATTTCTCCATACATTCATTCCAACACCGTATTAAGTTTTGTGGATCAAGCTTTTGTTTGAAGTGTGTCTGCTCAATTTCCTTATACATATTTATTTCCCTAATCTGAAATAATAAAATTAACAGCTATCACAATCTTGTTAAAGGCAGATTGACCATTTGGAGGGACTAGTAGACAACAAGAAGGTTGCTTTATATTCTTGGAACAATTTCCAGTTCGGTGCAGTTTGCAAGAGCATGCTAATCATGCAACAACTAGACGGTGATTAAAAAAAATATATGAATTTTAGCACAAATTATGTCATTGACTTAGAAAATACTTGTTCAAACAGTTGAGCTAATCTAAAGGGTTTTAACTTCCCAATTGCACAGACTTCATTTCAGGAGAGAAGATGTGTTCATTTCTGTCACCTTTTCTGGTGATAAACCAGTTTTATCTGCAACTCCTGTTATCCAAGTTTCTGTCACCAGTGCTGACTGGGGAAAGCCAAAGCCTCGGAATGCTGTATTTGATGGCAGGTTTGTTTTGCAGGCATAAGCACAGCATCTCAAGTTGGGAATCTTGTATGCATTGTCCATTTTTAATAAAGATACTTCTGCTACCTGAGGTAGGGAAAAAACAGGTCTAGTTAAATGTCAGAACACTGCTTCTTTCAAATTCACATTTAAATCTACTTCATCTCATATAAAGAGCTTAACTTGAGACAATTAGCTTTAAAATTGGGTTTCTGTCAATTGCTGGTAGTAAGAATAATCTTGTGCACATACACAGACTTTACTCATACATTTCTCATGCAGCATATTAGTTTTCATTTATATTTTGGTATTCTCAGAACACAGCTGATGTTACTAGTAGTTGAGTGCTGGTCAGTAGTTAAGGATGTAATAGATACTCCATTTCACAATTGATTTTGCTCCTACTTCAACATCAAAAGCCACCCAATTAAAAATTGGCAGATTAGATTTAAAGCAATAGGAGCTATGAAAGGAACTGATGAAAGCATTCTGAATTATCACGTCCTATGGAAATTCACAGTTAAGGTTTAGTTCCACCAGGAAGCATATGTACTGCAGTCCTCTGGTCCTTCATTTCCCTTTTAGAGATTTCACATGACAAACACAAAAACATAAGAAAAGGAAAATCCCGTATTAAAGACTTCAAATTAGGCTCTAGGAGTCAGTATCAAAATAAGTAAGTTTAAAAATGTTTTGATGCCTCATGAAGAGGAAGAGTCCACTGGCTCTCTTCAGTGTTAAGTAGATTTCTCAGAATGGAAAATCTAAGCCTGTATTCCTACTGTTCCCACTGAGCTTTAAACAATAAACTTCAAAACTTTTCTGCATAGAAACAACTGAAGATAGTTTTGGTGTAATAACTGTGCATGTGAATAATGTCACACTATGCTACCTTTCCACTTAGGAAATATAAATTGAGGTGTTATTGTGGAATGGAGAAAAAAAAAGTTTTGTATTCTGGGTTTTTTTAATTATGAACACAACTTTTATGGACTTCAGAGAAAGTGTGTGTATGAAACTGATCTGTCTTAAGACAAGTTATTGATAAAACAGAATGAACACAATATATTATTATAATACAACTCTTACCTATGCCAAAATTTCTTCCCAGAAATGTCTGTTCTAATCTTGATGCAATCATACAGAATTAAAACACATTATTAATTGTTGACTGAACAATAACTAAGTTAAGCATAGATTACTGGTATTCAACTCCCATGCTGGAAGACCAGTCTTTATGACGATAAGCATCAAGCATCTTGGCTCTTTCTGGGGCTAGGCTCCCACAGAATAAGGTCCCCACTAAAGAAAGAATAAATCTCAGAATACTGATTTGGGAAAACACAGATAAGTCACACTGCAACAGAAGAAAAACCTGGAGTTTTTGTTTACCAAAGCTTATAGTTTTATTTCAAATAAACCTTTTCCTCCTCCCAAAAGTGTTGATTATTAATGCTATACTGATAGAATCAAATGGAATCACACAGCTAGACCATTGGCTGTCAATCTAATTAATTAGGGAGTGATGTTAGAGAGTTAAGATGTTATCATATGTACTATTCCAGCTGCAGCTGGAATAATTCTAAGTCCATCTGCTTCACTATACCATTGTAGAACTTCAACTTAATATGGTTCTGACATGTGATCTGCATCAATGTACATGATTTTAATGGATTTTTTTCAAACCCAGGTTGTTTTTCTGAACCAGGGTAGGCAGCAATAGCATGGGCAGTTACACTGACAGATTTCAGAGTGCAGAAAATAGCCATAGGTGGGGCAAATGACAAGCCGATGAGGGGTAGCAACCTCAACAAACATTTCAGTTACAGCTAGAATAGCTATGCAAACATGAATTTCTGGTGACTGATATTAAAGCAAGCAATATTTTATACTTTGCAGACCTGTAAGTGAGGAACTGAGGTATACAGCACAGTAAATGCAGACCCAGTACAGAAACACACAGAGACAGTAACAGGACAACTACCACTATGAATTTCCTGAAGGTTAAGAAAGGTCTTCCCAGAATTGTAGACATAACGCTTTAGGCAGGCACAAATGCAAGTACTATGTATTTTAAAAGGAATATTTTGTTAGTTGACATGTTTATAGTGGCAAAAACAAGCCTGAGAAACTGTTCATGAAGTGAATGCATAGAAAAAGATCAAAAAGTATTTCAGTGCTACACTGAACTGAATAAGAAAAGGCTAAACTAGCACGTGTAGATTTTCCAACAGCCCACAGTTTCTATATCAAAATGCTGTACGATTAACAATACATGGGCAAAGGAATTTGGCCTTCGTCATTTCGCAGCTAATGATTCCTCCTTGTTATAAGATTCATCAGCTTATAAAATCCTTACCAGGACAGACTCATCAGGGGTACATCCTCCATTAATGTAATATTTGGCATCCACAGCTCTGATCCTACCATCATTCATGAAGCCAACCTAGAAGAATCAACAATAGCCTATTTAGATTTTGGCATTCATTCATTTCTTCAATGTTTGTATATTTTGACAAATAAAGTTATACTGCACTATTAATTTTTGGCCAGCATCCACTGAAACTACATAAGAGCAAGAGAGAAAGAAAGCATGTTCCTAAGATACCAGCTTTCCTACCTGGCATCTGTGATCTGTATATGTACAGCATACAATAAGCAACATACTGATGTTTCCATTGGGAAAGAAAGAAGCAGGGAAGCCCAGTGGCTTCCTGTGTACTATCTGAGATGGCTGGTGAGTCATCTTGGAATGTTCACTGTAGCAAAGTCAAATCCCACTCTGACTGTAAGCATAGTGTCTGGTGGATGGAGTATGACATCTGTTTTTCTTAACAAGGAAACGTTATCTTTATCTTATATCTTACTTTTCACACATTGCCACTAATATTCCCTGATTCTCAACATGAGCTACAGCTAATTTTCAACTTTATGCAAACATGTTATAAAACATACCTTACTTTACCTATGTAGTATGTTGTGTGATTTGATATACTACTTATATAGAACTTGCTTAGCATTACTTGCTTAGCATTAGTAGCTAAATTTGCTGAAGCCTTAGGGTGCAACTGTGAGCTTTCACCTAGTTATGTTGAACTTTCATCTAGTTAAGAAAAAGAAGGCCTCAGAGCTGGCTCAAGCCAGAAGATAAGCAAGCTACAATCACCAGAAGCTGCACCCTTAGAGATATGAAAAAAAAATGGCCTGCCTAGAGACATGAAAGGACCCAATGAAGAATGGGAAGACCCCAGACCCCAATATTACTGCTGATCTGAACTATCACATGAATGGTGGGAAACTTAGGATTGTAAGGGTATAATTGCCCAGGGATTTCATTTTTTGGAGTCCCTCTTCAGAGGCACCCAGCTCAAGCTGTAGCGCTATTAATAAAAAGTACTTTTATAGAGGAATCTGTCTTTCATCTTATTGATTCAGCAGAAACCTGGGGTCGAACCCTGTTACGGTGGCTGGCAAGTGTAATTTCCGTGACAAGCAGAGACAGGAGAGGCAGCAGAAATTGTCCTAACAAATAGTTATGACTATTGCATGAGTAGGGAAGAGATTAATTTCCTCCATAGGGTGAGTTTTCCTGTATGACACTGTTTCTGTGAAAAACTAGCTGTTCCTTTGTGTGAACCCCATATGGATGGTTTAAAATAAACTCCTGCAGGAGAAGTCTGAGCTTGTTTCGCTTTCTCATCCCAGAAAGACAGAGCGAGCTATGAAAGAAAAAGGACATAAAGGGGCTAGAAAAAAACAAAACAAAATCCTGCAGAGACAGAGGCAGAAGCAGAGAAAGGGCTGTACAGCAACTTTATCTCTTTGTTTCCTGGCTAGTAGGTTTTTTTTTAAAATCAAATGTATTATACTCATTTTCATTACTAGAACACGTATTAACCAGTAACACTGAAATACTTATTCACAGAATATGGGTAGGTATTTTTTCACTGAATTCTTGTGGCACTCACTTTATATTTACCAATAAAAGGATGTCGGCCACCAGTGATTAACATATCATCCCCTCGGCTCAGAATAAGACGGACTGCTCTGCCGGTTCTAAATGAAAAAAAGAAAAGTCAAATTTCAGTCAAAATGAGGGATGTTATTAACAAGGTGGCTATTCATCATGTATCCAGATCTAGCCATACATATAAACATGCAGTTAGATTAAACTTAATTTTAATAGGCTAAAATATATGCTTAAAGCTATGTTTGTATTTTTTTGAATTTACAGTAATTTCAGAATTTTTTCATCTCTTGAAAGCCAACAAGATAACTCACTGCAAACTTTCTGAAGAAATTGTTATTTCAGTGTTAAGACAGAAATGTGTTAAGCAAACTAACAGCAGTTAGAATTCAACTTTAATCAACAGTCGCCTCTTAGCTATTCAGAACTGTACTGAAATAGGGTGCCTTGGAATGAAATAAAAAATGCATAATGATAAAAATATGAAAATTAGTCTACAAATGCATATACCATTTAAAATAGTTACTTTTGAAAAAATGGACTTAAGATGTAAAATAAGGTCCTAACAATAAAAAAAAGATTGTTTGAACTATAAAAAAGTATTTAGCATGGCCTGGTTAATCCAAAACACAGCTAACATGGACAAAAATATTCAAGAGTTGTAACAGTGACAGTTGTAACAAGAGAAACATGTTGAGCTAACCACTCAGATTACAAGATCATTTTGGCTAAGACAAGATGCAGCCCAATATACATTCTGCAGCGTATCAGTTATGCTTTTAAAAGAGGTTACTACACCCTGACAGCTAAATGCCCATATTGTCCTGCCAAAGATGGAGCTTTATGTATTAAGGTTCCTAAGCTAATTCAACTAGTATTAGCAAAAACATAATACTTTATAGATTTAAGCTAATTTTGACTGAAAGATGCTGGGGACAACTTGTCCTTAAAAGCAGTTCCACTTGTGAACTATTCCTTCTGCAGGCTGCTGTGCCAGTGAGTTTCACATCTAGATGGTTAATGTCATGTTTTGAACATCCACACAGAGCCTCAGTAGTTAGGGACTGGTCCTTTTGAAATGTTTAATCACTTCAAGAATATTTCTAGCTCATACTAATACCATTATCTTCAAGTCCCATTAATTTAGTTTAGACTAGAGCTGCTTAACATAAGTAGTCTAACAAAACAAAATAAAGAAATGCACTGAACAGTCCTACAAAATGGGAACAGTCAGGATTTCATGACTTTTTGGCTAGCAACTTTGGGACAGTAGAAAGCATTTTAGTCAAAATGCAAAACTTGTTTACCTCATTTTCTCTTCATATCCCAATACACATATACTGCACTTACTTGTTTGCTGCCACTGCAGCAACTGATGCCAGTAAGCCAGCTTTCAGGAGTTTCCCACCAAAAGCTCCACCAACTCGTTTAACATGGCACATGATCCTGTTGGCTGGAACACCTAAACTTGCAGCTACCATCTCCTGTAAAATGAGTTTAAATCTTTTATGTCAACTCAAATCAAGCCTAAAAATTAAGTTGTGAAAGGAAAACCTTTTCTAGAAAAGGGTTCTATAGATGTTTCTAGGGTTTATGTTTTAATCCGATTAAAATAATTTTTCCTTCACCCTAGGTTAAAAAGCAAGAAAAAGATGACAACAAACACTCAGCAATGTTGACTTTTAAAATCTCTGTCACAGAGACTAAGGAAGGGTCATGAGCAGAAGTGAAAAATAATACCCTTGGATTTCATTATCTAAACAGTAAGAAGCTTCAGGTATAAGGAAAAGGGATTAGAATGTATTTTTTATTATTTTTATTACTAAGATCATAAATGTGATTTTTATTTTTAATTCAAATAAAACCATTTGATTTTTAATAATCTTAGGTCTTGCTAGTGTTAGGAACGTTCTTGCTTCAAATAATTTTCTCAAACCTTCATGCTTCTTGGCTATTGGCAGTATAATAATAATGGAAATGATAAAAGGAGCTGAACTGGGCTTTGAACACAAAATGTCAGTGTTGAGTCCAAAATACTATCAGTTTCATGCACCATTGCTATTGCTATGCAGACCATACACTGTCAGCTTTGCTTTACCATTTATCATTGTGAAAATGGTCAGAGGAATGAATACCTCTCCTATGACGAAAGACAGAGAGTTGGAACTGTTCAGCCCGGAGAAGAGAAGGCTCCAGAGAGACCTAATTGTGGCCTTTCAATATATAAATGGGGCTTATAAGAAACAAGGCCTTGTTACGAAGGCCTGCTGACAGAACAAGGGGCAATGACTTTAAGCTGAAAAGAGGACAGGGTTAGATCTTTTACAATAAGGGTGCTGAGACACTGGAACAGGTTCCTCAGAGAAGTTGTGGGCTCCCTATCATTGGAAGTGTTCAAGATCAGGTTTGAGAAGGAGCTTTGAGAAACTTGATCTAGTGAAAGATAACCCTGTCCATGGCAGGGGGGTTGGATTAGATGATCTTTAAAGGTTCCTTCAAACCCACACCATTCTACGATGATGACTATGGCATGGAGCAGCAGTCTCACCTACAGCTACTGAGAGTTGATCAAACCATCAGCAGACTGATTCTGCAGGGTGCTGATTGCTCCTCATCTCAACAGAAAGCTAACAGGGATGGAGAAGCCTCAGCACTCCACAGTGCAATAGCAAGGCATGTGGTACTTTGTTCAAAGGGAAATAAAATACTTTTACTTCCTCCTTATCCTTGCAGGGTAGCTGTTGGTGTTTATCAGGGTATAGCAGTTCTACAAAGCTGCTGCTGTTGGATAATCCAGATGTGCAATTTCATGCTCCTACTGCTTCTAAATTGTTAAGATGGATTTGTAAACCAAACTTATGTCACAGGTTCAACCACTTTCTCCGAGAATGCTCTGTATTACCTGAATAATTGCTGGATGCTGTGTTGATACATACAAATCCATCTCTTTATCCTCTCCTTTTGGAACAGCAAGCACACTCTGAGTCTCCATGTAGAAGTGTTCCTGTCCCCCAATGTAAAGCTCCCCTGATCCAAAGAGAAAACCACAAATGTTACAATCCTTTTCCTAATGGAAAAGGACACAAGAAATGAACCAGGAAAGAACTAATGGTCCATCATCATCATGGTTATTATGATAATTATGACAATTACCAATCACGGTAATTGTCTTCTGATCTTCCGACACTTCTTGTATGAAGAAGTAACACCTAAAATAAAAGCAAAAATCCTTGCAGGATTAAATTGGTCCTGTTCCAGTGCCATCGACAGAACTTGATCAAAAGCAGAATAATATTGCCTACAAGCGGTGACAATGTTAAATAAAAGAGATAAGTTCAACAAAGCATGGACACACTAGACCAGGTCATGGCGGCGGCCACCAAGATGGTCATGGGGCTGGACCACAGAATATATCAGAAGAGGCTGAGAGAACTGGATTTATTCATCCACAAGAAGAAAAGGGTTAAGAGAAGATCTTATTGCTGTCTACAACTACCTGATGGGAGGATGTAGAGAAGAGTGAGCCAGACTGTTCTCAGAGATGCACAGTGGAAGCGTAAGAGGCAATGAACATAAGCCATCTCAACTCAATATAAGAAAAAAAAAATCACCACTAAAGGGCTCAAATACTGGAAAACGTGCCTATAGAGGTTGTGGAATCTGCATCTTTGGAGATATCCAAAACCTGACTGGGCATGGCCCTTAGTAACCTGCTTTAACTGGATCTGCTTTAAGCAGGAGGTTGGACTAGATTCTAACCTAATTATTCTGTGAATCTGTTTCAAGGACAGAGGATGCAGAAAGCTTGAATGTAGAAGCAGGACCATAAGACCACTAGGTTTAATCACACTTTCTTCCAGGTGACCAAGAGCTTTCTCAGGCCTAATCGCTATATAGAAAAAAGGTAGAACTGGGACTTGAAGAACAGACAGACAAACCCAAATTCTGACAACAACTTCTCACCAAATGTATTCTGCAGTTTACCTTCAATTATACTATCAACAGCTTCAAATGCCTGATCAACATTTCCTTGTTCTAATTTTCTTTTTGGCTCAAAGAACGAGTTGTGCTTTATAGCTTCCTGCAGTGGAGAAAAAGAGAAAGAGTTTATTTAAGTATTTTAAAGGTTCTCAGCTTGTTGTGGCATTTCACTCTCAGAAGAAACACCATTCTTTTCAGAGATTTGAACCACCAGCAACCAAAGTCAATGAACAACAGTATTCATCACTTTACTGTCATTGCTAATGAGTTTGTGTATTCAGTTCCAGCAATCCTTTCCTGATGTACCTGGTGTTCCTGATGGAAATGCATTCACTGTATAGAACCTGCTCTTCCCTCTCATACATCTAGCAAATGACCAAGACAGCAACGAATAAGAATGCAATCACATCATCCAGAGTGACACCATTAAGAGAAGAAATCACAAGGACTAAGTAAAAGTGCAATCTATTAGGTATGATTTTCTTTATTTCTAGTAAGACTTCAAAAAGAGACAGCTTCTATTCTTATATCAGAAGGACTGTTACATTACACCGCACACGCATTATGGAACAAAGCTATGAAGTGACTACCAGAATTTATGCTGTTTCCCTGCAAATGTGTCCTTTGTTCCACTCATCTCTTTAATCCAGCGTAAGTCAATTTCCCCTATGACTCCTATATCACATTTCCAAAATGTTCTGTATCCCTAACATCTTTCTCCTCACATTCTCCCAACACTTCCTATGTCTCCAGCCTAACTTTGCTGGCTTGCTAGCTGGACAACAGATAAAACTGCTACAGATAATCAGGAGCTGATTGTCCAGCACAGATAATCAGGAGCTGATTGTCCAGCCAATATACATATGCTGACCGACCAGCTCTTAGCTACCAAAAGAATTATAAACAACTAGCATGCTCATTGCCTTTGCCTCACTGGGAATATTTAAAGAGTTCTTCTTTTGTCCTCTTACGTTCATTATTACGAAACTTTTGGGAATCTTTAATACTTCTGAGACTGTTGCCTATCTATCACAAGTGGTCAAAATTAGCTGAAAGGCTGAAAACTGATTTAAAGAGAGACTGACAGACTGGTTAAATGGATGTTCATATTCACCTTGTTTCCTTAGAAAATCATGCTTAAAAAGCAAGTGAAGAGTGTAAACTGCTGCTTCCATTAATTAAATAGATAAAATAACAAAAAAAGCAAGAGAAAAGAAATTATTAGTACCTCAATTGTTAAGATCACCGGTTCCAGCACTTCATACTCTATCTTGACTTTTGCAGCTGCTTGTTTGGCATGAACATCTGAATCGGCAACCACAGCACAGACAATCTGACCCACACAAATGACCTGTAATATACACATCACTTGATAGAACAGTGGATTCAAATGATTCCCATATGTGCTGCTGATATTCTTCTTTCACATAGCCACTATTCATGTTTTAGTTTTAGAATTTTGTTTTGACTTAGGACTTCCGTATTTTTTAGATCATCCATGAAGCTAACAAATTATTAGAAACATCAACATAACTGGGGGATCAGGGAAAATACAATATTCAAAAATGGATAATGGGAACCTAACTTTCAATGAAATATACTCTCCCAACAGCTTAGATGGTTTTGTGAGGTTTACTCTGTATTCTTCCATTCTTCTCGAGGCAGAATACAATACGTATCAGCTATTCTGAAACTGAAAAGGGAGCAGGAAAAAATTCTAAGACTTTTCTGTGTCATATGCCTAAGTAAAATTTCATTATAAAAGGCTGAAGAAAACAGTAAAAATGAAGAAAATAGTTTAAAAAAGATATTACTTATACCTTGTTTCTTGCAAATATAATCTCTGGATCATCAGAATAGTAAAACTCGTTTGTAGCTGGTACATCATGAGCTGTTATGATATCAAACACACCAGGTCCGTTTAGAGCCTCTGAGGTATCTATAGATCTGATTGGGATATGAGAAGAGAGAAGTGTAATTCACTAGTTTTACAAAGCATTGCACACAGGAAGGGAACACAATACAGAGGTATGTTTCTTGTACTGCTGGGATCTGCTCATGGGTTCAGACATGTCTCTTCCTTCTATCTCTGGCATAGGTAGTAGTGCAGGCTAAAGGCAAATTAAAATTCCCAGTTCATGGGAATGTATGGGTGTAGAAGGATCAGAAAGAACAGTAGAAGGTCTAAAAGAATGGCGTGTTTTGATACCACCTAGTTTAGCAGGTCATCAAAATCTCAGCACATCTACAGGCTTCTTCTCTGGACACCCAGATCAGAAGACAAAGGCAAATTAATAAATCCTACTGACTCACAGAGGTGGGGTTGATGTCAGCTCCTTGATGGTACCAAAAAGAGCACATCCAAACCCATCACGCTATCACCAACTTAAGAATAAGCCAGGAAATATGACAAGGACTCTATAGCTAGAAGCCCCAGTCCTCTCTGTCATCACAATTAATCCTAACCAGACCACCTGGATACATGTCTTGGTGCCTGAATGCTGGGCAGACAACTTGGGCATGTGCACTTTGGTGCCTGAATGCTGAACAAACTGCTGGAATAGGTGTATCTTGGGAGTATAAAAGCATAAGCGAGAACAGTTTTCTTTCAAAATAAAATCCTCTTCCCATCTTCTCCTGTAAGGCCTCCTATGAGTTTTGTTACCTTGTTGCTGCAATGTTGCAATGCTACTTCCTACATTTTGAACAATTCTCTTTTTTCATAATAGAATTGAGATTTCAAAGCTGTGTTGGTAAAGCTGAGTTTCAGTGCCTGCTTGCACTGCCCAGCTCAGCCCTTTGTGGGGGTACCTAGGCTGGCTCTAGGCTAGCTCATGGACCAGAAACAGTTCATCCTTATTAGCACAGTAATATGGAATGAGACACTTAAATCCAAACAGAGCTTTCTATTAGAACAACTAGTACTTCCAGCACCTGAGCCAGTGCAGGTATCGGGCATGCTGTTCTGTATAGACATAACTCATTCGTCTGCTCTCAAAATCTCAGACAGCAATTCATAATAACACATAATAACATAATAACACTTTCTTCAGATACACCCTGAACACTTACACAATTTTAGCATGAGCTCTGGAACTAGTGACGACAGCCAGGGAGAGCTCCCCATCCACAGAAGGAAGGTCATCAATGTACACTGCTTCACCAGTGGCATGCTTAATTCCAGACTGGTGCATAATGGGCCGTCCTACAGGATCCTGAGGAGACTGACTCGGCTCTATGTCCTGTACAGTCAAAAATACACATACCTCACTCAAAATAAGTTTAAAAGAGAACAGTCATATTATTCTTATACCAATGAGAAAATCAGATGAAGGAACAACCGCTCATATTACCATCTTCTGGTTCAATACTGAAAACAGGTGTGGATGCAGGACCTGACTGCTGCTCCTGGGGATTTCTTCACTTTCTTCTCTTAAGGAGCCTTCTGAGAGACTTGCACAGGTTTGTCTACTTGGATTTTTTCCCTTAATCATTCATATCAAAGTGATACAAACAGCACTTCTTTTTCAGGAGGACAGTTTCCTCCCTTACTGACTGGTGTCACAAAGCTTTGATAATTTTCTGAATTACTCTCACAAGATTCTGTTCTGTATTTTACCAGTGTCTGGTGTTGTATTTTGAGGTATTTGCAGTGATTCTGAGGATTTGTCCTACTTGCTGAAAGACTGCAACTGATCAATGTAAATCCTTGAGAAAAAGTTGTTTAAGTATTTCCTTCCCAATTTTATTTCCTTGCACCTGTGTATCAATTGTGCTGCCTTATTAACCTTATTTTGCTAAGTCTGTCCTGAAAGTTAATTCAGTGTTGCCTGTTAATTCTGCCACACCAATTAATTGTTGCCAACTTCCAGTACACTTTTCCAATTTCTGGGTCAGTGTTCACACTAACTTCTTCCTTGTCTACATTTAGAACTGGTTAACTGCTCAAAATCTTTTTTCTTCTATAGTTTCCAGCACACAAGTGTTCTGGGTACATAGTTCTGCCTCCTGCACTTTCTGGCACACTGTGATCTGCTATTAACTCAAGGCCAGGAACAGACATTTTTCACTTGAGTGCCCAGAGTTCCTCGAATGGCTGTCTCAGCCGTCTCAACTTTTCCTCTAACAGAATAACCAAGTGCTTATCTTTGGATATGCATTCTTTTTTCCCTTTAATTTTAAAAGCTTAATAATGTTCAGAGGAAGAAGTTCAGACAAAAGATAGGGACTTGCAGAAGTTAGATAGAAATTCAAAGTGAAAAAAAAAAAAAATTCCGGGTTTTTAAATTTCTGTTGCTCAATGACAACTGATATGTATAAGATATTGTTTCAATTTCTGTTATTTAGTCACTTTCTTGCAACTAGGGAATACATTGCTGAAAGTTATAAAGAACCAGTTCTTTTGATCTTGGCCCCTTTTATACATCTGTAGTAATCTGTAGTATGTCTTCTTCTTTTTTTTCCTGACAATAATTGAAGAAAGCTGAACACAATGATGAACAAATTCGAAGTATTTAAAGCTAAAATGTTAAAGAGTATCTGAAACTGAAAAAAGATGTTTATTTAGATTTAATTTGAATTTTCTTTATGTTTCAAAAACTTGAGAATTTTACTTCTGTGACGAGGGTATCTAAATATCAAAAATCCTTGCAGGCATTCCCACCAAGGCCTAGTCAGATGGGTGAGCTCAGAAAATCCAAAAGGTGTTTGTTCTTTGCTGCCCTCTACTGCTCACTTCTCGAATAGGCTTGCTAATTTGATCAGCCATCACAAACTCCCATCTCGATTCCTACATCTACAGCAACACCTAAGAGCTCTCTCAGATCTTAAGAAACATGTATCTCGTGACAAGAATATTACAGTGATAGCTATAGACGGGTTTTTCAATCTTTTTTACTTTCTTCTAATTTTTTTCCAATTGGTTTGCACACTGCAATATACCAAGTTATAAGCAGTCTGACAGTGGAGTTTGTTAAGCATATTTATCTTTTAAGAACTGTTTAGAAAATATCAGCATAACTGTATAAGTCTGTTTTTACAGACAAGTTTTTTCTAACTGAGATACAACTAAAATCATCCGCTAAGACACTGTTGCCTTCAAACCTTTGCAAAATTTGTAACTGAGCCTCATGGCAAGGGTCATGTTTGAACCGTGACCTTCTACCAAGTCTTACATATCACAGAACAACCTTAGAATAAAATCACTTGCCTGGTATAACTGGATACTCTGCGGCATTTTGGTTTTGAAATCTTGTAGGCCACTCCTATATTCCATAGGTATGCCATGATAGCAGCAAGGATCCTGAAAAGGAAGGGAATTACTACTAAAACTCACATTTTGAACATTCCAAATAAAAAAAGCTAACCACCAAAATAACCAAATACAAACTCTTTATACCACAAAATCCTTCCAGACTCTCGCAAGCTAGAAAGGCTCTAAAACAACAATTTTAAAACAACACAGAGTTTTGAGATTTCACTAAATAGTATTTAAAAATATATTGGATTCAACAAATACGCTTGTTTAAAGTAAGCAACATAAAGCAGGGATAGTCAGAAGAGTTTTGTTCTGGGATCTGATCAAACCTGGCACAGAATCACTCCTGGTAATAATGAATTACCTAGTAATGGTAATTCAGAGGAAAGAGCTCAAGGTAACACAGAAAAAAAAGTCAAAAGGGGTATTTTTCCTCATAAGAACAAGTTTTAAACAAAAACAGGTACATTAAAATTTGGAGGAGTCCTCTCCCAGTCAACAACTCATACAAGAAGGAGGTTTGGTTTAACACCTACAGTTGCTTTCCAAAACCTTTATTTCTGTTCCGTCTGTTTATGTTTTGAACAGGTACAGAGTAAGACCTCATGCATGTTTTCTTTGGGCCTGGGAGCTCAATACTGATACACTGTTGCATTAACATTGCTCATTTGTTTTTAAAACCTAATGTTCAAGGTAAAGATACCTCAGCACCTAAAGTTAAACAGGCATGTCTCCATCAATTTCTTTGCGAGTTAAGTGCTTATCTGCTTCTGTAGATCTGAACACCGAAGACAATATTTAGCGTGTTGTATAAATTGCAAGCATCAGCAGATAGGAAGAAACCCTTTCATTTGCTTACAGAAAAGCAGACATGGAGAACTAATTTACCGTTGTCTTTAATGACTGCAATACTTCCAGGAAAAATCTGTAGAAGAAACTGACCATCAAAGTTTTCTTATAGTCTACTTTTTCACCACTGTCTGAGCCTGGAAGAGCAATCTCTCCAAGAAGTAGTCTGCAAACTTCATCCAACATTTGTTCATTCCAGTGTCTATCAGGAAGAATAATACATACAATCAGGCCAGGACTCAAAAAAAAAGAAAAAAAAAAAAAAGCAGTAATACATTTGTACCATGGACCACAGGCATAATCCTGCTCACAATGAAGAGAAAATATTGATTCTAGTAATGATCTGCAATTTGGAAAACAGTGTAGGTCAATGCTGCTCACAGAAGTGAGGTCCCTTGAGTCAGGGGAATCGAGTGCTATGCCAACATTAAAAATCAAAATAAATAAATAAACCCTATTACAGTTTTAAAGCTGATTTAACAGTCTTATAGAGCATCACTATTCTGCAGATACTGTTCTGTATTTAAAGAAAAGTGGATAACTATTGGATGCAAACTGTAGATGCTTTCAAGGGATCTGATTAGTGCTGTATAGTTGTTTGTATATTTTCTGAAAAGGCTGTCTCCTTGAAGTATCTCAACACAGTTAGCTCTCCACAGTTACACAAGCCTAGATGTCAAAACACAAATCTGTTAGAATAAATTCAATCATGTAGAGCAGCAAAAAATAATGAGTAATTCAACTAGTGAAACAGTTGTAAATTAAATGGTAAAACAGTCCTGTGTGAGTGTTTACATAAATAGCTTTATACTGCTTGAATTATTTGTATTTTTTTTTCCTCCAGAACTTGGAAAGATGCTGCAAAGTGGGAGGGAATGTCAGGGATTAATTTCAGAGATTATTAGGATCTTGTAGATGAAGAGATTGGTTAAGGCTTGACTTGTGCTCCTAAGTATATTGGGCACATCTGAAGTTCTTAAACTTTCTGTTAGAGCCAAACTGAAGGACCGAAGAACACCAGTACTAGGGGATTATCAAACCTACAGGATCCAGCATCATTCACAAATGCCTGCATTCAGATGCACAACTGACTACATATATCTCATCCACCTATCTCACATCTCGTATCTCTCTGCATACTTCACACCCAGTTGCATCCATGTGCAGACTGTAAAATGTAACAGTCCTGAAAAGTCATCACTAAGGCTTGACCAGGTCATTCACTTGAACAGACATGGCATTGGCCAGGCAAGTGAAATCTTTCTGTACTTTCAGGCTCCAAGGAAGTACACCCAAGCTCTCGAAGTCCCTTTATTCAGAAATACAGAGAAGAGAGAAAAATTGTACCTTCCAATAAGTGTCCAACAGGTTTGTTTTGCACAGACCGTGGTAGAGACAGCACCTCCATAAAAAATGCTTAAATCCTTTATTATGTCTGCACCTTCCTCAAAAAGGACTCTCATTCCTGCATTGGTTATTGGGAGAGCATTTTCCCGTCTTGGTGCTTGCCGAAATGCAGAGACATACTCCCCCTGAGCAAAATCAGACAGAAGTGCAGACATGAAAGTATCTGGAAGTAGAACTTATTATTGCACTGCATGAAATGAGAATAAAAACCCAAAGAGCACAAATCCAACTTCCTGAGCATTCAAGACCATACGCTTCCTTCTCTTGACCTTTCAGTAGCTTCACCACCTTTGATTTTCTAGCTGCCCATACCCAGTCTTCCATCAGCTACACAGTTCAGATGGCCTAGAATTGTTCCTGGTAGATAGCTGGAAGGCAAGGATCTTGTGGAGTTGCATTTACAACAAGACCAAAAGCTTAGAGGCTTCAAAGTACTGCCAAAGTTTAGTACTCAGATAACATGACCTGTAATTCTCTTACAAGATCTCATACCCACTCTTGCAAACACAATACCAGTTAAAGACTATTACTCAGTTCAGCCACATTTCTGGAAGCACCACGCACATGTCCAATCTTACCTCATTTTAAGAAAAATCCTCAAGAGGTAATAATGCTTTACCTACTTGATGCCAACCATAACACTGGTGAGCAGCCTGCTTTGGTGAGGACTATGGCAGCTTGTCCAAGACCCTTTCTGTAGGGCATCTAGATAACTGCTACTGCCCTCATCATTTCAGGGTAAACTTCTGTCTGAATATCACTATGTATCACCAGCTGTTTTGCAGAGTTGTGGTTTTTGGCTGAAATTGGGACATAGCATGGCACTGACAGGATCAAATGCAAGGAATACAGAAAGAGAGCAGTAGTAGTGTGACTTTAAACATTGGGATTATGCCCCCTCCTGCTCTTTGTTTAATAGTCTTTAACTCTGCTTAAAGCAAACCTAAACAAACTAGTAACTTACCTTCCTAGAATGGGGAATATGGACAGAGACTAAGATCTCCTCTGGTGTAATGGCATTGTTACCAACTCCATCTACAAAAATACCATTCAAAGGAATCTGTCGCTTTCCTCCTAAAAAAAATCCCAAATCCAGAAACTTCTGTACAATTGTGCAATCAACATACATCAATCATATTTTGTCAAGAAATACCTGCTGCCTTCCTGCGTAAATAACTGCAGAGTTTACATAACAAATGAACAGTGGTATGCTCTATAAATATAAATGACCGCTCCATCTTCCATAGCATCATAACACCAGAGTCCTAAGAAAGTGCTCAGAGATTAATCTCCATTCTGTAATCCTCCCTTCTGATACTGATGATCCCATCCCATCCTCACTTCTGTCCATCTGTTCCAAATCTTAGCAGCTGCCATCATCACTACCTTCCCTTCCAAAACATCAAGAATGAGGAAGAAAACTGAATGGGGAAGAACTGCTGCAAAAGTAAAAAAAAAAAATTGGGTGGTTGGGTTTTCATTGGCTTTTTTTGTTTATTTGCTTTGTTCTGAGATTCTGAATACTTCTGGGAATTCAGAAGGGAATAAATGCTACAGCCTTTTCTTCTCTCTTTTTGATCAATTATTCTAACAGCACTATGTTTGTCATTCTACAATAAATACTATTAAAGATGGAATTTTCAAAAGGGAAGTAGGGCAAAATTTGGCAAGGAACCTAAACTTCTAAAAGCCCCTTGAACACTTAAACTTCATCTATGCTACACTGGGTTTGCCAATATTGCTACACAGTAAAGCCAGCAAGACTTCTGGAAATGCAGTATTTTAACACATATAGTTGGTTCTATTAATTAAGCAAGGTCCATTGGCTCAAGACATTTTGTTGGTAGGACTGCAACTGTGCCAGTAACACAACTGTCAAGCAGCATTGTTGTTCTGCAAGAACACAGAGGCACAAGCATTGTACAGATGGAAATCCACAGTGGTTCACCAGTGTGGAATTTATCCACATGTGCTAGACAGGTGAAGTCAAAGTGGATTTTTCACTAGTCTTCTGTACTTTTTTGTACTTTTCACTTCTTTGTACTTTTCACATGCTACCTAAGAGGTCCAATGCATTTTTAAATAAATGATTTCTTATCACTAGACACTATTTATCTTACAGTAGCCCTGATCTACCCCAAGACTTTCTATAACCAGATAATCTCCTGTGCCATTTTAAAAAGATTTATATATTACAATACTCCCATCACATTCAATGATTGTGATTCCTCAAGACTGGCTGCTTTACAGCATGATTATTTTCTTCATGTTTTTCATGTTACATGTGACGATGTCACTGTAACCTGTTCATTGTAGAATATCATTTAGCATTACAATTGCATTCCTCAGATATAACTACTGTGACAGCAAAACCTCATTAAAGGAATTTTACTTTGCTGAACTGTGAATCTGAAAAATAAAACTCTTAAGAATAGCAGCACTTGTGTTTCTGGATTTTTGCCTTTGCAATTCCTTCCAGAATACCCCTGGTTTACATACATAAAGATCATTGTCTAACCTCACCTTTGAGTCTGCAAGGATTTAGGTGCATTTTCCCTTACACTGGGATCTAAGATAAATAATAATAACTAACAGTGCTTCTGCAACCTCCTTTTCTTGAACAATCTATTTTTTCTATGTTTTACTGACCACCGTTTGGTAAAGTAAGTTAAAAACCTGTGAAAAATGCTTATAAACCCTCTCCCAGCACTAAAGTTCTGCCAGGGTAGCAGAAACAGGTATCATTCAATGATCTTATTCATCACTCAAATAAGTAGGCTCATCGTTAGAACTGTTGAGCAAGAAGATGGAAATGCTTGTACTTGCACTTGTCAGAACAACATTCTGACAGGTATTTTTCCTTTCAGTACCAAACCATGCAGGAAGAAGTCATGGAAATCACACAGTGTTAAGTTTTTGTGTATCTGTTCCAGGAAATACTGGCTCAGAAACATCCCCTTAAAGAATGTGTATTTCAGGGTGTTGAGTGGAGTATTACATGGTCTGAAATGGCAACACTCACTCTGTCTGGGTCAAGAGCAAAAAGGACATAAGCCATCTAGAAGGGAGAACATGCAACTCTAGGCCACCAGATAGCTCATGTTTACCAATAATTCCATCAACCTTCCAACGGTAAGGTAGCGCACAAACAAAGGAGCGGGTAGAGGGGAGTATATATACAGTGATGGAAGGAAACTAAGGAAATGGCCATGAAAAACGTGCTAGACTAGTGGCTCATGTATCAGAAGTGAGTAACTGTGAAGAACAAGAAGCCAGAGTCCTCCTCAGGCCAAGAGGGTGATTTTAAACTATGGCAAAGCATCAGTTACAGAAAAAAAATACCAGGGATGTGGGGAGGTAGTATACAGCCACTCAAATTGTGAGGTTTTATGAGTGCTTATAGCAATTCACTGTGCACAGAAGTACATGTAATCTGATTGGTCTGAATGTTTATTTACCCTTGACATGAGAATCTTGTGACATGTTCATTTGGAAGCTGCTTCCCTTGCAGATGTAATCTTGTATGAGAATGGGGAAAGCGTTCCTTAACAAAAGTTCACCTATTGTTATTTCCCCTCTCCCCATACAATAGGATCCTGTACCTCTGGCACTACTACAGGGACAGGATACCTCTTACCTCTTGAAGCCAGATTGAGCATACAGCCACTGGCTGCCAGAATAGGATTCAAGTCTGAGGTTGATTTTCTACTTATGATGTTTCCACCTAATGACTTGAAAAAAAGAAATTTATGTTACCTTTTCCTATCACCTTCCTGTTTTTATGTTAGGTGACAATATAACATGCAGACTACATATGAATTTATATATATTGAAAGCTCAGAAAAGATGCATTGATAGAAAACTCATGCTAAAAACAGAATTAAAAATGCAAGTTTTACATGTGGTCAGGAGCAATTTCGCATTTTTTACAAGTTGTTACAATTGTTATAGCAAGGAAGGCACAACATACAGCAACGTTCCTTATCTGTTCGCTGCCCAGAGTTCTCAGTTGCTTCAGGACAGCACAGAAAACCTTTGTCTTCTCTTCAGGGAGCTCTGATATTGCATTTGTCAAAACGTCTGTCACTAGAGAGAGGCTGCAGACAGCTCCCAGAGTTAATCCTGTAACCAAAAGATTGTGAATGTAATGTGTGCACTGCTATATTGCCTGGGTTTTAAACTATGTTCATACTGTTGAGCTACGACTGCTTATGTGAAATACAGGCAGATATAAAGGGAGGGGCTTTTGCATAGTAAAGAGACTGTGACCTTTCATTTCAGGAGACCGAGGGTAAAATCTCATGTAATTATGAAATTTAGCTAACAGCTCACTACTTCTACCAGAAGGGAAATCCCTTCTCTGCTTCCAGCTGCCTGTTCTAGCTGCTTCCCTTGCACCAACTTTTACTGAGTAACCGAAAGGTAAGTCAGCTTCAAAATGTTTTCAACAGGCATTTCCTATTTTTAAACATGATTTTCATCATAATTTGATCTTGCTTTGCATATGTACATTCCAGTTATTCTCCTACAGTATGGGTAGGTAGTATTTGCAAAAAAACCCAAACAGTCCTAACACTGAATATAGTATCATTTTTCCCACTAGAAAGACAACCTATAACCATATGTATTTATTTGAGTAGTTATACATTTTATCTTTTTAAATTCTTTTTACAATTTTCAATATTATAAAACAGTAAACAGTGCCTTTCTATTCAAAATTATTAATAGACTTCATTTATGTGATGTATGAATGTTCTGAATGAACACTGGAATTCCATCAAAAATATAAAATAAAAGACGTATTTTTTTAAATGGCTTTTTATTAATCAAGTAAAGCAGTACTAAATTTTTTGTATTTAAAACAAAAACTTAATCAAAACACGTTTTACATTTAAATCTGATAAAGAGAGGAAATACTATTTCTGGCTGGCAAACTAAACTGCAGATCTCTCATTTTAGACCTAGTTAGTCTCACCTAGTCATAACGAAGTTTTATCTATAGATTTAAAAAAAAAGCAGTAAAGATTCTCCCTGCTTCTCAATTCCCAGCTACTTTTCAACTAAGAACAAACCACTCATTGACTAGAACTGGATAACTGATCTGAAAAGAAAGAGGTATTCTAAATGCAATGACAGAACTGTCAAACACAGTTTACCACTTCAAGAAAGCGGCTTCAGGCATACAGCAAGTAATCTTCATCAGATATAGAGCTTGACTTTCCTTAAAACTTTGGCAGTAAACTTGAACAACTTAATTTATATTTAATTAATTTAGGCTATTATGGCAAGTTTAAATGTATTTCTAGTTATTTCTAATTTCAACAGAATTTATTTAAAAACTAAAACCTAGTCTAACTTTAAAAAAATCTCCACGCTCATCTTATATATATATATGAATTGAGTATGAGATCTTTAATACACAATAACGAATGCTGTTATGACTGAGAACAAGATTGTCTAATGCATATTAGCTATGCCTGTTTAATCACAGCCTTTTTTTCTAATGTAGACAAGCATGCAGTGTTGCTAACTTCCTCTGTGGTTCTGTATGTGTGTGTCTCTGCTATACAGCATAGCACAGTACAGAGATCACAAAGCCAGTATTTCATGACTTAGCACCAGAACCAGTATTAGCAGAATAATTACCCTTGCACTATTACAACTAATGGAGCCCAAGACAATATTGCTGGTCAGTACTGCACTGTGTCATGAAAACAAAACTGTATCATGCACTAGGACAGTCACCACAGCCACCCTGGCCTGGGAAAGAACCAAGCATGCTTAAGAACCAGCTGCACAGCACTTCACATCTTCAGCACTACGGAATGGAGCAGCATCCCTTACTGCAGAGGAATTTCCTACATCTGAACAAAGTAAAGGCTACTGACCATCATCCGTGAATTTCACCACATTCAGATCCAGGATCCTTGCAGGAGCAATAACAATTGGATGGACCACGCCTCTAAACTTCATCTCAGGTCCTACCAGATAGGAACAGATTTAGACAAAAGACATCTTCCATAATAACAACTCCAACATAGTGGAGAGTAACCTTAAGGACGAAAATGCAAAAGGAATGATAAATGTAGCCCCACTCCTCCCATGCACACTGGAACGATGGCAACAGGAGCCATTCTGATTGTATACATACCCACACTGGTGTTCCCAACCACAAGAGGTGCTTTGGGGTAGGCAGCTTTCAGATCCAGTAATTCATCTAAGTTTACAGGAGAAATCCATGTCATCTGCTCCCCATGAAAAAACAGAGCTCTCTTCTGTTGACTTTCAGCCATTCTCTGATGGGCAAATATGGCAGATTTAAATATCTGGACATACAGACAAGTGCCAGGTCTAAGAGACACTAGACAAAGTCAAAAGAAGTTCTTAATGGCAGTTCTACTTAATCCCTCAAAATTGGGCAGAAATGGGACTGTTATGTTGGCTTTTTGCACAGTGGTGAACTTCTAGACTGCGTGGGTGAAACATCTGCAATTAATTCCAATGGGCTAATAAGATTGATAATAAATAGCCCCCAAGCAAAAAAAGGTAAGAATAGATCCTGAAATTGCTGAAATTATTAGAAAAGTGATAAAAATTACTTAGGGAGGTGTCTGCACACTTAGCTTGCTTGGAGGTCACCAGTGACACTTGGCAGCAGCATCCCTCTCTAGATTAAGCATGCATGTGGATGTCTCTGGCTGTTCTAACACTGCTCACTTGGAAATAGCTTGAGAACTAGTGGTGGTACAAATCCACAGCCAAGAAGTCCTGTACCACAGTTATCAATCTTTCTCTGTAATTAGCCAACGAGTGACAGAGATTTTGGCTTTGAATCTGTAGATTGATAATAACATAAAGCAAACAGCTTTCAGTTTTTCTGGGGCAAACACTGCTGTCACTAAGGATGCCTGACAGTTTCCATTCCAGTGCTCTTATTTCAGCTGCTTATATCTTTGTCATATTTTAATCACTGCAGCTAAGCACTCCTTGGTTTGGGTGGCTCTCTGAGGCTGATGTTTTGACAGAGAAGACCAAACTATTAAGAGCCAAAATGGGGAAAATGCATTGTTTTGCCAATGTTAGAAAGTGTTTGCCATTCAGTTTGCAGAGAAGCATTTTTATTTTTGGATGCTGCACTGAAAACTCAGTTTGGGTTACTACTTTTCCCTCTCACTTAATACCAAACTCTGCAACTTCATTTTCCCAATATAATTATTTTTGTATGTGAAAATTCAATAAGATCACTGGGAAAAAAAGGAATATAATTTTGGATTTATATTGAAGTATTATGACATTTCTTCTGATGAATTACTGCTAATCAGGACTTCAGAATGAGTTCTGAACTATAGACTACTAAGGAAAAGACAGAGCTAAAGAACAGTCTATAAGCAGCAAAAATTACCATTAGTTCTGGAGGAAATATAAGCTCTTGTGTGGGATCTAAGGGCTGGAATTCATCTGTTGAAAACAGTCTAGTGGAAACCTTAAGAGGAAAGAAAACAAGCAAAGGCCAAGAATTTTCTCTCATCATTAATTCCATTAAAAAAAAAAAAAAAAGGCAAACCCAAAACCAAACCATGAGGGTCCCCACTGAAGTCAGCAGAAAATTAGTAATTCCATTATCATTTGGATTTGGTGCTAAACTACCATGCATCATTTGAAGCTGCTGCATTTCACCTAAGGAAGTGTGCATAACAGTTTCCCAAAGTTCACTGCTAACAGAAATGACAATGTGGAGGTAAGCAACTAAAAGACTAAGTACAGGCTTCCTGTAGTTCTACTGTAAGAAAGTAGCTGGTTTCATGCCAACCTGCAGTACTCAAAAAATGGAGAAGTAGATCAGACATTACTGAAAGAAAATTGAGAACAAAGTCAAATACTCGTATGGATAAGAGGTTTCATATAAAATTACAACCATGACTGATTTTTGAAGAGCATATCAGTTCTACAGACTCAAGACAGATTCTGAAGAGATCAGTGGTTACATTCAGATCATCACGGATCACTGATTTAAGACAGTTTCACATATGCCCTGATTCCTTGCACAATATGATGATCACTGTGTGAGTAGAGCTGAGAGTATTAATATTTCTGAACTTGAAGAACTGCTCAAATCTCAGCTCTGGAGCTCCAAACTACCTTATACCAACTATCTGCCACCACATCATCATCTCATCATACAAATCTACACAAAGAATCTTTAATTTTTAGGAATGTTTCCAAATTTCTAGAGAGTAATAATAAAATACCTTATTCAGTAATTAATATGTAAGGTGAATAAGGTGGAGCATAAAAACGACAGTAGACTGCATTTACTTTAATTACAAGAAAAAAGCCATGCAATATTATTTCTGTAAATCTTACACCTAAATATCACAGGTAAAATACTTAAACCCTCACCTTCTCTTCCTTGTCAAACAAGTCATCTTCCTGATCCAAGCAACACTTTCCATTTGCTTTCCTTTGACAACAAACAGAGTCCTAAAGAGGAATATTCCATTAGTGAAATACTGCCCAGTATGGCAATGAGTTAAACACTGCTGAAGCTGGTAAGAGTGTCTCTTTATATTTTAATAAGGTTCTAGATGGAAGTTTAATAATAAGCTAAATTGGAAGGATTGTCTCTTAAAGAAGTGGTATTAAAAAACAACAAAATCATTAGATGTTGAAGCCCTCAATACAAAATAATTCATACTATGTGAAATTCAGTTGACCTTGTGAGAGCACACATAGATGGTCTCTATCATTTCTTTTACCCACTGTTCACTCTCAGTTCTTTCACTGTAGGTTTCTGACATGTTGCATTACATGATAAATTATTAAAAACATCAATCCAAGTTTTGCTTTTATTTATGCCAGTACTGACCCACAGTAAAACACATGGAGTTACTTCAGATTACTCTTCGTAATACAAGCTAGACTCCAAGTTCATTTCTGTTAATAAATTTTCCTGATGGGTTAGGCCACTATACACCTTAGTCAGACCTACATCTCTTAACAGAGGAAAGAGATGATCTCAATGAAAATCTTGACGGTTTGTGCACATATATACACTAATGGGCACAATCCAGCATTCCTGTCATCACTACTTACCTTACAGAAGGTTTTACAGGCATCTAGGATTGGCCTATATCCGGTACAGCGGCACAAGTTCCCTGAAAAAGGAAATGGGTAAAAAAAAGCATGTGGCTTTAAAATATCATGTCTTTATATGAGGTTTGTATTTTTGAAGCTTAAGGAGAAGTGTTAGCTCTCTGAAAGACAAAAAAGATCAGCATCACAAGACTTAGGACCCTGCCAGCTTCTGAGGAAAAAGGCTCTTGTTTCAAGGACAGTACAAATTACTTGAGAGCTGCACTAGAGGGAATGCTGGCTATGGCTTAGTATGCAGGAGATGGTACAATATTCTTTAACACCCTCAAAATGTTTTTCTCCTTCCCCCTGACTTATTTCTAATACTGAAGACTGTTAGCACTACACTTCTGTCTAAGTCCACCTCATAGTAACTGGGAATGTCTTTGGCTCCACTGTGACTCTGGAGCACAACAGACGACAGAATGCTATTTTACCTGCAATAAATGCTCACACTTCCCCTTAGTGAAGATGGTCTGTATCTCTCCACTTTATTTGACTGTTTTATTCCTACCACAAATGGGCTCTCCTGTGAGTCTTAGGACATTTCTCAACTCCAAATGCACGGATCTCTGAGATGTTCAGACACAACTACTTCTCCAACATGACAACATTTTTTCATGTCTGATTTAAAGCACTTCAAAAGACATATATGGGGATGTTTTGAACGCTGTCCCTGAAACAATCCCCAGTTCCATGCTTCATTTTCCAGGAGAAAAGAATGACAGAGAATACAAGTTCTGTATTCAGTAGCAAATCTGCTGGGAAGCACAATTTGTATAAAGTGCATACACACATGGATGCATGTGTGTGTTCTCACACAGACATGCACTCACAAAGTATTTGAAGAAAAGTATTAAAGGACATACCTACAAAGTAAAAAGTGGCAATATTTACCAGCCAGAGCTGCAATCATCTGCTCTGCAGTTGGTTCTGGGTGGTTTCTTAGCAAAGTGTATATGGACATCACCATTCCAGGGGTACAGAAACCACACTGGGAGCCATGGCACTTGGCCAGCCTTTCCTGAAATGAAACACCACAAATAGCACTCCTTCCAGTGTACATCACCATTCTAATGAACACTGTCTTAAACAGGAGATGCCATGCCAAACACTGTCTTCATAGTAAATCAGACTTTTAGAGTAAAACTATTTATGCAATCTCAAATAAGAATAATTATTTTGGGTGTGATGCCCAGGCACATCTTACTAAGGTAACTTATTAACCTTTAGTGGACTTCTGACTTTTCCGCATTCATACTAAAACATCAGCTAAAGAGGCATTGTCTAAAATGCAACATTAGCTAAAACAGAGCACAAGCCTGATCCATTCCAATAATTTGTACATCTAATCAGGCTGTCAGTATCAAAGCATCTACTGTGAGCCATATCTCATCAGCCTTGATCAACCAACCATCAGAAACTTGTGTTGTCTTCTGTTATGGTTTAGCAGGGAGAATAATCATCATATGAAATTCCTGTGCCCTAGAAGCACTGCCACTCAAGCCACCCCATAAAAAAGAAGAAATCAGTAATCCTCTTACACAGTTACACCGTACTCTCACCTGAACGGGATGAATCCTGGTTTTCGTACTTCCAACACCTTCCACTGTGGTCACTGCTGCACCATACAAGGAGCAAATGGGAAGCAAACATGCATTTGCTGAATAATGTCTTTGGAGACATAAAGGAGAATAAAGAACATGAATATTATTGTATTATAACAAAGATGCATTAATATAATTTTGTGATCAATCAAGACATAGTTTGTACTTACAAAGCAGTCATTATTATATAATTTGGAATTACGAGAGAATAAGCTTTATAGAAGGGATCACTTACTAGCTGTGTCTCTTGTCCCCTAGTATAAAAAACCATATCTATGAGGACAGTTCTGTAGAATTTATATCTTCTGTAATACTTCAGTCTTTTCTAATTGCCCTCTTGTCCCTCCCACCCACAAGCAATCTGTCAAGTATGCTTTGGAAGAGGAAAATGGGGAAGGGAGGGTTGGTGTGGTCACTTGAAGGAAGTAAAGAATTATGGCTGCAAATTTATAATCAAATTTCTCAACCAAAGGAAATTCTGACGTAAAATAAATACCACTCTAAATAGGAATGACATACCAAAATAAAACTTCTTCAACACTTTTAATCATTAATAATTGAAACTGTTTGCTTTACAATTGCTGAAATGTTTCATCTCAAGTGTCATTCTGACTGTTTTAATTTTGACTCTCGTAACTTTAAACATTTTCATTTCCCTTGCATTCCAATGTAACGCAATTGTCAAAAGGAACACCTGGAATGTTTTGACTTCACCCCCCCCCCCCCCCCCCCAAAAAAAAAATACTCAGATGACAATGACATGTTACTGTTTAACAATTTGACTGGAGTTTTATGAATTTATAAGTAATTTATTCCAGGTTTTAGCTTAATGGAACTCTGGTTTTGAGTTTCAAAGTCTTTCCTTTTGTGGGTGGGGTGTACAGAAGGAGTTCAGTATTAAAGGGCTGGTAAGACCCAAACTTCTGCCTGCCCTGTCTTCCCACCAGTCATATGACAAAGCTGCAGGTAGGAGACACATTCCAGTGGTCAATACAAAGGGTGTTAAATGTAGGTCTCTGAAATTCTTGGAGCTGCCAGCATATATGAGCAAATTAGGCATTTAAGCATGAAAATTCAGCAAATTTACAACATAGTCGAATCACAGTATTTTACAGTGTTCTCTTTTGGATAAAGTCACACTTCCTTTGGATTATTTTATTACTATGTACAGATTCTGCAACTTTGTTTTTACAGTTTCATGTCTGGAAATGGTATCTACAGTCATAAAATTCTGTATGGTTTCCAAAATTTTCTGTTAAGGATACCGTATCTTCTTTGAAGCTGGCTCATAAGTTGAGATCATCACCGTGCAGGCACCACAGCCACCTCCTCCACAGCCATACTTAGTTCCTGTAAGACGGACTGAAAATGCTGCCGTTAGGGAAAAAAAAAGTATCAAGTTTCATTTTGGTCTTTATTCTGCTCAAAAGCTCGAGGCCATCTTTTTTTCCTGAACTGCTAAGGAACATAGAATTGTTTTGGTATGATAGCATACGTATCACAGTCCTTTTTATGCTGGATTAAAATTTTCAGTGAAAATTAAGACTGAAGCTAAGGAATGATATGACCAAAATTTTGTTCTCAAGAAAACAGAAAACTTGATCCTGACTTCTTTTGGAAGAGGAGCAAGTTAGGACAGAGAGAGGAAATGAAAAACAGTCTTCCAAGTGAAAATATGCAAGGAAGATGTATAATGGGCTATATATAAATAGCTATGTTTTAATAGCCAAGACATGTAAATAGCTATATATATGAAGTTCCAGTGGAACACTAAAACCAATATCCCAGTTTTTCTCAGAAGGCCCATTTATATTAACCTTGCATCTCATCTGAAAGATCATACTTCTGAGAGAAGTGCTCACTTCTATGAATCTGGAACAGTGGCCAACCTGAAGCTGTGAATTGACAAAGCTGATTTAATGTTATAGAGCCACACCAAAGGGAAGATGCCTCACTCCTCATTTCTTCCTCCTCTGCTGTCCCTCTTCTTCCTGACGTTATCTGCTTCATAACCCAAGACCTTGTGCATCAAATGGTTTTCTCACCAGTCCCTTCCATGAACAGACTAAAGCAGGGGTCCTCAAACTTTTTAACTAGGAGGCTAGCGCGCGGATGAAGTGGCAGGCAGTCATCTGTGGCTGTTTGGTTTCCCCCTCAAGCCCCGGCGGGGGGAGCAGGGGGGTGTCCGTAAATACCAGGGGCCGGATTGAGCACCCTGGGGGGCCGTATCCAGCCTGTGGGCCGTAGTTTGAAGACCCCTGGACTAAAGACAAGCTGACTGATTAGTGACCTAGTCCCTAATCCAGCTGAAAGCCTTTTTCCTGGGTTAGTTTCCTGATGGCCTAAGGAATGTAATTAGTACACAGAGAGGTCTGAGCAACAACACAGCTGGCACAACGTGCAGGAAGAGAATTGTCTACCAGGAGCTGGGAATAGGGGAAGAGAAACAGGCCACCTTCTTTTCACCCCACATTGTCAAAAGAAAAAAAAATTTTGTCAATGTGAGAGTTAGCATTCTTCACTTGCAATAAAGCTTTGAGATGCACGTATGGCTTTAAAGCCTTATCTAAGCTCTACCACTTTTTCCACTGTAAAGTGCTTTACTGAGCCCTTTCACAGACATCCTAAGCTGTCAGATAAACCAAATACATTTTAAGATAGTTTCTTTCCTTCTTGCACTCCTGTTTACTTGTTAATTTACAACAGGCCTTTCAGTTATTAACAGTGGTCTAATGTGCCAATTCCTATGACATTTAGCCTCAAAAAAGATGACAGGGGATGTTTAGATTGGATATTACAAAAAATTTCTTCACCAACAGGGTTATCAATCATTGGAAGAGCCTGCCCAGGGAAGTGGTGGAATCACCATCCCTGGAGGTATTTAAAAGACATGTAGATGTGGCACTTATGCACATGGTTTAGTGGTGGACTTGGCAGTGCTAGGGTAATGGTTGGACTCAATCTTAAGGGTCTTTTCCGTCATAAATGACTCCATGACTCTACAATTCCACTTTTTATAGTCCAATGGAGTCTGAAGTTGTTCAAATTACCGAAGAATAATTTCATCAGCACCAGAACTACAGCAAGCAAGCTATTCTGCTACAGACTCCTTATGACTGACCAGTAACAAACATGTTTTGACTTAACTTTTTCTTCTGAGACAAGTCTAAAAACTGTCTCTGGTGTGAATTCTATAGTATACAGTATATCACTTGTCCTGTGGGGGTATGTTTCACAAGACAGTATGGGAAGCTGCAAAAAGGAGAGATTCTGCCCTGCTCCTGGCTCAGTCCCTACAAGTATCCAGAACATTACAGAATAGCCTCATGAGCACTGGGAATAAATTTGTGGCACAGCAGATTTTGGTAGCCTAAGAACAGCTGAGAGCAGACACACGGTCAGGCCTCTGAAATGGTGAAGTGAAGGAGAGAAAAGATCAGAGGAAGTGCTGCACAATTTGTAGTAAACCAAAAGGCACTGAGCTGTGGACTGAAACCAAAACAGGAGGAAAGAACCTTGTTTGCAAAGCCAAAACTGGCAGGGTGAGAGCTCTAGCTCTCCCTACTTCTGTTCTGTCTACTTAATTTATTTTTTTTCTCTTTAAAAAACACACTTGTTCATATTTACTTAGTATTAAACCTGGGTTTTGATTTTAGAAATCTGTCTGGAGTTCTTATCATGAGAAAAGAGAGATTACCTCAAAATTCCAGCAGACTCAGGGTCTCATGACAAGATCTCCCCTTTCGTGGGAGAGAGACACTTACAAAACTTGGAGACTACTATTCTGTCAAGCTTTATGTATACTGGCCAAAAGGTTCTTAGGTTTCTTTATGGGCGGAGAGGGGAGGAACACAGATACACAGCACACCTGATGACATAACTTTGTTTGTTTAGGGAACTACACTAAAAATACAGCAGCTCACTGAGGAGTATTTGACTTAAGAAATACACATAGTTTAATATGATTGCTTTATCTTAAGGGAGTCACAACTTCCCTAACCTGGTAAATCACATTTTAATTAGCATTTATGAGAATTCTGCTCAAATAAGACTTTCAAATGAGTGATTTAAGGGAACAGACAAGAAAAGGATACGTCTCTTTCTCAGGTAAGACAACAGCATTTGTTCAGGATCAGCATTTTTCTCTATTATCTGCAGGAAGAAATTAAAAACAAGGTTTAACCATGGAATCAAGGCTTTTCAAAAGTCAGGGCTCATACTACATTCCTACAAAGCCAGAAGAAAATCCTTCTCTGGTTCCCTCTCATAGAACTAGACTAATTGCCAAAGACCACGGGAGAGTTTGGGCTGTTCTGGAAATTCTGTCTCAGACAAACATTTCCAGGAAAGAAGTGCCAGGGCACCTCGCAACCACTAAAAATAACTGCTGCTCAGTGGAAGGTCATACTGAGGGAAGTTACCTTCAGCCACACTAGAAATAAAAATGAAGGCCTTTGCTAAAATAGAGGCAGCATAGCACAAAGAATTAATTAATTGCAGCTTTCAGAGTCTCCCTGGCACTTTAACACACTGGGATGAACACAACAGGAAGCCTGTAAGGCTGTCAGCAGGAACCAGTTTTCTTCCAGCCTTATTTATATAAACTTTAACCAACAACAGAGTGCAACAGAAATGCCTAAATTCTTGATTGATTACAGTATTTCTTATTCTAGAATCAGCTGGTTCCTTCCAGTTCACTGAATCAACAACCAGTTTAATTTTGATCTTTCAGTATTATCTTTACACTGGCCAATAGTCCATATTTTGGCACCCAAGTCTTGCAGTCTCTCTGTTGTGCCTCTGAAAACCTGGTACCTCTTCTCTGATACCATCAAAGATGAGAAGCCAGGCACGTACAAATGAAAAACTAGTTTGCTTACCTACCAGATTTGATACCCAGTTGGAAGTTCATTTCCCTTTTATGTATTTTTTCCCCCCAAATGCAACAGAGCTGGCTAAAATGGAATGTTGTAATCACACCTGTCCTCTGCTTCTTCTCGCCTTCTAACAGCATTTGCTGTATGCAGAAGATCATTAGCTAAGTAACGCAATACTCAGACGCTGTCTCGCTTCTTACTCAGCAAGGAGGAGATGGGAAGAAATGCTTCTGGAGGCCTGTGTGAGGATTTGGTTATAGTCCCATGAGGAAGTCCGAGGAAACCAAATCTATGCCTGCACCCTTTGGGGCTACTTCTGGAGCTGCAGCCCCCCTTTCTTCACGCTCCTTTCAGGGAGCACTTACCTTCCTCCCATTTACATAGAAAATCAGGTCGTCAGCCCCAGCCGCCCCTTGCAGAGACATTGCACCCCTGCCCCGGAACCAGCAGGAGCTCCCGAGCAGCTGCAGCAGCTGCCGCTGGAGACCCCTTGGCAGGCAGGGCGGGGCCGCGCCGCAGCGGGGCGGGCACGGCGGCCGCGGGCGGGGCTGGGGGGGGCCGGGCAGCCGCCGACGGAGCGGAGGAGTATCGCAGCTGCGGTGCGCCGGGGAGTTACACGTCATTAGTTCTTCACGTTTAGAGCTAACCGCACCATTTAGTTACTGGATCCCTGTAAGGTATATTCAGACCTCACGCCTTCTCAAAGGACATGCACGTTCCTCCAGAGCAAAACGGCCACATTAGCAATGAGCGCTGTTGCTACTAGCAATAAAATCTCCAAAGGCAGTTTTGAACTGTGATCAAATCCGCAATGTAGTGATCGTGAGCCAAATGGGAACTGTGCATAAATTTGCACTCGCAAAATAACCGGCTGTAATTTTGAGGTGTTAGAAGCATTTGTAAGGGCTACTTGTGCAAGCGAGGGTTTATAGACTAATAAATATTTTCCTCTTCCTGGTTTACCTAAATATGCAGAAGTAGTTTTCCTACTTCAAAACCAATAAAAATCGTTATTAGAGGTAAACTAAAATACTAAAATATTAAAATGTAAAAATAATTAGATTGAATAAACATGAGAAAAGCAGCTTTGAAGCTATAAAAATAAGTTCAAATTACCTGATGCTCAGCAAAATAACCTCGATCCCTGTGACAGCCACAGATTAATTTTTATCTCAAATATCATGAGCTTTTTTCTGGCAAGAACTTAAAACATACCAACTGACCTGGTAAAACAAGCATAGTTAGTGAAGATTCAACAGGCAATGTAACATTATTTATGCAGTACCTAAAGCAGTTGATCATTCTGCAGAACAGTTAAAAGAAGTGCATCCTAGAAAATAACAAAGTATATTTCCTCTCTGTACAGAACACCGATTTGAGCAACAAAAACAGTTAAGGATGGAGAAAACAAGGAAAGAAGGGCAGTAGCAACAATAACATGATTTCAGAGTTACTTAAAGTGACTTCTGCACATCTTCAGGTCATTTTCTTTATCCTCTGTTACTTTGAAAAATACATACACTAAAAGGCTTGGAAGAAACTAAGGCATAAAGCCGGAGGCCTTATACTTTTATTGAAAACTACATGCTTTTTTTTTTTTGAACACCCTAGCAGTCAAGCTGGTAACACCTGAGGCTGTGTGGAACAACACTAAAAAACAGTGAAGACCACCTCCAAAGAAATTATTTTTTTTCTGAGAAAATGAAGCATGTTTCTTGCTTCTGTTTCTTGCTTTCAAACCTCAGGCAACAGAGAGAAACAACCATTTAAAAAAAACACTGTGTTTTGCTGCTGCAGTGCCAACACAGGGAATACAAGTTGTAACAGATACTTCTTTTGGATTTCTAATGACACAGCTGGTGATGTCGACAAACAGTAAAAGCTAGCAAGAACATTTAAATTAAAAAAAACCCAAACAATTAATTACACTTGGTAAAAAAATACAAGAAAAAACTATAAAAATATTCTATGTGTCAATATTATTTAAAAAATAATTAATCAGGACAGAATCTATCTTCCCAACCTTTTCTGCACCTCTTCATAATGGTCTTGCTAATGTAGTGACATAAACAGCATGTTTCGGAAAGAAAAAAATCTGTTTGCCAAAATGTCTCAGATAATAATTTTAACAGCTTTGTTTTGCAATACAGATGACATTACCTGGGTGATAACCTAAGTTTCGTATTGGATGAATTTTCATGCTGATGGAATATTTGTTTTTCCTGTGAGGTTTTATATGAAAACATCTTGCTCTCCTTATTGCTGTACTTCTACAGTCTTTGCATGGTCTCTGGAACTGGTGACCACAGCTAGACAAGCTCTCTGTTTAGGGGATAAAGGTCCCCTATGTAAACTACCTTGCTTGTGGCATATTTAACTCCATAGAATGTCATACAGGATCTTGAGGAAGCTTCCTTGGAGGTACAGACTGTCAAAAACCCAACAGAAAATAGTTGTTGTATTACTTAAACATTTGTAAATAAAGCTTTTGAGCCTCTTTACTGTTTATGGTTATAGTTCAAGACTTACATGTAGAATGGACACACCTGAAAGCTATATCCAGGAATACACTGTGATATTTGTAACTCATTTTTCTGTTAAAACACGCAGCCAAAATTCTGGCAGCTCACAGAAGGACATCGGTTCCCCTAGTTGAACTCCATGAGATTCCTCTTGGCCCTTCTCCAGTCTGTCTAGGTCCCTCTGAACAGCAGCACAACCATCCAGTGTTTTAGCCACTCCTCCCAGTTTTGTAATGACTGCAGATTTCTGTAGACTGCACTCTGTCTCATCATACAGGTTGTTAATGAAGATGTTAAACAGTACTGGCCCCAGCAGGAAACCCTATGGAGCTCTAGTGTTTTGCCTTCAACTGGGCTGTATGCCGCTGATCACAACCCTCTGGGACTGGCCATTCAGCCAGTTTTCAACCCGCCTCACCATGCACTTAACTAACACATACTTGGCCAGCTTCCCCGTGGGATGTTATCAAACATAATGCAAAAAGCCTCACCAAAGTTGAGATAAACAACATCCACTGCTCTCCCCTCACCCACCAAGCTAAACGTCTCATTGTAGATGGCTATCAGTTAGTAAAGCATGATTTTCCCTTTCTAAATCAACGCTAACTACTTCCAATCGCTGTTTTGACTTCAACATGTGTGGAAACAGTTTCCAGGACTATTTTCTCCATCAACTTCCCAAGTTACAATGGAAACTACAATGAAGTACAAAGAGTACAGCTTTGTATTTTTTAGAATACATTATAAATTGAAAAAGTATCAGTTACACTTGTTAAAAAACATGTAAGATATCAGACCAAAGGTCTGGCTAACCAAAGAACTGGTCTCAGAACATTTCAGCAGTGAATGCCCTTGGAAAATGTATTTAAAAAATTAACAAAAGGCGTAGTAAGGCTTCTCCAGAACACCCTTCCACCCTTCAACAATTTGCAGTTTCGGGACATCCTGTGCCAGAAATGGTGTTTCTGGTAATTCCTCATAATTTTTTTCCCATTAATTTGTCCAATTTTTAAGCCCATGCAAACTCATAACATCTACTCTTGTAGTAAGGAATTCCTCAGCATAACTGCACACTGTGTGGAGGACCACCTTCTATAACCGAAAGAAGTCATCTTATTTGTATCTCATTAAAAATGAGCTATGGCTATATTGGTTGCAAAATGAACCTAAACCTTATCCAATATAACCTAAAGTTATGTTGACTGTGAGCTATAGCCTGCAGCTAGCAGCAGCTATGATTCAGAAAATGCCAGAAAACTGTCAGCTGACAGCGCATTATGGAATGCAGAAGTGATTCATGTGAATCCAGAGGGGAAGCAGTACAAAAACCCGATAGCCAAATGGTACGATGTGGTTGTATTAGCTACCACACTAGCACTCTCTAAACTGGAATCTCAAGGTGGTGCTTTGTATGGATCCTATCTGCTATTGAATTTCTATTGCAGTGCTATTTTCTTTCTGGTTGCCTCTAGCACATGCTCTGGACACTAGACTTCTCTCTACTGTTCCTCAAATTTTAGTACGATTCTGTAAAATCCAAAAGTCAACTATCAAAGAAAAAAAAAAAGAAAATAAAAGAAAAAGAGACTGTATCTATTTCAGTAGAGTTATCAAAATTTGGGATGCTTGTGTCTGTTCCAAGCAGCACAGAGAAATGGTTCTACTCATGGTAATTATGAAAAACTCACAATAAAATTCCCAAAGGTGATTTATTTTTAATTCTTATTAAACTGTACAATTTTCTAACAAATTAAAAAGTGCTGCAAACCCTTTGAACATTTATAAATTACTGACCAGAAATGCAAACCACAAGAATAGAGCCTAACCTGTATCTGCCTTCCTCAGTAAAGGTTTCTGTGTCCCTTATGTAGGGGCTCCTTTCCAGGAAATTCCACTTTGGAAGGCCTTTACTAATCAAAGAACAGTAACTACTCTATACTGCTAAACACATATATATAAAAATATATTTAAGATTGTACCCATTTTAGAAGTATTGTTTGTACAGACAATAGCCTTGTCTTCTTCAAATAAATTTGTGTTTACTTTTAAAACTTATTTTATTTTTTACTTTATAGACTGGTGAATCCAGAAATTGTGTATCTGTAAATGGATCCCCACGCCTTAATTTGCTGTAAACAAAAGAAATAAAAGACATCATGTGTGAAAATCACCAAGCACCTATGTAACTATAATTGTAATAATGATGTAATTATAATAATTCCAAATGGTAAATACACTCAATGGAAGTTTGATACACTAAAGGAATTAAAGTTACAGAAAATAAATGTCTGAAATAGCAAGACATAGATAACTACCGTTTTCCAAAATAATGTTAAAAGTAGTCTTTTTATGTGGCCTGTATCATATTAATATCTGAGTAATCGTAACTGATTCCTGTAAGACAAAACTCAAAAATTATTTAAACCAAAAGCTTAACAGCATTAATTTAGGACAGTATACTTGAAAATAAAATATAAATAGGAGACAATAATCTAAAATTTTGAGTGACAGCCACCTTTTTTTCTGTTATTAGTTACTGTCTCTCTCCAGAAATGCACAATCATTGTGGGGTAAGAGGAGAATGTGTCTATATCATAGTAATACAGCATTTTGGCATCCAATTCAATTTGTATAAGAAAAATGTAATTCTGATCTCTTTGCATTTCTTTTACAAGCTATCTAGCATAAATAGTTCTGAAAAAACAGTGGTAATGTGAAAATCCACTTCCTACATTACTTTTAGCTCCTATTTATTTTCAGTTGCATTGCTTCAATTAATTGTTTGCTTACTTACAGAGGTACACAAAAATGTTTTGAGGGTATATGAGAACACTGCTAAATTTTTCAGTCTGTGGATTTATTTTCTTTTCCTCTCACAGTTTTATCAGAAAAGGAAGACACTCCTTTTACACTTTTGTCATAAATTAAGTTGCTATAATCCTTTCACTCTCAACACTATTAGGGGGAAATCTTTATACCATCTTTAACTCATTAATATGCATTCTACTAATACACACAACACAGCATAAATTTTCTTTAGATTAATATTATACTTAACAAAAACCCAACACCCAAACAAAAAAAACCCAAACAACTTTGTGGCAAAAACCTCTCAGAATATTTTCAGAAGTTACCAACTTAAAGGTCCATTGGGATTTAGAACTATTCACCTAAATGCAAATGTATTAGTTTTCTTAATAGTAGCTTGGCTTTAAAATTGTATTTTAAATTTTAATAATTATTACACAAATTTATGTCTTGTCTTTTAACAATCTTGGAAATCCCGTGCCACTAAATTAGCAAGAAACACTGAGAGGTAAATAACTAATTATTAAATTAATATATCTTAAACTGAAATTATTTCCTTTATTAGATACAGCTAGTTAAAGCAAAACAACTGAATTCTATAATATTAGTGCACAAATTATCTTGCCACTCGACAATATTACAAGGAAATTAATGTGGTAGAAGTTTACATTTAAATGTAACATGTACAATTATCCACCTCTAAAGGGGTTTATATCATGTTAAACATTAAGAATTCACTATTATTCACTACTAGTATGAAATGTTATATTATATGCTATATTTGAATTTTGAGACTTGAGTACTGTTTGTGTTTTTGGCACTTGGAAAGCCTGCCACGCTAACAGGAAATGTTTTATATCAACACTGAAGTATCTTTGCAAAAGAGATAGTTGAACTGTTTATTTGGGTGGGTGTTTTAATAGCAAATCTTTACTGAGGATAGATAGTTATGTACTCCAACAAACAAACAAAAGCCCTGATTTATGTATACCTACCGGTTTAGATTGGGTTCTTTGTAGCAAACAGTGGCTTTTCCTCGTCTAGTTGGTGCTGCCAAGTTTTCTTCTAAAGCTTTGGGGTATTTAGGTAGGGAAGTGTGAGATCCTGTACTAGTATTTCTCAGATCTTGCAAAGCCTTTCTCCCTGTGAACACAGTAGTTTATATGCCTTATTTAAAATATCTTCTGAATCATTAAGTGAACTTTCAATTCATAATCAGTATTTCTTTATTCAGGTACTTTCTTTCTGCTCCTACTCTAAAGATGCTCAATAAAAAATGGGATGCAGGGGAAGGGCATACATATATAATCTGAATATTCAACCTGTATAACAGTTCTCAAGTACTGCATTTTCCAACTTTATGCCTCCTCTTTGGGCATATGTGCATAAACTGAGCATAGCAAGGTGATTCAGTGAGCTTCCCTCTCTTCAAAACTGCATACCACCAAAGTATTTACAGTGCCTTGTGTTTTGAACCACTGACTGTGTCCAAGCAGAATACTCCATAAAAAAAAGTAACCAGCCTTGGCAGAAGTACTGTTTATGTCAGCTTTCTATAATCCTTTAAAACAAATTCTGAATGCCAGACCAAACAATCAATATTTAATTTGTAGACAAATATTTTGATAACTTGGGAGAAATACTGAAATTATTATTTAACACACATTTCAAAAAGTTCTAAACCGTTAATAGATCATAGTCTTTCTGAAAAGCACTATAATTTAATGCAGACAGCAATCCAAGATGAAATACATAATCTTAATCTGTATTCCTTGTATATTCTTCCAAGAATGTACATTCCTCACTGATACAGGTCAAGTTTTAGAACTACTGCATCCAGATGAGAACATGAGAACATGTAAAATGTAATTTTACAAAGGAACTGAATTTAAAACTCTTACCTTTACTTTTTGAGTTTGAATGCTTTACCTTAGGTCCTCTGTGGCAGCAAAAGGAAGCTATTGATCTCATGAAGGAAATTCACAGGCATATGGGATAAATGATGAATTTTTTGTTGTGTCTGTCTTGAGACTAATAAATTATATCACTTTACATACCTGTCAATTTGCACAGTCTAGCATACACACTCTTAAATCATAGTCAAGCTGATAGTGCTGAGTTACTATTGCCCTGCAGTAGAATTCTGTGCTGAGATCAAGTGAAATGTCTCAGTCGGTAGGACTCAGTTTCATCGTCTTCTGAAATGTGTTGGCAGAGACATAAAGTCAGAGGTTCTTCACTGGATTTCTGCTAACTTTACTTACAAGAGACATATTAAGGTGACTTTGGGCTGCTTGCAACAAGTCCCTTGGAAGACCTAATTTGCTTTAAACGAGAGGGCTCTCCAATCACAAAAAACCTCCTAAGTCTGGCTGCCTCACAAATCAATCTTGATTTGTACTAATTTTAAAGTGAAAGTAAACTGTTATTCTGAGCTTTCCCTAAAGCTTAAGGTTAGAGATCAGGTCAGCTTCCCTTTAAGCAGTAAGAGTTTTGAGACATCTATGACACCGCATTATTTAGGAAAGTTGGATGCCTTTGAGTGTGAATATTTATGTTCACATAGATCTAACTATATAGAGACTTTAATTACAGTAGACTTTCAGGTGTATTTCTTAGTACAGCTCAAGGTAGTGATCAGAGGAGCTGGTATTATCAGAAAAGATGTCATTTCCTTGCTTTCTTTTAATTCAAGGTACAGATTTGGATGTAGGATACAAAACTGAACAGCTTTTTGAACTAAATGGATGAAGATCAAATGATTAGCTTGCTTTTTATGTCAGTAATCTTCGATACTGATCATAAGGGTTTACTGATTTATCATTAAAGCCAATAAAACTATGGGATCCTTTTACTATCTTCCAAAGAAGAAACTGAAAATTAAAAGATGCAAATGCAAATTACCAGGAGTGATACCTCACACAATGGTCTAATTCTGCCAGCATGTCTATTCCGTTGTCATGTAAAAGAGGAGATTTTTTTGGCCATTGTGTCCTAGATTCAAATTAAGCCAAGGCAGTATTTGCTTGATAGTTTGTGATTCAAAGTATTAACTTGAACTAGAAAACTAGTCTAGGTGTTGGGACAGAGACAATGAAGTAAATAGGAACTTGTTGAGAATAAACGTGTTTACAAAATAGATTTCTCATGCTACAAAACTTCAAAGTTACATTCTAAAGCATATTTAAACTGTTGCATAGATGTGTTAGTCATATATTCCTTTAGCTCCTTTACAGTAATTTCATTGTATGATAGAAGACTCTAAACTTATCTTCCAGACTACACTAAAGTTTGATTATTTTCTTAATTTAATGTATCTTCCTCCAAAAAAGAGGTTGTCACATGAAAGTTTGCTCATGGACAGATTCTAGAGAAAACCTGCTCAAAGTACTTTTTTTAGATCTCAGGATTCCTGTTGAATTGCAGTGTTTCTAAAGAAATACAAATGAAATCTTTAAGTCCAGCTATGTTCTCCATTTATGAAAGATCAGTGTAGTTTGCTCTTTTTTTTCTGCTATAAAAGCTCAAGCTATTGTATCTTTTCTATCCCCAACTTCATGAATTCCATCACATTCTTTGAAAAACAAATAAACGCTACAACTATAATTGCTCCTCAGAATGTAGACTATTTACATCTGTCCAAATAAATGTCAACTTGAAATGTACTGGAAAGTAACAACGATATTAGTTACAATTAAAAATGATACAGTGACTGATATATGATATAGAATATGAATAATCTTAGTCATTTTCAGTCTTACCTTTTTCCACTCCTGTTTCATCACTCTAAGCAAGCAATAATAGTAGGATAGTATTAAAAGAAGATACCTTACCACTGTTTCAGGCACACCCGTACACTTACCATGACAAGGTGTCAGAGTCTTTTTGTTAGTCTCTTTAGAAATATGATCCAGTTTTTGTTCTGCTTTTCCAGAATCCAGTGCTTTACGATGATCATTTCCCTCACATATTTCAGAGTTTTTCAGTATAGAGAAGTTCATGGAAGCATCATGGTTATCAAGATCTGGGAGCTTCACATTGGAAAGACCTTCTTGGGAAAAGCTATCTACATTTAGTGGCATACGCTTGGAACACTGGACTGGTAAGAATTTTAAATTTTCTGATTTTTGAACTGTAGACTTTAACTTGCTCATAAGGGAATCTGTTTCATGAGGGACTTCCTCGTTATCCAAAATAGTCTGCCCACCCTGATCAATATGCCTGAAATGATTTTTTTCTGGTGTGGTCTCAGTAATATCAGAACCAAATTTCTGTTTGTGCTTTACCTGATTATCAGGAGAATTACTGAAGTTAAGGGGTTTATGTGCCACTGATGAGGAATCTATTTTCTTTAACATACTACCATTATCACTGACTTGTTCTTTAGCTTGTGGTGTATTCATAGCTATAACATTCTGAGTCACTAAAGCTACCTGCATTTGCCAAGTTTCAGTTATTTTATTTCCATGAATAGTCTCTGCATGAAATGTATCCTTATTTTTTAATTCTTCACTTTTACAAGGTGAGAACTGTGTAAAATTTTCTTTTGGTATTACATATGTTTTCTGGCTAGCCTTTGCCAATGTATGTTTTAATCTGCCTGGTGAAAGATGGCTACTCTTTTTGTCTGCTTTGCAAGTAATTTTATGAATGCTGTCATGTTCAGTTTCTCCACTTTGTTTGTAACTACCTTTTTTGTTGTATTTTATCTTTGTAATATTCTTCTGGTCTTGTTTTCTCTTGTTGTTATGTTGGTGTATCTCTGTTTGAGACCTTTTGGAAATATATTTTCCACACTGCCCATTTTCCTTTCTACAGTACTTTGCTGTGTTCATTTTAGAAGGGTTTTTTAAGGTTTTCCTGTTTATTTTTCGTCTATGTTTCTCATTTGTATGCAGAAAGTCCCACTGTGAAGGCAATATATTAGGAGTATTATGTTGGAATGGTACATTTTCACCATAATAAACTTCTGGTGGGATCTTGTGGATAGATGAGTTTGAGTCTGCTTTTTGTGCTTTGCTTTCCGTGTCTTCAAATGTTTCTGAGAAGGTTTCTTTATTTGTCTTCTGTTTTCCTGTACTTATGAAGGTAACCTTGTATGTCCTCCGAGTATCTTTAGCTTTATGTGGACAGTGTTGTGGTTGATAATATTTGCTGGTATTTAGCAAAATCTGCTTCCCTACAGAATTTCTGGTAGGCAGCTGTTCTGTCTGACTATGGAAAAGTTCAGTTTGTGAGTCAGTAGTTTTTGAAACTTCACTATTGTCAGCCCTACTTTGCCTTTCTTCTGCATAGAAAATTGAACTGACTTCAGTCTTACTTTTAGTTTTCTCTTTATCCTTCTTTGAACATTTTACTTTTCTAAAATTTGCTAATATTTTATCTGAATTGGCATTACTCTTTTTATTTTGGTGTAATTTACCTGTGTGTTTTGCTGTAACTGTGAGTAGTTCGCCTGCATCACTGGCAGTCAGCTCCATATCAGCATCATAAACAGTTTCTTCAGGCTTCATCTTGTCAGTAAAAAGCAGCTTCTTAAAATCTATGATACTTTCATTGCTGAATTTAACAGGTGAAGGAATAACGTGAGCGAAGTCACTTGAACTTTTCTGCAAAACCATGTCGTTGGTGTTGACACTGTTGACACCATGATGAGGCAAATTATTTGAGCTACATTTTTCATCAAAATCTTTTATATTAGGTTGAGTTTTTGACTTAGGAAGTACTGCATGTTTCTTTCTTTCAGTCACTTTTCCACAGAATGGCAATGAACTATTATTACATTGTTTTGTAAGCTCCTCAGACTGTCTTAGAGATTGTGTATTTTTGACACGAGTCAGGAAGGCATTATTGCAAGTTAGTTCTGTGCATAATTGATTTTCTGTAAAGAGAAAAATTTCAGCAGCTCAGGGAAAGAAACAATGGAGCACAGTTATCAGAATAACATTACTGAAGGCTGGACCAGAAACACGGAAAATTTCAAGCTGCTTTTCTTTTTGTGAATACACACATTCTGTGGTTGGTCCTTAAAAATATAGTTAACTAGAATTAATATCGTATTTTACCAAAGCTGGACTTTTGAAATTGGGTATAACTAAAAAATGTATTTTTCTATAACGACTTCAGTTATTATTTGGTTATCTTATCAAAGCTTTATTCTGTTCAAATTAATTTTGTTACATTTCAGCTGTGTTATTTCAATGACTATTATTCTACAAGTGATTGTCATGACACCTATACTTATGCATGAGCATTCTATTCCTTATTAGTTTATTAGTTTAGAAGTATTGATATACTTTCTGTATCGCACATCAAATAATGAAATATTAAATACTAATAATTAGAAAAATTACTATTTTTCATTAGCTCTGAAAAATACATCACCTGTACAGAAATACATCCTACCTTTTAAAAATAGATTTTTGTCAATGGTTGCTTCCACCGGGTCTATTTCAATTAACTTTTGATTATTTGCACCAGAAGGCAATGATAATGCAAACTTGACTTGATCTGAATACATTTCCTTGGACAAAATAGTGGTACACTTATAAGAATTTGGTATTTCACACACAGAAGAGCTATCTTGCTGCTTTGCATTAGCTGTTGCAATTAAAGGAAGCTTTACTGGCAATTCTGTAGATCTGAGAAGAGGAAATTTTATTGTGAAATTTATTACATTTTATGCCATAACATTCAATTGTTGAAAACATTCCCTTAATAATGTATAAAAGCAGAAAATGAGAACTCAGGTATGAAATCTGGTTCTGTCTTAGGGGCAAATGTATTTTTTACAATAGAGAATCCTGCTTTGTGCTGGTGAGATCCCATGGAGAAGGAAGCAAGCTACTCAAACACAAGTTTTGTCTACCACTCTCTATGTATATAAATTCCAAGTTGCAAATAGATAATTTCTGATTTAGGCAGGAAATTGTTTCTCATTCCCTCAAAATATACTTAGGACAATATATCAAGATTAGTTGTAAAAAAATTCACAGACACTTACCAACTTCCACATTTCATATAACCACCTACCTAGCAGACTGATATGTACTCTTGAACTGGTCATCAGTAGAGCTACTTGAACCAGCTGACAGAGGAAAAGGACTCTGAAGATTCTTTCAAAAGAACAGTGGGGAAGTAGAAACAGCTGAATATTCTCTTATGTTTTAAGTAGTGTAAATATCCACAGGAAAAAAATCATAAATGGGCAAAAACCAGAAGTACTGATGAAAGGTGCATGATATTCAAACACATACAAAATATTCTGTAGCAAAACTTATCAAAATCTGTAACATAATGCATCGAAGTGTAACATACAGACTTTTAAAATGTAGCTATAACTAATGTAAACTGCATTATACACATAGAAGCACAGAGCAACACTAAGCAACTGTTTAGAATGGACAATAAAAATAATACTGTTTTTAAAAATTAACTGTAATTTTGCCATGACACAAGGACTAACATGGACTACGTTTTCTGGTATAGTTTCCACATGCAAGATATTTATTGTAGCACTAAGTAAGGAAGGCAAGCAGCTTGCTCATTGGCGAAGAATACCACATACTGACATATTGTACTTTTTTTTTTTTTAACCACATGAAGTCATCAGGGCTATCAGATATTTAACTTTTAGATACTTCCTAAACAAGATTAAATCATAAATTTTTAGTGCAAGGAACAGCAAAATTTAATTGATTTCACTAGGGTTTCATCCCAAGTTTAAAAGACTTGGGGTAAATGTTTTAAAATGCATAAATGATTGCAACATTGTACTCATTTAGATGCCTTGAAAATATAACCCTGGAAAATGAGTTCAATATGTTAATAGTTCAAAAAAAGTCTTACCTCAGAAAGACTGCTTATTTCTATTGCAGTTAAGAGGTTAGCATTCAAAAACGTTTCTATTTCTATAAGAATTGTATTCTGCATGCAAAAGAAAAAGTAATTAACAAAATATATTTTATGTGGCTTCTGCCTGAAGAAAAGACAAAATATAAAGGTGAATCCATGCTTTAAATTTATTTTTTTTTTACACTCTACTGAGCACAAACTGATTTTTAATACCATCTCACTATAATAGAGATGCTGACACTAAAATAGCTGTGGATAGACATATACACTGATGGACAAAATGGTAAGCACAGAAAAACCCTATGAAAGAAAAATCAAACATAAATAATATGCTATCAGACGATATAACTCACAATCTGAGTTGTATATTTTGAATCACCATTTTAAGATGCAATATTAAGTTTCCAAAATACATAAAAGCTTGGTTGAGTTGATCTAAGTTTGAATGTTATTTGCAGCATACCAAACAGTTCAGTTTTCGACGAAGCAAGATATTATGAAGCTGCAGCTCTTCTACTTCCCTCTGAAGAAAAATCTTCTCATTCTTCAGCTTCTGAGATTTTTCTTTCTCCACACTCAAAGCCACAGCTAATGCTTTATTATTTTGTTTTAAAGATACTTTAAACATAGATGAGTTATCTAAAGGAGACAAAATTATATTATTTTCAATAGCTTTAAATCCAGGCCCTCTCTGCATGAACTATCACTATATAACATTTTTATCTGTAGGTTTTGGTGGAACAATATCGAAGCCTAACACTTTCTGATATAATACTGTTTCTGTTGGCTATCATTCTGATGACTACTTGGTTGGTTTCATGTTCAAGTTAATTTTATGCACAGATTCTGCTCTAGTCTGGATTTTTTAAAATAAGGTTATTTTAAGAAGAAAGCATTTAAAAACTGATAGTATCACAGGCATAAAAATGCTATCAAATTTATAACATACAAATACAGGTTTTACAAATTTAAAAGTTCAAAAATGTTGAGAATAAATGTGAGATTTGACAACAGAAAGAAAACAGTTTTAAATTAGAAATATACCCTCCACCGTCCTAACGTAAACCTGCCTACTAGTATCTGTTACAGAATGTTTTAGGAACTTTTTTCTTCCCCCCTCCCCGCCCTGCCAGTGACACTGCATATTACCAGGATGATTTTTTATGCCTCACATTCATAGTATCCACAGAGTTAACTTGAACTCCAGGTAGAGACAAGTCTGACTATATTCTTTTATAGTACAAAAAGAAGCAAGGTTAGCTCCAATTACATCTCTTCATTGTCTTATGTTATTACTTTCATGTTCTGTAATGCAAAATTTGCAAGGCCTTATTTCTTTGGTTTAGGAAACAGGCAACAACAGCGGAACTTTGTTAATCCAAACGTGATTTAAAATTAAAGTGAATTATTTGTATTATTGCAGTGCAGAGGTTTCTAAAGGGCACCATTATTCACCTGTACTGTTTATTTTTCACTGAAAATTAGTATTTTTGACATAAAGCCACAGTAAGTTCAAGTATATATATACACACACACACACAAAATACATATATACAAACAACAAAAAATTCTTGCCTCACTGATGAGAGAAAGAGAAGCAGAAGTCAACATTCCCTTAACCATGCCGCCTGAATTGGGAAAGTCTGAAATAGCGGTGATTTGCTGCATTTATAGTACCTTTTGCAGAAGAGGATCTGAGATGTTCCATAGTGTTGTTTCTGTCAGAGGCAGAAACAAACCCCAACCATCTACCATGACAAATTATGTTTGAAATTAATCCTGACTTACCGAGAAAACAAAGTACCTTCTGGCAAATGATTAAATCAGCAGAATAATATCTGCAGTTTTCCTTGTTTCAGTGAATAAGTCCATGAAGAATCTTATATAAATCCTATTTTGCAAATGAGACTACTAGATATTTTACTATGGCAACTGTACTCTTTAAAGGTAATTGATTTTACTCATTTTGATACCTCAGTTTTTCGATGCCCCAAATGGGCATGGACATGGATGTTAGAAATGCACCTGAGTACACTCTTTTAAAAAACACTGGCATGCCAAAAAGCAAGCACTGAAAATATTCAGAGAATTAGATAAATAACTTACTTTTTTGTGTTTTAACTTACTGACTCTCCTAAAAATGTCAACGTTTCACATTAATATTTTTAACAGGCAACAATGTAGCAAATCACATTACGTACAATTACTATTCCTTTTGCTAAGTGCAGTAGATGGCTTCACTTTTAACAGGACTTACTCAGTAATTTAGTTTTTATTTTAGTTGCTAAAGAAGCATTCCATTTTGCAGCTTGTGATGTTCCATCCCTCCTCTTCATATGCCCTTTAACAGCATTTGAGGCAAAAATGGTCAATGATTTACCAGTTGCTTCTTTATCCATCATCAAAATGAACCTGCACCTTGTCGAGGGGAATGAGGAAATAATACATAATCTTTCTCACACTTGGTAAAATTATGTTTCATTATTGCTTTTCAGGATTTGTAGTTGAGAAAATTGCTTAAGTCTTTACCTTTTTTCAACTGACTCAAACAGGTTAACAAGTCATATTATCACAGAGTGTCAAAACGTTTAACTAATTATCACGAAGACTGAAAGGATCAGATATTTGCTCTTGTCCCCTCCCTCAAGTTATCTATCCAAGTTTACAGTTAAAAGGGAGGAAGAACCCCAAGGCGTTATCGCTTCACAACATGACCAGGCCAGCTTTTGCCTTCTCAGGGCACACTGTAAATCGAAGCATTTAAATAAACCGCGAGACTGGCCCACAGGCACAAAAGGGAGCTGCGTCCCCGCAAGCCGCTTCGGGCCGCCGCGCCTCTCCCGCTCTCCTCACGCCGGCAAGGGGCGGTGCCCGCCCGCGCCCCGCCTCAGGGCGCCCCCGCGCGCCGGCGGCAGGCAGCTCGCGCGCCCCGCGTGGGCGGGGGGCGGGAGGGGGTGTGGCGGGCTGGCCCGGCGGCGGGCGGGAAGCGCGGCGCCGGCTGGCCGTGCCCACTCGCATGCCCTGCGTGTAGAATTGCCGTTTAGAATTAAGCGGCGGGATGACACCTTAACCCAAGGGTTCACGCAAGCAAGAGGAGACAGCCATCTCGGCGGGGACTCGGCGACGGGCCGCGCGTCGTCACTCAGAGGTAACTGCGCAGCCGGGCTGCGGCAGCGGGGCCACCCGCCCCGCCCTGCAGCGGGCGCCTGGCCGCTCGGGGCCCGGCCGGTAGGAAGGCGCGCGGGGCCCGGCCGTTCTCAGGGCCGTGCGGAGCCACCCGCGTTACAGTGGTTCTCGTGCGCTCCCACAGCCCGTGGCGGGCATTTCCTTCAAAAGCGGGATACGCGTCATTGTTCACCTTCAGTCCACGGCTCCGGTTCTTCAGTGGCGTTCCCGGGTGTTCTACGAAGAGTGGGATGCACATAGCATCTCAACTACGTGTCTTTGCAAAACCATTTCAAATGCCACCCGTTAATAATGCTAAAATTAAAAAAAAAAAAACAACCCCAAACCCAAAAAACCAAAACCGAATTATATAACCACTTAGCATCAGTCTCAGTACACTGTGAGGGAGGGAGTAAGGAACTACAAGATACTCTGCTTGGCTGCCAGGGAAGGGTTTGAGGTATTCGGCTTTCAGTTTGAAGAGCTCCTTCAGGTTAAAAGCAGAAATCCATGTAATTCCTTCTCAGTGGAAAGCTACATGCCTTTCTGGCTGATCTTTAGCTGTTAGTAATGGATGAAATGATAAACAACGAATAGGCAGTCATCGGGACAGTTATGAAAACTGTATAAATTTAAAACCCAATAGATTATAGCAGGTATGTATGCTGCCCACATACTTAGGACTTGTAAGGGTAGAAGTCTCTGACATCAGAATTTGAGCAAGCCCACTTCTAGTTTGGTTCAGTTAACATTAGGACTGGGAATTGCAAGGAAGTGTTTTAGTCTAATAAAATGCTTTTCCCCAAAATCTGTTCTGATCCCAAAAGCCCTTGCTCTTTAACACTCCCTTCACAGACATTCTTTTTCACTGGCTGTGTGTGCTCCGTCCTACCATTAGTTCAGGTGGACATTGATTCCTAAACTTGATGCAGGAATCAGTATGTTTATGGCAAAGAGCTTTGTGAAAATCTTAAGAGAGTTAATGTTTTAATTTATTTGAAGACTTACAGAGATGTGGAAGGTTGAAATAAAAACCAGCATTAGGGTCCATAATGCAGTAATCATCATGCAAATCTTACCTTTCTGTGTGCTGACATTACAATATGCTACAGAGTAAATCAAAGGAATCACACAGTATCAGTGGCATTCTTTGAAAATGTACCTTTATGAACTTACTATTTTAATCATCTGCTGCAAAAAGCACCTGGAGGGTCTCTCTTTCCTACCTTTTCTTAATTTGTGTGTGATGTGTATACTGACGGTTGGACTTTATGATCTCAAAGGTCTTTTCCAACTTAAATGATTCCATGATACATAGCAGAGTTTCTCAGCATGGCCCTGAAGCTGCAAAACCCTATGATTCTATGCAATCCCCTTAAAATACAGACTTGATCCAGCACAACCTTTGGTAAATTCCCTCTTACAAGGCAACTTGGAAGTGACTGTACCCACTGGAAAACTGCCCAAATAAAGGAGAAAATAACCTTATATAACTTTAAAAAAATAGAATACCAATCCAATAAAACTTACCTCCTTATCCTTTCCAGAAAGCACTGTTTTCCTCCAGATCCAATCATGAGTTTTCATTTCCTCCAGTTTTACAACAGTCCTGAGTCCTGAAAGGGCAGTCACCAATGTGTTTCCATTTAATGTTTGTTGCTACTGTGGGCAATAAGTTTAAAACAAAACACTAAGTATATTGTCTTCCCATCTGTGGTCCTGCTTTCCTTTACACTCCACTGAGGAGCTCCCACTCTGTAACGTTTCACATGCAAAAATCTCCAGTTAATTGCCAGCCAGTGAAAGTGGGGAAGAGCTCAAAGCACTGCCAAGTTTCACAGCCTGTATATCTTAAATATATATTAAGAGCAGAATTCTGGTTTTCAGTTACTGGAATCCTATGACTGGTCTTTAAACTGAATAGAAGTGACAGTGAGGGAGGGAAAGACAGACAGACCTGCTGTAAAAGCCCTCACCATACGGCAAGAGTTGTATTGAATTTGTATCTTACTAGATACCTGCAAATCCATCTCTGGGAAGATCTTGGTTGAGGAATTAATCCCACAGGATCTAGTAAGCCACGAGCTGTGACTAAAGCACTTCTGGTGGGTAGATCATGTAGGCCAGCTTCTGCCACTGTGGATTCTGTGATGTCCAACAAGACTGGAGCTCATAGTATAGTTTTTCCTGAAATTATAGTATAAAGAACACATCTTCCTCTAATGACACCCTTTCTTGCACAAGCTTAAAAAAATTAATTTCTCGATGCCTAGACCCCCTTTGTCAAATCTAACTGAGATTAGTAAATTTAAACACAAAAATAGAGAGGATGAGTGTATAAGCCTGGCTTCGTTTGGAAACTAGTGAAAAACAAAAAAAATGTCTTTGTTCATTGAGCTTGGAAACATGCAGCTTGAAAGATATAACTGAGTTAATTTGTTAGGTAAATACAGATAAACTCTTTAAATACAATCTAGGCACATTTCTTAGTGTGCAGCGTGCAATTAAGTAACTGGATCTTTACTAGGCTTCAGATAGCAATCAAAACATATGGTTAATATTTGTGTTTTAGTTACCTCTTACTTTATTTTCTAACCATATAATCGGTTTATGCCTTCCAGAAAGTTTGCAGATATCCTGAGTTCTGCCCTACTAATTTTTGCATGCAGCTACTGGTTATTTGTTGTATCACAGCGATAGGTTTTTATGTATGTTATGGCAAAAAATACTACTTTATTAGCTTACAAAGTGGGAACTAGACATGATGTTACAACCTTTTTTAGAGAATACAGCTGGATCTTAGAACCATTTGTCACGAGTACAGAAACTTTGTAATGAGGCTGAGTCAAAAGCATAATGAGAAGCTAATTTATTTCCATTGATTATGCACGCATTTTAGTAAGCAAGGTACTATCTGTCAGACATAAACAATTTAACAGAATACTGTGTCTGCAAGTCTTTGCAAAATGGCTGCATAAGGGTGAAGCCCCTTGCCCACGTTCATCCATGCTATTTTAATGCATTAATAATTTGCTCTGAGTAAGGGAGAGCACATCTGAAGCTTAAAAAAAGCTGTATTTCACTGACAAGCAACAGGAAAGCAAATTAAAACCTAAGATGCCTGCATTCATATGTATTGGCTGGAACTGCAGGCTGCTGCTGACACGCAAGCTGGTCTGCTCGAAGGGACAAGCAGGCACCACCAAGCCGGCCAGAGAACACCAGATGACCCCAGGCTACTTTTTCCTGCCTTTGCCCCCCATTTTAACCAAAGCAGGCCTTTGCGTCTTCAGGCCCGGAGCGTGTACCAGCACCACATGTCCCGTGTCAGGGGGCCTGTCGCTGTCGCTTGGTTCCCCCCCTGCCGGGCCCGCGCTGAGCAGGAGGCCCGACACCGCCACCAGGTAACGCGGGGCCGCGGCGGGTTGCAGTGGCTCCAGCTGCGGCATTGCTGAGCCTACAGAAAAAGCTGCTAAATCAAACCCACTCTGAGCAAACCTTTATAGTAAAATAATCATTCAAAAAAACTAGTATCGGGAAATGTTTCTGCCTTACAGCGTTGCCGCGTTTACGCGGGTCAGCCTTACTTCAGAGGCCGCGGACATCGAAGCCATGCCTGAAGGACCCGCTCCGGGGGAGGCTGCGGCAGAGCCGCGGGGGTCCCTGCACCCGGCTGACCGCCGGACCCGCGGGGGTGAAGCCCGGGCGGCCGGCAGTGCCTCCGGAGGCGGCGATGGCGCGGCGCCGCACGGCCACGAGGGGCTGTCCTTGTCCGCGCCTCCCGCCGCCCGGCCGCCATTTTGTGGAGCCGCGGCGGCGCCCCAAGAAGCCCTGTCCGGTCCAGGCGCGGCGAGGCGGCCCCGGCGGCGCAGGTAACGCGGGATGGCGGCCGCCCGCGCTCCCAGCGGGACCCCCGAGCGGGGAGCTGAGCCCCCTTCCCCGGCCGGCTCCTGGAGGGGCGGCGGGGCAGCGCCCCACGGGGGGGGGGGGGGGGGGCGCGGCGAGGGTTGTTGCCCGGCCCGGCCCTCCCCTCCCTCAGCAGGCGGCCAGTTCCTCGGCTCGGTGCAGCGAACGGCAGCAGCTGCCCGGGCGAAGGGCGCGCAGTAGGAGTTAATAACCCTCACAGGGCGTGCTCAAAATAAAACAACCCAAACCCCAACCCAACCCAACCTAAAAAAAAAAAAGTTTTGAAGTTTTTCTATAGCTTCTCGTGCCATTTTTTCCTGCCCAGACACTGCCCCCGCCCCCGTCGGGCACTGGAGGCAGGCCCAAGTATGAGTATGTATTGGCAAAGTGAGGGTATTGACGTGACAGCTTCAACGACTCCTTAAAGCAGCCCTAGTTAGGACTGGATATTAAAGAAGCCAAGTTACCGGTACAAAATCTGTGCATTTTTAGTGCTGGGAACTATACTCCAACCAAGATTTCCCAGAACGTCCTTCAGTGCTCTGCTCGCATGTACTGACAGTGTAATTCTGCTCACCCATTTGTCTTGAAAGAGGAACCTCTGTATTTCCTAGCAAAGTAAAATGCTGTAGATTTTTGTAGTAGAGGTGTAGAATATTTGGCTGTTTGCACTAGTACAACTCCAGAACTATTTTCAAAGCTGATTTACAGCGTCCTGTGACAAACATGTAAGAACTGAGCCAACGCTTAGGTCTTGTATACAGTGTGTTCAGTCTTAACTGGTGTCAGATTTACTATTGTGTCTGTTTCAGGTTTGAATAGCTCGTAATTAACATCATCATTTGCAAATGCAATGGAAGAGGGCAAAATTGAAGACGTGCAGGGTATTCTACGACTTAATGTGCGAGGATGTTTATACACAGCCAGGCGTGAGTCTTTATGCCGCTTTAAGGATTCAATGCTAGCGTCTATGTTTAGTGGACGCTTTCCTCTAAAAGTGGATGAATCAGGTAAATACATTCAAGCTGTAAATACAACACTGCTCAGGGAGCTCTGTGGCAAATACATGCTTTTATATATAGTTATGCATTTTATAGTATATCTCTTTTCCCAGTCTGCTGAGCATCAGTTGGCTGCTTTAATTCCGGGATGTAAACCAATTACGCATGCATGACTTTATATTTACGAGTAATTCATTTGAATTCCACAGACTACTCATGTTTGCAAACATACATGTTTTTACAGTGCTTACCACCTGCCTTGTCCCAGTCCAAACTGTGGCTTTGGAATGTACTGCTTCAGTATGAATATGAAAATAGGTAAAAATGAAGTTGGCAGAATATTTGATATTTTAACTGGGATCCTGTTTATGAACCCCTGTGTTCTCCAAAGGCACCTCGCTCTCTATGGCTCATCACATAAGGAGATGAGAGTCTAATCTTTGTTTCAGAATACTCATTACCCGGTAAAGACTGCATTTTTCACCACCATGGCTAGATGTGAAAGCTTGAATAAAACTATTCATGTGTCAAATTTCACATTTGTTTGTGACTTGGAAATCCTGTCAAAGTGTGGCCAGTTTAAAGACACGATGGATGGAGAATAGTAATTCCTTGTTGTACATTTTGACTGTTTAAAATATCTGAAATGTTTAAAATTCCTGAAATGAAACTTGCTACTGTCTTATCAGTAGTAGTGAACAGCCTATTGTATACAGCTGTGTATCATTTGGTCAGTTTCTACAGCGGTCCTTAAGCCCAGCAGGCAAAGGAGAGACAAAGAAACAAAAAAATACTGCCAAACTTGAGCAATATTCAGGGAGGGTTAGGCTAGGTATGTATTGGAGCTGATGCTACTTCCAACTCCTTTTAAATTGCCTAGATTTAAAATTTAAAAAAATGTCTGCAATAGCAAGAAAAGATGTATCTGCAGGTAGAATTAGAAATGCATCTAGAATTAGACTTTAGCATTTTAAGTGAGTGCAGTACAGCTGAGGTTGTATGCTGGCACAGTCCTATGCAGATTAGGGATTTCACTGAAATTACAAAGAAATGTTTACTGCACTAGTAATTTATCTTGAAATAAAAAGAAAGTTATCTTCAAATAACAAGTATTCCAGGGAAATAAAATACTAGTTTTAAAAGAAGACATAGATCTTAAATAGAGACAGTATACTTACTCCTCCTAAGTAGGTAAAACTAGTACAGAAGTTTTATAAAGGCTTTACTTGATGATTTGGTAGAACGTAAGAAGTCTGTCTTCACTTGCTGGAAGTAGTATTTTAAGTAATTTTATTTATGTTTTCAGGAGCATGTCTAATTGATAGAGATGGAAGCCTGTTTAAATATCTTTTGGATTATCTTCATGGAGAAGTTCGGATTCCTGGAGATGAAAAAATTCGAATTGCGCTGCAGGAGGAAGCGGATTATTTTGGCATCCCTTATCCATACAGTCTGTCTGAACATTTGGCCAATGAAATGGAGACATATTCTTTAAGGTCAAATATAGAGCTTAAAAAGGTCTTGACATTTTTTAAATTTTTAAAGATGTGCTTTCTAATCCACACCATTCATTAGCATCATATACTAAAACTACAGCATATGCAAGCTAGGACTTTCTAATCACCACGCTAAACTATCACTAAATTCAGAATTTTAGGTTAAGAAATCCTAGAGTTGATAATACAGTCATAGTAGTTAAGGTCATCAGCTTCTCCCATAATTGTAATACAGCAGCAGTTTAAATTTGAGTCTGTTTCACATGCAGATTTGCTGTAAAGCTTTCATAGTTGGAACTACATTGTGTTTGGTTTCAGCTTTTACTTGAGATTAGATTTGATCCCTTCAGGATGTTTGGGTTTTTTGTTCAGTTTTATACATTCATCCTAAAACTTTAAAGACAAAATGTACTTTGCCATTTTTTTAGAACAAGAAAGGAGAAAAAAATTAATATTTAAAATCCTAAGGTTTGTCTGTTGTAGAGTATTGTAACTTAAAAAGCTGATTCTAATTAACTGATTGGAAACTAACTTTTATTAACAGTTTTGGCTGTGTTAGTGCTGACAGTCATCTATATTCTCTTAGTAAGCTATTGTTCCATACATTTCACATTCTCCCTTACTAATTTCCTTTTGGAAAGCATAAAACATTTCTAGGTCTTTCAGTTTCTCTTCATATTAAGGATTTGCCATGCTTTTGAGTATTTGTTGCCTTTCTTTGAACTTCTCTTAGTTTTACAGTATTCTCTGTTAACATCAGATAAGAAATACTACACATATTATTTTTTGTATTTATATCCTATAAACTGTATCCTTGATTTACTTAAAAGAGCTCACCAGTAAACTTAAATATGAAAGCTTATTCAACTAAAAATATTGTATTCTTATTAATGTTCTCTATTTTTTTGTTTATGTTTTTTCTAGGCTTTGTTGGATTTCTGTGATTCTTATGATTTAGTTTGCACCAAGCCTACAGTTTGGGTCCTGCACTATCTCAACACTTCTGGAGCAAGCTGTGAAAGTAAAATTATTGGTGTGTATGCCACGAGAGCTGATGGGACTGATGCAATTTATAAGGAGCTAGGAATGAAAATTCATAGTAGAAGTGTTTACAAAAGGTAAGATGACTGTCAAACACATGAAAGCACTATGAAGTGAGAATGAACACTCACATATTATAGTATTACCTAAATATTATTATACGTAGTGTAACATAGTATTATTGTACTATACATCGTTGGAAGGAATCAGATTCTTTCCAGCTTTGAAAACAGCTGGCTAATACAGTGGTCACATTAAACAAATGATAAAAACTAAGCATGAAGAACAAGAACTTGAGAGTCCATAAAAAGTGGCCTAGCATGCAGTTGCTGTAAGTTCTCATTAGGTTTTACTTGCTATTTTAAAAATATCTCAATCATTTAGAATTACTTTCTAATGTAAGATGATATTTACACTAAATACAGAAAAAGTTCCAGAAATATTCATGTTGGTTGTGATTCATGCAGTTGTTTTTGCAGTTTCTTAAAACAGCTGAAAGAAATATTTAACGCTGAAAAGAACTGAAGATGAACATAAATGGTTTTAATTCTTTAAAGAACATGTAGATCTCTACTACACTATTGATGTATTTTTATGACAGTAATTACAAGTAACTGGTAGACCTGTACTTATGAATGTCTGGAAGCAATTTGCCTTTCTCTTGGTCCCACAGTACAGTGTCAGAAGTGCGGTTCACAGTGTACCTTCTGAAACATGATCAGGATACAGCTTTCAGTGTTTCATTATCTTTATAATTAAGAGGCTTATTTTACTGAAGTTAAGCTGGGAACATTACCGTTTATTCCAAGAGTATTTGGACACATAGTATCAGTTATCTATCCTCCCACTGCATTTTCCCCTTGAATAAATGATTGAGATTTAGAAGAGTAAATATTACACCATTAAACCTGTAATTACTCTTTCAGGAACATTTGTTCTTTCATGGATACCCATTTTTAGCAATAGGTGTTCACATGCATGCAGATCATAGGAGAATGAATATTTAGAACCTCTTACACAAACAAAAATGAAAACTAAGTAACATTTTCCTCTTTAATTTTTGAAACATATACTGTGAAGTCCTTGTAGTTAGGATTTGGTAAAAAGAATGGTAACATATCACCAGTGTTACATTTTTAAGGACTTAGCTGGATTTACCATGTAACTGTTACCTTTAAAACCACATTTCTAGAGAAGCTGGAAATAACCTCCAATACATCTGGAGCTATTACTCAGTAGCTGAGTTGAAAAAGATGATGGATGCTTTCGATGCCTGGGAAGGGAGAGGTAGAGTATTTTTTTCTTTTATTTCAGTAAGGCTACTTTTTTACAGAAAAATGAGAAAAATATTTGCCAATTACTTGTAATAAAAACTGCATACATTCTCACTCATTCAGTAAGTAACATGTAAAATACCCTATAGTAGTGGCTGTTTGGGAGGGAAAAAAAATCTTAACGGATTCAACAAGGTGACATGAGTTGGTATGAATGAATATATGTAGAGAGAGCCACCACTTGCAGGGGGTGACACCCTGCTAGCACTGGGCAGTCTGGTGGAAGCCCTAGAAACAAGCTGGCTGTAACCAGTGTTCATGTCAGTGTAGTTTCAAAGCTGAAATTCTACATAATAAAATAGATGTGTGTATAAACATAATATTGACTATGTTCTCTTAGCTCATCAATACAATTTCCCTTTGAAATGCAGGTGTCAGCTACTGGAGAGTGCCTCAGGAGCTGATTGAATGTTGGACTCTTGAGGAACGCCCTTTGAAAGGCAGTTTGCGTCATATGCCTCCAGTTCATAAAAGGTATGCTGATTTGCATATGTGGCTTAAAATAAAGCTGAAATACAGTACAATCATTCTTTTCCCTATGATTTCACGTTATTTGAATAGCTATGAATGTTTTTTCTTTTTGCTATTTACAATTTTATAATATGTGTTATAAGCAGAGAACTTATTAGCAGAACTGAACTTGATAGAAACAAATTACCTTTTTTAGGCTGCTGAAGCTATTCTGTTTTACTTCTTCAGCCTTTAAAACATCATTTTAGACTGTGAAGGAGTAATTTCAAGAAGTAGAGAGCAGTATTAGATAAATGGATTGCTAATAAATAAATATAAATGAAAACTTTAAAAGGTTAACTAATTTTCACGTGAGATGCCTTCTTTGTAGAAGGAATTTCTAGAATTTCTTCTTTGCAGTTCTACAGTGGTACTTTTGGCTATACCTCCATTACCTAAAAGAAGCCTTTGCAGGTGAAGAAACTACACCGCTGATCTGAGCCACCCTACAGCCACTTTGCTGCTATTCAGGAGAGGTTCCTGCTGACCTTCAGTGTCCCTGGCCATACTTGTCATTTCAGCAGCAGCCACAGAGTGATATCAGCACAATGATCCAACTGAAAACTCCTATCTCCCCATCCTCCCCCTGCCTTTTTTTTTTTTTTTTTTGATACTGCATTCTTTGCTTTTCATAGCTGAAGTAGGAAGGACTGTGATTGTTTGATCCCTGGAGTTGCCAGGGGACTCCATAGGCGCTCTTACATAGGTTCTTTTTTTTGGCTATTTTTTACAAGTTTTCTCTTGAAAGATTATCCATAATCATTTGTATTGAAAAGAACTAGAGGGAGAAAGCGGCGATATCTTTCTTCTCTTCTCAGATTACATAGTGTGGAACTTTTGTCTTTACGTGCAGTTTGGTCCTACATTTTTGTAGGCAAAACACATCAGACTAGTATTTGGTGGATTTTGTATCTGACGGAATTTTTAGCATTTTAATACTTTCTTTCTGTAACTCCTCAAGCCTCTTCTCATTGATTTTCCCTTAGCAGTTTGTGCACCATCTCTCTTACAATTTTCAATGTGTAATATTGCTTACACAGGTAGAAGAGACTGATGGTACTATTTCCATAAAGGCAAACCAGATTGCAGTGATGAACAGTTGACAACCACAAATGATAGTGTAACAAGCAAAAATTAAAAGAACTTTGGATTTGTGGATGGCTGTTGCAGATTGTCTATTTTTTAATGTTATAAAAAGAATCCTTTATGTACATAGTTTGTTTCTTCAATTGAAGTTCTTTGTTTTACAGACGATTAATCGACTTTACTGAAGACGACGACTACTTACCATGTAAAGCAGCTCCCAAGCCGATTACATACTCGGGTCCCTCAACAAGTACCCACATCAAAGTCAAGAATTCAGCTTCGTTAAAGGTAGCTGCTTGCAATGCTTCACGTTCTGCAGTGACTCTTAAACGACCCCATAGTGAAAGTCTGACACCGCACAAAGTAGCTTCTGAAACTCTATCTACGACATGCACAAGGGCGTCCAGCAATTTCCAGGTGCCCTGTGGAAGGCAGAGTGCTGGCAATGGGACACCATGTCAAATGATGTTCAAGATTGCAGTGTCTAGGAAGCCCGTAAGCCACCACATAGTAAAGCTGAAGCGAACTCCCCTTTTTCTTGCAACACCATCTCAGCCTCCATCTTCTGTATCTGGTAAAACAAGCGAAAAGGACAGTGCTGCTGTTGAAATTCCTACTCCTTCTATGGCACTAAACAAGAAAGAACCAGCTGTATTAGCAGAGAGTATTGAGCTTAAGAATGATAAAGTGGATGGATAACGTTGGACTCTGCCTCACAGACCGGATAGCTTTGTATCATCTGGTCAAAGAAGAGATCGTCATCTCGTGTGGCTGTTCACTCGAAGATTTGGTAGAAAATGATGATGAAAAAGTTCATAAAAAGCACAGGGAGAAGAGAGAGCACTTAAACCAAGTGTGTTTTCTGCTTTATTTCTAAATACTTTTTAGATGTTGGAGAGGAAGAAAAATGGGTTTAAAAAAACCCCAAACACAGAGCACGTGCAGTCTAATGTTCCAGTATCTCATGTTTGCACTTCTGTTAGGATGTACTAGTACGCCTGACCCTTTTTAAAGGGAGTACTTGCACAGCATAAAAGACAACCACTTCATCAACTTTAATTAACTCTAGTTAATGTTAATTTCTTACTTTGTATCTTTGAAGTGGGAAAAAATAGGTAACAAGAAGTGTTTTTTATTAGATACAAGTTTGCGGCAAGTGTCAACATAGCCAGTCCTGTGAAGATTCTGGAAGTTGAAAGCACTTTTTGGGGCTTCTGGTGAGGATAAACCACCATTTTGTTACGAATGGCAATGAAAGGGACCGCCTTTGCTTGCACACAGCAAGAAAATTCAGAAATACAGGAAGGGAAGAAGTATGCCTAGGGAGTAACACGGCATTTTTTTTCATAGACCTGAGACACACATATACTGCTTTCCTAACATGGTGTGATCTGCCACAGGGGTGGGGCTGCTGCAGGCAGCCGGTGCAGCCTTGGCATTTTGTATCGCACCTCAGGGGTGTCTTCTCCAGCTGCAGGGAGCCCCGTGGGTCTGAGTTACACCTGGCCCCCCTGTGTCCTTCTGCAAGTCCTTTCAAACGAGGAGGGGACAACCTCAACTTCCTTGCAGGAAAGCAGTGCTAACAGAGGTGCCCTGGTTTGAGGAAAGATGAAAGAACCCTGCCTTCCCCCAGAGCAGGATAGAGGACACCTTCTTGTACCACAGTAAATTTTGCATAATGGTACTGAAGAGCTGCTGTGTTTCTATCAGCAGAGGAAAGCCGAATTTGGCTCCACTGATTTTAAAAAGCCCTTTTAGTTGTTCATATTAGTGAATGAAATCTGGCTTTGGTTTGTGCCCTTGGTTGCTTACAGTTGGGTGTTGGTTTTTTTTGTTGGTTTGGCTACTGCTTTTGCTTTTCCAGCACAGTAAATACACCTGTTCTTAAACACCGAGAGGTCCTATCACATTGCCAAAATGCAATGTTCTTAAAATTCCTGAGACTATTGGAATTACAGAAGGGTTCAGATGTTTTATTTTCTAGGTCATTTAGGGGCGATCACATTTTCAGGGTTTTCTCCTAACCACAAGGACTTTAAACATAATTTGCACAAGTAAAAAAACCCCAAATGTACTAACTTATTTTTAAGGAGACACTTTGTTATGAACAGTAGTCACTGTAAAAGTGTGCAGTACTGTAATTTTCTGCTATTGGTGTGTACGTTGAAAAGCATCTTAACTTTAGAATCTCTAAGCCATTGTTTTTTCTTAAAAAAACCCCTAAAGAGCGACAATCCCAAGGCTCTTCCTATCCCCGCCCCCCCCCCCCCCCACCCCCCCCCCCCCCCGCAATGTTTCACTGAGGAAAGGACAAGGCAAAAATTACAGGAAGATGCTAACATAATCTAATTTCCTATTTGAGCATGCGAGCATGCAATTCATCATTGGCACTAAGTTTGTGAGATTTGTTTTTCATAATAATCTAACTGGAAAGCGGTTTTTAATACTTACCTTGTGTGCCTTCTACTTCACTATTTATTGAATAGCTGAGCACTCCACTGTGCACCTTGAAATCTTTTTACAATGCGTCTTAAAGCAGATTTCCTTCCTCTTCAACTTTTGATGATTTTAGAAGGCTTCTATAAATGCAGAATCATAGAATCATTTAAGTTGGACAAGACCCTTAAGATCAAGTCCAGCCGGCACTGAAGCTCACGAAGATCATAGAGTTGAGCATCACACTTTGTATGCACACAAGAAAAAAAGCTTTGAAAACAGTCCTACAGGACTTTCAGAGTTTGTACTAGCTCAGTGTTTAATTATTCTGGTAGTACAGAATTTTTCCAGTAACATCCACGTCATTTGCATTACAGTGGCTTTAGTGCGTCTTCTCTTTGTCCTAGATGTACATGCTTGGGGTTAAATGGGAAAAAAACTCCTTTGAATTTCAATGGATGAAACAGTAAAGTGTCTGTGGTGGAGAGGTAGAGCAAGATTATTTTTTGAGGGACTTGGTTTTATTTATTTATTTTTAATTGGATGAGGTGCAGAGATGTCCTTTGAACTTAACCAAGTAGGCATTTTTGCTTTTTTTTTCCTGCCTGTGAATCTTGCTGTGTTTCTCTTAACTGATGGACTCATACTAAGCAGTTTTACGATAGCTGAATAGCATTAACCTTCATGGTGACTTTCACTATAAAAATAGCTTTGCCCCTATCTACCCAAAGCTTTTTAAAATGTGGACGTAAAATAGAATTTCATCTTCTCTCTAGGAAGCCAAACAAATGAAACTTGCCAGTCCAAGGATGTCACCCCTTAACCTGGCTAACAGGCTGTTTGTTTTCTGATGCATGGAACAAGGAGCAGAAATTCTGCAAGTCTGAGCTTCCTGCAGATTGAAACTTCCTCAAAACTCTGTGTTCCCAAGTTTCTTGAAAGTCTGCAATTTTCTCAACATTTCCATTGTCTAACTCAATGAACGAAGTACCAGCTGGCACTGCTTTTGTACCGATGAACTGGATACACTGTATGTACACACTAGATAGTTTGTCTGGGGAAACTACTAAAGGTGAGCTACAGTTTTATAGCTGGGAGTAGACACGTGGTCAAGTGGTGTTGACAACGGTTTACTGTGAATCTTGGTAAAATTACCATTCATCATAGATCACGTTCAGAAAAGACCATGTTCAGAAGGTTACTCCAATTTAGAAATCTGATGGATTACGAGTAACTAGCAGCTGCACTCTAAAGGCTGACGTGTATCACCAGTGTAGTTTGATGCATTAAATTTTTTGTCACAAATGCTGTCAATTTTCCAGTTGTTTCTTCTCACTTTCTCACCGCTGCCTTTCCAAACCCTCAATGATACAGGTTAAGGAGACAAGAAAAATGTGATTCCAATTTCTAGAAAATTACTCCTCTGTGATCACACATGGGCTTGTGATACAGAGGGTCTGTTATCACCAAGGTGTGATTCAGAGAGATATAATTCTATCTGTATGATGTCAGCGAGCAGATGTTATTTCATGTGATGGGCACATACTACTGCTGATCCTCGGAGTTTTCATTGGGCTTGTTTTTAGCTGAAGAGCCATGGAAATATCAAAATTACCTCTTTTGTTCTGCTCTGGAAGAGCTGGTAGGGAAATAACTGGAACAGTTTGAAAGAAAAGTACCCTTGGCTAACTGGCTAACATTTAAACTGGCTAACATTAAATCACTTAGATAATAAACATTATGTAGTTCACATCTTACTATGGCTAAAAAGAAATACTATCATTACCCAGGAGCAAGCAGATTTCCTCTTCTTGATTCTTCCCAATCCATGAAGGATAAATTCCTCACATGGTAAGAACAGGAGGCCAGCTGCACCATCAAAAAGTGGAGTGAAGCTGCTGTCCCTTAGCTGTGGTTACAAATTGTCGTTTGAAATAAGTCTGTAAATGCGCTGTGGTAATGCCACCACCCCACCCCCTTAAAAAAAAAAAAATTAAAAAAATCTAAATTCATTTTGGGCAACAGCTTTTATTAAAAGATGTTAAGCAGCAGGAACAGGTAAGGATGATGTTACAGACCTTTGCTGCTTTCTGAGCTTTTTGGGTATCTCTTCTTAGAGAATTTTCTTCTTGCTAAATAAAAAAATCTGGCCGTTTATAACAGAATTGATCACTCTTGGCTGAAAATTACTTTGCAAATTCATGTCATCACGTGATCAGCCATGTAGCGTGCCCAGAGTTTGTATCAAGGATCTGACCCTTTTCAAATTTGCATGTGAACAGTTCAGTGCAGTTTGTTTTAGTAGTTTGCCACAATAAAACAGCTGTATTGTCACAAATTTCTATTATATCCTCACGTGAGTAGCTGGCAGCGGGACTGGAACTTGAGAGGAATGGATCCGCAGTGCCTCTGCTTCAGTCACAAGTACATTACCAGGACGCACACAGCTGGTTTATAACGCCGTGATGCAGCCCAGGCAGTGACTACGGTGGGGAACAGACTCGCACCAAGAACTGCCATTCCTACAGGCTCGGGCCAGGTGCTCCCCAACAACAACAGGGTCCAGGAAAGCGTTTCAAGATCAGTGTTTCCCTTCCAGAATTACTGGTTTTTCTTCTGGAGTTACATTTTCAAATACATCAAGTGATTTACTTTTAAATTTTTTTCCCCCAAACATGCCTAAATGATGTAGCTTTTGCAAATAGCTTGGCTGAGTTAAGTTACCTTCTCTTTCTAGTTTTCTGGCTCCATATTTGGTCCTTTATTTTGCCGAGTTCTGCCCCTACCTTTGTTTCATTTTACACAGAAGATAAACTGCTCCAACCTGCTTTAAAATACTGCCCATTAAGGTGTGTTTCCACTTTTGAAAGAGCATACAAAGTGCAGTGGGAATTCCATGTTTGTGTTTGAGCGATGCCAAACAGATGTATTTGCTTTGCAAATTGAGGGTGCTTTTTTATAAAAGACAGCTGGCCTGAAAGTCAAGCCTTGGCCGGCCCTTAATTCCCTCACTGACCCCTGTACAAATCCCTTACATGAAAAGCAGTATCACACATAGCTAGCTCTGTAACTAGAAGATTTAAAAAAAAAAAAAAAAAAAAAGTTCTGCTGAAGATGGGCCCAAGAGCATCCAATTACTTATAAGTTTTGCGAAGAGTAAAACTCTATTGCGAAGAGGCAAATACAGTTCCAAGCACACAGAGACACAAGAAGTGAAAGGTGAAGAGGTACCGTTCCGACAGGCACACGCCAGAGCACAGCCACATAACGTAGTTAGCACTAACCCAGGCTGGGCGTGCCAAGACTGCAGTGGCCCCAGAGGCAGCCTGCTCCCCAGCCCAACCACATCCATGCTGGCATCTCTCGTCAAAAACGTGTTTGTAGCACAGTCTGAATTCAGAGACATGGTGCCTCTCACCTGCTGCTCTGAGGTCTGTCACGTACTGAGCCTCCAGCACATCGAAGGTGAGCTGGTACTGAAGGGCGCGAGGTGGTCCTGTGGTGCTGAGCGACAACTTACGTTGCAGATTTTATTTATTTGCAGAAGCCTCCTTGCGAGAAGCTGACTTACAGAATAACCTTCAGTTATCCTGTCAAGTGGAGAAGCTATAAGGAAGGGGTAAACGTCATCACAGGTAAATTAGATTTTCTTCTTTTTAGGAGGGATTACAGGAGACAAATTTCACAAATTACGCAAGGAAAATATAGTAAGATTCCTGTGTAATATCTGCATGGAAATTATCATTATGTCTCTTACGGTGGGGTTACAGGTCAAACTGTAAAGCAGGAGATAAATGTTGAGAAGGTACCCAGCTGATGGGCGTGCAGAACACAAATTCTGGAATTTCGGTTCCATTTTCTCAAAATATTCAGCTTAAAAGCGTGATGGATAATTAACGATGATAGAAACAGTGCTTGTAATGCTAAGGAAGACAATGTTTACCTATGCATATTGACTTGTCTTGCACCACTCTTCCAGATGAAGATGATTTACTTGTCTTTTAGAAGCAGGTTTTACCAATATTCACATGTGGAAAAATGTATACAGATATCAAGACGAATAAAAATAATCAAAATCACCCATAAGGAATGTGCCTCACTCTACACTTTGGGATTATTTTTCAAGGGCCACAGAAGAAAAGTAAACCAGTCAGTACTAAGGAAGCACACAGTCAGATGAGAGAAATTAGGCAGAGGAAAGTGGTAAAAAGCAACAGCAAACCAAACAATAACCTAGGAATAAACTTTTGAAGACACTTTTAAAGTGTCCTGCTCTTGCTGACCTCGGTCAGAGGTCAGCCTTACTGACCTTTCACACATTTCTGATGCCAACACTAAGGCCACTAGCTCACTTGATGCTAGGTCTGGATTCTTACACCGTCCTATGTTAAGTAATAACTTACTTTAAAAGTACGCCCAGGACGGAGGCGGCCCTTGTGGGAAGGTTCTGTTCTGTGCACTTGTGGCGTAAGAATCTAGCTAAAAGCAAAAACCTAGTTCAATCCATACTCAGCTGAAAGCCTCCCACTGATACCAACTGAAACAAGCAAATACAATTTGAATAAGATCACAAAGGTTAGGCACTGCAAGGCCGCAAACACCAGAGTATTTGAGAAATAAATTTTTAATTATTTTGGAAGAAACGGGTTTTCTGAAATACAGAATCAGAACATTAAGACAAAGTAAGATTTTTAATAGAAAATTGAGAAGGATGTAGTATATCTGCTCAAATATGTACCTCCACATTTTGCTGCATGTCGCTGTAACAAATTTATTAGTCATAGCTCTCATTATGGACAGGTGGTTCCTACAGAAAAAATACAGAAAAAGAATTTGAATTCAAGTCTAGAAGACCTGCAACTTTTCGTATGAAAAAAATGAAATAGATCCATATAGTCATAGAAAAGTGACTGATAAGGACGGAGAATAGGGCTGTGTATCTGAATAGCCATGACTATATACATTCCAAATTAAAAAATGAGCATTTTTCCTCAGCCTCATAAAAATACTTTGTCAATGAAAAATACCAGTATGTAATACATTTAATACAATTTATACTTGAATGTAAAGATCTCAGATTATGGAATAATAAGCTAAAATCAAATGTACTACTTTTTCAAGTGTTCTTGTATATAACAATACTTTCTGTGTATACAGTGTCCATGCATCTACGCGTATACACGCACAGAAGTAAAGAGCTGTATAGAGATTGCTGAAGAATTCTACAAGATTATCTGATTTCATTGCAGACCAGAGCATACAGACTTCCTGGGATCCTTCTAACACAGGCTGCTCTAAAAAAACAATACTGTTGACAGGTGTAACCACGTATCTACAACAGGTTTTTGCTATTATGAATTTAATTGCCAATTTAATTTTCCAATCTAGATTTCATTTTTCTAAGTAGTAAATGCTGCCTTAGTAAGATTCTGTACTGTCATGGCAAAATAACTGTGAACATACTGGGGAAGAAGCCTTGAGAGTATGAATTAATTTTGATAATTAGCAAGTAATAAAGATACCAACAAGTTTTAAGCAGCAACAGATTTAAAATGACTATGTTCTGACTTATTTTCTTCACCAACAAGCATCTCGAGCAAGAAACTAAAATGAAGAGATTAAATTTCTCTGCCTGCCATCACCATGACACTTTAAGCCACCAAAGTCACAGCTGGCACTGAAAGAACAGTGGCATCAGCAGAGACCTCCATCCTTGCAGGACATAAATTGCATTGTGACACCCTGCCAACACTGCCTTGGAAAGGCCTGTGATCTGCAGTGTCTGGCGTATGATGCTTTCGTCGGGTCTTCTCTGAATGTATTGGATTCTCTGTGGTCCTTGTAGCTGTAGACTGCTCTTGATTTTTCATAGCTCCTTTGTTTTTAGATCTGAAGCTGCTATGCTGCTGTCTTCTGTGTTCAGACCTGGAACCACCCTTCACATTATTTTGATCTGCCTCATGACTGGCACCTTGTGACTTCAGGGATCCATTGAGCCGGATGTTTTGGTGCTGTGGGTTGAATCTTCGTCTCTGGCTAGAAGGCCCGTTCTACCCAGAAAGGAATTGGAAAACTGTTAGGTTATCTGAATCCTTCCAACAGGACAAGAAACACAGCTGTCCGAAGGAACAAAAATTGCAGAGTAAGTTTTTCAGTGTAACGAGGAGAGGGAAAACACAAAAACACTAGAGTTTTGACTGTTGCTGGAGCTCTCTGAACTATGAGTAACATGCTACAGCTAAGTAGCCTGGAAATATAGATGGCAGGTTCACCACTGGCACCAAATTAAAAGTCTACCATGATTCAAGAGAACACAGAAAAGGGGATGAAATACTAGACTATCTCAACAGCAGTAGTTAAGAAGCACTGAAGAACTTGATACTGACCAATTTTTTCGAAAATCAAGAAAGTATCTTTCCTAGTAAAGTATTGTGTAAATACTACAGTAAGACTAAGCAGGAAGAACAGAAATTCACATGTAAATTCAAGAATCCACGTTATCACGTTAAGAATCCACATGGTGGGAGAGATGTCTATTACGCTACCTTGCACAGAGGAAGCTTTGATCCTTAGTGGGAAGTGGCTGAATTGCTTTATTTGCATGACTGCCAAGGCAGCTGGTTCCATACACGCACTGACTATGTACTGCTCCTACGTTTCCCTTCGGGCACCTACTTCAGCCCAAAATCCCCGCCGGGACAAACTTCAGACCGACTTCGGTGGCAGCTTTACCTGAACACAACCGTGCAAGGCCATTCTAAGGAGGTCTCATAATGAGGCAGCTGCCAATATCGCACAGTACTGTAAGCTGTATTATACCGCTTCTGAAATATTATGCTTTTAGATCTGGCACAATTCCACTTTCAAAGTCTATCTAATAATCATGCTTCAACAGCACATCAACTGACATTTGTCAAGGAGCAGGAATACATGCTTCTCTGTTGCAGCATGCAGGGTAACTAGCTATTAGCTAATTAGCTATTAGGCAGCCTGTTAACTGCCGCTAGTCATTTCTGAACACCAGACAGCGGTCTTTGCTGGTATGGCATTTCTGCTATTTCCACCTTGTATGTTCACACTGCTTTGAAAATGAAGCTGCAAAACACATACTTGCATATTTTCAAGAGTTATTTATTAAATCTGTGGACTGCAAACTAGTATTTGATTTTGCATTAACAATTTCCAATGCTTCGTATTCTTCTGAAATTTCTGAAATAATTTAGTTTTGTTCAGAACTGATTTCTTACCTGCTTATTTGTTGGGATTCCTTGGGAAGAAGGTTCTGTAGGATTGGAAGAAAGATGACTTTGTACTTTAGCGCTGGCTGTTCTACTATCTGAGTTCTTGACGTGACTAGCGGACTTCTGCATGTGTGTATTTTGTCTGCCAGTTGTTGCATGTGAAGTCATTGAAGACAGCACCAAACTACATGGTGTTCTTGAGGAATAGTTGTTCTTTGGGTGAGAAACTATAAAAAGAGTATTCTGTGTTACCAGTGAAATGATCAGCATCTAAACATAAGGCTGTATTCTCAGCCTGCTTACAGTTAATTTTGGTAGCATCATTCCAGGCCTACTTGAAATAACGAAGTAAGCTAGGTAACTAGGGTTGGAATTAGGCCATCGCCTCTTACTTCTGTGGAACTGCCTCGTCGTGAAGCGCTTCTGGAGGCAGAAGAGCCAGTGTGGTGGAGCTGCGCTGAAACTGGAAGAAGCCTGGCAGGTGGATGGGCTTTGGCTGTCCAAGAAAACTTTTCAAAATTTGTGGCACCTATTGGCTGGCTTGTGGGGTTTTAACGAGTCGAGCTGAACACATTCGCTGTCAGGACTGCCCTGCGCGCTGCTGTCCTATCAGTAATGCTCCTAAGCATTTATATTCCTAAGTCCTCAAACAATAAAGGAAGAAACATGGGAAGGAAATGAGTGGTAAGCCCCTAACTCTCTTGGCTGCTTGAGGTCAAAGGATGCCGTGCCTGCAGACACCATAGACTAAATTAAATTCAAATTATTCTTTGATCATGGTAGGCTGCAGAAGCTGATGCTTGCTGTCTATATATGTACTCGCTACAACACAGGTAAGAGCCATGAAAGCTTCCTTAGTATGTCTAAATATTTTTTAAGAAAAGGAAGAAAGGAAAAAAAACCCACTAGTCTAGTGCGTGCCTGTTGCTCATTCCTTTCTAAGGAACAAAGGTTCTTCTGTACCATGGATATCTACAAAAAATGGAACTGCGTGCAATGCACTAATCCACTTCATGTGGATCATGGTAGTCAGCACCATTAGGAACTGCTACTGCCCCCCTCAGTACATTCCTGCTCCCAACTTTGTATTTTGCAACCACCTGATTTCTTAACCACTTCCATGTCTGGATGTGAAGTGCACCAAACAAATCCTTGATTTCCTACCTCTCTGCATTTCCACAAATGCTTTGAGCTGCCTGCCTCTGTGCAACGGCCCCTAAGCAGCCTCAAAGAAGACTCTGAGGCTACTGAAGTAATGTTCTTGATCTTAATTTGCTGTTCCGATTTTTCTGATTATGGAGTTTTCCTGTTTCTTTCTGGTGCAGATGACAAACCAGAGGCTCACTTCAGTGAGACACCTGTTTTATCTAAGAGGTGTTTCTATTTTCCCACTTTTAGTACAGAGAAAGAAGATGCAGAATAATTTTAGCAACTGAACATCATCTGTTAGGTTTTTTGATGCTTTTATTTACTTACACCAATATCAGCTATTTCTCCCACTAGGTATCCTCTTCAGAAAAGCAATGGAGCGATCTGCACAATTAACTGAATTTTCAGTCCTAAGTTCAGTGAGGCCAGCTGCCACTGAATTCTACTGCTCTCTCTTGTCTAAAGTAGACTGCTGCACATGGAAGCCCATATAAAAATCCACGTGCTTGTCATAGAAAAACACATTTTTAACAAAGAAGATGTACAAGGAAGGGGTGTAGCCCATGCTAGACATATGTCAGTCCAATTATTTCTGTTTCTTCCTGTCCTTCACTGTAAGTGTATGCTGCCGACCCTCTCTCATGCTGGAACGTGCCTTCCTCGGCACAAGCTCTGGGGTTTTGGCTATTGCTTTTGTTAAAGGCCTCAAGGCCCGGCATAATCCAGCTGTGAGGGGTATTTGCAGCTCCTAGCAGGGTATGGGCCTCACTGGGGGAGGCTCCAAACAGAAACGTACTTTGCACTGAAGAGCTCTTATCCAAGCCATGCCCACAGCATGCGTTGCTCACCTAAGGTCACTGAGGGCTGACCAGAGCTGAATTCTTCAGCTGGCCAGTGCACTCAGTCATTTGTGAGATGGCACTGCTTCCCTGCCAGTAGCTGTTCCTTTGACTTCACTGACCCGATTTCAACAGGTCTGCACGAAACTATGCTTACATAAGATTTTACTGAAATGAGGCATCAATAATTAGAGTGCGGAATTAACTGCAGCGGGATGTAATTTAGGAAAGTAGTTCAATGAGTTTAGAAAGACAGTCTATGGCTGTATCAAGAGCAGCTGTGGTTATATTAGTCAGGACCATCTTTACAGAAATTTTTCTCTCTTAAGCGTCAGGGTCTGTGAGGTGACTGCGAACAATCAGATGCGTTACTGGCAAGCTTACACCTTCCTTCGAAATATCCTGGGTTGGTTTCAATAAGAGACAGGATAAAGTGTTCTACAAAAGCAAGTCTTATGGTCTAATGAATTAAACTGGTTACACCTCAAAGTAGTGTTTAAAAGCTCTTTAGCTGTGCAGTCAGAAGACTGCGCTGGCAGACTGTGTGGTATTTTTTCTCTTTCTAGGAACTCCTTGAAAACATTAATTATTTTTCTTCCCAAAATTGTTTTCTTTCCACCAAGATGCACTAGTTCAGAATTGTGTTAACAGTTCTTATCCTAAAGTGATGGTACTGATGGGATATCACGGGACAGATAACCTTTGGGGCAAAGCATTGTAACATTTACTTTTCTGGGGGGAAAAAAACGCATGACAAAGATGAGGAATAAGCTATCTTGTATTCTGCAACAGGGATGTGATACTTGGAGCAGAAAATGAACTTTAATTTCCAAGCAGAAGGGCAGATTATTTGGAAACAGGAATATTTGGGACTACCATTAGTTCCTGAAAAGCCCAGTGAATACTGTTGTAAAGCTTGGGAGTTACTTCCTAGCAGGAGAGATGTGAATTGGTCTTGTATTCTGCTCATGCGGGGAAGCTTCTGATTTACTATTTATTCACAAATTACTGAATTTGAGTGTTCCCCAGAGCTACCTTCTACTTCCACTTGGAAATCCTGTTTAGACCAGAAAACTCCAACTGATCTGAGTAATACCTGGAAATCTCTGACAAAGAGGGCACTGTGCACACGCAGATGGACTGTACAGCATATGTACGGCAAGCCTAATGTGCTGCATACTGTAAGGCTGACCTGCGTGTGTTCAGCCAGCCTGCTGCACCCGGCTCTACCGGTTGTGTCAGGCCTCCACACACACACTGGCAGCACAAATGCCATTATTTCTGCTGGTGTATCCTGGACAGGTATATGGAACAGTATGTTCCCAAAACTTCAGTGTGAGAAATCACCAGCACTTACTTTCTCCGCAGAGCTGAATTTGGGTCTTCAGCTGTTCTGTATCACAGGAAAATCGGGCAGACCTGCCCAGCTCTTCATCATATTTCCGTTCACTCACAAAGTGCTGCAAAATACAGACACGTTAACAGTGATTTGCATTCTAAGAAAAAGACTATATGGATGGTACAGCAACCAATCAATACTTACCTTAGATGTGCTTTAAGGCTTGCCAAACTTTTGACCCTGCCCTGCACACAGGATCTCTATGCAGAACCAAGTATTTGCCCATCCTGACCAAATTACAGGTCTCTCAGCCCAGTGATGGGTGAATCGTGCCCGCGCCTGGGAAGGGGGTCATTTCATCAGAGTATACACATTTGATCACCGAACCTGAAGCTATCGGCTTTACTTGTTAACCGAGTCTGATAAATGGCACACAAACCGCTAGAACTCTACACTTACGAAGGGATAACTCACACTTCTCTGCTAGCGTCTGTACACTGCTCAGAGGTGCTGTAATACTTTAAGGAGGTATGCTTTCCCCATGGAAAGCTAGTTACCCCTTGGCCCACAGGCAGGAATGAACAGCCTGGGCATGTTAACCTGACAGCTCGCTCTTGGCATTTATGCAAACAGCTAAAATACCCAAGCAGCCATGAACGCCTGACCTTAATTTCAGCCCTGAGTTCAGACAGTTGTGCTTCAGCCATCTGACTGGCTAGGTCTGTCAGTCTCTTCAGCTCCTCTGCTTTCTTCTGCCGAGCAGTCAGGATTTCCACTGCCAAATACCAACAGTCAACAATTAACAGTAGGAAGGTAGATTGCTCTGTAATTTATTACTCTTTGGGCATTAACAGTGTACATCACATGAGAGACAGACACACACACCTCAGACCCCTGACCTCAACTGGACTTCCAATATGCTGCTTGAACAGCGTATTTAACTGAACTGCCTGATGTTGAAAAAGATCTGGAAATGGGATAGCTGTCAGAAACTCAAAGTTAAACCAGTTTTTCATCATTTAGACAAAGGGGGGCAGAGACATGTTGTTTTGAGTCTTCCAGCGCTTTATCTTCAAGCACAAAATCAGGGAGCCTTCCATGAAGACATGGAAAGAAGCATTACATTGAGTCAACAACCTATTTCTGAAGACGTGCTGTAGTTTATTTACACAGGGACATTTCAGTTGCTCTGAAAAAAAGTCTGTTCATATTTAGTTTACGTTAAAGTCACTGGCATTGCAGTTTTGCTTTCAAGGGATATATACACAGCTGCCACTTCTCTAGCAAAGCAGTATTACAAAGGCCAACAACCTTTATGAAAATACTACATATTCACCACTGCCTGTCCGGTGTATTTTATATAAGGAAGGGGTGAATAGTCATGTTCTTATAGGAAAAGATTAATCACGAACCACAAAGCAACGGTCCATTTGCATGCAGGATAATAAGACATTACAATTTTGGTGGAAAATTAAAAGTACGCAACCTACATGGTGACTCAGTGTAAAAGCAGCAACTGATTAACTGGCTGATGGGACTGGCACTTAGGGCAGAGAGGAAAGATAGCATCTAAATGTAAAATGGTAACAATTGTAGTCTTTTGTCTAGAGCTTATGCCTGCAGTCTGGTGGTGAGTGGTAGCTGTTGTAAACTACCCTAAGGCCACAGGCTCCACGACAGCCTCAAAGACTTTGGCTTCTCTGCCTTCTTTTGCCACAAATTCCCAGAGCAGGTTGGTAAGTCACCTAACCAGCTCATACTTTGTAAGGGCATGTTTTAGGTGAGAATTAACAGTATTTCAACAGAGAGTTTGTTTCTCAACCCATTACCATTTAACCAGATGGCACCTTCCTTTGAAAGTATCATAGGACAGTCTGTGTTGGAAGGGGCCTCTAAAGGCCCCCTAGTCCAGCCCCCCTGCAATGAGCAGGGACACCTTCAACTAGACCATGCCGTGCAGAGCCCCGTCCAACCTGGCCGTCAATGTTTCCAGGGATGGCGCATCGATCACCTCTCTGGGCAACCCGTGCCAGCGTTTCACCAAGCACAAAGGCACAGGGAGACAGAGCTGTGGCTGTACAGCTGTGTGGCAGCAACCAAGCCACATGGCAGAGAAGTATGTCACACACGGCAGGGAAGGCAGAGGGTGGCTACAGCTCCTTTAGCCCTGTTGGTAAATCTGTGCCTACATCATTACTTATGCTAAGAGCCAGCATTTATTTCTCTAGCTGATATTTTAATTTAATTTCTGTGGAATACGGTCTACAAGTCTGAGAAACTTATCAGATTAAATGAACAGTTTACTACCAGCTTTCCTCTGTCCAATAGTTCTGCCTTCTTGCTTATTCTAGGCAATGCTAACATTGTTTCTCCCCAAAGTCAGTTAAGTGACTCCCCTTTGCTGAAGTGACTGCTCAAACCGTATGAGCTCATATCATACTGGCACTTATCTCTGCATGAGATTTTTTTAAACACTGAAATTATCATATTTGGAAGTTTTCCTAGTACTGACAGTAAGAGTATGATTACCCACTGTAAAATAGTCCTCCAGTGCAGCAAAAAGATGTGAAAATAAATAATAATGTAAATCTTGGTTAGCATGTTACAGTCCTGTAACAACTTCCTGCCTAAAGTTCTGAAAGCACTTTACAAGCCTGCAACAGCCTTGAGAGACAGCAGAAACCGCAGTTAGAGCGCGCTACGGGGGCATCCAGCATCACACGTGGAGCTGGCATGAAGGCAGGGAAGCAGGACCTGCCATGTGCAAATTAAGCACTTTGCAGGCCTGTAGATAAGAATCAGGTTTACTTTCCACAAAAGTTACCACTATACCTGGCCAAGATTAATGAAGGGGCCCTATGATACCATCAGCCCTGGATGGCAGATTTCCAAAATTCGTTTTTGTTTATGCAGTGAGGGCTTAGATCCAGGTCTGCTGATATCAATGGGAATTTAACCATTGGTTTTCATGGGAGCGAGCGCAGGCCCGGTAGCTGATTATGGCTACCTGGTGTCTGCAGGTAACCAAAAAGCTGCTGATATGCTCCCATGCACAGCCCCTCTGCAGAATAACACAGAACTCCAAATCCACGTTTCATGATAGTACTAGAAAAGTTCACATACAAAACGCCAAACACAAACTAATGCCAATCTTTGCTGTAACAACTCATACCTTTTTGTTTCCACACATACATAACTGCAAGTGACTTAGCTAGGAATGGATTTAGATAATGGAATTAGGTTGTGGGTTTTTTTAATACAAATTTAACTGGTATACATTTGTGAGCTAAGTGAGAGTTCTAAATGCAAATGAAGCGTTCAAGAACATTACAAGTATCTGTGACCCTCCTTGGAAGGGCCTTAAATTCACAAATCGATGAAAGGATTGTATGCATACATAGCAGTGGTATTTTCATCTGCCAGGCAAAGTACCACTCTAACAATACTTTGGTTACTCTTCAGTTTTTTGCTTAGCGCTCTCTATTGAAACACATCCCCCTTGATTACTGGGCCATGAATACCGTATCTCAGACGGGGTATAGGACAATGTTATGGTATCTTAATACATGGCTCATCTTGTTTTTTCCTCTCAAACCAGAACATGTACATATACACACCCCCACCCCTTACCTATGCAATAAACAGAGACACCATGAGAGCCTCAAATCAGATCAGCTCCCACAGATTGGTAGGAAACTAGATTCCAGTAAACACCTGGGTTTTTATGTTTTTATTGTTCCAATTCATATGCTTAATCACTATCCCTTAAAGCTATGCAAGGCCACCCAATAACCTATTCCTCTAATAACCTCCAGTATTCTAAGTTGTGTATGTAATAGAAGCAAGCAAACAGTGATTAAGAAATGGAAACGAAGTGATCAACAGACCGGGGGTGGGGGGTGGGAGGGGGTGGGGGGGTGGGGGGGTGGGGAGAAGAGTGGTCAAAAACCTCTGATAAGTAAGCAGAACAAATAAATAACTTAAATCTAACTTCATATGAACTTTTGGTTTACCTTAATTTCATAACACTTCAATTTTGAAGCACAATCTTTATAGACAGAAACTACATAGAAACTATCCCAGAACATCAAAGACTTATCTCATTGTATACACCTACAACAAAAGATGCTGGAATGCTGATAACCAAGTTGATGTACCATGTAATCTTCTGCCAAACAAAACAAATGTTTCCATGACTATTCCAAAAGTTCCCTGTGTGCTTGGTTTTTTTTTTTTTACTTACTGGCTTCTTCTTTAACTTTATCAATTTCTGCCATTAATGACACTTCTTTGTCTACGATGCTAAAAAAGGAAAAAAAAGAAAGAAAAAAACCATAGTTTAATCCATGCTAGAACTCCATCAAAATCAAAGGATATAACTACACAAAGACTTCAGACCTTAGTTACAAACAGTTTTGAAATTAATAAGACTTTAAAAACCTAGACTGAAGAAACAGCTAGGCAAACTGACCACAAAAACTTGGTGATAATCAGTGTATGCTGATCCATGCAAACACCTCTCACAGCCCTGCCCGTGTGCCCGCACAGACGTGGAAGTCACTCTGATTTGCCTCTTTAGCACTGCCTGGGCATGACTAAACAGCCCGTTTCCTAATTAAGCCATATCACCATTGCTGCTACCCAGGTTAATACAGCTTAGCTCTCAGTGCAATTTTAAGAATAACACCAAATTAAAGCCACGTAGAAAGAGATCCTTCTCTTCCTTAAATAGAGATATTCCTGCAAAATTTGTCAGGGTAAACAAGAAAATGGTTTGTGATGTAAATGAGCATTAATGTATCTCCATAATGGAGGTCAGCTTCCTTGCCCCCCTCCCTGTTCTCTCCAGGACTGGGAAGGTGTGGTTCCACTTTTATCTGCCTTCCTAAAGGTCTTGTATGCCTCTCCTTTCACAAATCTCTGGTGCGCAATCCCTGACGGTGCTTTTAAGCTGTCAAAGTGTAAACCGATCAGGTGGGTCTCCTGAGAGCGGGCAGCGGGTCTGCTACGTTGTTCACATCGACCCAGCGACACCGTTCAGTGAAATCACACCACGGCAGGATGCTCTCCAGGGGACAGTGCTCTGGCGTACCACTCCATTTTCCCCTCACTAGATTATTCTTAAGTCACGCTCACGTTTAATAAACACCACCGATGTTAAGCGGTAAGGAAGTGAACTCATAAGTGAGTAAACTCAAGCAGCTGGGGGAAGCAAATTGCAGGAAGTAGGTCAAACACCTGGAGTAAATCCAGGCATGCACTCAAGGGAAGAGTAGAGTTCTCAACCCTGTCAGTAAAATCACCCTTGAACATAAGCTTTTGTACCCAGTGAAGACACCAGGTTATATGTGAACCAGCTTCCACCAGAAGGAAGACGTTACAGAGAACTGAAAACCAACTCACTTGTCTAGAACACCCTCAGCAAGAATGGAAAGGTCCTGCAGCGTTCCGTGGGCAGCAGTCACACACAGCAGACTTACAGAGGAGAGGAGGGCCGACAGGCTGTCAGCTGAAACTGCAAGACGAGGCAGCGGGCAGCACAGGGGACACGTGGCAGGGACACAGCTGAGTCAGCCAGAGATGCACCAGCTAGAATGCGTTCAAGTGCCACACGGCCTTCCTTGACATCTTCCCATAAATTAACCAAGCTCACACAGAAGTTTACAACAGAAGCTCTGCGGAGTCCCACCCTTGGGTTTTACCCATCAACCATGCCACCTTTCAAGAAGAAGAGGCTACTACTACCTTTACGCTGCCAACAAGAGGGACAGAAGCAGGCTGGCTGATGGCAAAGGATGCAGCGAGACAATAAAATTGCAGTGTAACACATTTTTCTGTTTCATACATGTAAACAAGACTAAAAATGTTGGCCTGGCCTGCCAGATCAATTTAGTGTGACTTATGTGCAAGAGGAAATGAAATAGCAGGGCTGCTTATGCTGGAGCAAGTCACTTTAGAAGCACACACTCACAGTGACAGGACGCCCTTGTTCCAGTTGGCCCTCAATGTTCTCCAGGCATAAGCATTAAGTTCGGACTCCAAATAGGCAGGTGATGATTCCAGTTTGCTAATCTAAATAGCCACAGCTTCTCAGAATTAGTCTACTTTCAATTTGCTTTTGTAACTACATCGCACAATAAACTTCCTTGGCTTTCACAGCAGGTAGCTGAAATGAATCTTGTAAGTTCTCCCCTATATCTACCCTCCAGAAAAAAAAAATGAGATTTTAATGGTCTTTAGTTTTTTCCCCTGAATTTAAAAGGCCTGCATGTTTTTGCTTTTGCTGTCTCTGCTGCCCTCCCTCGTGTACTAGACGGGTTATACAAACATAAACTTTCGGCCGAAAAAACCATTCAAGCAACAAGCTGCCACCGCCAAAGCTCATCAGAACCATGTTCTGGCCTGGTTCACTACACGACTGTCCTCACCCCACGCCAACAACTGATCCTTGCTAAAACTGCTCATCCCCTAACATTTCATTTTGATGCCAAAGAAAAACACTTTTAATACCAGAATGAGAACAAGGCCGTAACAGTCCTATCATATTTTAGTTATAGCTCATCTGTTACTGAACAGTTTTCCACTCCTAATGTTTTAGTGTGGTCTCTGATGAATTTTTCAGGAAAGTGTTTGCATATTGTAGTAGCAGAGGCCAGGACCTCTGCTGAATTTGATGCAGAACAATCACCTGAGTACCTCCCTTGTAGCTACAAACTAACATTGGGAAAACTAAAGAATAAAACAAGAGAAGTGGTGTTTGGTGCCTTTGTCAATATGAGACTAGTTAATGTGGTATGCTAAGGTTCTTTAACAGATCTTCACAAGGTTGCCCTTCCCAGAAGACAATGTACTTACATCAGCTGAGGACACGGACTGGTTCTCGACAAAAGGCAAGGAACATACTAATTCTCACCTGGAAGTTACAGCCACATTTCTCAGCCTGGAATTCATGAGCTACCGTATGTCGTGGCACAATGGAGCAAGTTAATGTTTCTTTAGAAATGTCATAGGCCAAGCAGCACTAGGAAATACTGTATTTTTGATACTTAGTTTGCATTAAGGGTCAATTATTAAAGAAACGGTAGGGAACAATTTGACTCCTTTCTAGTCACACGCAGCACTTCAGTGCAAAACTGACCCGTTCCTCCTCCATCAAGAACTTGGCAAAGTTATAAACATTTGAAAATAGCAGAGAAAGCTGGAAAACTGGATTGGAAAAGAAAAAAAATACAAAGAGAAAACTAAATGCTAACAGATACAGAAGGAGAAAGGACAAGACGACTATAGAAAAATCAATGGATCAAATCTCATCTCTTGTTCCTGCTAAGACCCCACTGTTTTTACGCAAAGCTCAGAGAGCCACTTAAGCCGAACAGCTTCTTAACTCATGAGAAGTTTAATTGGTTTTAACATATTTTCTGGAATAAAGCCCTACTCAGCCTCAATAGGACAATCACGATCAGACCACAGCACTAGCATTACTGAGAACCGCTCACAGCTCGGCTCAGCAGTACCTCCTGGGAATACATTTTCTTTCAATGCTTCTTAGCGTCCACTGGACACCAAAACGTTACACCGAGCTGGCACACTCCAGCGTGCAGCCTGCAGCCATTGGTGTGCCATGGGGAACTGGACACCGGGTGCTTTAGGTACTTTCCACACATGTATCACCAGATTTGGGCTCTAGCAGAGCAAGCAACAAAATGCATTTCACATCTAAAGACACCTCAGGGAAAAGTCTGCTAATTCCTCTCTAGTTATGCCCTTTCTCTTGGATCTTCTGTGGACGTTAGGACCCACGGTTAAAACCATAACCATGCTACTTTAGCTGAGGTTCTGGAGAGGTCATACCCTTGTCAATTTTTTCTGATTACTCCCAGCACTAACATTCTATCAGGCTTCAGCCATCCCTTCTCCTTCCCTCCAACATCAGCACTTGAGTACATTCCATATACCTTTTGAGACTCCTGTGACAAACACACAACCAGGCACCACCACTTCCCTCTCCGAATGTACCTGAAACCATGCCCCGATCACCAGCCTGTAGGATCCCCTGCTGTAGTAGTATTTGTCAGTTCTGCCACAGGTGTTCAGTTTTTTATGATACATTTATGATACTCACTGGAGCAAATACTGAGACTCAGAGCCCCTCTCCCATTGACCAGGCTCAAAGACAGATCTCAGTCAAGTGAGTCTCACACTCCATGACTGATGCTGAGGCCAAAAGAGTAACACTACGACCTCATTCTTTTCTGCATCCCTTTGCCACACCTCTCTTCTGAAAGGACTGATTTATTCTTCCCTTATCCCTCACTTTTTCAGGATCAGGACTGGGGTACCAAACTCTAGCTATCGGCAACGTAACATTGTTCACCACAGGTGAGTGCCTACAGTTTGGAGCACAGGATTCGGCACCATTTGATTTTAATATCCAGATGACATTTTGAGGTGGGGTTCAGGAAGGAAACAATTTTGTTGAAGGAACACAGCAAGCCAGAGGCTCAATGCAGAGAACATGGAAATGGGGCCAGGACGCAGCCAGTGCTTGTGCTGTAAATATATGAGATCCAGCAAGGGCAAGAGGAGCTCTCTATGATTAATTTTGCTGAAGCGATTCTGAAGGCAAGAGCATAAGTGTCCTGCTCCTGGTCAAATGGACAGTACTGGTGCCTTGGACTTACGCAGGCTGCCAGAATTCACGCTGGCGTACAATGGCAAAAGCACTGCAGACGCCAGACTGCAACGACCTGCTGGCACAGCAATGACGGGGTAAATTATGCTGACAGCTGCCTCATTTCACAGTTTCATACTCAGAACAAATTCTGAATTTGTTCTGTCATTAACAGAAACAAATTAATCTTCCTCTAGTTTACTGCACAAAATTTAGTGCTTGCACAGTGAAAAAGAAAAGATATTCTCAAGTCAGCTGCAATACCTTAAAATCCCACCAAAATGCTTAAAGTTATTAGTGCCTTTTTGGAAAAGCTGCTTCAGATCGCCAGGTGGGCTGATATATAGCTTTACTGGTGAGAATCAGAAGGGTTCCAGATGACCAGAACCTTCTCTTTCCTTCTGCCTCTCCTAGGCATTATGATAAACCTACTGTGCCTGAAGAGATAGGGGAATAAAGGAAATAAAAAGACCAGACCGACAGGGAGGCAAACCTGCTGATGCAACTCACAAAGGTAAGCTGCAGCTGCATGGCACAGAGATTACTGTTAAGAGTGTAATTCAAACTGAGTTCTTTCAAAAACCCTGTTAACCCCCCCAAAACGCCAGCTTTTTTCTTGGAGGTGTTTAATAAGCTTTACCCTCCCCTGAACCAGCTTTATGCATGGTTGGAGAATGAATGTCGTTTTGGAGACCAAGGAGGACAGTCAGCTGTGGCATTCTGAATGACGCAGCAGGGCTCTACATCTGGAAGGGGGAAGGAGCTATTTTTTCACGGGCATCCTCTGGGGTCTGGTTCAGCAGGTGAGATGGTGGAACACTGTGGTACGATTCAATTCCTCTCTTCATAAGGAAGTTAATTGTGGGACACTGCTGGCATTTGACAGCTTAGGCTCCAAAAATACACAGTGCACCATTCTCCAGTAACTTTGTTCTGTCAGCAGGCTTTGAATAGCCCCTTGAAGCTGTGCTGGTTAACAACCTGCTGACAAACTCAAGCAAGTTTTAGGGACTTTAGTACTGTCACTGTCTCTGCTATATCTGAGCTGAGATTACATGCAAATTCACGCGACAGTCCTGTTAAGGTCAGCCCTGGTCTTTTAAAAGTATTATGCCTTATTTCCTGTACACGTTTCCCTCCTCACACAAACACACTTGACCCACAGGTGGGGTGAAAAGACAACTGGTAAGAACCTCTAAGGCAACTGCATATTTCACAAGAGTCCCCTACCTCAGTCCCAAAACCAGAATTGTCCCTGTCAAACTTTCAGCACAAGGAACTAGAATAATGCGATGAGAATATAAATGTAAAGCCCAGTTACCTGATTACAAGCTTTATAGGATTACTGAATAGCCATGCTATATTTTAATTGGAGAAATGATAGTTCCAAGTTTTCTTTGTGCTAGTATGCCTGTAGGAAAAGCTGTTGTTACATTACATATTCTGTAATGTCTCAGTAAACCATATCCTTCCAGTATTAGTTCAATAGTATTTAAATGTTCATGTTGCTTGAAGGTTGTTATTTCATCACTGTATTAGCACATGCACAATGTTTACATAGCAAACCAGATTACATGAACTGTCATTCTGACCAGGAATACAGTCTGACAATAAGGAGATAAATGAAAGACAGAACAAACCAATTTCACTGAAATCCTTCCCTCTGCAGTGCACCGTGTACCAGCTGGTAAAAGTAAAAATGCCCAAAGGCTTTTAGTTAGTCAAGTTTATTTTGAGTTATTCCTCATCTACCTCCACTAATACTGTTCTCTTTAGCAGTCAGCTAGCACATCGGGGTCTGGTAAAGCCATCATAATTAAAGGTCTATTTGCATTTTTCTCTTAAAATGCCTTTACAAATAATTAGAAATTTATTGCCTGATCATAAAAACTTGTTCAAACTGAAAACTGACATGGAAAGCTTTTTTCTGACAGAACACTTCTGAATTGTACTTATTTAGAGATGAAGGCATCACCTCAGGATTTAGCAGAGTTTTAACAATTGTGAGTATGAGTTGCACCATGTCTTGTTAGCATCTCTGCATTTTTACATAATTTTGTAAAGTTTTTCATTCCTCTTTGAGTCCCAGTTCTGATCCAACTACTGACGCACCTTAACATCTTACTGGTTATGTATTTTAGACTAAGCACACTCTGACAAGGCAGCAGACTGTGGTCTCTGTTGTTGGGCTCCTGGTACAAAAGAGAGGTAACTTTCCCGAAAGCACCCTGGAAAGTGGACACAAAGAAAGGAGAAGACTCTGGCTCTTAGGTCTAACATCTATTGACATTTTTTGAGATAATTATTCCCTGTATGTGTTTAATAAGTTAGATTTCTCCTTAGTCTGACAACAATGAGATCAGAAAGAATATATTCGCTTTGTGTCCACAGTGACATGTACAAAAGCAACGATCTACCCGCATGGCCCCAAAAAGCATGTGCTTGTGTTTTACTGAGGATGACAAACACACCTATGAATGGCTGGGAGGGAACAGGGGAGACAAGGCCATAAAGTACAAACAACAGGCTAAGAGACAGTGTAATCCACCTTTGCATTTCACCTCCGTAATCTGTCTTCGCAAACTTAGTTAATAAGATACCAGGATGAAGCAAGTATCTGTAGAAGACAAAGGGGTCAGAATTACGTATCTCACTGAAACCTAACCCGCACTCCCAATTTCATAGGCTCCATCAATTCCCTCCACTAATACATGGCGAGGTTAATCCCAGACTGCTGGAGGCTGCAAGAAGAATGTACACACAAGCCCCTGTCCCAGTGCTGCAGCTCTGCAGGCAAGCAGCCAGCATGAGGCCACACTCCCCAGGCAGCAAGGGCACGGCCCAGGGGCCCCAGTAAAAGCACTGGTCTTTGAAGGTACCCGAAAACCCAGACAAGCCCAAAGAAACCTAAAAACTCAGGAGACCGTTTTTTCTTTCTCTGCCCTGGCAAGGTGATGGGACTGGATTGTGTGAACTGATGGGCAAACAAATACCAGAACAAACTGCAATAGGATGTGAAAATCTGTGCTTCAGAGGCATAAGGACTACTGAAGGTCAGCTGGCGGACAGACAGACAGAAAGCTAATGAGGACTGCCTGGAAATGCAATGAGAAATGGCACAGGAACTCCGTTCAGTGTAAAGCAATACCAGTCCTTTCCAGCCATCTGCCCACGCTCTAAACTACATCACTAACACAAACCAGCAGCTCTTCAGCCGGTGCCACTGATTCTGGGCTACAGGCAACAGAAACCATCATCTTTAAGGTTTGCCATGTAGGGGTCCCAGAAAGGGGATGACCGTGACTGCTCCGCAACTGTGAGCACTGGCAGCATTACTCATCACCCAGCGCTGCTAGTACGGACACAACTATGTTCTTTTAAATGACTTCTTCCCTCATCCAACCACTGCTCTGCTTTGATTCTAACTTCGAAAACAATAGAAAAACTGCTTTACTTCCCCAAACATACAGTACACGCTTTCTAGTTGCTGCCGGAGTGTATTTTAATATATTTTTGAACTGTTAGTATTGCCAAACTCTGTTTTTTCCAGCATTATGTCAGCGTAATTTTTTTTTATCCAGCCCATGGTGGAGCTTTCAAGTGCTTTTTGTTCACTCAAAAACTATTGCCTGTGCTGGTTTTTGTGGTCTCTATAAAGCATTGGACACACCAATGTGTTTGGGATGCAAAGAGCAGAGGAAGCTTGTCTTTCTTTGGTCCAGTCCTGCATGTGGTGTAATTAAACCTGACCCTTCCGATTTTCTACAGCCTATTTTCCATTTGTGGTTGGAAGCAGACCGTATGGGCAAGTAGCAGATGTTTCCTTTTAGTTCTCCGTATGACTGTGGATGCCCAATATGTGAAAATTATTTTTTGGCAAGAAGTGTTATGGGGCACTGTGACTCCTTTTGTGCTCTACGCATTTCACTCAAGACTTCCTGGGGCTCTCTTTTTATCCCTAAAGATCATTATTCAGTCTCTTGGTGAAAAAGTGAGAACACAATTATAGCACAAAGGTTTTAAACTTGGCAACACACATTTGAAGCACATTCTAGTGAGACTGGAGTTCACCTAGCTTTTCTGACCTTAAACACTTAAACGCTATTTGGTATTCTTTTCCTTGCCCTACACTACTGTGAGACCCAGCTATGCTCTGACATGTTTTACATCCAAGCAGTAAAGCAGTAAGTGGAGCAGGTTATATTCTCACTCAGACAAAGGTATTCCTAAAAACCATACACCAAAGCTGGATGCAATGAAGAGAAATACTGCCTCAAGGAGTACTGTTACAAGGATCTTCTTCATTAACTTTCAGGTGCACATGCGAGTCTGAGAAATGGTGCCCTTCAGCTAGCTCTGCCCAGTGCTCTCACAGCCTTGAGGAAAGCAATGTCACAGAAAGCCCTGCAAAAGCAGGGGTGACAAGAGCGCTAGGTCTCAGCAGAGCCACAGTCCACATGAGACTGCAAAAGACTTCCTGCAGAGTGGGGCCAAGTGTCCTGCCCGGTTCAGCCCCTGGCCTATAAAATGCTCTGGTGCCTTCTGGCTTGACAAGCACTGTATAAAAAAGCAAGTAGTTATCACTTGTTCTGAGCATGCTGAGAATTACTCTAGTTGGCAGGAACTCCTGGGAGGCTTTAAGAAAGAGACAGTGAGCCCACTGCAGTGCTTTTAAATAAGCATCTTTCTGGGATCGGTTTTTGACCCCATTTCGTTAAAAAGCTGCAACTGGAAGCAAGCATTGAATTTTCTCTTCCAAGCATTTACAGGTGTTCACAGCACACCTGCTCCATGCCACCTTTTTTTATATTGTGGGAGGGTGGTATGCACTGTTCGGCCAGATAGATGACTCTGAACGGCAGCACAGTACTGACGGAGCGTGTTTAGCAGTGACTTCCCTTCATCGGTTAGGTGAAGCCATGAAATACTGAGCCAGAAACACTGGCAACTATCACTCAACAGTTTCTGCCGCTAAACAGAAAAGTTCTTGTGAATATTCCTGCTGAAGCTTTCAGGATATCTTAGGCCACATGTGCTACTCATTTACCTCCGCAATAATGGTTTCACATCCTATCTGGAGGTGGGAGAAAGATAGATTATGTTATCTTTGCACTTACTCATCCTTTCTGCGACTGGTAAAACCATTAAAAGAATACAAAAGTTAGAAAGTCCAAAAAATTACCGACTCTTGATATGCAGCTTCGATTCTGACCTTGGCAGTAAATGCAAAAGGACATAAAAAGGGTCTTTTATCCTATTGCCAAAGGAAGAAAAAGAACCCCAAGAGAGACAACAGAAAGTAGTATGTGTTTCAGCATTCAGCTGCAAGGCAAGATTAAAGCTTCTGACTTCATTCAGCTTCAGTAAAACCCCTCAGGTGCTGACAGCCCTGTGTAACAGGAACCGGTTAAGCTCCCATCTAGGTTACAGCACCAAGCCCATTCAAGCATTCCCTGCAGTTCTGACCACAAAGAGCACTTAGTTGGTGTTGCATGTTTCTCCCATGTACTTCTCAACCCATCCACACTCCAGCAGCAACTGGGAGAAGAACTTGCAAAAAGCTCTGGCATCACTATTACAAAGGAGAGCAGCAGATATCATTGTCACGCCCTTGCTTTTGGTTACCACACCGCCTTCTGGGGCAACAGTTTAGCTCAATTGCTTCGTTCTCCCTTGACAGGCAAGTTGACTGTGCCGCAGTGAAATTCCTATGCCCAAGGAGGGTGATAAATATGCAAAAGGCTGTGTGCTCACTTAATTACCTTATCCTCTTGCTACCAGTAGTAATGCTTTGTTCGACTCAAACAAGGAAACTGCCATGTAAACAACACAAAGTAAATCATTCAGCCCAGGAATAAGACGTGGTGACTGTATGAGGTCTGAAGCTGTATGTATCGCTGGTACTGGTGATTTCTACTCAAATCCAATGAAGCTACAGCAGTTGGTAGCAAGGTTTTTTTTTGTAAATGAGGCACTAAAGACAGCTCTTATCATCTTTTCCAGAGTTTAAGCCACAAGGTCATATGAAATATCCCAAAACTGTTTTTAAGTTCAGCAAAGAAGGTGTTAAGTCATGCATTTTACTGTTTAAACCAAATTTACCCTCCATTCATTTGAAGAAAAACTTAAGTATTAGGCATATGGGCTGCCAAAAGCAAAGTAGCCCAGACTGAGATTTTCGTAAACATGTCCTGATGTTATACTGTCCTTGTTGCAATGTTATGCTGCATGCGTTAAATTGCTTCTGTGAGGCCTGAATGTTCAGAGTACAGATCTGCTACATTCTAGAGCTTCTGGCAGACTCTACTCCAATAAATCAGCCACCGAAGCTGGTAGGAGATAAAATTAAATTAAGCCTATTCAAGAGTCTTACAGGCTATTTTTCATTATTTTAAGTCTACTTGGATTTACATAACCTTTTGGGGTCATTTTCACCTATTAAGTAACACATTTTAGCTTTAGGCAAAAATATTTTAGTGTTTTTCAAGCTAAATCATGAATACTTGAAAAATTAAGAATTTAATTTCTGAATTCCTTAATATAGCACCTCCCCCTGCATTCTAGATCACGATAGAGTCCTAAGGCTGTTCCACGACCAGAGGGGCTACCATTTAAAGACTGAACTGACTGTGACTGCCTGCAATCATTATGTATTGTTAAAAGTGTTACAGAAAAAAAAAATAGAAAGAAAAAACCCGAGTGAGAACTACACAGCAAATGAGACCCAACTGTGAATTTACTCAGAGAAAAGGTCAGAGCCTTCTTAGCAGAAAGCATAAACATTAGAAAACTTATAAAAAGTCATATGAAAACACCTCCCACAATTACCAAAAAAAGGTGCAAGAGGTTGATGAACTTTACTTGATTTTTCTATGCCAACTGCATAGAATTACTGCATTTTAGTTCGTAACCAAACAGCACTGCACTGGCTCCAGAGCACTCCTGACAACAATGTGCAGTTTAGCACAACCGGTGATCGCAGCCCATGTTCACCGCGGTGCAGAGACAGAAGTTCTCCCAGCTAGACAGTAAGGTACTCCGGCAGCTCAGAGCAACAGAATCTACCACAAAATCAGCTCACTACTGCTTGGACCTTCCGCCTGTACACAAGCAGAGCCCCAGTGGCACTGAAGTCACTTTAGACACGTCACAGAAGACAATGAAGTCCAGAGTTAACATAAACTTCTGCCAGTAGTACAGCACTTTCGCAAGATATGCTCATAAAAATACTACCAAATATTGTGGACAAATTAAGGGTGAAAGGTTTTTGTACTCTTCTGTGATTTGTAACCAAATCTTGTACATTTTAAAACAATTTCTTCTCTTTACTGCAACAGTGTATAATACACAGGTTTTATACAGCACCTGTGCTTAACAAAGGCCAAGTAAAACTCAAACCTAGAAAATATTTTTTAATGATAAGTATACACAAAATATGCAACTTACTACTACAGCAATTATTTCTGCTACAAATTTTCAGAGGGCATATTCTGAAGATCAGAAATAACCAAAATTAGAATGGAAAAAAAATTAGAAAAAAGGGAGAGATAAAAGAATGAACTAGAGATGAGAACCAGAAATGAAGTGATAGACTGAAAAGTTGGAAGAAACTATGAAGGCAAGAAAAAAATAAATGGTGGGCTAAGAAGCAAAGATGATGGAAAATGAAGAGACAGTAAAGGACTGGCTGCCAAAGAAGATAAGATCAAAGAAGAGATTTAAAGAAGGTAAGATTTAAAGAGACTTCAGAAAACCCCCTAGATGGGATATTTAGAAGAGCTTTCATTTGCTCAGATATGCTGCCACTGAACTGGATACAAAAGAATTAGGTCAAGATGGATCACTTTGGGCAGGGGGTGTGTGGGAAAACATAGTGAGATTTTTTTCAAAGAACTGTAGTCTTGCCCCCTTTATGTATGTAAACATACAGTTACGCATATATTACTTCCTGGCTGGTGAGGAGTTACTTAATGGCACCACATTTTTTTTCTGATTAATCCAAATGATGCAAACAAATTAGAGTGTAAGTGACCCCTCCCCACCAATGTCAGTGGCCTAATTAGCCCCTCTGTTCTCAGGTGGTGCTAACAGATCTCTCAGGCTGCAATACCTACCAGCTGTGTAATTCTGCAAAAGCAGCTTTGATCTTCTTCACTGAATTATCCACTTCTTCTTTGATCATCATACGGTATCTGGTTAGAGAAACAGTGCAACGCTGCAAGTCTTTTACTGATTTTTCAATGTTCGGCCCTAAAATATAAAACAAAAATTGCATAGGAGTCAGAAAGCTGGTTTTGGCTTTTCTGAATGAGGGAGCAGGAATAACTCAACATGCTATTTGCCCAGATTAGCATGAAGTGGTTATTTCATGCTTTTCCATAGTCCTTCCATGGTACTCCTCAGTTTCTAGACATGTTTACTCAAATCCATTCCCCAAATCCAATAAATGTTAGACCAGCACTATTATTTCAAATTAGCTATTTAAAATTTCATTTAATATAATGTTAAATAGACCATAGATTGTTCTACTCATTTTGTTATGCTGACGACAATTCTGCTCTCACTTTACAGCACTTTTTCATGTATGTGCTTTTTTTTTTTTTCCTAGAGGCCTTAGCTGTCTGATCACCCCGGCACACAGCAATCAGCAATCCAATTTACCTCTTTTTTTGACCAAATCTTCTGTCTTTGTTTCAAGCTGAGTTGTAGTACTGGATGATTTAACTGAGGAAGATTTTGACTTTGGCCTGCCTAGGTTACACTGGAGCTGAACCGATAACTGAAGAGACTCACGCTGTTCTACTCCATTCATATTCTTTGGGTTTAATTCCACAGATACTCTCTGGTGTTCTCGTTCTTTGTCTGCAAGAAAACATTAAGGTGGAAAACAGTGAGCTCTAAGATTAAGAAAGATATGAATCCTTAGATTACTGAGTCTGAATTACTTTTGTGTTTATACATGGGAAAAATCAAGTCTTTTTTTCCACCGACACACATTCTACAGAACCCCGGAAAGCAATGACAGAACAGAAACAAAATGGTTTTGGTTATTAAACGCTAATCTAAATACATCTATGTTTCAACAAAGGAAGTCTGCTAAGGAAAGTGTGAGACTTTAATGTCAATATATATATACATTTATAGTCTCACACACAAAAACCATTCATCATTTAATCAGCATTTTAAAAGCACTTATTAAACATTAAACCCGAAATACTTACCTTGCCTGACTACAGATTTCTATCAAAAGCAGCTGCTTCAACAGACCAAACAGGAAACGAAACAATGTCAAAATTAGGCTCCTGGGTTCAACAGCTTAGAAGGATAAGGTAACAACAATGCCTGAGCCTGTTTGGCTGCCACAAGATGACCTGGTTTTCTCTTTCCAAGACTCCAAAGGGATTCAAGATACCAGCATCAGGACAGAGGGACAAGCAGCTAAAGAATGGCTGTGAAAATTGACAGGTAAGGCCAGCTAGCCATTACTGCCACCGTGAATTTTAGTTAAGGAAACCTGCATAGAAAATAATGTATTGTGTTAAATCATTTGTCTAATCTTGGTACTTGCTTTAACCAATGAATGACAGTTTGTTCTGAAGGTTCTTTTTATGTATCACTTTATTCAGCTGATGTTGTGTGGCGCCTGGAGAAAAGGGGTTTACCAGATTAGCATCTGGATTATGCAGCCCACGGAGTGGGATTAACTCTGCTGGGATTGAAGGGTACCACAGCTGGACAGCTCTAGGATACCAGCTAGTGGTTTCTCTGTGCCCTGGCTGGGCACTAGGGTGGGTGTAAAGTACATCTTAGTTTCTATGGCAATCGCATAATGCCAGAGGAACAAGGGGGACCATTAGTGCCCATGTTTCTAAAACAGCTTTTGTTTATGGTGAGCCTGCAAACAGAAAAATAACTTACCTAAAACAGTATGTAAGAAAATAGCTAAAAAAGTTAAAGAAACTTGTGTATCTGTGAAAGCAAGAAACACCAGGTACACAGCACTCTGACCAGATCAAAGGTTTAATGCAGATACAGTCACACATAGCCAGGAACTGTTCTGACATAACTGCCATTAACCCTGTGCAACCCTGGCTGCATCTCATGCTAATGCAGATAGCTTTGATTTATAAAGAATGTTCTTTCTACTGTCATTTGAGGCTGGCCTTGCTAAATAACTCCAACAGATAGTTAGAAAGAAGCGGTTTATCAGCTAAGATACAGAGAATGGCCATGCCTATTTGGTTCTGTCCCCAAGATTGGATCTTTTGAAATTTGTTGTTAAAGTGCAAATTTATTTACTGGATTTAATTAGCAGCTTTAGTATACTTGACAAGACAAAAAACCCTGACAGCTTCTTGCCTGAAGAAAGTTATCTAGAACAATGGTTATACTCTAAAAACTTTTAAGTCATCTTGTATCTGCTATATACTTTGACGCCGTTTCCTCCAAAACGACACATGAGCTATTTTGAAACCCAGCAGCAAGATGACCAGCGCAGCCTAGTGAGCAATACCTTAGCATGCTACAACTGAACTTTCAAATCTGATTGAAGACAATCAACACAATTAAAAATAGACTTCAGAAAGTCTGCATCAAATCTCTGAAGACCTGGGCCAGCTAAGAAACATGTATAACAAAATCTAGGGACAAAGTCTCTCTCAAGTACTTGAAAGAGAAGTCAAAGGTTTGGGTAGCTACAGGTAAACCGTTGCAGGGTGCAGTTGTGGTGGCTTGGAACTTAAGCACCAGTCTAATGTGTGACCTCCACTATATTTACTGTCAAGTAGCACCAGATCTGGCAGTAATAGCAGCAGCACCAAAAAAACTTGCTTTGAAATCTGCTGAGCTGCCATCTTTGAAATGAGCAGTTTATCTTTTTGAAATGGCTCATCATTCAAAACCTTTTAAACAAAGTGAACCTCATGGATTCTTTGGCTGAAAGAAGAAAAAAAAAACCCCACCTCCCTTGAGATCTAAACAGGAAGTTTGATGGATTCACTAAAAATTGTCCTGCATGAAAAACAGTTCTGAAAAGTAGGAAAGAGATCAGTATCTGACTTGTATCTAGTTTTACCCAAGACCTTGCAGAAGTAATAGCATGGCAAGGCAACATGAGGTATCATTTCAGTGCATTCACGTCCCTTCTTTACAAGGGCACGCACAGAAAGGGTAGCTCTTAAGTCCTTCTGACCCTCTGTTGCCAAGGTCTCTGAGGAGGAGAGTTGGAGAGTTTGTTCTGGTTATCATTTTCAAGTAGTCTGGTTTATTGGTGGCCTTTCCCCTTCAAGATATCGAGAGGGAGAGCCCCTGAACTCATGCGTAGTTAAGTGAAACACTCCTCAAGGCCCCCCGGGATGAGGCAGTTTAGCTTTCCAGGGCCTTAAATTCTGCGCTCCATTTTCTCTAGCAGGTCCTGACTTCCTATAGGAAACCATCAGAGCAGCAAGCACAGACTTCCCACAAAAAGAAAGATGGAAATAGTGGCAAGAAATAAGCAGACCTGAACTAAAGGTAATAGCCACATATGTTCTCCCCTATCACCTTCTAGCATGGGACACGTCATGCAGAAACACCAGCTACACTGCATTGTCCCTTCTGGTCCCTGAAAGCCCGTCCAGGCAGCCAGGATTTTACTGCTCCAAAATCCCAGACTGCGAGCTGGCATAAGCAAAGCTTCAACCCCATGTTCCTCATGGGGAGGTAAGTGTAAAGGACTGTCTGCAGACACCTGACTAGGATGCTTCTAAGCGGTGAGCTGTCTGAAGGTGATGGTGAAATGACTACAGTAACATTAACTTGCTAGGAAAGGAACCAAAACAAACAAGCCAGAGAAGGACAACACAAAGGAGATTACAACACAAGAGGGAGGAAAATGGAACAGGTGCCTTTGGACCCACTTCAGCATTTCAGGCTGCTTTAGAACAGCCTGTGTGACTCGCTGAGGAACTTGAGGGACCCTGATCACCCTTCTCTTCTACTCAGCTCCATGCACTTCAGCACAAATTTAACAACATATACAGAGGTGGCTTTTGACCTTAAGAAAGTAGCTATTATACTGGCTGCAAATACAAGGATTCTAGTGCAACTGAAAAGTGAAGAAACTCCTTCCTTCTCTGTATTGAAGAAATTTCCAGGAACTTATTTTACTATGCAAGGGAAACTTTAATATGAAAGTTGCAGGTCTTCCTTTTGCTCCATTTCCTTTCCTTTTCTGCCTTGTTCTTTTATTTTCTCCCTTTCTCTCCCTGCTTTTGAAACAGGGAAAATATGTCAAAGCTCATTAAAAATTGTAAAGCTATGGTAGTATCTCCTTTGTCACTTATAAAACCAAAGAAAAATTATTTTTGCATAAACTTTTTGCCCTTGGTTATGTACAACTCTACACTGTATCATGTCAGAGAGGGAAAAAAAAAAAAAAAAAAAAAGGTCAATACCAATACCACAGAAAAAGATCACTAAGAGCATGGGTACTCTTCTTGCACTCAGGTCTGTAACCCCTAGAAAACACCCCATGCACGGACAATTCAGTTTATGTATCATTATTCATGCACGTATTGTTTCAAAAAAAGCAACTTTAAGAAGTTTGACATGGGAGCTTGAAATATTTATACCACAAATGTTTACATCTTGCACAGTAAGTGGCAAGAATGCTTATAGTATAATGGAAAAACAGAATTTTCTGGCTTATGGCACATTCTATCCAACGTAAGCGGGAGTCTTTAGCAAGGGTGAGAAAAGTATCTCTGATTCTTTGTGAGGCACCGAATTCTCAAGACAGTATTTCTTGATAAATAGTTTGCTATTTGGCTGCTATAGATTTCAGTTTCCATTTATTTGACCAGAGGTTGGCATCACCAAAATCATCTGGAAGCAGCACAAAACTCATTTCAGGACAGTTATCCATTTGGCACATTGCTTTAAAAGGTGGTTTGAAAGCTGTATTTTCAACCATGGAAAAAGGGATTTCAAGGGAAGTTCTTTTAATGCAGTCTTACCTACTACTTAAGACACAGGAAGAATACACTAACAGCAGCAATGATCTAGGGCTGTCAGAAGCCTGACTTGTGAAGAGCTGAAACAAGATTACCAGTACTGACAGCAATTAAATATGAGCTTTATGAGAGCATACTTTAAGACAAAAGCTTTCACAGAGCTTCTCCCCCAGAGGAGAAGGTTTGTTTTCATGGATGTTGCTACAACCATAACTATGTATGTACTACAACCCAGTGGGGAAGAGCTTTTTTGCATTATTGCCCCCCGGCCCCGAGTTTCAGAATCAGTATGTAGAACCCAGCAGAAACGTGCGTATACTAAACAGCTACCAGACTGCCTTCCCTGTCAGGGAAAGCCAGTGGAGATCTACTGTGACTAGCCTAGTCTGGACTAGGCAATAAAGAAATTCCTGTAATATGCCACAAGCTCACAACTGCTCAGATGGCTGTGCTCCAGATGAGGGACTTCATCCCTTTGTCACCATTTTACACTCAAGCCATTCTCTAACCCTGCATTCTTCTCTACTTCCATCTGTAATGCTGTTTTATCAGCTGGGCCCCTAATTGTAGTTTGATCCTCTAGGGGAAAAAAAAAAAATTTGCAAGGAAACCTACTGCAAGGCAAATTGTGCCCAGATACAGATCTACTTGCATGACTTTAATAGCTATGTGCACCATTTTGCACAAACACCTCTCTCCAGCTTCTCTTTATTATATTTTTATTGCCATGAAGTAGAATATCACAATCTTTATGTAACTGGGGGCTTGACTATCGCCAGTTAAAAAGGTGTCTTGTGTGAGATTAACTGACCTGTGATTTCTGGACAGACCAGCGTGGACTCTACAAATCCTGAGCCTTTGCTCTCAAGAGGAATGGCTTTCAGTTTCAGATTGGCAGAACCACTGCAAGAGTTGTCCTTTGAGCATCCATTCAGATGGCAGTCATATATTCCCTGGGGCTCTTGAGACGCCTTCTCTGGTCCACCATTCTTGTTTTTAGGATCTTTATTGCCCTGGTGCTGTTTAGATTTGCTTCTTTTTCTCCTATTGTTCTAAATGGAGAAATATTGCAAGAACAGAGACATCACTCAGTGCAACTCAGAAACTCAAAATATAATCAGTAAATCCTCCATGCTCTTAAAATGCCATACAAGTGGCATCAGCATAATGCCATTTACAGGCCATGCTGTGCTATACTGCACATTGCACCTGTTCAGCTGAATATATATAACTAGTTTCCAGCAAACCCCAAAGCCCCAAACTGGTTTTCCCCTTCCTTCCACACAAAACACTTGTGTTGGAAAATGGTAACAGAGCCTCTGCTAAGATACTGCTCAAAATGTTTCCAGTCACTTAGGATAATCAGTTCCTAACCACCCAGGGGACATCCACACAGCAACACGGACAAACCCGTAAGGCATCACACTAATCAGGCAGAAAGTGATCACAGAGGACACTGGCTGGTCACTGCCACTGTAGCTCTCCCAGCCATAAAGAGGAGCCTCCACGACAAGCGACTCACAGGGCAGCCTCCTGGTATAGCTCTGGCTTGGAGATACATAAGCATGGAGATCATATCCCAAACACATACTTGAAGTATCAGACTTGATAGTGTCACTAATGCATGACTCCTAGGCGGGCTTTTTTACACCTGGCAGCAAAAACTCTCAGCACTGTAAAGTGGCTATCAGTATCCAGGATGCAAACGGTTATTAAAAGTGTTTCTGCACATGAGCTGTTTCGGGATTTGTTCTGTACTTGTCCAGGGTCTGGCTCTCACACACGTGTATGCACATGTGCCGTCCCAGAAATTCTCTCACAACACTGGGCTAGAGAGATAGCAACAGATGAACAGGATTAAAAATAATACACATTTGCTTTCACGTATTCTGACTACAGGTGTGAATGAAACCACCTGTGTTAACAAAGGCAGACAAAGGACTGGCCAAAAGAGAAGTTCTACATTCAGCTACAGACGGCTAATAAATGGGCTGAATGCTTTGGTCCTCAAGACCATGTTCTTACCTTCTTTTTCCCTGTCATATTCCATTCCTTTAGAACCTGAGCTGCGCTGCCTAAAGAAAGGAAAGATAAAAACATTTCAGCAAAAGTTCAGCTACGAGAAAGAACAAGTGTGTTCAAGAACAGTTTCTAGTTTCCTAGCTGAGCAGCATTTCTGTCTCTTGTGAATTCTCTGGTGTGGAAGAACAAGATGGGTACTGTTGTCTTTCTCCTTTTTAGTTACCTGTTTTATTTGATTACACTGCTTGGCACTACTGCTTTTTATGGCCTTCATCCCACAGTGATGAAGTGGGTGCCTAACTTGTAGTACTAGTCTAAGTCCCAGAAAAAAACTCAGCACTCAAATCTCTTGTCCGAAAAGGGAAGCATCTCAGCACCCCAGTATAAACACTGGGTAAACTAGATAATCCCCCCTGACTCTAGGGCTTCTGAATGTTTTTTAATCTTTTGTTGGCATTTTTATCATATACTTCCTATGCATTGTCTGTCATACTCAGAAGATGTAAGAACATACAAATGAAGACTTAATTAGCACCCAAAAGAGTAATTTTGTGGACTCCTGAAGAAATTCTCTATCACACATACAGAGTAAACCAAGGCCTGGCAGGAAAAAAAAAAAAAAAAAGTTTCAAATTTATACTGAAAAATTACTACAGTTTTGTATACTTGAAATTCTGTCTGCCAGCCCTAACGAGTTGGTTAGATAAATTTATGGAACACAGCAAGCAGAGCATTGGTCAGACCAGTGCCAGCTGCCATGTGAGAAGAAAACTAACTCTCCTGCATCTAGTTAACATCATTATTTTGTTCTCCTGGACCCTAAAGCTGAAAATAGATGCTCGTGGTAAGCATGCAGTCTACATCATCATCCAAACTACTATGGCAGTACCCACCACAATAACCCTTTTAATTGCGACCACGTGAAAGGTCTTCCTGCTTGAATTAAAGAATCACATTACCATCACTGCATAATTCTAGTAAACGTTCACTTCTTATCCTTTCCAAATGGGTTTCATACTCAGCCATTCTTCCCACATATTTCAGTGAACTCTTGACAATATTAGTATTAAGAAGAAATGCTGTTTTCAGACCACCGTGAGTTGTTAAATTGCATTCAGCCAAAGATGTGTGAGGTTTTCAAATGTACCAGAATTATTTTTCTATCACAATAATCCAGACCCAAGATTATCTGGTGTCACACACATTAGAAGAGATTACATGACTTGCTAGCAGTCCTCAACCTAATTTGTTAAATTGTGAAAACACGTGTACGGAATCCCAAGCTGTATTATTTCCTAGATGGCATGACAATGCAGACAGAAGGCTAAGAAAACTTACGTGTATAACTGTACATGTATCTACATTTAGTTACACATATACACATTTAGGTACATATAAATACAATAGCCTCTCCTAAAGGTATGCCATCTTTTGACAGACACCATGTTTCGGTATGAAGAAATAAACCCAGACATCTTACTGCCCATTTTACTCCATGCTGCTGAAAATAAACGCTTTCATTTGACAGCTTCGTTAACGGCTTTCACAGTATCGTCCAACACTTTTTGTGTTGGCTGGTGTTGTCTTAGCTTCGCTTCCCTCAGCTTCCCTGTGAATACTATGCGTGGTTAAGGGTTGTTTTAGGGATTCACCCAACCAACCCCCACTTCCTCCTGCTGGAAATGTACTAACTGTGCAAGTCCCAAAGCCCTCTTTCAAATCCACCAGTATATTTTCTTGAACACATCTACAAAGCAGCTAAACAGACCTTCTGATTATGCTTAATTATGTAAACACTAACACAGCAAATAGAACATCTGAACCACTATTTTATTTAACTCAAATTTCACACATAGAAGTAAATTCACAATAGAGACATCGCCTATATGCCACTCCAGATATGAAGGAAGATAGGAAATGATTTCAGGAAACTAAATTTAGATGTTTCCTGCTTCAGTGTGCAGCACCTCTGAGAAAAGCACTGAGTGGAGGTGCTCAGCCTTTTCACTCAGTATGGCCCTCCCTGTGTTCTTCGTTGCATGCAGCAATGCATTCTCTGTGATTGTGGTATTGCCATCTTAGCAATTTTTGCCATTCACATGACAAGATACTCAAAGTGCTAGATTCATTCTATCCACAGTGGCAGCTGAACAGACTTGTCGTCTTAAGCTGTTTCCAGACAGCAACAAACGTTTGCTTTTTCAAATGCTCACTTGCAGAGACCTTCTGAGCTAAAGGCACAATGATCATAAATGGATGACATTCAAACAAAGATCATCTGAACTCAGGTCACAACAGCCTACTTTTCTTCAAGACTTTGTTGCACTCCTGCAAGGCTTGCTTTTGCCCTGTTTCTTCCTCACAGCAGATGATGGCCAGCACATGGCTATGGAGCACTTTCTCTTTTGAGGAGCCACTGGAAACAACTCATAGACCACAAACGAGCAATGGTAACTCAAGACAAAATAGACTGAATGAAAATAACTGACTGAATAATCACGGAGCAACCCTCCACTACTTTCCCCAGAACATATAACACAGGAAAACAGAATTTTTGTTAAATATATCATATTTTCCTTTCTCTGTGTGTGTGTGTGCAAACTTCGATTTCCACACGCCTATCAGAACTTGACTGTGCAGAGGCCTGAATCAAGAGGCACCTTACAGATCTGATGGAAGAATTCTGATGCACTTATAAACAGTCCAGTTTGCTTGCATCTGCTTTTTGCATATTGGTAATTCCTAGTACATCATGATATTTTTTGGCTGATACATTTTACTAAATTAATCCAAACAAAACCCGAAACTATTCTGAAGTAGAATAGATATGAAAAAAGCAACCTGGTGAGATGGCCAATCAACGCTACAAGGCATTTTTAAGATATCCAGGGCTTTTGAGACCACTGAACTTCTGGTATCTTTTAAGCAGCCCTGAGCTACAAAGGTTTTGAGAGGAGTTGATCAAGGTATGCTCTTGTTCTTGCAAAGGGTTTCTCACAGACTTTGGTGAAAGCTCAAAATACTTGCCATTATGTATTTATCAGAAAAGTGTTATTTAAATAAAAGTGACCTTTCATTAGAGGTAGTCTCATGATGCAAGATAAAAACTCAGGTCCAGATTTAGAATGGTTTGAACTTTCAATGGAGTCTTGGTTCAGCCATTCTAAATATCAAGGCTATTTGCAGAATTCAGATGGAGGTTTTAATGTCAATGTATGCATCAAGTTTGGGGTTTTAGGGGCCTGGTTATCTGCTGCTTTAGAATTATCTCAAATTCTTACTAGTATCTTCAATATTGAATCGTGTTCTGAATTATTTACTTTAAAGAGCATTAACTCTCATGCAGAATAAAGAAGGTCTGCAACAAGAATGACACCAAAAATTGGCAAAGTTGGGTAGAACAGATAAACAGCCACGTCAAACTCACACTGTGAAGAAGTAAAGATGCAGACAGAAGGATCAATTATAAAAAAACACCACAAAAACCAATGTACTTTCTAAGTGTCACAATCATCTCAAATTCAGCAGAACAACAGAATATATTTTGAGCCACTAGAGACAATGAATAATTTAGCATGCAATTGAATCCCTCGTGCCTTAGTGGAAAAGGTACACTGTACTCACCATCCATGAAAGCTTGAACAGCCTTGTCTACGTTGTTATCAAACTGCTGCAACACCAGAACTATCTCATTATTGCTTTTGTTTGGAACAATTGATCGGATTGCATTGATCTGGAAGGAAAAAAACAAACAACCCAGACAATAATGTATGGGTTTACCATACTCCTTTACACAACAAGGTACCCCTGTGCCAATGCATGTTTGCTATATAAATGCACGTTATACCTGACATGCTCACAAGTATATAACAATGTATCTGTATGAAGAAATACCCATCCACTCCTCACCCAGCCCATAGAAATAACAAAAAGAATTGCTTCAAGAGACTAAATCATGGAACTGGTAGTCAGCAAGCCTGGAACCAAATCCTACCCTCAGTCACAGAAGGAGAACTCGCTTAACTAAACTGACAGAAATTGGCCTTATGCTTCTTCCCCAAATGTTCTATTTGCTGCCAAGCAACTCAATAAGACACATCACCTATACAAACTTTGGGAGTACACTACTTCAACAAGGCTGTTGCATGACCTTGTTATATCAGTTATGAGTGGTGGGGTTTTTTTTGACATCTGGAAAACAGTCATACGCATGAAAGCAGTCGCAGGCTAAAAGAAAACAGTATCCTTTTTAAAAGCTTTAGTGGTTGCTCAGCATAATTTCAGCTTGCTCTTCCATATATATGTGACCAGGAAGCTCATGTAACAAAATCCTGAACAAAGGACTTGTGAAGCCAAATGCTTCCTTCAGGAAACTCTCCTGATGGATGAGGTGTTACACCCACAGATGCTCCTGGCATGCCATGCTTCAATGCAAAAATAGCATTTGCTACTGCCACATTGTCTTCAGCACCCATTCATACCAAACAGTAATTCAATCCACTATGTTTTCAGTAAAATATTCCTACTGGAATCATGTTGATGATTTACTTTCTCATGCCCACGTAATATAGCTGAAAGTAAATAGTTACATGAAACTTAATTACTGTATTGTTTTAATGCTGACAAGGTAGTAGGTAGTATCAAAATAAAAATATTTAAACATAATTAGCAAACCTAACAAAAACCTATCATAGTAGTCTGAAAAAACCAAAAGAATCTGTTCCCAGACTAGTTGTTCCAAATCAGCTTTTTGAGCTTCTGCGTCAAGCTATCCAGCATGAATCTGCTATTAAAAACTTGTTATGGCACTGCAAATGTTTATCCGGCATCCTTCTTTGCCCTCTTTCTGTAGGAATACATCCTTGCTTAGAGTGTACTTTATTTATTGCATCACAATGCCATCATGCTAATTTCTGACTGTGAAGCACTACTGGTCTTTTTATTGTACCGTGGAATAAAATTGTGAAAAAATAATAGGTGAGGATAGATCTATTTAAGGGAACCAGGCTGGCTTACATGGTGAGAGCATTTACTTGTCTTAGCTGTTCATTTAGATGCTGAAAACCAATCTTTCTAGGTTCCCTCTATGGAGTCCTCGTCAGTGGAGAAAACGGAAGTTGAATGAGAACACTTAAGTGCTCAGATTTATGATCAAACATCTTATTTTGCTGTAGTACGTTCACCCGACCCCTTGACCACTGCATTTCCCTGTCCCAGATACTAACATAAGCCATGGCTCGCTTCAGGGTCTGTCAGTGCACAGCGACTGCGGGCTCCAACTCACCATGCCTGCCAGCCTCAGCTTCTGCACCACGGAAGGCTGACACTTGCTTCAGCTAAACGCGCATGGGATCGGACCTCCAGGAGGATGCTTTCCAGATGAGCTCATCTCTTCCACTGTGTAAGGAAGGCCACTTTCTGACTTCAGCACGCCACTTGAGGACACCCCCTTAGTACGATTTACTCTGCTCCTCTACATCACCCTATCACACATCTCTGCAGCATCACGTTTCCCCCAACACATCTCCAGTAGCAAGTCTACCCTTGGACAGCTTAGGCCACAACCGTTGTTTAGAGAGCACTGAGTCGAACTCCTCGTCTGCTTCCCACGGACCCTTTCCAAAGGCCTGCATAATCACGCATCTAACATGGCCGCCCTACGCCCGGGCAAGGCTCGCCCACCAGCACAGGTGCCTCTCTGTCAGAGGCCCGGGCAGGCCAGAGGCTGTCCAGAAAACCTCCGCCTGCCCAGCCGCTCGGCGCCCCCCCAGCCGGCGTGCACGTGTGGGAGGGGGCGGCCGGACAGCCCTCGGGCTCTGCAGGCGCTCCAGGAGAACCGGCCCACCGGCAGGGCGCAGAGAAAGCCCTGGGGAAAGGGGCTTTTTCATCTTCTGACTGCGGGCACTGGCATGCTATTTACTGATAAAGCTGCAGCAAGTGTGAACTGAACGGGGTCTGCAGTGATAGCAGTTGGCAAAGAAACGAGGGCAGAGGAGGCCACAAGCTGCAGTCCGTTCCACATTCAGGCCGGAGCTGCCAAACATTTCCACCGTGTGGATTACAACTTCAAATTCTCACCAAAATCTCCCCTCTTCTTTCACAGTCACACGGATCATCTCTCTGCCTACTCAAGATTGTGTAATGTCCTTGTGGCAAGTGCTCACAGGAAAAACAGTAACAGGCAACACCTAGTGTATTCTAACCATCTTTAAATACAAGCACGGGAATTTCACATAGCTTCTAGGTCCTTCTTTGCTATGAAAGGTCTGGAAGCCTCAAGAAGCATCTGGAAACAACAAAGTGAGGCCAAGACCACAGGATGGATTCAGGCAACTTGCCACACACTGCAATTTGGAAACTTCTTAAAGACATTAAGAACGACATCTGTGCGGTGGAGAACACTGACACACAAGAACTCGACCAGACAGACAATATTTTAGACTACAGGATCTACTGAAGATTTTGTCTGCACTGTGTGGTCTTTGTTAAGAAATTTTTGATTAATAGAAAAACCAGAGTTAAAAGCCAAACTGTGCTTCATACAACCAGTACTATGATTAAATACAAAAAGGTTATGGAAACATTCTAGTTGTGGCGATAACCCAAAAAAAGCAAGATGATGATCTTAAGAAGAATGCTCGCCAATACAGAGAAAAGAAATTAAGCATATGACCAACACTATGGACACAGTCCCATTTTAGTTGGACTAGATAAGAAAGTACAATTTAGAGAACATCAACGTACTGCAGAGCTCAACAGTCCTGCCGCCAAACCCCAACAATATCCTTTGTTGCATGTTATACAAAACATACATTTTTTTTTTATTTTTCCATTTAGAAAATAGAAAAATTAAGAAGTCTCATAAAAAAAAAAAGTCCTTCAGGAAAAGAACATCAGATTGCTAAGTAAAACATCCAGGACTTAGGAAATTCCAAATCAGAAGTTGCTTACACTTTCTTAATCTGCCTCACTTGTATATGTATGTTATGACACCCAGGATACCCACAAGCTATTAGTGTTTCTCCTTTCCAGATTTCTGCAGTGACTTAGGTGGGATAAGACAGATGAAAACTAAAATTTGCAACCACTAGGATAAGTCACTACTAAGAAAAAAATTAATAATATAGGTACTGCTCTGTTCAGAAACAACAAAAGCAGATATAAACCCAGAATTCCATCAGAGCAGAAATCCCAGAAGGTTCTGTACTGAGGTAAAATATTTAGTCTTAAAAATGGAATATTCCATTTAGGAATACAATGGAATAACGTTACCATATTTCTTCTGGAATTTCAAAGACAGACTGATCTGTGTGCCAAACATTGTGTCTCCAACATATGTGCCGTTTGCCTTTTTCATCCAGAATACACTGGAAATCTTGTACACAGGCAATGAGAAAAATCAGTCATTTCTGGACATCCAGAAATTATTGACAAAAGGCTACAGGTCTTAAATTGTGACCTGGCAATATATCTGGGAGGAGGACAAGGCGTTGTTGAGGGAGACTATGCCATGTGACAGCCTCAGCATAGAAATGCAGATTTCATAGTCCCCAATATCCCATCTCTTAGCCCTTTCACCCTGGTTTCAAAAATACGTGTATATTTCCATGTTCGAAGCTCAGGTCTGTCCCCACGTGCAAAATGCGTCCTATATATTTCTGGAAGGGGGCATAGCAATACAAAAAAAAAAAAAAAGCCAAATGGAGGGGTAGATAACCTTCCTGACAGTCGAAGTCTAGCAAAAATGCACTTCTACAGATGAAGGTCATAAGAGACTTATCATAGACTGTGATGAACAGAGGCACAGCAAAGCTCCAGAAACGCCTGACAAATACAAGATGAAAAGTGGGAGATATCTTAAAGGGGTGGATGAAAGCTGGATCTAGGCAGCCCAGGTATACTGGCACCTCTCTGGTTCACCTGCTAGTTCAGGTGATAAACCAGCCCTTTTGCTAGTACAACTATACATCTCAACTGCTTACAAGTCTCCAGTTGCTTGAGAGAAGTCAATCACTTCCCAGTCCAAAAAAATATACAGAGCACATTTTGATTAAAGGTGTGATAGGGTGATTCCAGGGCAAGAGGCAATTCCCAACTTCATCCCTAAACTTAGAAGTCCTCAAACTTACAAGAACATCCATCTTCTCAATATGTAAACATCAGATTACAAAACTAGAATAATCCAATATAGTAGGACTTCACATTAACAAATTCCTTCTAAAAAACATTTAAGACGCTAAAGGATGAAAAAAAAAAAAAAGTCCAAGAGCCAAAGAATCTCCTAACATGCAGTGCTACTGCATTAATACCCAACAGTGTGCAAGAACAAACTCATGGCAGTCTACTGTATTAGATTTATTCCCATGTATGTGGGAGAAACCAGCTCTTTTCCTACTCACTGAAACCTGATCATGGGAATAACATTACCAGACAGACTGCAGGGAAGTCAACTATTTTAACGATTTTGTGATTCACCCTGTCTTTATCTTGTGTAGATTCCCAGTGAACTTCTGTCATCATCTGGATGCTAGACAAGCATTCTGGGACACTAAGAGAATTCAGTAACATACCTTCTAAACCATAGATAACTGGTGTTAATGTCAGCATTGGCTGAGAAGCTGTCACTGACAGCAGTGAAATTCCTGGTAGCCTCACCGGAAAGCACATTCCTTTGTTTACTACCAAGATGACTTGCTTAGACTTTCAGCTTACAAAAGCTACTTTAAAGCGGTCACGGATCTAAAATATAAAGCTGTGATCTTGAAAAAAAGCTGCGTATGCTCAAAAACATGGAAGGCAGAATCCACGTCCACCTCCATTTAAACCCACAATCCAGAGACCTGCCTTGCAAGTATGCATTTAATTCCTGTGGACCTAGCTACTCTTTTGGATAAGGCTACAGTTAGTTCAAAGTTTAAGACTTTTAATCACTTTTCTGAGCTGAAGTCTTAAGTACATACTCAACCTGAAACGCTTGCTCAAACCCTGTTAAAGTTGCTGCAATGTGAGCCAGGTTGTGTCTCGGGACGAGAATTCCACAGTTATGAGGTTGTTTTTATCAGTCTCTTACACAAATTGCTGAGGACTGACCAGAAGTGATATCAAAATTGAAAAAGGTTCCAAGCCCCCTCAGATAAGCTGTTTCTACCTCAAAATAAAATCCCCAAGGTCTGATCAGATCTACTATTTTTTTGAGGATTACTGTTAAACTACGGGCAAGCTCACTTGGGGCAAATTTACAGGAGAGGACACCGAGAGTCTAACCTCTCATGGTACCTTACTTAAGTCCTCACGGAACACCCATTTCATTAGACTTTCCTGATAAATCAAACTCAAAAAGAAATAGAACCTGCCTGGAAGTTGCGACAGAAGACTACCTACTCCACACCCAGAACCAAGCCAACGCTGCTCCGTGTTCCTTTGAGTCTTTTAGGTTCTCTGTCAAGCTTCAAGTGGTTCCCAGGCAACTGTTAACAACATGGAATCAATTGCTGCCTGTTTGCTGCTCTACTCCATCTGCTACCCCTTGGCATCATCTCAAAGAGGATGTTTCTGGTGAGTAAGTAACATATCTGGGGCTCAGAAAATTTGTTTATGTATTTTGACACAGTGACAAATTAAACTTCTTTGCTGAAAGCTCACAGCTGTTCTGAAACCCCTGAACTCAGCTGCTCTAGTCTCCTATAAGTAAGTAAATTACTATTACGGTCACTTACTCAGAAATAGTCTTCCTTATGCTTGGATAGGAACACTAACGCAGATCCACCTTCACTTTGTACTAAAGACTAGGGTCAACAGATTTGCTTTAAGTTAGGAATTAAATTAATTCAGAAGAATGGTTATCAATGAATACATGGACATTTTCCTACTTCATTTGTACTCAGTAGTATATCTTTATGTACACATATAGACCATACATACCCCTGCAGCTGAGGCCAGGTGGCAGTGCAGGCCACATTCAGCTAGAGTACACCTCCAGCTGGGGCTGACCCAGATCCTGCAGGAGAAGCAAGGGAAGGAGGGCTGTCTGCAGAACTCTGCTGGTTTCTGTATCTAGGAATTTAGCATTAGCAGACATCCTGGCTACATTAATCAGGAAAAAGCATTTTAAAAACACTTCACGACAGAATTTTTTTAAGGGTTTGAAAACTCCTACGCAAACATATTTCATAAATACAGTTTGGCTTTGCTGCATTAAGAGCCAATTTCTTAAGTTGCAGACATTTTTCCAGAAGCTTTACTAACGGAGTTCATCACAACACACTGAACAAATGCTGTTAACACCCTGTTTGAGCGTAACACCACCTTTTATCATGTCTTCACCTCTCTTTCCACTACATGACCTGTCTGTCACACCGATACCTTCAGATCATTTATCCCCAATAAACACAAAACAAATTCTACCTGCTGCAGTAAACTACTTTAGGCAATCATCATGGACTTACTACATCACCCCTGTCCCCCAAATCTGCAAACTAATTACATGGAAAAATCAGATATTTCAGAAATCCTGGAAGAACATATTAAAAGGTTTGGCTCAGTAAGAACTGTTCTGCTTGAGTAATGACAGTACTATTTACAGATCTGAACCTACAATATCTTCAGTACAAGTTAAATGGTTCATCAAGTGACACAAGTGCATTCTGATCAACTCTGCTGCTCTTCGGACTAAGTCCACCTATTTCAGCACACAGGCAAGGAACAGCTACAAAGGTCAACTTTAAGGAGACCTAGTGAAATCATCAATTGGAAATTATCTGCTTTTGTAACGTAAGATTTTAAATTTATATACTACTACCATTCCTTCCACTATGAATCCTACTCTTTTTCCTTGCATTCTGACTATCACTTATGAAAACCACTGTTATGGTGAACTCCCCAAAACACATCTGAATAAAATTTCCTTCTTGCAGTTTATGGAACAAACCTGCCCATCTGCTCCTACAGCTCTGATGTCTGAAACAACAAATCAAAAAGCAAGCCTTTCAGGACAAGTTCAACAGAACTTCACTCCTAACAGAATCCCAAGAGAAGGATTTTAATCTGAATTAAGTACTTTGCTAATTCCACCTGATACCAGATCTTACTTGTTCAAACACGTTTAGACACACATCTTAAAAAAAAAAGAAAAAGAAAAAAGAAAAAAGACAGGCAAGCAAGTCCTGAAGCCTGAACAATTCCCGGTATTTCTTTGGATCAAAATCAAAATCACATGCCAGCGCTGAATGGTTATCCTGGGGAGTGCCTGATATTCACCCTTCTCTTGTTAAACTAAGAGGGTCTAATCGTTGCAGGAGACAATATATCGCTTGTATTTCTCACTCCAATTGCTTTTTCTTTGGAGGCCTTGTCATTCAGAATCTCAGCGCTTCTTCTGGTGATGTACTAGGTTAATGCTTGAATACTTCCTTTAATTTTACAGAATTATTTTGGATTTAAGCCAAGGAATTTGGCACATTTTGTTCCTTAGTCCACTGTGTTTATGATCTGAACTATGTGTAACTCTCAAATCTCTGAAAATCCTGATACTAGAAAACAAGTTCTTGGCTATACTGTATTTCCAGGCACAGAGATGAGTATCAGCAGAGGCAAGAGGGTGAATGGCATTGTGGAGGACGACTATAGTAAGAGTCAGGGCAGAAAGCGTTATCGGGAGAGAGGTCCTGATGGTGATCTTCAGCTGTGCAGGTATGGAACGACCCTTGTGGCTGCTGAAATGGAGAACTTGTGTTATTCCAGAAAATCTGTGGGATATATGCATGAAAATATGGTAATCAGAACAGCCCTGGCTCCCCACAAGAGTATCACAGCTGCAGGAGCCTCTGCCAACTATGGAAACTTCCATTAGCCTTCCTGACATCACAGGCTAACATTTATATAAATCTCTTGGAGGGGTGGAGGGAGGCATAAAACAGAATGTTTAACCTATTGACTTTATGAACTATTTTAGCTGAAATGCCAAGAATGAATTACACAAGTATCAGTACTACAGTAGCATTCTCTCATGACTCAAATTAGGGGTAGGGTCTTACAGAGCCCGTGTGTGAGCATAATGCTCAAATTGTCTGCCTCAGCCTCACATCACCTTTAAAACAGTGGTAGAGGTCTTATTTCCGTGAACTAGAAGCCGATCATAGAGAGCACATGGGAAAAGGCCCCATTAAAAACAAACCAAGCAAGCAACCAACCCACCCAACACAACATTATGCTAACACTTCACGGGCTCCGTAGCATATTTTTGGCACAGGGAAATAATGCTCAATTTAAGGAGAAACTTGTGTTCTACTTTTGCAGAAGCTTAGCAAAGTGTTTCTGTGCAGATGTACAGCTCGCTTTGGCTTTGTTCAAGTCCTAGCAGGATCAAAGTCTTAAATATATTATGATCTGCAAGCACTGAGGTAGAAGAAAGGGAGAGCTGGGAAGGAGCTGTATTCTGTTCTGTTCTTTTTAACAAGGTCTACTTATATTTGTGTTGATAGCAATGGATTTGTGGAGCTCAGCAAAAGTAATTAGTTATATAAATCTTTGTTTTGTTTCCCAGAAACACTCCCCCCCCCCCAAGGTGGGTAAAAGTAAACAATAAACTCAGTGATTCAATGCTTTGTAGCATGGCCATGTCTTGCTCTCTGAGTTTTCTAAGCAAGGAAGGGATTTGATTTTGACTCTCTTACCAGGGCACTGTAAATAAGTCTGATTTTTCAAACATGCAAATGAAGTCCTTACTTTTTAGCAGTCTATGTGCAAATATAATTAAAGCCAACTCAGCAGGACGTATCTGTTCCACCCTTTCCTCAGATTTCTAGTGCATGACCCAAAGGGTTCTAAAGCTACAGTTGCTTTGGAATTATTCAGTTTGCTGCTGACAGAAAGAGCCACCATACGGTAAACCAAATACAAGGTGTCAAATGGAAGTTCTTGCCACCGCAATCTCCTCTTAAAACCAGACAGACTTGTCCAGGTGAAATGGCAAACTGAGCATGCTAGCTTCTCGGCTGATGTATGCAGAGTTCAATAAGCTTATGCTGTTCGGTCACTAAGTCTTTATTTAGTAGGTTATTAGTCTGTGTTTTCCAGAATAAAAGCCAGTAATTTTGCAATAAAGTGTTAATTGCTGTTAACCTAATTTTTCTCTTTGGCATAGGGATTTAGTGGCACTGAGTACTGATGGAAGATACAGGAATAAAGAGAGGAATCATTTAAAATGGAGTGTATTGATCTAATTATTTTCCTGCCTTAAAATGCATATGATCATAAACGTCTGACTTTAGATACTCCCAGCAGATACCAGACTTGGAAAAGCAGATATCTACTGTGATTAAATGTCCTGTTGCCATTCTTCATTTCTGAAGCAGCGAAACACAAACAGATGATTCATAAAGTCCTGCACTTCTAAAACTGATTAAATTAATAATAAAAAAAAATCACGCTACTCAGTAAATAAAACTTTAACTGGTTTACTGAGCTGCATTTTGAGAGTTACTGTAATTTACCTTCCAGCGCTCCGGCATGAGGGGTTACAATTTGATGACACTCCTTTCTATTGCAAAATCCTTCATGCTACTCAATAGTTAAACCCTGTGCTGTTATTACAGACTAAGGAAGACACTCATCACTGAAATACCGATTTGTGTTGACACACGCCAAGTCCTAAAGATCAACGAGTGATTCAGGAGTTAAAACAAATATGAGGAAAACATACTCAAAGAGCAGGTGGCCAGTGGATATAAAGCAAAAAATTCTACATGCTGTTGAAAGCGAAGACAGAGTAAGCAGCAAAAGACGGACACAACAGTCTGAACAGGAACTCGCTGCCACTTGAACTCCTAAGTATAACCATCACTTGCTATGGTGCTTCCTCAGCAGCTTCATTCATGTATTGGTGGACAGGTAATCTTTGTTCTTTCAGGAAACATCATTAGCAAACTGAAACTTGAGGAAGCCCAGTTTCAGGTTCAGTAGTTCATCAAGTCCTTTATAAACCAAAGGCGATGTCTAAGCCTTTAACAAGTAGTCATGATCAGTTCTAAAAAATATATTACCTGACTGAAAAGTTCATTATTTGTGAACTCAGAAGCAGAACAGCAAGTTAACTAAAAATCTGATGGACTTCTATTTCTTTTCTCTGTCACGCTGTGGTATGTTACATTACATCTTAATTCTCTATCATTTCTTGGGACTTTGCTGAATTGCGAAGTTGTATTTACAGTATCTTGCACATATTCCTCAGGCCAAAGGATTTTTTTTTCCTTGTTATCAGTCAATCTAATTGCAAAACTGAAATTAGGCAAATGTTTTTCCAATGAATATATTTTTCCGTCAGCTCAGGAAAAGAGTTAATCCATGGAATCATACACACATTTTTATTCTTTTCCTTTCTAGTGACTTAAGAGAGCTTAGAGAAGAGAGTATTTCACATGCCTGCTGCCCTGCAGGACGTGTCACATGCCACAGGTAGGTCTTATGATACAACGGCAGATGACTACATTTCTTGGTTTCACAATACCCTCGCTGTTCTGTATTACCCTTGATATTTAATCTTTCTCCTTGCATATCTTTCAAGAAGTGAATGGGCGTAATAAACTTTTCACCAATACCTGGACAAATCTGGGCTCACTGACAGAACTGGATTCTGGCCTGGAACATTTACACACAGTCTTAAAATCTGTATTAGAGAGACACATTGGGCTTAATAAAGCTGTAAATCAAGAAACCTATTAGCCTCTTCTGAACTTCCTAGATGCAAAGCTCCATCTTTCTTTCCAGACATGAAATAGAACAAAAGCTGATTTTATAAAAGACGACAATTCAGGTGAATTCTCAAAATCTTGGCTTCTTTTAAAATACAACCCTATAATGTTATACCCCTAGTCTTCCCACCTCCCTCTCCTTTTTTCCTATTCTTTGACAGATGTCCTGGTTTCCTACTTATGTTGGTGGGGACTATCTATGGGTTAGACTGTCTTCTCACAACCTGCCTGCTGGGAGTCACAAAACATCTCCTGGCCTACCTCGTATTTGTACACTAATTAGCTTTAGGTCCTTTACTGCTCCTGAAAGAGTGATGAGGCTCTAGCACTAGCCAGAATATGGAGAGGACATACTGAAGCACATAGAATGCAGTTAAAACCAGAACTACTTACATAGGGTGGGGTGGGGTGTGTGGGCGGGGAAATCTACTCTTTTCAGGATCTGTAATTTTAGGAATTGCCTTTAAGTAGTAAAAGTATGACTTTTTGGTCAGAAAAACTATCTTCTAAAGGGTGTGTTCTTCAAAGGTTGTGTTTTGTACAGCAGCAAACATCACAAAGTGCTATTCCCCACAGCGTCAGTGCATACCAGAATCACAAAGGAGTAAGAGAAGCCTATCTGACAAAACATTGTCTCTTGGCAGAAAAGCAAAAACGTTTTCTCATAAACCAAGATTAATACACTAATCCTATCAATACCTGCCTGTGTACTTTATGCACAGAGTCAATGGATATTAAAGTTAAGTACGTAAACAGTGTTTGAAGGAGCAGGGATGAAATACGTATGCAAATATCATTTTGGTTTGCACTGTACTGTTACTCGGACCTACCTTTTCCTTGATATTTACAGGAGAATTGATTTCTGCCATCTCTCTTCAGGCAAGAATATTGTCTGTGAAAGGAGAAGAAAAAACACAAAAGAGATTCATTTGGAGGTTTTAATCCCAAGCTGGCACAGCTAGATCTATAAACACTAATTGCATGTGCTTACGTATAAGCATTAAAGAAATGTGAGAACACTTAATGCCTTGCACAGCAGTGCTCAATCTTGCCAAAAAGCAAAGCTAGTTCAAATTCCATACTGTCCCATGATTGGTTCTGCAAACACATTTAAAAAATGCCTGATAGTTACAAATCTGGATACAAGGGGTATCAATGCTTCTTCCAGCCATGCCTCTTGGACCCTATTCATTACTGCTTGGTAACTCTGAGGCTTTAAAGCAGAGAAATACCCGAGATGAACTCAGCAGGTCCTGTTTTCTCATTCCAGTGACATCAATTTTTTCCAGAAAATTTGGCTGGAGATTGTGTCTTAAAAAGTAGCTAGATGTGACAGGAAGTTAGGCTGACAAGTGCTGCATGGCTTGTTTTTTTGTTTGTTTTGGGCTTTTTTTTCAAAACTAATTCAGAGGATTTAGCACAAAGCTCCTACTGAAACTAGTGGGGTCCGTACGGCTAAATCTCCCAAGTCTGCTCTGAAAACTTGTGCACATGAATGGAATTTGCATGTGATTAAGAAACCTGCAATATGCTTTCTATTTCCAGTACATGGCTGGGTAAGTGAGAGACACTGTACCACATGATGAAGAGTTAACACAATGGAGGGAGTCTAGTTGCCTAATCCTACTGCCTTAAGATTTCAGTAAGGATCAGGGCTTAATTTTAAAATTAAGTCACACAAAGAATTACAGCAAAGACTAAGTGAAATGGAATAAAACCTTGGTTTGTCCCCAAATTTAACTCTATTAGTTAATTTTAACTGATGAGAAGGTATAGATGTACATAAATGAGAATGAGATCTTAATTCTGTCCAAGTCTCAAGTTGAAACACTTCCTCCTTTTCCCCATTAGAGCCTTTGTTATGTGGACTGATACAAGAGTTCTCATAATCCTTCTAAATCTCTTTTAATGCACTTAAACAATCCTCCCTTAACTCCTACTTTGAAACATAGCACTTCACTGGAGTCCAAACTCCAGAAACTAAGCGCTTTATTACAGTATCCACTGACAGCATTTAAATCTTGTTATTAATTTTCATATGCATCCATTTTCTAATTAAAGAGACAACATTCAAGGAAGCACGTTTTTAAAAATAATGTGACTTTGTTTATGGTAAACGGGGAAGAGACGGTAGGAGGAAGAAAAAGGAATGAATGAGTTTTGATCTGATGAAGACCTGACACTGAATGATGGAAACCCTCAACAATAAGGTGCCAGAAGAAAAAAGTAACCCATTCCATTATCAGTCATTAAAAAAATAAAAAAACAAACCGCAACACTTGACATGAGTAAGGTTCCCCCGCCACCTCTATTTTACTATACATGAACAGATACTCGCTATTAAAACTCATACCTTGTATCTGTCATTAGTCAGTGGTTCGACCACTTTGCCAAGACACTGAGCTAGAGCCTCACCAGGTCCAGTAAAACTTCTTCCTGGCAATGGGGCCACTGTCACTCTGAATGCCTTACTGTCTGCTGGTATCTCAGAGCAGAAGGTTCCCTTCCCTGCCCCTCCTTAAATAAGGATGAAAGAGATCAATCAAATTAGTTTCTGTCAAACCCACCCAAGTGCTAAAAGCAGAGTAAAAAATGTCTGGACAGAGCAGGCAGCAAGATCATACAGAACATAAGCTCGGGGCAAATCCATTTCCAGTATTTAGTGTGTTCCAACAGCTAAAGGAAAACACTGAGAAATGACTGTAGTCCCTGTATAACATTTTTTTAATGTACTTCTTGTCTTTTGCTGTCAGCTATTTCTCATGCCGAACAGGCACAGAACATGAGATATAGGTCATCAAATTTCCCATGCAGACTGGAAAACTTGGCTCTAAAATTACTCTTTAAGTCTTCATCTCTCTTACTGCTTTTCAGAAAAGCATGCCTTCTACCCTACCCAGTGACATAAAAACCATTCTGGATTGATACTATTGTCTACTTAAAAATACATTAAGGAATAATTTCACTAGTTCACCCTTATATCTACTATCTAGCAGCTTTTGTTATGTTACAGACAACTGACGGAAGCCTGCCCTCTCACATGCCAATTTAAACATGCTTAATCTGATCCAACATCTTAAAACAACATTAACAAAAAAATAGGAAAAAATCTGTTCTAGAGGAACCAACACACAGCACAGAAACAAGTACAATAAGGATTATAGCTAACAAACCCTTCTAGCCTTAGAAGTCTATTAATCTATAAAACCAAGAAATAATGGGAAAATATCTGTAACCTGAAATCTTCAGGTTCTGCTTTTTCAGCATGTATTCTACTAATTTTGTGCCCAAAAAACTGCATCTTGTATGAAGCAAATTAATCCCAATAATTGTACTTTGTGAAAGCCCTACACCTCCCAATTTATGCTGCTTCATAGCTAAATAATTCTTCAAATTTAAATTAAATTTGCTGATTAAATCCTACTACAGCACTTCACAAAATTTACTCTTTGTAGCAACACCCTGACTCCATTAAAAACCAGACATAAAAACTTCATACAACACCTTGCCAGATTTGACTTGCCTCTTCTTTGCTGCACGCTCCAGGTATTGCTATGATTACAGCCTTCCACTGATGACTGTGGTGCTGATTCAGCTAACTTGCAACTGCAAGCCATTTCAAGAAGACTTGGCAAGCCACACAAAACATACCCTCAGTTTCTCTCTTTCATCTCCCCCCCCCCCCCCTTTTTAAGATCAAGATCTAAGAGGACACCAACTTTTATAAATGGACTCATTCCTCTACACTTCAAAATCTTCATTAATATGAATATTACACCTGTCAAAATGAAGATGCTAGAAACAGAGCTGAAGCCTTTTTTATTCACTTTCTCCAAGGACAGATAATTGAAATAACCTGCATAAAACACGTGCTCATTTATATAACTCCATCCAGCACTGCTTGTTACATAAAATACAAATGATATGTTAAAAGGAAAATGTCAGTGTAGCACTAATATTAAAAAATATCTTTTATGGCTATACTTAATAGCTAATCAATTCAATTTTCTCATTTTAGCACAGACTGATTTATTGAATTTGCTGGTATTTTTCCTCTGATGATCTTTTAATCTCTATATTGAACAATTACTTCATTTCTAATCCTGTGACAAAGGATTATAGCACACGAATAATTTTATGAATGAAATAGTCCCATGAAAGTTTAGAAGCTTTAGCTCCAGGCTTGAATCTCAATTAGCTATTGTGTTCTCATCCTGAACTCTTCAGGGAAGCTTCTTTCTGCCTGAGCTGTGGAATATCAGAGTACAGCCCACAACTGAGCCCTAAAGCCCCCTAAATCCAGGGGAGAACAGTGCTTTGCATGTCACTACCAGCTTGCCCACAAAAGAAAGTTTGGAGAAAGATCTTCTGCAGAAGATTTTCTGCAGTGGCTAAGGTTAACATACACACTAAACTTACAATGAACAAAACATACTGCGTATCAGAGGTTCTCAGCTTGAATGTCAGCTTACATGCTTTGTCTTTCTCCACATCTCTTGCTTGTAATGTGTGCTCTTGAAATGTCACTGCATGTTATAATAACAAAAGTTCCACAAAAACGGAATGGAAGAAAAAACCCACCTCCTACAGAATCCCTTATATAAACAGGTCATCAATTTCTGATAGCAATTTCCAAATGCATTACCTGAATAGATCACTCTCCATTGCTTGTTACATCCTGACCTCAAATACTGACAGAAGGCTGTTACTTCTATACGTATTACACACGTCCAAATGAGACATTTTACTTGCCCTGTGAAACGAAGCATTCAAAGGAATACTGCAGAGAAGACTGGATTAAGTTTGGCAGAGCCTTACTTTTCCTCCCTACAAAACGAAGCAATTCCTATTGCCCTGCACAGGTTTAAGCCAACATGAAACTGAACACAGGCAGCTAAGGTGCTGGCGCATGCTGTCCTACTGACCTCACTTGCAAGCAGCCAGCTCCTGCAGGGCGGACAGTTAGGAACAGCCTTTAACCACCACAGCAAAATATGACAGAGCTCACCTGTCACAGCCTTAAGTAAGTGGCTGCTTGCCCAGCCTTTACAGAAGTTTCCTTTCTGCCTTCCAGCAGCTCTGAAAAACCACTGCTGCTGTATTCAGCTTCCAAGGACAACCTGCCGTCTTTCCACTAGTAGCACTTTGGGAAGTGTTCAGCTCACAGCTTCCAGCTACACATGCCTTCAAGTAAAGCTGACAAACACTCCATTTTATACAACACCTTGCATGGGTGGGACTGCCCTCATCTCAAGCATCAGAGCACAAGACCAAGCCTATGCCCTGCCCCTACTGCAAAACCTGGCAATTACCACCTGGCACACTCAAATTTCAGGCATAGAGACAATATCAGAAAAAGAAGAAACAAGCTCCCCTCCAACAAAACAAAAATCTCCTTGCAAATACACAGAGAGGGGAAGAGAACATAAATGTTGCCAGAAAGACACAATCTGTGAAAATGCGGTGGTGATAAGCTCTGTCAGAGCAAAGACGATGGTGTGTGACACCCGTTCCACCACTTCTGACACCTAAAGAAACAACTTACCTTTGGCAATGGGGAATAGAAAATTGCCCACAAAACAGCAGAGTAATCCAGTGTTGGAAGGGTTTCCTATCCATCTGTAGGTTTAAGGATGAGTAGTTTCCTACACTCCAAAAATCATTTATTTCCTCGTCTGCCCACTGCAGCTGCTTCCTTTTATAATGCTCCCCCCAGCCCCCACCTCAGCACAACAGCAATCCCAGGTCTAACTGACTTGACCCTTGCCAATGCCTCTCTTATCCCTGTCTGCTTCTGCAGTCATCTGCTGCTGCTCCTTGTGCTAACCACCCAGCCCTTCCTTTCACCATGCTAATTTCTTTCAAATATCCCATCGGTAACTTTGAAAAAGTTTCACACAGCAACCCCAAAAAGCCATCTACCAAGGTACTTTTGGGTTGTACATAATCAGTCACTGAGTAAGCTTTCACTGTTAACAGAGCAACTGGAGTTTATGATTTCATCCCTTTGAATATATTCATAAAGTAGATCAATGCTGAAATGCAGGTTATTTTATTTAAATGAAGGACCATTTACTCATTTCCAAGCAGTTCAGTCAAAATACCCCAGCTCCAAAAAGCGAGCATGCAAGCTAAGGGCTGAACAAAGCAATCACAATTTTAGAGCCAACTTCACAAAATATGATGTAAATGCTAAGCATCTATGCTGGTTTTGGCTGGGACACAGTTCTTTTTCTTTGTAGCAGCTAGCATGGGCTAAGTTTTGGATTTGGGTTAAAAACAGTATTGGTAACACAGGGATGTTTTAGTTACTGCCGCGTAGTGCTTGCAGAGAGCCAAGGGCTTTTCTGCTTCTCACCCCATCCCACCAGTGAGCATGCTGGGGGGCACAGGGAGTTAGTTGGGGGGGGGTGGGGGGGGCACAGGGAGTTAGTCGGGGGGTGGGCGGACACTGCCAGGACAGCTGGCCCCAACTGGCCAAAGGGATATTCCAGACCACAGAACGCCATGCTCAGCACAGGAGCTGGGGGAAGGAGGAGGAAGGGGGGACGCTCCGAGTGACGGCGTTTGTCTTCCCAAGCCACGGGCGTGACGGAGCCCTGCTGTGCTGGGGATGGCTGAGCACCTGCCTGCCCGTGGGGAGTGGGCAACGAATTCCGCGTTTTGCTTTGCTGGCGCGCGCGGCTTTCGCTTTACCTGTTAAACTGTCTTCATCTCAGCGCAGGAGTTCCCTCGCTCTGACCCCTCCGATCCTCTCCCCCGCCCCACCAAGGGGGGATGAGCGAGCGGCTGCGTGGGGCTTGGCTGTGGCCGGGGTTAGACCAGGACAGAATCTACTGAGATTGTAGCAGCCTGCACTATGCTTTCATCTTCTACACTTCTGCTTCCTCTACAGAATCACATCTCATTTTTAAATGGGACTCCTATCTATCCACATGTATTATATTACACTGTCTTGCCTGCAGACTTCCACAGGCCCTAGGTAATGACAAAACCAGCAGAATCAGAGACACATGGCCTTTGTTTCGCATTTGACCTTAACTTTCATTATGAAGAGATGCTACCAGAGAACTGCAGATAAAGGCTAGGATGAACACACCTTTTGTGATGCAGTTTTAAGTTAACATTACTGTATCAGAAAGACTGACAGAACTGCAAGAATGCAATTCCAAAATTCAGGTATTTCAGAAAGGAATTCTTCTGGTCTTTACTCAGGTTTTATTTAAATAGCAGAAGAAAAAATTACCTCATTAGGTCAAAGGCCAAACATTAGTGTGTATTTCATTATTAGTTACAAAAATCAAGCACAAAGCCCTGCCAGTGTGGTTGCAAAACTACTAGAGATAGTGTAAGATTTAGACACTTGTCTTGACTACTTTGAAATTAGCAACAGGTATGATTTTCTATTTGCTGTAGCCTAGTGTCTAAAGATAATATAATACTTAAAAAATAAATGCATAAGCACAGTCATTATCAAGAGCATCTAAGCCATTAACCAGTGTTATCCCAGCTGTCCTTTTAGCCTTCTGTGTCATCTTAGTAAAAACAACGTAAAGTGTGATTAATATAGAACCACTATTTTTCCAGTACTGCTTTATGCCTTTCTAAAGATCGTATCCAGAAAGGGTACACACCATCATTTTGTATCCCCTGGTTTTCAGAAGTTTGAGATTAGTCCCTTCAGCTAGTCAAGTACCTCTGGGCAAGTTTGATGATCTGAGGCCTTTATTATCCTTTTCTTTAAATGCATGCAACAAACATACATTAAGTGAGTGCACACACATTCCCGAATATTCCTCATTTGCAGAGCCAAGTCCCACTGCCATCCCCTGGTCACGCCTGTCTCAACCACAGAACGTGGCTGTTGCCTCTGCGTTCCCCTTCTGCTCAGCTCATGCAGTCTGGTTCCCCGACGGTCACCACGCTCAGTCTGAAAAGCTACTGGCTGCAGCGCCTGTCACAGGATGCAGGAAATAAAACGTCTCACTGATTCCACATGTGGGTCTGGATTCCTATAGAAAAGAGGCTTATGCTTCCCCATTGTTTATCACCTCCTCCCTGAGGATTTCTGAAATGACTGAAACAACAATCTGAGAAAGAAGCAGATGTCTTGGAGATCTACAGCCTTGCAGGCTGCTTGCTTGAAAACAGGCAGTAAGGCATAGAAGTTCAGAAAACACACAATGGCAAATCAGGAACTTAGTCATGTTATTTAACGCTATAAAGTCCATACCTGAGACACCATGGACCCATCCGCTACAAAGAGAAAAGGGACAGAGGTGAGAGTGGGACATGAGAGGAAGGACAGCCCCTAGCACCTGGGTCACCATACCTTGAAGCCTGTCTCCCGTCCTCAGATATCTGCCATGTGTAGGAGTGGTTCTGAGCAGGTATCACAGGAACACTGCTACGTCCAAGCATATCACAACAAGATGGTTAGGCACCAGTAAGTCCTGTTCCTCATTCTGATTTGCTCTTTGATCCAGTGCTCTCCTCTTCCTAAGCACAGATGGTGCTATTAATATAACCCAGAGACAGCCTGTGCTGCTCGCCTGTCAGCTAGCTCACTTCCCTCCCAGTCCCAGGGCATGAGCGAAGCCAGACCTGTAGGCTCCACAGGCATCTGTGCTTTCACGCTGGGAAGAGCACACTGTGGCGTGTAATAGATCCTCAGATCCTCCAGGCAGCTGGTGCTGCAGCCCCCGCTATAAGACAGTCCTGCAGAAGTACGTTCCAGCTTTATCAAGGTCAGTTTGAGAGCAGGTCAGAAGAAAGCTACTTGACCAGCACCTTTCCCAAACTCCATTAATATTTTATCCAGTTTACAAGCATTCAACAATATAACCATATCTTTTGATATGGACATCACAAAAGATTCTGGCTGTACCTCCTATCACTGGTCCACAGACAACACCACACCCTTGCTATTACAGCAAATGCTCCTTGCAAACCCTCTTGCTGTAGCCTTTAAACGCTGGGTCTGCCCTATCCAGGCTAAGCTCTTCTTTAACACATGGTTCAGTGTGGCTTCCCCAAGAGATCAGTGAGCGTCACTGTACTAGCTGATGTTCACTCATGCCAAGTGACTGACACCATGTGATAGTTCCTGCCAGAGTTCCCATCCCAGACGTGTGAGTTCAAGAATCTGCTAACTTTGTAGAATATACCTTGGGCTGAGAAGAATCCCAAACAGTTGCTTGTATTTAGGTCATTAACACCACCCTGCATGTGAGCAATGGAGACCAATTTTAAAAATGCCCTAAGAAAGTACAGAGAAAGGCCAGCTCTGCATTAATTACAGCAAATTACTGGAATGAAGAATCAGGCCATGGAAGGGGACACATGCGAGTCCTCTGTAGAGCAATGTATGCATGTTGCAACAGATGGGTACCAGTACAAAGTAGATATTCTGTAACTGCTGATTTATATATACATATACACACATATATAGGCAGGCACATACACATATCCAGAAACGCTACTTCCACTAAGTTGTTCTGCAACAACCTGCGAGCCAAGGTATAAATATGCACCCATTTTTTTACTGCCTGTTAAAGATTCATCACAGCATCATTAGGTTTCACTAGAAAACACATTAACTTCCCCTGTCCAGCAACGCTCTTATTGGAATAAAGTTTGTTTACTTCTAATGATATATACATGTATTCCACAGCAATACACATACATTCTTACACCAGCAGTCACCTTCTGTACTTAACACAGTTAGTAAACAATTATTTACTTCCATGAAATATGATCACTACTCCTTCCTTTGATGGCTACCGGGCTTCCATCCATAAAAAGATCTTGGATTCACTACCTCACATTCTGCACCTGTGCATTAAAAATACACACAGTACAAATATCCAGACTAATTTCATATGGCCTATTATGACCCGTTTACTGAGTCCAGGATGGTAGTTAACTACTCTAGGGTGGCAAGGAGCTTAGGATGAGTGATCAGTTAAGAATGATGAGAGATGAGAGAATCAGTTAAGAGCCAGCAAAGGCATTTCCCCACTCCAAAGGTCCAAAGGCAAGAATCCCAGCACCACTCCATGAATATTACAACTGCCAGTGGCTGCTCAGGATGAAGTAGCAGCTTGCTTGGCTCCCAGTGCTCTCCACTTTAGGGACTGCACCCAGGGGCTCCATAACCTTCCCATTCTGCCACAGAATCACTGCTCAGAACCTAGAGCCTATGTTCTGCTGGCTGGCATCCTAGAGGAACAGCTGAAGAGCATCACTGAGTCCGCATAAACTGAAGATCTCCGAAATTCCTGGGTTTACTACATATATCTCACTAGTAGATCTGAGCCCAATTCAGAATAGCTGGATTCAGCTACACGGCCAGTAATGCAGTCCTCTCTGATATGCAGGAGGAAGGGATGAGGGATCTGGAAATAAAAGTCTAGATGGAGAAAACTCGTTTTTCACAGCAATGCCTGCCAAAATAAACATTAGCATCTTGCTCCTCCTCAAGCACCTGAAGGAATCTTGCCAAAACATACTGATAGAGAACCGTGAAATATAAAATACAACCTACTCAAATTCTGCATTTGCATGACCTCCCTGCAAAACAAAAAAAAGGTTAACTTTCAGTTTTTACAAACTAGGTATTAATCCTCTAAGTCATTCTTGCCAAGGGCTTGAGTCTTTAAAAGTCATTTACATTGGCTCCTACTTCTGCTCAGAATGGCATGCCAAGAGTCAGTGTCAGTTGATTTGCTTTGAGGTTGCCCAGATGTGAACTGCCAGAAGAGCACAGCATGGGAATACAAAGAGCAACGTATGTAATGTAGCAGTGTACCCCAATCGCAGTAGTTTCTCTGAACCGTAAGAGCAGAGGCACAAAAGTGAATGTCAGAAGGTATTTAAGTTCACACTTGTTTCAGTTGTTAAGAAACAAGATTTTCACAAGGAATCAAGCTTCTACCAGAAGACTGGTACAGTGTAATTTGTTAATAGTAAATTCTCACAATCATGGAATAAATTTCAATTTCAAAGAAAGTCCCAGAGCTACTCACATTTCAGCCTTCTTTCTATTGAGTGTTCTAACTCCACACCGCCTTTCCTTCTTGCTCAAACATCTTGGAAGAACCAGTTTTCTTTTGCTAGATGTGCAGGGCTCATTCTCAGCAAATACAAGCTGCAGCAACTCCTTTGAATTCAAGGAGCTATGCAGACTTGAACCAGCTGCTTGCTGGTCCCATAGGCCATACAGCAGAGCCCCCCCGCCACTGGCTGCAGACCTAGAGAAGGAGCCTCTGGGCAGTGGCATTTGAAGTACTTGATTTAAATGTGCCACAGTAGTCTGAACCTTCCAAAACTGAACACTGAAATTAAATGCAGCCTTTCATTTTCTAAGACCAAGTCACCACACCTAGGTCTTTTGAAGGAGATACAAGCTTTTCCCTGAACAGTATTTTAAATTATTTTTACATATATTTGTACACACACAGAGAAAAAATGTTATGTACAAAACTCTAAAAAATGCTTACAAGTTCCTCTATTAAAATGACCTAATGTATACCCACTATAAACAGACACAGGCCCAGCAGTACTCCCATGCTAACAGTACCCAGAGAGTCACACACTACACTAGAAGCAATACCACTGACATTTTGGTATTCCCAGATATACAACAAACGCTAGCCTTCCTCTCCTCCCCCATGGAAAATGTTGATTTTCTATGTCAACAAAAGGTATTCTTGGAAACAACAACAAAAGCATATGAATAACTTACCTGTAATTACTTATTGTTCATACAGTCCTTCAGCCCAATTGCTATTACTCTTTAAAATAAGTGGCTGTTACAGTATTTACTGGACTTAGAAATGCACTTTTTTTAGAGAAAAAAACCCCAAGAAACAGGTTATTCTTCTCAGCTGAAACCCACGCTACCCAGGTACATCAAAATTAATTGTAAAAGTACAGTCAATCAGTGCAGATTGAGTACTGCTAAAAATATGGAAAGGCACCTTAAGCAGCCTCCCCTCCCACGCCCACCCCAACAGTCAAGAGCAAATGCCAGAGAACTTTGCTGCTTCTGAAGATCAATAGCATATGAAGTTTTGGCTGACATGCACAAACTGAGGTCCTTGTTTAGCCAGGCATATAAGGGGCTTTTTAAAAAAACTACAGATTTCTTTACTTGACAAGGGGAACCCTGATAAAGCAAGCTGTCTGACTAGCCATGGAAATGAACACAACATGTGGACAGCACATAGAGTAATTTTATCAACAGAATAAAAATCAGGTATTTTGTTCAACTGTTGAGGAACATTTTGAAAAAAATACATGTATGCTTTATTTTGAAGGTACTTTTCTCAGAAACAGGTATAATCAGTTACACTGTGCAGCACATATATATACTCGAGCATTTCTCAGCTCATCTCTTTTTGCCTGTTCACTAGAGGCAACCTTTGGCATCCCAGAATCCATGAACTGATAAAAACTACAGCACACGACAGACCTTTACTTTGCACCTGTCTGGAATTTCTGCAAAGGGATATTTAACACAGCTTTGTAGGATAAAGTAACATACCATCCGCTCCATGGAACCTAGTGTTCAAGAGCATCAAATTAAGATCTCATTTGCAGTTACCAGCAAGGCTCTACCTGTTGAAATTGTCAGTGTCCTAAAGGACGCCATACCCACTTTTCTTGAGCAAGCACGGATACCTATGTGTTTCAGATTAAGTGCTGTATTGGGTTTGCACGGCAAGGATTTGGCAGCTGGGCAGCTACAGGGGTGACTTCCATGAGAAGCTGCCAGAAGCTTCCCCCATGTCCAACAGAGCCAATGCCAGCTGGCTCCAAGATGGACCTGCCACTGGCCCAGGCCGAGCTCATCAGCAACGGTGGCAGCACCTTTGGGATAATTTAAGAAGGGGGAAAAAAGCTGAGCAACAGCAATTGCAGCTGGGAGAGAGGAGTGAGAATATGTGAGAGGAACAGCCCTGCAGACCCCCAGGCCAGTGCAGAAGGAGGGCAGGAGGGGCTCCAGGCACTGGACCAGAGATTCCCTGGCAGCCCATGGTGAAGACCATGGCAAGGCATGCTGTGCCCCGCAGCCCATGGAGGTTACCAGTGGAGCAGATCCCCACCCGCAGCCGGTGGAGGACCCCACATCGGAGCAGGGGGATGCCCAAAGGAGGTCGCTGGAGCCGGCTCCTGGCAGGGCCTGTGGCCCCGTGGAAGGGACCCACGCTGGAGCAGTTAGTGAAGAACTGTAGCCCACGGGGAGGGCTCACATCGGAGCAGTTCGTGGAGGACTGTGTCCCGTGGGAGGGATCCCACGCTGGAGCCGGGGGAGAGTGCGAGGAGTCCTCCCACTGAGGAGGAAGGAGCGACTGAGACACCGTGTGAGGAGCTGACCACAGCCCCCGTTCCCCATCCCCCTGTGCCACCCAGCGGGAGGAGGTAGAGAAGATCGGGAACAAAGTGAAGCCTGGGAAGAAGGGGGAGACGGGAGGAAGGTGTTTTAAAATCTAGTGTTTATTTGTCATTATCCTACTCCGATTTGATTGGTAATAAATTAAGCCAATTTCACCAAGCTGAGTCTGCTTTGCCTGTGATGCTAATTGCTGGGTGACCTCCTCATCCTCATCTTCACCCATGAGCCTTTCACTGTGTTTTGTCTCCCCCTGATGAGGGCAGTGACAGAGCGGGCACCTGGCATCCAGCCAGGGTCAGCCCACAAGTACACAGAAAAGCATGTTTTTATGGGAACTTTAAAATTGTCCCAACTGCTAAATCTCTCTTCCCACTGCTGTTAAGTAGCAACATTACAATAGCACTTACAAATCCCTATATATTGCATGCACGCACTATCGAAGGAACGGTGCCAGTTAACAGTTACCACAGTAAGCAAGCCAAATTCTCAGTATCTTAATTTGCTCTAACCATCCTGTATGCATTAAGAACTGGCAGAGAATAAACCGTGCTGGCTAGCAATTTTCCAATCAAACAAGGGTTTTGTTGGGGTAGGTGGAGTTACCTCATTGTAACTGAAACTTCTCACACATCTGCTGAACAAAGCTTCTCCAAAAAAACTAATTTAATTCCCTGCGAGCCAGTTATCCTTCCCCAGAGAGCCCAAATCACAGCAAAACTTGGGATGAGCAAAGTTCAACTTACCAAACAGGAAGTTGCTGTGGACTGTGCAGTGACAGAAGAGCTGACCACAGTATTTACTGTCCCTAAGGTCCTGCATCCGTCATGCCTTTCCTTCACTCCTCCAGAGCCACGCCAAGCAAAGGCAAAGGTGATCCCTGAGCAGCCAGTCTTTTTTTAAGCGTCTGACTATATTTTCATGAAACCACACACAAAATTGTTATCTTCACACACAAAGAGCAGTTCTGGCAACCACTCATACCAATTTCTTATTGCAGACAAAACCATGCAGTCAGAACTGCCACTAATTCACATCTCCAATTTCACCACATACCGCACACACAGGGCTGGGTCTGCAGGTAACGGATGTGAGCTGCAACGAGATTCTGTGGTTAACAAAAGCTCTATCACTGACATCCACAGAAGCAAGGATTTTGGCTGAAGAGAGCTAGCTCTACAGTTGTTCAATATTTGGACTGTCCTCTCCAACAAATGGGGGTGGGGGGTAGGGAGGGTGGGTGCAGGGAGCAGGGAAGAGACCCATATATGAGAAGCAATTTACACAGGGTGAGATTGAGCTCAACTGGCTGTCTTCCTTCAATATGCAAAGTTCTCAACAATATTGACACTGATAAGTTGTTCCAAGAGCTGAACATTATCCATCATTATTTTTTCAGGGGTTCCACTCATTAACTGAAACCAGACAGTCTAGCCACCTTGCTCACAATCAGAGCACAGCACACAGGGAATGCTTTGGGTCTTTTTAAACTGCCCGAACTGTGTAGTTGGAAGACAAAATACAAGAGCACTTTCATTGTTTTTTCCCCAGATATACCCTGCTTTTGGACTGGGCGCAAATTACTGCCTTGGCCCTCCATTCTAGCAGAACATACACTCCATCCTACTGCCCTCGGAGAAGGTGTTTGTTCATTTGCTGCTAAGGATAAAGATATCTGAATTGCTCCAACCTACTCCAAGTGCACACTCCACAAAGAACAAAAGCACAAGCTATCGCTGGTAAAGAAAAACTTGCTCGGACCATGAACCTTTACAGCACGAACCATTTCAGAACATACTGGAGGGAGGCAATTCCGTCCTGCCTTCACTTTAGGTTGCTTTTTTATTAATACATTCGCTCTTCCCCATCATTCAAAGTAGTGCTTCAGTATTGAAAAGCCATGAGAAATTGCATTCAGTGTCTTTTATGAAGACACTGAAGTTTCAGTTTTGCTGTGCTTACCATGTAAACAACCAGACCCCAAGTCCTCTCTCTTCATGGAACTGGATAGCATAAACTGACAAACACAGTAAAAGGTTTGAAGATGGCCATCTCAAACTCTTATATTCAGACCGATCCCACTGCTACACATTCACCAAAGCCTTTGTGATGCTTTTCACCACCAGGAACAAATACTCATCCATCTTCATGTTAACAGAAGTGGAATAAAGAAGGGCCAACAGTAACAGAGCAGTCAGAACATCCTAAACATTTTAAAGAATCTCTTCAAGAACTCAAGAGTCTCCTTTAACCTTGATTATCTCCGCAGGAAATTCTGTGAAAGCTCAACCTGCCTTCATTTCAGACTTCGATATTGATCAAAATGATCAGTGAAATCTAATCCAAATTATTTTTTGAGCTCTTTGTGTCACTCAGCTGCCAGTTATTTTTCATTGAAAGTATATATGATCAATGATAACGCACTGCAGGGAAGAGGAGGGAACAGGGACACTAAAGTAATGCACTAACTTTTTTTTTCCAGAAGTGAACTAAAATTTCATTCCTACTTCAGATATTTTCTTTTTATTTTTCAATTTCCTAGGGTAATCACATAATTTTAATTCTTCGTGTTTTAATTTTGAAAGCATTTTATCTGTCCAGTCTCATGATAAATCCAGGCAATTCTGTCTCAGAAGACTTGCAGAGCTGAGCATTTTAAGGACAAAACTACGTATTTATACAGGGAGTAACAAGATGTATCTACAGGTAATTACAGAACTACCCATTTTGAGATAATCTGCCCAGTGTGAACATCAGACCTTTCTTCAGAATTGGTCTTGTAGGACAGTCAGCTTGAACATGCAGCCCCTAGTCAGAAAAGCACTTAAGCGCTACTGAATTCCATGAAAGAAATGTTTTGAGACATTTATCAGAGAAAAATGAGCTACAGCACATACATAGGGTCTTTTGGAACTGCTTCAGATGTGCCCATGTTACTGAAGACATGAACTGATAATGAAGACATCACATCTGCACATAAAAGAAAACATTTTCAATCAAGACAATGCCATTCTTAAGACCTTACAAAGGGATTTTGTTGTCCTAAAAATTCTTTTTTTAGTACAACATTAAGAAGTAAGCAAACGTACTGGGTCTGGCTGGGATGGCAGCACATACGGTGCTGTGTTTCAGATCTGTGGCAACTGCAGCGCTGATAACAGGCGGGTGTTTTGGCTGCTGCTGCACGGCACCTGCACAGTGCCAAGGCTGCCTGCTTCCCACTGCACCCGCAGCCCGGTGGCCGAGGGGGGGCGAGAGGCTGGGGGGGGCACAGCTGGGAGACCTGACCCAGGCGGGCCAAGGGATATTCCATGACACATACGCTCACGCTCAGCAATAAACACTGGGCTAGAGGAAGACAGAGACGACGTTTTTTGTTGCCAGGGTGGCGGTTTGGAGACTGGCTGAGCATCGGTTTGCCTGTGGGAGGTGGTGTGCCATCTCCTTTGCTTCGCTCTTTTTTTTCTCTCCTGGGCCCTGCCTTTTCTTCTCCCAGTAAACTGTTCTATCAAAACTCATGACTTCTCTTCATTCGGCCCTTCCTGTTTTCCCCCTGCTGCGGGGAGCTGGTGAGGGGAGCGAGCGAGCAGCTGTGTGGGTGCCTGGCTGCTGGGCCAGGTAAACCCACCACAGCAAGTCATACAGAAAACCCATTCCAGACTAGTGTACACAAGACATTCTGATGTGGAAGAGCAAGTATAGCTGAAAACCTACCACCTTTTCCCTGAAATCACTGAATGCCAGCACTGCTCTTCTGAGAAATCCCTGTCTGTGTAACATTGCTGACAAGGGTGGAGGTGCTTCCAAGGTATCTTGCTCTCCAGGCAGGCCATCTGCTTCTGACAGCTCAAGGTCTGGTCAGGAACTGACCCAATAATTCGCTTAGTTGTAGTAAATAAGAGCTTGTAGCCAGACAAGTCATATTTCATCATGTATTTGGCCACACTTGAGATCAGTAGATGTGCAAGAACCACTCTGGGCATCCATATTTTTTTTTCTTCTTTCCTTTAAGTCACACAGCTCATCACTACTGAGTTTAGCATGCTAAACTATCAAGTAACAGATTGATTTTGTTCAGCTGCTCCTTGTAAGCCCTCCACCACCAAAAGCTTTGGAATTTTGCCATACAGCAACTCTGTAAAACAAGTTACAAGCAAAAAGAAAATCCTTAAGAAAAAGCGTAACAGCCCTCCACTAAAGAAATGGGGCGTGGGCAGCAAAATAACACGCAAATGACCCTGAGCATTTCACAAGCCTCAATACATAATCTAGTTATCGTCCCGACACCCATGTTCAAGTGCAGAAGTATTATCTCATTTTAGAGATTTCCATTTGAGGCATTAAGTGATTCATTGAAGATTTCTCAGCAAGCTATTCATAGGGAACACAGTCCAGACCTCCTAAACTGCAAGTAAACTGGAGAACCTTAAGACATTTTTAAAAAACTGTCATCCCTGTTAGAATTACACACAATGACAGGGTTATTAGCGCACTTCTTATGCTTAGAACAGACTGAGTTTATGATTTCATAACATGCTGGACAGAAAGAAACAGCCTACTGTCAGACACAACAGCACAAGGAATTATTTGATATATTTAAACAAGTATTTTCTTCAAAACAAGTGACAAAACCCACCAGGTTCACACACCTCTGAACTGAGGCAACTGCAGAGACCCCATTTCCCAGTTCTGTAGTCTCTAGTTTTAGCTAATATTTTATTTATTTTTTTTCACTATGAAGCTGCCCTTTCCCACCATCCTCTGAACATCACCTTGGACTATATAGTGTGAGATGATTTCAGAACACCGGTTCAGCAGAACTTTCAGTTGCAAACCACAATATAGTGGTTCAAACTACTAAAAAAACAGATGAGAAGAAGCAGTAGGACAATGTAAGATGAGATTACCAACTTGAATGACAAAGAAAGTAGATGAAGGGAAGAAATTAACCTGGAGTAGTGAAAGATAAGACTGTAGACGAAACAGGAACCAAACAGCTTCAGAGATGTTCAAACAGGCTGCACTGTCCTGGTGAAAGCAGCCCCTAAAGTTCCTGGCTTCTTGTTCCTGCACTGACAGACCTATAAATGAAGTACCTTCCTATTTGTTATCTGTCATACACACGTGCCATGTGAAAGTAGGCTTACTTACCCACCAACCTGTGTTTTTGTAAAAAGTCAAAGCTACATAGTAAGGAATTTATAAAGTACCATTTTGCCAATTGTTACATTTGTCTTTTTTTTTTTTTTCCCCCCTTCCTTCCCCTGTGATCATTGTGGTATGTGTCACTATGATCAGCTTTAGCAGGATAAGCTCAAGAAACCTGATGAACTCACTTGTAAAGTATAGGCTGAAAGCGTAACCTACAAGTTTCTGAACTTACCCAGTCACAATGGTTAGCAAGGAGAGACATAAAAGGTATCTTACCACCGTGAATGACTCCAGCTTCTGTTCTTGTTTTTCTATCTTCTCCAAAAGACTGTATCTCCCGCAAAAAACAGCTGTAAGTTAGAACATGATTAGTTAATTTACTCTTGATTTACTATACTGCTTTCTCCTTACAGGAGACTTTTGCGAAAAAACACCCCTCATTCCCTTACTTACCCTGCTCAACACATGGGGGGTGCTGACAGATGCTCTTACCAGTTTTTACAGGACTTACCTTCACTGCCATGCAAGCTTAGGCAATTACCTAAACCTTGTTGTTAGCACCATTCCTGACCACACATACAATTCTTCCAGCTATAACAAACCCATTTTTAAAACCAACATGTATTTTAAACTCAAACCAGCCAGCACATCGCGATGTGCAGAAAGATAAACCTAAGTGATGCAAACCGTTCTATCCATTAATGCAAGAGGGCCATAGGTGCAAGTTACAGTAAGTCACCAGTTACTAAACAAATCCCCCTGAGCCACACCAGCACAGTTTCAGTGTGGTCATTCTCCAACAAGCAACATTATTATCTCAAGAATACCAACTCAGCTGAAACAGAGGCAAGCCCAAAGAGTGACACCAGCACTCTGCCCACAATACAAGGCCTTTGCTGACGTGCCTATAAATTTCAGGGGAATTATCCCCAAAGTTGAAGACATACAACCACATGGATAGCTGAGTGCCTGTTTATGCCCATAGACAGATGAATGGAGACTGATTTCCCGATTTCATTAACAGGAGGGAACAAAACCAGAAATAGTTAAGTTTTGCACTCTCTTCTGTAGTTGCAAGGAGAAGGCAGTCATGAACTGGTCTACGATTTAACCACGCATGCCAGACAGGAATTAACCCTTTCTAGTTGCTACTTAAGTGAGTTACATGCTGGTCCCTGTTTGCCTTGGAGTAAGATCTGTTCAGCAGTCCCTCAGCTAACCCTAGAAGTACAATGTGACATTTCTGAACACCCTGACTGCTGAAACCAGCCTCCACCAAGCCACTATGACTTCACTGTCTTTGCAGACTTATTTTTCCTTCTGCATTACAAAATACTCACACTGTAATAGACTAGAAGTGCGTGACTGCTGCCCCATTTCATCCATCTTACCCTTGAAACTACAGATTTTGCCAAAGCCAAAGTGAAGTTCTGAAGTGCAAAAGCCCTGTCAGAGTCACAGGTTTTATTTTAAAGCAAAGCAGAAAGCTCTTAAATGCTTCTGCATCTGAACCTGCCAGATGTTCCCTGAAGCACTTCACCTAGCAAAGGCTCCCAAAACAAAGGCTCTCACAGATTAGGTCCCAAAGTCCATTGCAATCTGAACACGCTTCTGCATGGCTTGCTGAGTCACAGTTATGTTCAAAATCAAAAGACTGAAGCAATGTAAAATGTGATGCTTCAATGAAGAAATACAATTACTTATACATGTCACAGTGTTAAAGAGCATTTCTGGGTGTTGGAATCGACATAACAGGCACAGATCTGCGAGATGAATAGAGGGGCCAGAAACCCAGTGAGGGAAGCGCACCCACTTCCTTGCCTTTGGGCATAATGCTCTAACCAAGAGTTCAGGAACAGGCCTGCGCTACGGTCCTACCAGTATTCTGTTCTTCTGTGCAAGCAAGGGCACAACTTGGCTATTTGCTCCCTTCAAGGAGACACAAGCAAGGGATGAGAGTGAGGGAGCTACTGCACATCCCTTTTGTCTAGCGAGCACCTGAACTGAGACCAAGACAGACAGCAACATTTGTGATAGTGCATTTTCTGTAGGTGGTGGTTTTAGGATTTAAACAGAACAAATCAGATCATGCACATTATTGTACTGAGGCATCCTAGTGATTCTGCTTTTCTCCTGTGTAACATGCCACCTGCTAAACCCCAGTTTTGATCACCTTCAACCCGAGTTGTGGGGGAGATTCCTCTTCAACTTCAGTGGAAAATTAAAATCTGAAGAATCAAATGGTAAGACTTTTACAACTTAATTTTTTCTTTCCCCTGCTCAGTGAGTTCTTTTGACAATCCTTGCCCTTTTGAACTTCATGAAATATTGAAGACCAAAGTGACAAGTAATCTCAGAATCCCACACCTCGATGTGGTCTCAGGTATGAAATGCAGTCACTGGTATGAAATTATTAAAGTTCAAATTGTAATTCTTGTACTTTAAGGGCTACTACTATTAAAGTCTATTTTAAAAGACAAAGGAACACAAGCAAAAAATTAAAGTAAAAAGTTTTTGGTTTGCATCACTGTAAAGTAAAAAAGCAGACAACCAAGACAGCTATGTACCATATGTAAAGGAAAGAAAAAAGTTTTATTGGATGTTGTAAAGGTTTCTTCTTTCCAAACGATACCACTTCTGTCAAGTCTGATCAAATGAGATGTAATACCTTGAAAAAAATATAAGTAGATTCTTATGGGACATCTCTCCATAATTTGATTACCTTCCTAACTCAACATTTTGTCCTTAGTCAATGGTCCATGGCATATCAAAGAAAACATTATGCAGGAAACAGTGACCCAAGGGAGGAGAAAGGAAATTAAGAGTGAAGGTACAACACTTAAAAGGAAGTGTTTTTCATTTCTGTATTATCAAAGAATACTGTTGCTTACTGTCCACAAATGTTTAAGGTAATTTCACATCATAATGAAAGGTCAATTCTTAAAAGTGATTTTTACTTTCAAACAAAAAAGACCCTGAAATAGGAAAGCACGCTGTGACTCTGCAGGTAGTATAGACTTTAAAAACAGTGGCCCGTAACCCTCTGTGGTAGATCTATGGCCAATGAAGGCCATGTGTGTGGAGATGACATGAAACACCCTCTCGGAACCTTCAACCCATTGTCCCCCACTGCAGGGTACAAAGAGAAAAGAAGCAGGGCTTCAGATAGCACATCATCAAACCTCACATCAAACAGAGCTCAGTGACAAACAACCACACCAAAACTAACGTAAGCCAAAAAAAGCAGCAGGAATCAGTGCTCATCACAGCTCTACAGCCTTGGAGAACATACAAATAAACCAAGCACTTAAATCCCTCCCCATCTTGAACTCTGATCTTTTTAACAGTTCCCTAATCCTAGTATTAATGACACACAATGCATACATGCACCAGAACCACATACTAAGATTAAATCCAGATCACAACAGCTATTCATAGAGATATGGGCCTGTTCTGGTTTTGGCTGGGATAGAGTTAATTTTCTTCTCAGCTGCTGCCCTGCTGCGTTTGGATTTGTGTGAGAATGCTGGTAACACACTGCTGGTTTCAGTTGTTGCTGGGCGATGTTTACACTAAGCCAAGGGCTCCTCAGCTTCTCAGGCCCTGCCAGCGAGAGGGCTGGGGGGCACAGGGAGTTAGTTGGGGGGGTGGGGGGGCACAGGGAGTTAGTTGGGGGGTGGGCGGACACTGCCAGGACAGCTGGCCCCAACTGGCCAAAGGGATATTCCAGACCACAGAACGCCATGCTCAGCACAGGAGCTGGGGGAAGGAGGAGGAAGGGGGGACGCTCCGAGTGACGGCGTTTGTCTTCCCAAGCCACGGGCGTGACGGAGCCCTGCTGTGCTGGGGATGGCTGAGCACCTGCCTGCCCGTGGGGAGTGGGCAACGAATTCCGCGTTTTGCTTTGCTGGCGCGCGCGGCTTTCGCTTTACCTGTTAAACTGTCTTCATCTCAGCGCAGGAGTTCCCTCGCTCTGACCCCTCCGATCCTCTCCCCCGCCCCACCAAGGGGGGATGAGCGAGCGGCTGCGTGGGGCTTGGCTGTGGCCGGGGTTAGACCAGGACAAGGCCTTAATGAAGAATCAAAGCATACCATGAGCTGTAGAACACTGGACAGGAGTCCTCATCCTATGTGAATCTTCTTTACTCTTTCAAAGAGTAAAGCAAACTCTTTGACCAATTCTCTTCTGATGCCTAGCCCCATCCCCAACCTTAAACCTGAGGTTCCACAATATATCTGTCATGCAGAAGGGCTCAAAAACCTAAACACTGCACTCTGCTAATTCCACTGTAGACCTATAAGCCTTCTGGATCCTGACGGTAAACATACCCTTCAATCCCTCTGTTCCCGAGTATGTATCCTAAAACTGTATTTTGGACTGTGTTTAAGTATAGCCCAGCAACAAAGATTAGCACTGAAATTAACTGAAAGTTATTTGACTGTGTCTAAATCGGCTCTTACCTTTGTGGGAGCCAGCAGTAAAATAAATCCCCCTAGTCCCAAATCAAAACCCCAATGTAAAACCCAGCTATCTCCAACACAACTCCAAATTTAAGCAGAACCCATGAGATCCTGCCTGCAGTAGCCTGTATACAAGCAGAGAAATATTGCAGGGCTGAGCATTAAACTGAACTCAACCCTATATATTCACAAGCTCAACAAAAGACTTCTGAAGTCTTCCACTGCTGCCTACAGTTCTGCTAGCTTGCAGGGTCCAATGCTCACGTTTAACTCTTAATGACTCTACCTGTCACTTCTACATTTAATGTTAAGAATAGTTTTGTCTGGGGTTGTAGGGTTTTTGTTGTTGTTGTTTTGGGAGTTTTGGGGGTTTTTTTCTTCAAAAATTAAAAGCTAGGTTTATTGCTGGAACCAGAGGCACGTCAAGTTGGGATGAATGCTGGTAACACAAGGATACAATGGACTATGGTTTGTTTTCATGCACAGATATTTCTCCGATGAAGCCACTGAGAACATCTAGTGCGAGAAGCAAGCTGAGAGAAGGCAGGGAATCTTCTGTCAAACGCTGACATGACCAAGTGCAAAGGCTATTTGGAGTCTGCTGGTAAGCACACAAAAGCGAGACTTTATTGAGAGTTTTGGCACTTTTTTTTTGGACTTTATTATTATTATTATTATTTTGGCCTAGCTACTGAGTCAATCACATTTCCCTACCTGCCAATGAAGTTATTTAGCACATGGAAAGTAAACCTCCGTATCTTTAACATTTAGCCAAGCCTTAAGACATTTAGCCTCAACCTTACGCCTAACACAGACGTAAGCTCCAATGTAGTAAAAGTAAGGGGTGCTCCCTGTCTGTCACTGCTACACCAACAGTCGCAAGGTTCCTGTTTTGCATCTCAATATTCAGCCAATTAATAACAGCATCCTCCAAAGCTGATCTTTACCTGCCTTTACAACACCATGATGTTCCTTTCTGTGAACTGCAGTTTCTAACTTCAGCCAGGGAATGCAGTGTTAAGCATACTCAGCAGGAATCCAGCCTTCAGAGGACAATTCATATTGACATTTACAACACGCACTGCTTATTACAACAAAAGATGCATATGATTATAAAGCAGCATAAGCTCCCTGACTGAAACCATCCTCAATCTGATATTTGCCAAAGATTTTATAGCAAAAAGGATCTGTTAACTTTAGGATTGAGAAAAAACTAAATAAAAGCTTCAGGACTGGATCACCTCTCATCCTATGCCAGATTTCTGTCTGGTGACACAAGTGGGATAGTAATACTACAGTAGGGCAAAGGAGAGAATCCATGTTCAACACTGGTACAGGAGGGAATTACAGTAAATGAACAGCAGCAGCAATGAGGAAGAAAACATGTACATGCCGTGTGGTCTTGTCAAAGAGAAAAATTGTCCTTTAAGGCTTTCATAGCAGAGAGCCAGCATTGCAATCAGACATACAACTGGCACCACTTCAGTTTCAGCCAGCATGAAATAGCACGGTTTAAAAAACCAACCAACTCTGGTGTTTACTATGATCTACGTGTCTTATAGGACTGGAATATCCAGTCCTTCTAGCCTACGAAGCTCTCCCTGGTTGTGGGAACTTTGGTGTGAGCTAGAGTACCAACATGGGCCTCAGACTCTTCATTGACACGTTTTTTTTTAAACAAGTCCACATGCAGAGTCTGCAAGCACCTTTATTCTAACAGTGATCTGCCATTATTTAAGCCTGTTATTCCCCCTAACTTAGTGACAGCTGACGTTCTTCTCTCAAAGCTTTAAGGGCCTAATCCAATTCCTACTGACAGAGCTGGAACAGACCTGTAACACAGACACACGTGAGCCATATGGTACCTCACTGGATGAGAAATCCCTCTTACAAGTCCACCATCAGAAGAACTGGACCTACTGGAAACCCAAAATGGTTAGAGGACTGAGTTGTGGGCCCCACTAATGCACTAGCTCTCAGACAATGAGCACAAGGCAATGCTTAGAAGTTCTACTTCCTACAAGAATTGCTGTCTGCTACCTACACTTTCCATGCTTTTGATAGATGGGGGATAGTTTTTTCCACAGCTGGGAATGTTTTACTTGGATACGTTTATTTTTCCTCAACCTCTGGCTGACTCACAGATACCTCCATTTATTTTAGCTTTCTGCACTCTCAGAAACAGCAAGCAGGTTTCTGTAACCAACTCTAGGTACACTGTTAGTGACCCTAGTGGATTTATGGAGAGCTCTCTGTTCACCAGTGTTCACTCATGTTCCCTGAGAAGCCTTCTTTTGGGAATTAACTTCATTAAAAGAAACTTATGCACCCATGCTACACTCAGTTCTCAGAGGGTCTGTATACTTCGCCAAGATTAGCTAATTTGATTTAAGATGAGAATTTTCCCCGAAACACATAAGCCTGCATGCCAAAAGTATTCTCCCAAGGGCACGAAAGGACTTGTGAAGCTACATTCGGAAATATTCACAAAATTACATGAGATGCTCAGCCAAATGGTTATGAGAGTTCTCCATTATTTTCATTACTAAAGAAAATATTCCCTACCACATTCCAAGCTAAGCTTTGCGCACTTTGCCCTGCCCTGAACTGAGGATGCACATGAAGTATATCTGAAGCGGCAATATCCCAGCTCAAGTTAGCAAGACTGCCCGACAACACAAGCCATTATTTGTTTTTCCTTGTTCCAGTCAGGAATCCAGCTTCTGAACTTCCAGAGTCTGTGCAGAATCCTAGAAGTACCCCAATATACTGAACAAACATACCTAAAATAGAAAGCCTTTGTGAGTAGCCAAGTGGAATACTTGAGGAAAAAAATGATCATTAGAGAAGCTGTAGAGGATTTACAATTCTGTTTTGTTTGGATCTGTACAGTAGCCTAGCCCATAAATAGAAACCAGGGTTTTTTACATTTGCTTTGCTTTAGAGAGTTGTGGGAATGATGGTAACCAAGCAACACCACAAAGCTGGAAAGCCCTGCTTAAGGCAACTGCCCATACCCCGATGAGCCAGGATACATGCAGTGCCTAGAGGAGCTATGGGATCTCCAACTTTGTACACTTCAGGGGCTACAAGATTCTAAAAAGAACAAGAAAAAGATTCTGTATGATCTGTGGACTCTCCATGCCTTTTTGTGAAAACTGCCTCCTCACTGAACTGAATTCTCCTGCCAGCTGGAGTCCACTGTGAGTTTTACTCACCATTTTTGCACACTGAAAGGTCAATCTACCAGGAAAGCTTCCTCTTACTGAGGTTGGGAAATGCAAAAATACTGTGTCTCAGACAGCATGTTAACAAGTCAAAATAACCTCCACAGTTTTATTAGAAAATTCACTGCAGACCCATGCGAATTTGAGTATGTCAGTTTGCACAGAACATTACTTTATAATTATTCTAAAAGACGATCATAGAAAGTACAACTAAGTTCCAAAAAATATCCAGTGTCATTTTCTGGGCAAAACCTATCCTCCCATTCACCTATAGCAAATCAGAACAATGAAGCATCGTACAGCTGCTATAATTAATGACAGCCGAAATACCTTATTTTAAATTCAAGTGCAATCACCACTATTTTCAAACTGGCACATCCTCCATGTAATCTGTCTTCAGCCTCCCAACAGAAGGACAGAAGCTTCTGAAGGAAGCAGTACTTGGTATTTTGCAAACTTAAGCAAAATCAGTTTGTGCCCTCACTGTCAAATGGTTCTTCTTCAGCCTTGTACAGCAATTTTTTAAACTGCTCCAAAACCAAAACAGACATTTTCTTAGTAACAAAGCCAATATGTATATATGCATTTCAAGATATAATCATCTTCTGAGAAAGAAATATGTAAATGATGCTTTTAAAAAAAGTTTAAATTATTTGCTTATCCGAACAAGCAGTAGGCAGAGAAAATATGTCTGAACGCATATGGTTTTAACTGAATGAGGGATTATTTTAGGAGACAAAGGGTATCTGCTGAACAATCAATGCGTGGTAGATAATGCATCAAGGCTGCAGACGCAGGTTTATGCTGCAGTTTAGCAGACAACCCTACAGTGGCTTAATATCACAGGTAAGACAGCGAGGTCAGTACCAAAAGCAACATACTATAGCTGTAGCAGACATGCAGTTAACACAGAACACAGACACTGAAACCTACGGGGTGCACTGAGCAGCTCAATCCAGGAACAGGTTTACAACTTTTCCTGATACCAATACCCAGCTGATACTGGGTTTTACTGTGCATTACCCAGTATCAGAGACAACAACAAATAAGAATTAAAATCTCCAAGAAGCACCAACTAGAGACCACCTCTAAAGATGTCCCCTCCTAGTTACACTGGGACACAGAGAAAAGGGGGCTTCAGGGGACTTAAGTCTACTGCCAGCCTCACTGTGCTTATGAAAAAACATCACACCCTAAATGTGAAAAGCAAAACTTTTCCTCAGCACTAGGTCACATCATAACAACCGGGTTGAGCCTGCCTTTATAACAACGTAAGTGGACATGAAGTCCAAAGACGACACCAGCACCTCCTGGGGATCCTTACTGGAAAGTAGCCCAGCAGAGGAATGTACACTCTGCTCACCCATTGGAGCAGGGAGTACATCCTGCTCAGAGCGCAACCACTCTGCTCAGAATCTAGTACTGCAGCAGCAATGGGATCCTCAAGTCCGATTCCACCTCGCTCCATCTTAGCTGGCCTGATCTCTAGAAAGGAAGAGGACTGAGAACTCCCAGCTAGCTATCCTTTAAGCAGTTTCACACTCTTCTGTCCTTCCTGGCACTCTTACAAGAGCTGAACACAACTACGAAGCATGTTTTATAATATAGAGCTCCTGCAATTAAATATATTCCTTTATATATAAAACTCCAATCTTTATTTCTCTCCATTTAGAATGGGGAAATACCCTCTTTTCTTGTTGCATACAAATTCTAAGAATGGGATTGTCCTGGTTTCAGCTGGAACAGAGTCAGTTTTCTCCTTAGTAGCTAGCACAGTGCTGTGTTCTGGCTCCGATGTGGGAACGATGCTGGTAACACACTGCTGGTTTCAGTTCTTGCTGGGCGATGTTTATACTAAGTCAAGGACTTTCCAGCTTCTTGGGCCCTGCCAGCGAGAGGGCTGGGGGGGCACGGGAAATTGGGAGGGGGCACAGCCAGCACGGGTGACCCAAGCTAGCCAAAGGGGTATTCCATACCGTATGGTGGCACGCTGAGTATATAAACTGGGGGAAGAAGGAGGAAGGGGGGGACATTTGGCATTACGGCGTTTGTCTTCCCGAGTAACCGTTATGCGATGGAGCCCTGCTGTCCTGGGGGTGGCTGAACACCTGCCTGCCCATGGGGAGTAGCGAATGAATTCCTTGTTCTGCTTTGCTTGCATGCGCGGCTTTTGCTTTACCTATTAAACTGTTCTTATCTCAACCCTGGAGTTTTACATTTCTTTCCGATTCTCCTCCCCATCCCTCTGGGTGAGGGGGAGTGAGCGAGCAGCTGCGTGGGGCTTGGTTGACAGCCGTGGTATCATAATGAACAAAAATGAATAATGGAATCAATTTACAAATGTAAATATAACTCCATCCTCCTTTGAAGTTTTAATAGGAAGGAGGAGCAAAATTACTCAGGGGATCTTGGTCAGACTTAGTCATGAGTGTAAATGAGATCTCATTCCCATGTGGTATTTCACATCACAAAGGAAAGCATGCAGAGCTCTCACAGCCCTGAGACAGAAGGTTCCATGAAACACTAATTTGTATGTCAAAGCAGCCTCTTCATGGGAATAACATACAAGTAATAAAACAACTCCCAAAGTTTTGAAGTGAAGCAAACTTCTCATGCTGGAACTTACTGCTGCTCTGACCATTTAAAATATTTTGGTCCAGGCTTCAGCTGAAATGCTTGTGCCAGTCTCTGAGTTATGAAGCAATGTGGCAAAAATAAAGCCAAAATACGGTTTGGTTTTCTTTTATGCTAATGAGGTTGAATAAAAGTGTGTTCTGGTGCAAGTCTGGAATGCCTTCACTGAACCCAGATACACTCTATGCTAAAGGAAACCAGAGTTTGCCTCAGTTTGTTGGCACAGCACCCTCTGTATGGATCTTTTATTCAGAATTCCTGTCTGTATTTACTTTCATAGGAACAAACGTATTTACTGCTGCCACTGAGCCTCAGCAACTGACTTACGACTTGGCCTCTCTGCTCCAAGTCCTTTGATACACCAAAAGTAAAGTTTGTTCCAGTAATATCCGCTCACCCACAAGACATAGTCTGCATAGTTTATGGTACACTAAAAAAAGGAACATGTTACATTTCAGTGACAAAGTTGCATGGAAAACATTACTCACACACAAGGCAGCCAAGCTACCATCTCCAACCCAACCTTTGCTTTGAGACTTCTGTTTGGTTTAGTTTTGCAAACCTCACAGTACATTGATGTTATTTATTTTTCCATTTTATTTCCTAAGATTTTTGCTACTTACGTAGAAGGGACAAGGGACACAAAAATAGATATGGCTACAACCTACCCATCTCATTTGCAAGGTCTCATGACTTTCACAGATGGACCTTCATGGTATAGGCTTTGCTCACATCACCAATGAAATCAACATCATCCTTTTAACTCCAGTCCTCAGTATGAACTGCAGATTTCACATGTCAGCAAATACCTTAAAATCCACATCTGCAGATTTCAAACACACACGCTGCCTGACCACCTTGTGTTCACCTTCATCATCAATATGTTAAAAATTAAAATTCATTTCAGCCACCTCAGTGCATCAGTACACCTCTTCTCCTAGTGAATTACTGAAGTCTGTGAACTTGGGAAGCCATACAAGCAACTCCTGGTGCACGTTCAGGATTACAGCACATTGTAAAAGCTGGCTGTTAAAAGCAGAATTACGAAGTTACAAAATACAAGTGGAACTATTACATCTTTTCATGTCTTGTATATAATGAAATGCCCCACTTAACACAAATCATTCTAACTGAATTATCAGTATTCAAACCAGCCTGAAGCACGGCCAAAAATCCACTGCTGTCACTACTCATGAGCATTTCCTGCCAGCAGGATCCAATGAGGGAGCTGACAAACCCAAAGGGCTGAGACCCCCTAAATCAGAAATGGTGTGTTAGACGCATACCACTATGCATGCAGAATTGACTGGAGGCATGACATGATTTCCAGGAATAAGCTTAGAAGGAAAAAAAAAGTAAAAAGGAAATAAAAAATGAAGACTTTTAAAATTTTAATCTAAATTTCTATTTAGACTTTCAAAACATTATATGCTGTAATTACTCTGGCAGTCACATCTCCCCCAAAGAGAAAGTAAAAGGAGATGAATAGAAACATGTTGGGGGGTTTTTCTAAGATTTTTTTTTTTAAATGCATTACAAACACTTTTTATATGGTTAAAACATTTTGTATGTCGGGGTGTCAGGTGGGCAATAATTATTTTAATCTTTCTTATTTTAAAAATGGTAGCAGATAAAACCAAAACAGCCACTCCATATCAGAGGCCAATTTTTTACCCATTTCCCTACAATCACCATCAGAACTTATAGCATAAACAGTCTTCTGACACAACTGATCTGTCCATCCACACGCCCAAAAATAAACATGCTGCAAATGCAAAAAAGAGATGTGAACTACCATAGAACACAGTATGTAACATCAGCCTGCTAAGGAACAAACACAAACCCACTGAAACTGCCTCCCTTCAGCGTTAATTAAGTAAGATCACAGAAATTTAAGGAAAACCTTCAAACCTTAGGTATGTCTAAATATATCAATATATATTTTATTTTTTATTTTATATCAATATTTTATATTATTACATAAAATAAAAGTAACATTTAAAAAAATACTTTAAAAGCCTGAAGACAGAACTAGATGATGAAGACTGGTACCAGAATACAAAGTCCAGTAGTTTACCAGAAATACCATTAGCTGGTCCTTCTCGGACGCCTGGCATTTAAGAAAGGGAAGAATTCTGGAAACAGCCTCTCCTGCAGATACTACTTTGACCTAAATTTGACTACTACTATCATGGGAGGGTAAGGGATAGAGCCGTTGGAGGAGGGAGAGCGGAAGAGGCAAACAGAACTCCAAACAATGAATCAAATAATAATTCAAAATCTGACCAAGGCAAAGCCCCAGCAAAGGAGCTGGGATGAGGGAGGTCATGGAGTCAGAGCTGGGCAGGACCTGCAATCCAAGATGCTTAAGAAGTATTATTTAAAGCAGTAGAGAAGAGCACTGTTCAGTCATGCATTGTTTCATGTAAGAGACAAATTTAGAAACTGGCAAATCAATTCCTGCACAACTAGAACGGGAATCCCACAGAATTAATGCCACAAGAGAAATTATGAAACTAACATTTATCAGCAAGACAGACAAGTTCCCAGAGGTAGAGGTGTTGCTTTGGCCCTACTCTCTATGTACATATTGCATGTGAAATGGAATCGCAGAGCCATTTTTGTAACAGCTCTGATAGATGCACTCTCTGTATGAGCGTTTTTCTTTCAGTGGCCTGTCATTTCTGTGAAGAGAGGTTCAACACACCTCAGTTCATTATATTTCTCACAGAGGAACACTCACACCTGTCAGCAATCACATGAATATCATCACATGGCTGTTAATACATAATGGTTAGGACCTTATTAGCAGATCTCTCTGCTTCTCCTTTCAAGGAATTATGAGAACTCAATTTACTCCACACGACTTCAAGCCAAATCTTTTATACAAATTATCGGCCTTGATTCATTAGCCACTTGGAGGCAAAAGTTAACAGCCTCTAATTTTTCTCATATTTTATTTTAAAGAACAACAAAGTCCTACATTCCCATCAAAAGCAAATAAAACTCCTAGATGGCTCCAGGTTTCATCTTATACTCTGAAAATGGAAATAGCATTCCAAACAATCTGGGCAGAGAGCTAGAAACAGGCAAAGGTTGGGCCCCACTCCTCCTCCTCAGCTGATCCTCATGCAGGATCAAGCTGTAAGAAGGTAAGTCTGGTAGACTCCTTCCAGGAAGAAGCTACATGAAAACATTTAAATATTTAAAACAGTCACATAAAAAAAGTATATGGTCAGACCAGAGCAAAGTGTGCTATCTTTATCTCTTTATGTATGACAAGACAGATCACACACACAGACTTCCTTGTATCATACATGCTGAAAATCTTACGTAGTTCAGATTGCGCTGACTATGAGTGGCTGATACTATCCCATCCCATTACTGCCATCTGACTGCTCTTTGGACATTACTTTTAACTACATGCAGTTTATTTGTATATTCTGTGTGTTGTGGGGGGATTTTTTTGTTTTTGTGTTTTTTTGGGGGAGGGGGGAATGTTTTAGGGTGAGGGGTTTTTTGTGTTGTTTTTTTAAAAAAAACACAAAACACAGGTACATTTCTATATTTGCATTAACACAGAGGGATACCAATTTATGGCCTGTCTCTTAAGGAGTCCATCTGCTGTTCAAAAGCCTGTGTATCCCTGTATTTTCCACTTCAATTAACACAGATTCCTTCCCAAAGCTCTTTTCTGCGGCTGGTACCGCAATCTGAACATGTCCAAAAATGTCACACAACAGCCCCTGAGTTTCCTCCCAGAAAAATTCTAACTTAGAAAAAGGCAAACCCTTTCACAGAGTCTGGTACCAAATTTGTTCAAAGACAAAATCCATCAAAACAAGCACTCCCAGCACCGCTCCCCCCACAGCAGGGCAGCTGCCGCCAGCCCCAGCAGTGCCCAGTGCCTGCCGCAGCTTTACAGGAGCCTGGCTCCCACAGACATCTGGCAAAGGGCCTTCACCACACGCCCACCTTACAGCCCAGCATTTCAGAATGAATTGTCCTCGCCCAGGTCATTTGGCACTGCAGAAAAACAGCCCCTGCTATCACGCTGCTTGGCCATTTTGCTCTATTAAACCACTTCTAAAGAGCTGGGCTCTGACTCCACAGGCAGCTCAGCGAGGGTGCAGAGCCTGGTAGGCCGAGTTCAGCCCAGAACAAGCACTGTAGCATCACACAAAGTGTCATTTTTTGTCATAAGTAACAGCAATCTTCAGGTTTTTCTTTTTTTCCTTTTTTTTTTCTTAATTTACAGAAAAGGAACCTTTAGTATCAGATTAAGCCACTCTCCGAAAGAAGAAGATATTCACTTAAAATAGGGAGTGACAGTTTAAAGTTGTGCTAGTCAGTTTAATTAATGATTACATTTACATTGCTTCATTCCTTTAATATGATGCAACAAGGGTAATGACTAACCTTTTTGCAGTTTAATAGACCTTCCAACTACAAGATAATCCCTTTTCCATTTAACAAGCCCCTTGTTACAGTTTAATAAATCTAGTTTTGCTCTTCAGCAATTCTTTTTAAAGTGCTTTGGAAGGTACCACCATTCACCTACAGCCTGATTTTCAGAGGACCTGACTGCACAAAATTCCAATCAAAACTTTCTGCACTCAATACCTCTGAGAATCCAACACCAGAAGGCAACTGGAAGTTTTCAACCTTTCTCATCTACAGGGTAAGGGGCAAAATAATCAGTCAGGTACAGTGTAACTTTAGAAAAGGGAACTGCATATTAAAATGCTACTAACATGGGAACCTCAACTCACCCCATTAGTGTAGAGAAAGGCAACCATCATTCTTTGTCAAGTGATGGCAGCACAGCGGATGAATTTACGCACATGACCATCTGTTGCCAGATTAGACAACTTTCCAGTCTGCCAAATGCCTGTTCTTTTTCAGAACTTCCCTGGGTTTGTAGGCTTACTCTCTCTACTACAAACCAGAACACATTATAGAGTCCCCTTCATCCTAAAACACTGTGGACTGTGAGCCCTCCCACAGAACTGCCAGAAGTTTTGAGACTGAGCACTGCTTAAACACAGGGCCATGGGAGCCAAAGGCAGCCCACTGCTGCAGCCTGCTCCACAGTTGCTTATCACGCCATGTTCTTGGCTAAGGACATGGAACCAAACTCCTATTCACATTGCAAGTGCTGCAAAACTTCCAATACACTTAGAGCTCCGACAAGACCTTGGCTTGAAATACCTCCTCCACAGAAAATAATCCGCAAAGGACCTAGACCGCACCTATTTCAGACATGCAAAGAGCTTGTGTCCCTCATGACAGGAAAAAATTGTGAGTTTACTGGCCATGCTGTGATCCAGACCCAATAGCACACCATTAGAACCATCTCATATCAAAAAGCCCAGTAAACAACGTAAACAATAACTAGACAAAAAAAAAAAAAAAGGAGGCTATATAAAGATCATAAGGCAAGATACCGATTTTACATCGGCATCCAGAAGGACAGCTCCACTGATGTTGAGGATTTCCTGTCTTCAGCATGCACCAGAAACATTGTGACATTTTCCATAGTTCCCTTTCACTCACAGGTAAACACTAGAGAGCCAGAGATCTTCTGATGTAAAGCTGATTGCCTGCTCAGCTCAAGGTTTCCCCAATACATCACTGTCTGGATATTTGTCTTCTTTTGAGATAAAATGATAATAATCACATTTTAAAAAGTCAGTGCAGCTACTGCAATTGACTCTATGCCAACCACATTCTCTAGTCTTCCACAAAACTTTCCAATCTACCAGCAACTCGGTAAAGAATCAGCCTGTGTAGGTCAACAAGACACAAGAGCACAGATATTAAAGACAGGTGTGTGGTTTTAGCAACAGATAATAAAGGGAGAACTGTTTTTACTGAGTGAGAAGGAAACAACGATAAAGGGCCAAACTCTGTACTTGTGGATTTCAGTGAGCATAAGCCCCAAGAGAATGTGGCTCTAAATCAGTAATGCAGGAACTGCTGCAAGCCCACCGTTTCCATCAGATCCTTAACCAAATGGCCAAACTGGAGGAAAACCCATCAGGGCCAGGGAAGCCCTGGTCTCGTACTACCATCACACAGAAAAAATATTCCCTGTAGTTCCTCCCTTTTGCCCTCAGCTCACAAGCTTCCATTCCCATCTGAGTATCTAAACAGACATGGCCAAAAACTTTGTGCCTTCTGACTGCCAGAGCTCCTCCTGGCCCCGGGATCTTCCCCAGCCTTCCTCCCTCACCCCCTCACCAGGGCTTCCTCCAGCCACCTTCCCTGCTCTTGTCACCACTACAAGCCTCCAGGCACTCCTACACAGCAGCCGCTCTGGTTAATCCACATTTGCCTCGCTGCAGACCTCTCTGGGGCACCGCTGGCAGGTACACCTCTTGCCCTACTCGTGCTACAGCTGTGTGCGTTTGATAGTACACCTGATCTTCCAACTCCCTTCTGCTGGTCTTTCCTTGTGTCTCAGACCCGGCTGCCTCTGTTGGCCAGATCAATCATCCAATCCTTTCTGGCTCCCACTGTGTTTGTACACAACGTAATTTCGCTGTCTTGGGAGGAAGAAACCCTCAAGTTCTTCAAGATTTTTAATGAGAAGTAAGTTTCCTCCTTTCACTCTAGTAACAAAGTGGCTGCAGTACACGGGAAGCCTCAGGAGCTGCAGGAATGGATGGAGAAGCCTCTCTCCACCCAAGCACTGTGCAAGCAGCCCATCTCCGCACCACCCCTCTCTTCATCAGCTCCAGAGCGAGGAGCACAAGCTCCAATCCTAACACCAAAACACAACTTCATGCCAGCAGCTTAACAAACCAGCCAACTCAAAACAGTTTCTAGACAGCACTAAGTTATTATTGGAAAACAGACTTACAAAATTAGGCAACATTTCATTCAGACTGAGTCCTAAAGATCACTAAATCAAATGCTTCATAGGCTAGTATTACTGCACAAGACTGTTATTCCCTCTATCAACACAGCAAGAAGTCCCACAGCAATGACATCTTGGGACTTATAGGTTTTTCCACCACTAGTATAAACCACAGTCTCTGAATACATTCCCACTCAGAAGCACCACCACCCCCAGGCTGCACATGCAAGGCTTTTATTGCATTTAATTTTACACAGAGAACCAGACCCAGTACCGTAATTTTAATACTAAAAGCGGACAGTTTAAGCGTAGTGCAGCAGTGGAAACCTCAACCTGGATGTGTGTAGGACAGCACATACTCAATGCTGGTTTTAAACATTACTAAGAAAGCAATTCAGTCTGAAACGACCATTTAAGTACATGCTTGAGCTTGAAGTCGTCTGGAGCCCAAATATTCTTTCTTGGCAGTGGCACTTCAACCAGTAAGAGAGCCTGAAGTCCTGACCTGTCACCCCACTAGCTGTCAGCATGCATCAGCCTTCAGCAACAGTAAATGCCCCGCGCCATGGAGAGCACTCAGATGGACACTCCAGTGCTGAACCCTCAGGGCAAGCTCCGCACAGGTTTCTAACACCACCAATCAGGATCCTGAAGAGCTACCATCATCCTGAAACATGTCATAGCACAAACACCATCTTTCGGTGCTATTCCAATAAGATTCAGGCAAACACCATTAATCTTTGCATGGATTTTGTGTAAGGCTGGGACAACAAACACCAGGCTACCTGCCCTGCATGTCAGGTGTTTGTTTTGAAATGCTGCCGGGCAGGTTGGCCTTAGCAGCACGAAGGGGTAACAACTCAGCAAGGCTCTACTGTCAACACAAGAATGGTAGCAGCTTCTTCAAAACTGACTCAAAACACACCCACAACTTTCGAGGATAGTCATCTCCCAGGAAGTCATACTCACAAGCCCACTCAGCCATGCACAGCACAAACAGGTAACATTGCTCAACGCCACTCAGAACGTAAAACAGCATCAACCCTCTTGGAAGCACAGTTCATGGAAACGCCAGCCTTAAGTAACCACTTTAAAAAAAAAATAAAATAGAACAGACCTTCAGTCAGTGAACATCAAATACCACCGCAGCGGGGTTTACACAGGCCAAAATCTGTCCCCAACTCTGAGCAGCAGCACACTGGTATTTACAAACAGGTGAGGCTTCTTTGCCATTTGAACTCTTTACCTTTTCAAGGCTCAGGAGATCAGATTCATGAATACTTTAAACACTGAACACAGTACACAGCCATAGGCATTTTTTTCAGTCAGCAAACCCCTAGACAGAGTACTGAAAAGTCTATTATGAAGGCCAGTCACTATCCTCTTCTTGAATGACCACATGAAAATCTGGGACTGTTGCACAATGGATTGAAAGAGCCTTTTGTCTGAAGGAAAAGGACAAGGAGTCACAAAGTATTGCAGATTCATTTCTAACTCATGTTTTTTGAAGAAATTGTATAGCTTCAGCTAAGAGCAAACCAAGAAGACAGCAGGCTTTGAAAAATGTTATGCCACAACCCTTTCCCACTATGTACACACAGAGCATATTTTTAGATTAGTCTCTTTTGTATTACAAAAAGATGGGCAGGCATTCTGTATTATTGTTGTTTTACAAGAGAAGTTTAAAACACATGCAGAGTTTTGACTTTATTCCAAAACCTTAATTAGGGTCTGCAGCACTATTTGTCTTGTCCAAACAGAAAATCATCTGAAGCTTTTTTGGTACAAGATCTAGTAAAAGTATAATTGTACTGGGACAAGAAGTGAAAGCATTGTCACTGGTGCTTAATAATCACCGATTGAGCAAATTTGCCATCACCCATAAAGTATATGATGGCCTATTCCACAAAGACTTTTTTTTTTATATACTGAGAAACCAGCAACTGACTCTTTAAAGTTTGAGGTCTGTTTCTGAAGTATCTCAAAAAAAAAAAAAAAAAAGGGCCGATTACATCTGCTGATAACTTCTCAAAAGTAAGAAATGCTTTACTTCTCCATCCACCCCAATCGAATTTTCAGTTCTCAGATTTTACATACAGGCAGCGTGCACACCCCAAATGGGATTTACACACATGATTTCATTACAGAGTTTCTAAGCAATCTTCACACGGACAAATTTTCAGCAGGAAAGACAGTGGGAGCTAATAAGCAAAACCAGATTTCTTCTAATCCATATCCAGAACTAAGGAATTACTGCACGTCCACTCAGAAACAAAAGTCATGGCCATCAGATTTCCCTTCTTCACCAGGTACTGTGAAACTTAACAGTCAAAAAATGTCAGTTTTCACCTTCCAGATTCTTGCTGCATCCCAGAATTTATATTCCTTGTGCGCCCACAACCCCTCCTGAAATCAAGCAACATATTTTGCACACACCATTGGTCAAGGTGTCAGTTGGATTTAGCTCTTCCAACCGCCCTATGAAATTGTACCAGGCAAGGAGCTGGCCTTCGGCATGTTACAAGACAGCTCTACGGGGTCCAAAATCTCTGCTGCTGGAATCATGCATGGCATCACCTGCAGACATATATTGGAAGTAAAAGTCCTGCCATGCCAAATATAACCCCAAGGTAACTACAGAGCCCATCATCTCACACTCTGTAAAACATGGGTTTATAGTCCTCAGGACTGCAAAGAGGAACTTCCAAATGCGAAGCAGAGGCAAAGCAACGCTGCACCATCTTCTTGACGTTCAAGATGCTTAGAAGCAAACGGGGCAACGAGATGCGAACCGCACAGCCCCCTGCTGATGCCAGGGAAGTTCAGGGCCAAATACTTTGGTATAATAATGCTACAGAGTGTTCCTTTCAAACAACTATTAGCAGAGGAACCTGCCCAGTCTAAAATAAAAGGCACTCCACTATCAAAGTTAACTATTTCACTACAGTTCATTTTTTTTTACACAAAGGCGAAAACGGCAAGAAAGCTAGTGAAGCATCTAAGGAGGAAAGAAAACATGGAGGACAGAGGAGACAGTAGCACCAGCCATATTTTCCCAGAATAACATGGACAACAAAATCCTTAATATTAAATAAGAGTCAACTACAATTAACAGTAAGTTATTTTTCTTCCCTTGATCTTTGAGCAAAGCCTCACTGCCCCTGGGTCTTCTGCTCCAAATTGTACGCAGCTTTACTTTTATCCTCTGGTGCACAGTGAAAAGCGGAGTTCGACCTTTCCTTCAGATTTGTAAAGCACCACACCAGATTGTTTTGAGGAAAAAAAAATAAATGAGGATTTTTTTTTTTTTGTCATCTGCATGACTAGCATTACTTAACAGTGTCCAAAGGCCTCCAAGACATGGGCCCTGAAAAAATACTAGGAAATACAGGCCCTAGAATGACAACATAGGCAATGTGTGTAGTCAAAAAGAAACTCATATATAACAGCTTGGGGTAATTAATACCAAATACAGGTCAACTACAACTGCAGATGGGCACAGCTTTAGCACTTCCACCATTGCTAGAAGTCAAAGAAAATACAAAAGAGACCGCAGGGCATTAGGATCTTGTTGTGCTTTCTATTAAAAATAGGCCCAAACTGATTTCAGTTCCAGACAGGTTATTTCCTTAAAACCTGGGAAACGGCACGAAGGTGACCTGACATTGCCTCATTTCCACTTCTTTGAGCAAGCACTGGATAAGAATAATTGATCTAGATTCAGAACCAAACCTCCCTCAAGACAGAAAGTACTCAGAAATGCCTGTGTTCAATTTTTAGGCTCGTTACTGTTATGTCAGACAAAAAAAGCAACTCTCAAGCACATGTTGCTTCTCAGGCCTCTGCCTGGGCATAAGGACTGTGGAAACAGACCCTTCACTTAAGGATAACCCTCAGAACATTTTGAAGGGTACTCAATTTATTTAATCTTAATCATAATACTTTTTTCTTACACAGTACATTTCCCAGAGCTGTGACCTTACCTCCATAGGTATTTATACAGCACCTGACACAGTACAAGGCTTATCTTGATTGGTGTCTCATTACATTTAACAGATCCTGCTGTGTTCCTAAAGGGCCAAACTCCTTCAGCTCCCACAACACAGCTAGTTGGAGAACACTCGCAGTCTAGTGGCAGCATTCAGCTCCAGCAGGCTGTGATGGTGCCTCATAAAATTCATCAACTTGTTCTGACCTGGAAATCGTTCTGCATTTACAGGGTTTGACTGCATTCCCAGAAACAACTGTGGCAAGGGCACAGTGTCCTGCTCCCAGCAGACTCTAGTTAGCGGCATTCAACACGTTACTGCCCTGCATTTCTTTCATGGCCAGTGCAAATACACTCCTAGTTAACCCTGACATTCTGCATGCAGCAGTCTTTTCTACTTTCCGAGTAGAAAGCTTTTAGTTTACCTTTCTTGAATGATCACATTCTGGAAAATGTGTTAAGAACACATCAGGAACTCAAAGAAACAGAAGACAGACGCTTTAGACTGGTAATTCAAGTTTATAAGTTAACGGAAAAGAATTCCTGTGGAAAATCGTTAGTCGCCTTGTAGCACAATTTCAAGCTGGAAACAACCAAATCGGTCCAGGGGAATGTGACCTGGAATGAAGCAGATGGGTTTACCTGTGGTGCCTCTTGGCTCTCCTAAAGAAAATAAATCTGGTAGCGCAAGCGATTCACATCTCAGGATGATAAGGCTAAGGGTGGGGAAGAAGCTTGCACTATTCATTTACAGGCCAACAAAGGAAGCATTGCATTCTGACAGAGAATAAAAGAAAATTGCCAGCTGCCACTGCTTATCAACGAATTCCACACCTAATGATTAAGTTTTTCATCCACAGCAGAAAAAAGGACGACAAACGTTAAAAAAACCACCAAAGCAACCAAAAACCGCACCAAACCCAAACCAAGCCTACCTCCCGGGCGGTCTTTTACCTTGGTGCAGATAAAAGCCCAGCCTCAGCCGGCTGTGTTCGTGCGGAGAGGGCAGCCGGGGCACGGCGCCCCCGCCCCGCCGCGCAGCAGTACGCTCGCGCCGGTCACCGCGCTTCGCGGCACGGCAGGGGCCACGGCCGCCGTCCCGCCACCGCCGCGCGCCCGGGGACGGGGGGGGGGGAGGGGGGAGCCCGCTCGCTCCCCGCCCGCCGGCCACTCCCCGCCTGCCCGCCCGCTCCCTACGCGCCGCTCGCTCCCCGCCCGCCGGCCGCTCCGCGTTGGCGGCCCGGGCTGTTACCGGCTAGCCCAGCGCAGCCCCGCTCCGGCTCCGGCGGCGCCCGCGCGCTGCCGGGGCGGCGGGAATAGGGCGAGCCGCGGCCAGCGGCTCCCGCTGCTGGCAGAGCCGGTCCCGGCGCACGCTGGGCCGCCCGCCGCCCGCGCACCGCCGCGGGGCAGGGGGGCGCCTGCCTCCGCCCGCAGACGGGGGCCGGCGCCGGGACCCAAGCCGCGGGAGCAGCGGCGAGGCGAGGCGCCGCGCGCCACCACAGGAGCCTGCCCCGCTCCCCGCCGCCCGCGGGCGGGAAAGTCGCGGCGGGCCGCCCCCGGCCCCGGGCACGGCGGCGCCTCACCTGGTGGCCGCAGCGAGCCGAGCCGCGCCACGGCAGAGGCCGGGAGGAGGCTCCGGGGCGCGGCGGCCGGCGCCGAGGGCGCGGCTTGTAGCGGCGCCGCCCGCGAGCGGGGACACGCCTCGCGCTCCTCCCCTGCACGCGCGCGCCGCCCCGGGCCCGCGTCGGCAGCGGCCGCCCGCGCCCCGCCCGCGGCAGGCGAGAGGGTGCCCCGCGCCGGGGGTGCCGCGGCGACGGGCGGCACGGGGCTCACCTGCGCGCGGGCCTCCCCCCCGCGGCGGGGCCGGGGCCGGGCCGGGGCATCGCGGCCTGCGCGCTCCGGCGGCCGCCGCCTTTACCGGGCACCTGCCCGCCCCGGGGCGCCGCCCGGCCGGGCCCTCCCGAGCCGCGGAGCGAGCTGCGGCAGCTAGCGCACCGCCCGTCGCCCCACGCCTCGCCTCTCCGCCGGCCGCACCAGCCGCTGGCGCGGGGGCCTGGGACCCACCGCCGCCCCCCGGACGCCCGCGCCTCGGCTCCCAGAGCAGCCCCCCCCCACCCCGTCAGGCACGACGGGGAGGCGGCGCGCGGTCCTCTCCGCCGCCAGCCACGGCTGCCCGCGCCGCGGCGTGGCAACGCTCCCCGCTCCGACCTGCGGCGGGCCCGTACGCACGGCAGCGACCGGGCGGGCCGCGCCCCGGGCCGGCGGCGGGGCGGCCGCAGCCACCGCCGTGCCCGCCGCCACCAAAGCCGGGGGCGCCGGTGGGATACGCAGCCTTACGGCCGGGCCGCGGGCTCGGAACCGGCGCTGCAGCTGGCGGCGTGCCCGCAGAGCTGCCCGCGTCGGCAGTACGCTCGGCGTGCCCGGGCTTGTGCGCCGCCCTGCACCCCCGGCGGGCGGGCTGGAGCCCACGGCAGCGGCGCCATACGGTCACGGAACAAGGGTGCCGGTGTGAGCCGTGGGCCTGAGACCCATCGAAGGAACACGTGGAAACACGTGGGGTGAAAGGCTCTGACGGCCTTACAAATTGTATTCGGGTGGGGGAGGGCAGGGAGAACGAGAACGTGGGGAAAAGAAGAATGAAGAAGGATCCTGCTGGTTAGCTCACGCACGAACTGTATGTGCTCAGCCAAAGGTCACTCCTTATATTTTCTCTTTAATTTCAGTGGCGGTAGACGGTATATGAAGAACAATCTAAAAATAAGAATGGCCAGAAATAGATTAGGTTTTTGTGTGACAGTGTAGTGGGAAGAAAAGCCTGAGCTGCAACTTCATTTGGTGTCTTTTTAAAAAGTAGTGACTTGGAGAAAGTTAATTAAGATGCATGGTAAACTTACTTAGAAAAGTTAAACAAAAATTAAGTGGTCTACGCGTTACATACTTTCTAATATAGGTTTTGCACCCTGTGTACACTGAAGTTAATTCCTGGGGTTTTTTTCACCCACCACTGTTGGCAAGAAACGGTGTATTTGGACAGTCTTGAGGGTGAACTGGCTGGGTACTAAACACAAGTGAGGAATACACAGAGTACTGGGCTGAGCTGCGAACAGAGAAGGCCTAGCAGTTTTGGGAAGCCTGCAGGTGGACGCAAAAGCCAACACAAGGAAACTGCCATCCACAGCAACTGAAAGGCAGAAGCTGGAATGGGAGCGCAGGCGGGATCGCCCGCGTTCTGCAGCAGGGACCGTGAATGGCTGCCTCAGGCTAACCGTCGGGAAACAGGAGCCTCTCATACAGACACTAATGCAACATCTGCCAACTTTTTTCTGTGGAATAAAGGGCCAATACCCAGAAGCTGATCTCCAGTCAAGGTGCCACAGATTCTACATCAGTGTTGAAGGAGTTCTAGCATTACTTCACCAGCTTTTTAATTTTTGCAACAAATGTGCAAATCTGCATTGACTTGCAGTATATTTGGCTGTATGCTGAGTCTACATGTTCAAAAGAGGACAGTAGCTGCCCTGAGTTTAGTTCCCATCCCCTGTTTATGCCAAATAGCAGTATGAATCTTACGAACACACGTTGCACTGTTTTGTTCCTCTGTAGAGGTTATTCTTTGATAAAGGTAACAGGATAACCAACAGCAATTAAACATCCCAGCTGGAACCTTTGGATTATATTAGAAGTGAGATGGTCTGGTCAGAGCACTGACTTTGGATTTTGCATTAAATCCTCAGTTCGCAGTATTTCCTATACAACTGTGGTCATATTTCTGATGTGGCCCAGACAGCTCATTTAATTTCTCTGGGCCTCAGTTTCCCATTTGCAAAGGAAGAAAGGAATCTCCAAATCTCAGTGTATATGACAAAAATTATGAGACTGTACAGTTACACCTGGACTATGTAGTAACTTAGGCAGTAAAGGTGCCTTAATGATTTCCTGCTCTCTTGGAGCCTCCTTGTCTCCATCCTGGCACTCTTAATCTGTTACTCTACTCAGTTTGTGAAGCTTCCCTGCAGACCAGACCCCTGAAATGGTCTGGACTAAAAATACTGCCCTCCTTTTCTTTACAGATTTTTAAACTGAGATCCAGTTGATATATTGAAGCTCTGGCAGCTGGGTGACCTGTCACGAAAAGGACCTTGAAAAGTGACGTGTTATACTCTGACATCAGATAACGAGCTGCAGTAATCCAGAGCGATGTTGCAACACAACCTTTGTAAATTCATTGTTTCTGGAGGGGAAGAGCACGCTGTCACATGCAATAGGGGTTTGTATCTTGTGCCACTTGATTACTGTGAGGGCTAGGGATGGAACAAGAACCAACCGAACGCAAAGGTAATAAAATATATGCCCCTGTAACTGCTCTGTCTCCTTGCTTCTTCAAACACCTGCTGCTCCCATGAGACTGACAGGCTCTAGAGCTTCAGTTGCATCAGCAACACCATGTCCTGGGCTGCTTCTCAGCAGTCAGCTTCACAGACTACCCGAAGCAGATCACTGCCATTTTTCCTGGCTTACAGATAAGAGACAGCAGCACAGAAAGAAATAGTGCAGAGAACTTCCCAGCTGCAGAAATAAGACAGTTTTCTGAGTCCTGCCCAAGACTAGCTACAAAGTCTCACCTCCTGCTATTTGGTGAGGGCCATTGCCCCACCAGAGGGATTGGGTGCCATGTACAGCAAGGGGACTGGAGACAACGGAGCAGGGAGGAGAGGGGTCTGGAGGGGAGCTGAGGTGTGTCTCTCTAAGCATGTTATTTGTTTGTTGGTTTCAATACCAGGATCAGTGATTGAAAGTTTGTTAATTGGCAACCCTGGCACAGAACTGTTTCTGGCTAGCAACAGGGAGAAATTGACTCAACACAGAAATCTGGAAATAAACTGGTACAGTCACAGTGGGCTGGCAACAGATCTGAGGATGAAGATACAGAAAAAGGCAAATTACATAGCTCACATTGTACAGCAGTTGCTAATCTGGGGCATAAACGGAACACAGCTCTTTTGAGCCAGGAGAAGGACTAATAATAACATTTTATCCTGGCTTTTGTTAAGGACAGTCAAAAACTGCAATGTTAATGGAAAGAAGTTCAAAGAGAGGCACCAGAAGTGATTAACAGGGATATGTCTTCAGGAGACAGATGTTTACATGCTCGGCTTAGGAGAATGCTGCCAAGCACGGAAAAGACAGAAGGTCCTTCCAGGGGACCTGTGTGGAGTCATAATGAGCATTATATAGAGTATCAACATGGAAAGATGAAAAAGAAGATTCATGATAACTATAAAAAATTCTGACAGTCAGTCACAATGGAGCAGACACCTAGAGAGGCTACATGTTACAACCTGCATATTATCAGCAGGAAGTTGCATTCAACATTCAGAAAACTTTTAGAAATAGAAAAGCTCCTGCATTTGCATGTGTGATCCCAAGCAAAAAAACCCAAGGAAGACAGCTTTTTTTGGCTTTCAAAGCTACAGGTCAAATTCAGAAAGGATAATTCACAACCCACACATAATTTAATGGCCATTATGTTTGCTCAGACAAGGTCTGAATTTGATTAAACGGTTACGAGCATGAGCCTATATACTCTCTCTATATATATAAAAAACTGTTTTGCAATGAAATTATTTATATCAAAGACAATTTCAACTGCTGCTCTGAGATCTCACATTTGGTTAAAAATACAATGTCCTCACATGACTGTGATAGTCAAAGTACAATATTCTAAGAAATATTTTTATTTTTACTTTTTTTAAGATTGGCAAACAGGACGGTTAAAACCTTCACAGAAACACACAGTTGAAAGAAGAGCATGAGCATTTTCTGATTCCAGAAGCAATGCAGCTGTATCTTGTGCTGTCTAACATTTCAAAGTGAGTGGACTTGCGCAGAGAGTGGTAAACACTTAAGAATGACTGAAGTTCAAAAACAAAAAGAAACCTTGAGCTCGCTCTTGTAGTAATGGGAAAGAAGTGAGGGAAAGCTTGGCAAAAATCAGCATAATAGTAGGCTTATTGTTGAATCTGAAAGCTTCATTTTCCAGCAGTGTCCCTTTTCTGGGAAGCTGCACAACCACTCTGAAAGCACTTTCTATAGAGATGATAAATCTATGGTGGAGATTTATGCACATTCACATTAAGTCAGGAAATCACTAATGAAAAGGATAATTATATAGAGAGACAAAAACCTAGAAGAAAAATTACCAAAAGCCCCCAAAACAAACACAGCTAACAATACACCGCGATATATCAGGTCCTGGGATTCTGACGCTGACTTTGGCAACTATTCTTGCCCAAGCAACATACAGGGTGAGCAACCTCATCCTGTTCCTCACTGTGGTTCCCAGGGCTCCAGAGGGGCACTCTGTGCAGCAGCACATTCTGGGCTGTAGCACAGCGGGTGAACAAATGAGGCCTAATATCTTTGGTCCTCCCATCTTAGGTGTTTCTTTTTGCACAAGCCATTAATTCATCAATACGCAGAAAGGCATAGGAAGAAAAAATATTCTATACTTCTACATGGGATGGTTTGAGACCACAGCCTTCCTGCTCCTGTGGGGGCATCCAAAAAGGAGGAGAAAGATACAGAGACACCAGCCAACCCCCAAAAAAGGCTGTAGTTGGCTGGAAGAGTTTCTGACAATGACTTGCAGGTCCAGGCTGCTGAAGCTGTTTTAATTTAATGTCCAGGGCTGTTGAAGCTGTGTTAGTGCTCGTCTTTTGACGACTCTCACTATGCATTCAGGGTGCTGGTGTGTGCTCTGCGCTAAAGAAACCGCTGCAGAGGTACCTCCCGTAGTCAGCAGCAGTGGCAGACTTCTGCTCTGTAGCTGGACTAGACCTTGGGCTGAAGAGGGTAGTCTCACTGTTTAGCTTTAGGCATCCAGCCCGGGTGCCTAAGCCAGCAGCCTGGGTCCCTAGGTTGTCAGGGAAGCTGTTGGTGTCCCTCTGACTCTACGGGAGCCTTTAGCCCCATCATCACCGGAGTTATGCGCCTGAAATTAGACTGTGAAAAACCCCGTTGCAGGGGTGACAGTCACAGTGGTACTTGTTACTTTACTGCAGCACCTGCCCATAAGGAAAACTGCGCTCAGCAGCCCGGAGACACTCTGCCACTGTCCGCCTCCAGCAGCTTACTGCTTTGTGTCCACCCCCAAAATTCCAGCAACGAAAGAACAGGGAACATCCATTAGCTGCTAGCACTAGCAGATTGCTGTCCTCGGTCTGGACTCAATACTGTGAGCAGAAAATATGATGGTCCATAAGCTAGATAAGAGCTTTTGGACCATAAGCTAGATAAGAACTTTTGGACATTAGTCTCCATTTTATAACCAACAGTCCAATCTTTCCAGGCACACACAAGTGAGGTGCTGTAAGAGCTGGCTCTTTTGACACAGAGGTCACTTCTCCCCTTTCGGCTTTACAAGATGTACAGCCAACTCAGAGTGTTGATGGTAAAGCAAAGGCGCTGACTGAACAAAGTATAGTGAAAAGGCCCTTCTCTTTCACATTACTGCAGCTCTAAAACATGCAAACACAGTACTGCATCATAGTCCAGTGAGCAAACTACTCCAGCTTTGCAGATATGGCATAAAAATGCTGCAAGTCTGTAAGAATCTAATTTGTGCACCATGATTTTTTAATTAACTTACTAAATCTTGTCCCACTTCTCTCAAGTGGATTCAGTCCTAGTGCCTGATTAATCTCATGTGGGAGCTAAGGACAGATGCAGATGACAAAACTTGACATCTAAAAGATGCAGATCTGCTTCCAAGTTTTTCAGTGCAAGATGATCCATAGTAGAAACTATTTACAACCCTTTCTCCAACATCGCTGGACAAAAAAAAAAAAAAGTTCCACAAAAAGTGTGGCAATTCCAGTTTCTACATAAGAGTTCTGTCCTAGGCAGTGACAAAACTCATACTTCAGCCCTTGCCCTCTTCTCCTTTCTACTAACAAGAATAATTTACAACAGTTTGAAGTTTTTTCCACAGGGGCTGGGTGAGTTTATAGATGGTAATCTAGTTTTATGTTACTAGTAAGCCAGGCTCAATTCAAACAATAGTCTTGAGGTAAAAAGCACCATACCCTTTACTAATCATACAAATCAAGGCAATTTCCCTTAAACACTGAATCTGATACCAAAGTATTCCACTGCCATTTGGAAATGTATCAGAGTTTAACTAACACACTGGTGTAAAGAACAAATGTGTGTAACTGGGAACAATGCAAAGTAAGGACTACGCTCAAGGGCTGGCTTTGCATATGGACATTTCTCTGGTCTCCTTCACATCAAAAAAAGTTGCCTGCATAAGAAGGTCACAGCCAGAAGGAAAAACAGAAGAGCACAAAGATTCAGTGCTCTGGAGTGTGCTTTCAAAATCTGGAATTCAGCATGAAACTTCTCTGGGAAGTAATGTAAATAGTGGAATTGGCACATTTAAGTTATGATTTAACTACCGGAGTCAGGAGTTTGGCAGTTGAGTTTAGTGTTCTTGATACAGTGACATATCTGACAGTATTTGAAGAAATGGCTGGCCAACAGGCAGAAACATGTAATCAAGTTGGAAAAAACAATAAACACAATGATTACAGCTTTAGTGTTGTTACCAGCACACAGGGAATTAAAGGAAAGTAGTCAAAAATAGGTAATAATGACAGGAAAAACTAAAAGGCATCAAAAAACCAAGGGGTAACAAGGTTTGATCAATCAGCAGTGTGCTTTAGAAGTACAATGATGGTAACAGAAAATATGCCAGCAGTGTGATTCAGAAATCACCAAGGTAACTTAAGGTTTAATTCGGAATGATGCCAAGCACAGATTTGGTTTGTCTATGAAAAGACTCAAGTAAAGCTTAGTGTGGTAGAATCCAAATTCCTCAAAAGCAAAAGGAGAGTGTCCCCATGCCACCTCTTTTTAACAGGCAGAGAAAGTGCTTCACCCATGGCTGCACAGGAGGGCTGTGTGAGAACTGACAACTGAACAGAGCCCTCCAGCAGGACCCTACCTTATGGTAGCTGCTGAAAGTTACCCTAAAATTAAACCTGCTTCCAATAGCACTCTGGTTAAAACAAGAACAAAATCTGTCTAGGTGCAATTACTTAATTTAATGAACAAACAGAGCTTGCTACTTTCAAAGACCAGTGAGGACAGATAAGAGAAAACAGAGCTGACATTAAAAGAACAGAAGACAAAAGTGAAAAAGGGAAATATATACATATATATGTATATATATACACACATATACTACTAAAAGAAAAAAAACCCAGCTTTGGGGTCATCCTTTATACAAGTGCCCTACTCCATGTAACAGGATTCAGACAACAGTTCTGTAGTCACAGTCCCCAAATCTTCCAGGATGTAATGAACATGGCCCATTTGTGACCTATTTTATTATATAAGAATATCATTAGTAATTAAAATGCTTAGACTGGCTTCAAAATTTTCTGTGAAAGATATCATTATTCTACGCCAGAGCACTTCTCCCTGAAGGATATGTAAGGAGTTAACTCACATAGATGCATATTGTTACTTACCAGCACTTCACTGCCATTACCATGACAGCAAGGCAAAGACCATTTTGTTCTGCCCCATTCCTCCCTCAGTAGAACTGCCAGTTGACTTCCAAATTCAGAATCTTAACAGAAGATAATGTTTGAGGCCAGATTTTGCATTGGTCCTAAAGGCTCAATCTGATACGAAATCTGATGAAAAGGAAAGGCGGAACAAAAGGCTGTCCTTCTCATAAGGCTAATGGAATGCTAAGTGGCTGATTACACTGTTCCCAGCACAACATGTATAAAAAGATAAACAAAACTCAGAGCAAACATTTGCTGGGGTGAAATATGCCAAAAAACTACCTGTAACTTCTCCTGTTGCTCACAGACAAGCGCAGGGATCAGCGTGTTTTGCTGCTGCCCACAGGACGTGTCTGTCTGTCTGACAAGAAAGAGCATGGTACTGTGAAATGACAGTAGGTTCAGCAGGGAAGTGTGTAAAACAGTAAGTGGAGTGCACCGAAGGAGTAGTGAGGAACACGTAACATGCCAGCTGTCATTATACTTCTGATCCGCATATCCAATAGATTATAAATATTAATATGACAACTGGTGCAGGAGGCGGCTGCTAGGGCATCAGGATTGCATTTTCTGATTATACTCTGACACTCTGCACAGGGTTCATGTCTAACAAATAAAGAGCAGAGAGAGAGAACGCTACAGACAAATAACGTAAGGAGTACAACCACCTCCTAGCTCGTTCAGGCTCTACCTGGCTCTACCAAAGCTGCATGAGTAAAACTACTGACACAAGTTCTCCCACCATTCCTGGATAGAAAAAGATAGGAGGGGGAAGAGAAGTCAGGAGAGCAAGGCTCATGAAACAGAACTCCAGCACAAACAGGCTGGAAAAAACTGGAAGGGAAGGATGAGAAGACAGAGAGGATGCAGGGGAAGCAGAATGCAGCAGGCCTGTCCTGGAAAAGAGGTTCACTCTGGGGGTGTGAGTATCATGAAAGATCCAGATGGTGTCTACTCAACAGTGTAGTTTGCTTCTATAGCTTGGAGGACACAGTCACCTGGACAACCTGTTCCCTCTTGTAAAACTTGTTATGTCATGCGAGTCTATCCTGCTGAGCTGACCACAAAACAACAATGTACCTAACTGTTCCCCCCATTATGTCATGACCACTATATAAGCTGTATTTTGTCTACAGCAAAGTAAGAGTTAATTTCCCCACAGCAACAGAGGCAGACAGAGAGAGTCTGAGAAAGAAAGGGGTAAAGGAGAGAGAGTGAGGCTGCAACAGTTATGCCATTTGATTCCCAGCTTTAAATAAACTCTTTGAAGTAGAATGGATTTTTTTTATGTCATAAAAGCTGCTTTTCAGTATGCATCATTGTTTATGGCTTCAAAAATTACTCCACTTGAACTCTGAACTTGATATTCAGCATTGAAAGAAATAGTGGAACATTCCTGTGCATACCCCACCATTCTCACAGCTCCCATGCCCACCCAACACTTACTAGCTGCAGCAGTAATAAGTGTTACATGAACAGCTGACATTGTTTTTTGCAGGCACAGTTCAGAAACATTACCTTGATCCCTACAAACCACGAGCTGAATGGCATAGCTCCACAATTGGAAAGTCTGAATTAACTACAGAAAAAAATAATGTACCATCTTTGTGAACTTCACTTGTCAGAAAGGTCTTCAGGAGCCGCATAAGGGAATATACCATGTGAACAAATAAACACTGTAGATGCTGAGCCAGGTTTCAAAGCACTCTCTTCTCTTCTGTCACCCTGCACCTCATGAAATTACACTGTAAATATCAAGCAGAAGTGCAAATGACTTTCTAAACTGAGAGTAAGTTTGCACTTACCTGAGGAAGTCTGGCAACTTGGCCAATCAAATTCACTTAATCTATTTATTTGTTAAAAACAGGAAGTTGAAGAAGAGGAGGTGTGCCTAACGGAGCTGTCAACATGGTGGGTAACGTCTACAGAGAACAATGGGAGAACCTCATTGTTATTTTCCACTGTGCGGATCTTGTTTCAGTATTTAAAGGGTTCACCCTTGCCACCTGTGGGATCTCCAGGACTTTGTAGATTTGACAGCACTTAAATCTATGACAGAATTCCCCAAGTTTTATCTTCCCCATGAGAAATAAAAAGGTCTGTGTTTACTGTATACATCAATGGATGATGAAGGGGACCTCACTGAATGCCTGCTGTGTATTTGTGTTTCTGTAAGTAACAGCTGTAAATTAAGGACTGAAAACTTGACTACATGTAATACCAAACCCTAAGTCCCAGAAGTACTGAGCTGTAACAGAACAGGCTAGGAAGCAGTTGTTAATTTTATGTAAAGGAACAGCTGCACTTCCAGGAGCAAAGCCCCAAGCAACAAAAGGCGATGAAGAAAAGACAAGCCTATACATGTTTCCTCTAAAATGGCTCTATGAAGGGAAGAAACCACCAGATTTAGAATAAAATCTAAGGTAGGACTTAAAGGTACAGTAAAATGCAGTTCTGGTACTCGTTCCAAGGATACCAACAACTGGCTACAATCCCCTTATCAAAGTGTTGCTATTAACAAGACAGAAAGTTACATGGTGGTCAAGTAAGATGAAATGCTGGCACTCAGCCAAAAGTGGGTTCAGGAAGATATCATTTGTCATGCTCAGCATTCATTGCTGTCGCAAAGCTGCTCTGAGATCAAAATCCTGATTCTAATCCATCAAACCAATAACTACAGCGAGTCGAATGGCTGAGCAATTGTGATGACACAGCCGGCTGCAGGGATGGTGCTAGGAATTAGTATGTGAACCTGCTATCAGCATGTAGAAAGCTTTAGACAAAGGGAAAAGCAGCATGGTAACTGCTAACAAACACAACACAGGAATGGTATCTAAAGGGTCATCAAAAACAAACCCAGTCATGTCGTGCTGATTTCTGAAGCAGAAATGTTGACGCCTGTTGCTCACAATTTAAATGAGGCGTGCCCACACGTCTTTTTACCTGGTATGGGCAGAAAAACTCGGCTCTCTTCCCAGCTGACATCAGTCCAGGTCCACACTGAGCAATGTGCGTGCCTTTCCTGTCTCTGCCCCTGGTGCCTTCATGGGAACCAGCCTCCCGCAGCCACAGTGCCAGGGGATGTGCAGGGTGGGAGCGTCGGCAGAAGGAATCAGCGTGCTGGGCAAGTCTAACTAACCTGAAATGGCCTTAGCAGGTGGGCAGGAAGAATACCACTGTCACGCAAAACTGCCTCTGCCTGGGGCCATCGCTAGCACTTTGGCCGTGTCCTGCCTATCAGACAGGGTGTGAGCGAGCTGTGCCGGCTGTCTATGCAAAAGCAGGCTGTCACTTCTGCCTCCATGACAGCAGGATCAAGCTGACATTCAGGGAGACCAACCAAACCCTGCTCAGCTTGCTCTGGTATGTCACCTCAGAGAAGCCTCCAATGTGACCAAAATTCAGCAACAGTGTCCCCTGCTTGGGTTCGTGCTTCCTACTGCCTTTGTCACTCTGACCCTTCACCTCCCGTCCATGGGATTCTTGGCTTTAGTGTGCATTTTTTTTCATCTAAATATAGCATCTCTTCAGCCGTTTTGTCTCTCTACTATAACCTTGGCTGCCTTTAATGGATCCTGCATGAAATTAGGCCTAGTTTGCATTCTAATCAACTTTGGTGACTTATGCTTTTAATTAGTCCTTAATATTCCTCCAGCCTGTGTGGATGCTGCATTATGAAGAACCCTTTCTACATGTCATTGTGGTTTCAACTTGAGGGAAAAATATATTTCCCAAATAGTATGGATACAAGGAATATATGTGATTTATCATAAACCACTATGATTTTATTCTCTCCAGCTGGAGCAGCAGACGTGTTAATAATGTTTTTCCAATTGAAAAAGCACCACGTGATTTATTATTTGATGAGGAACAGGAGTCCGACAAGGCCCCTACTTGGATACAACCTCTACGGGATTCTCAACATATTGTAAATTGCTGGATTGAGCAACTCCTCTCCAAAACCACAGTGGGCCTCTGACTGCCTTGCATGCAAAGAATTAACAGGTTAATTGACCAAATCATGCTCACTTCAATAGTCCCTTTGTGTTCAAGATCTGACCCACAGAAGAGCTCTGAAAGTTTAGAGCACAGTGTAAGTGGTAAGTATAACCAGGTCACATTTTGAGGTTCAGAATCAGTTGTTACTTAAAGTTTATTCAGGCAGACTTCCATTAAAGTAGAATACTGAATCAAAAACTCAGTAAAGGATCTCCAAATTTTGCCCATTATTAATCATTTGATGTATCCATTAAATGTAATGTTCTCTGACATTTTTTACTTTTGCCTGAATAAATGTCATTCCATATAAAAGACATTCAACTGTCACTTAAAAAATGTGATTTCTTCCTGGCCGACCTGCTCATCTGACAGTTGAATGAACCAAGAAGTTTCCATGAGGGCTCTTGAAACAATCTTTCATTACAGTTATATTTATTGCCAGTTTCTGACTGCTTGTATTTAATAATAATTTGAATGATCACTCAAGAAATGAGGTCTGGAAAAACACGTATCCCAAGAATATTAACTGCACATAAACCAGCAACTTTTTTTAAGACATCAAGTTTTTTTCCCATCGTATCAGACATATGGTACCGAAATTCAATATACTTGCAAGTGGTTCAGAGCAGTGGGAGATCTCTTCATACTGGTAAGAGCAGTTCTCTCAGAATTTCACATCTCCTGCAAAATATGTTTTGTTAAAGCATTTGTTTCCCACTTGATATTTGGAAAAGGAGAGTTAAGAGGTAAGCAGGGCAGTAAAATTTTGAACCTATCATCTAAAACATGAAAACAATACAGGAAAACCCATGGGCCACCAGGATTTCATCTTCTGTGCACTGGCAACCTGGCAGTTCGCAACACCAGAACTAAAAGTATATTTGTCAGCCTCATAGTTTTCAGATATTATTTGCTTGGTAAAGTAAAGCATGCTAATTTCTAGAATTTAAAGATGAAGAGACTCACCTCCTGTCAGTTGAGGAAGTGATATTTCAGCCAAAGAGCACTTGAACTTCTCAGCATCAGTACTACAGGGTCAGATCACAGGTCTGATCTCAGCGTTGCATCTCTCAGAGTCAGTCAGCAGCTGATGCTTAAGAAAGAGCATGACAAGACAGAAAGTGCACAGTGTGGCTTCTCCACTGAACTTTCCCAGCTTCCAGAAAGATGCATCTCGGGCACCTTTCTTCTGGCATGGTGGGAGTTATCAGGATCAAGAACTCAATCTTGCAGGGTTTGAACACAGGAAATGCTGAGCAGCACTGGAGTGTGTCACCTTTGATGGGTGACGACTCCCAAAGTCCAAATAGTTGCCTGGATCAAGGCCAGGCTCCTCAGCCCTTTGCAGAATTGAAAGATTACAGTTTGACAGACACTGGGAGGAGGAGGAGGAGGTCATTTTCTCAGTCTTGGCTGGTTTTGCGCTGAGGCTGCCACAGTTTGAAAGAAGGCAAGCCTAAATTGTGTTATGTTCTCAGTGTTTACAAAAGCCGTCTTTACTCCAAGGTATATTCTGGAGTAACATTGGGCCAGACTCCAGAGATCTTACTCATTCTACTTCTGCAGACTTCAAAGAACTTTAACAAGATTTTATGCAAGCATTATAATATTTCAGCCTAAGGTAACTGAAGCTCACAAGGAAAACTTACTTTCTGTTCGATTGTAGGAAAGGAAATAACCCAGCTTCTTAGATGGAACCTAACCCCTGTGAAGGCAACTGACTTCAGTAAGGGAGAATTTTATCCCCAGTTCCTGAACACACTAAAAATATAATAATTTCTGAATAATTATCTCTTGCATTGTTTCTTGGTATGCAGGTTTGAGAGACCAAAAGAAGTCTGCGATTCAGAGCTTTCTGCAAACAAGAAAATACATGTTTTTAAAGCTATCAGTGAAATGAATCAGAAAAATATTGCCCAGAGTGTGAGATAAAAGAAGGGGAGAAATACTTTTCTATACTTTTCTATATTAACGTAAAATATGTAAACACAGAATGAAAGAGAAAAAAAAAGAAGTTACGACTATTACATACTCAAATTCCAGGGAAAGAGCCAAATGTAGCAGGTTTGGCTTTTCCTCATAGACAGAGCAGAAATATTTCATAATTATTTGCAATATATACAAAAAATAGACAACTTATAAAGCCAAATTATGTAAATCAAATACAGAGCTGCTCTCAGCAAGCTCACTGTTACCCACAGATTTCAGTGAAAGCAACTTGTACCAGTGTAAAGTTACCTCCATTTACAAAATCCTTGTCCTGACAATCTTTTCTTTTGCTTTACAAAAGCTGACAGTTTTGCCATTTGCACAAAGTAGGAACATTTCCTGTTTGCTGCATAGGAACGGAAGCAAGAAATCATGTAAGTGCCAGTCAGCTCTCCTATCTGAAACACTGGGAAAATATATTACAATAACTCAGCACAGTCTAGACAAGCTCAGCACTGTCTACCTCAAACACTGTGATCCAGGCACATCCAAAAGCATGAGATTGTCTTTGAACCGTAACATCTTTAAAAACCTTTCAGGTTTTTTGAGTCTTTGCTGTGATTCAAACACTCCCATGATGAATAATTTTTTCTACTAGTTTAGAAAACTCAGGAGCAACATTTCACCAGATCATATGCTGCCAAGGAGCTAGAACCTGAAGAAAAACATACTACATTGCAAAAATCAAAATAAAATCATGAGAGTGAACAGTCATTCATTTCAGGAAAAACTCAACTGAACGGGGCTGGGGCGGGGGGGGGGAAGCTTCCCTAACCTTAGCATCCAGAACATTAAGAAAATTAGAAAACTAGAAGTTTCATATTCTTGTTATTACTTGAACATTGACAAGCTTAAGATTCAGCTTTCCACAAGAGCAAAGATGGGAATAATCTCGCCTGTACCGTAGCGTTAAAAGCCACAGCAGTATGACGAAAGAGATGGGAGGCAGAAGGGACTCCCACAACAGTCCCAGTCTATCCTGGCAGCTGTATCTGTTCAACACTGCTGAGGAGAGTTCCTCAGCCTCTTTGAATACTTTGGCATTTCAAAGCCTGTATAGTCAGAAGATGTTTCCTTGTATCAAACTTGTTTTCCTTGCTGTAAATTAAACTAATTTCCCCATGTCTGGTAGAAGTACGACTTATCACTGTTCTTCTGATAACAAGTTTTGTATTTTAGTTTCTATCCTCACTTAGCTTTTTCTTTTTTATACTGGAGTCCCTTTCCCTCACTTTGTCTCATAAGCTGTATTTTCTTAGCTTTCATTGTTATCCCAGCTTCCCCAGGCTCAGGTTCTTTGTACAGTTCTCACAAAACCTGGTCACCTACTTTATATACACCCCCAAAAGTATGTGTATAAACAGTACCACACAGCAAATCAATCAAAAAAGAATACATTACAGTTCAATATATTTATATTAAATTGTCAGTCAACAGTCTCATCACTGCCAAGAGGTGCACGATCCCTCCACAATGATCGTTGCCTCGTCCTGTGGTATTTTTTCCAATTACATTTGGCATAGGCACTTTATTGATGTCTATTCTGTAATGCATCTTCCACATCTAAGACAAGATAGAAAAACCCACTCATAATATCACTAGCAGCTTTGAATTTTAAACATTTCAGAGTTACTGGAATGTTTTATTTTCCTATAAAGGTGATGAAATTTGGAACAAATGTAAACGTGTTCTCCTCAGAGAGAAGTCCTGAGCCACGGATGCCAAGGAAAGGAAAAGAGATCAAAAGACTTCCTTTCCACAGATCCAACAAGTATTTGCAATATCTTCCAACTAATGCAGGTGAAGGGGGTGAATTGTATGACTCACTTCAGTCCCTGTGAAAACAAAGGTTTTTAACCTTAAGACATGAAAAGAAAGGCAGAAAAGCTGTAGGGGAGATTGTAACTGACTGAGAAGCAAGAATCAGCCATTTATTCGGGGGCCAGGAGGAACATCTGAAGCTGGCCAAGGAGACCTTGGCACCATAATAGGTATGAGTGGGTCAATGCAAGGTCGGGGTTGTTCCCACAGGCAAATAAGGGTTAGAAAGGTTCCTTAGCACGGCGACTTAGCGAGTGAAATTGGTGTCCGGCTGCTCAAACAAAGAACCTGAATTAATTGCTGTGCAAAGATGACAATGGATGTGGGCTTTCAATTTTAATAAAGACATTGGGAAACCGAAGGAGTTAAGGGTGTTCCAGTCGTGGGGAAATATGACAGCAAAGGCTAAAGTTTCTCACAAACACCCCAAGAAAAACACAAAAGTATATGCAAACACACAGTGACACAAGGTCTAGAGCTAGATACTATATACAGCAATTTGATTAAAAACCAGACACACCTTGTCTGCTAGTAAACTGTAATGGGGATACAGCACTGCCCCAGAATCTCATAATAATGGTCTTGACCGTTGGCATGGAGTGAACACGTTCTCTGGACCTGCAAGTCCATGATGTGCCAAGACAGGGGCAGATGTCTGTCTTAATGGAGATCAACTGGAGCTATTGGGTGCACAAGCAATCATAAATAAGATTTAAAAGACATTTAGGGACCAAATAAAACAAAGAAGGCTAGGTTACTAGTTTTTCTAGTTACATGGCCATAAATGAATAGTCTTAAAGAACCAGTGAAGAGCTAACATATGTACCAAGAACAAAGCCAGGCTAAGGAAAACAGATTTTCTGGTAACGTAAGAAAATATAGGTCCCAGTGTGCTATTGGTAAACAGAATAGAAATAACAACATGACAAGTGAATAGGCCAAGGAGCTGCAGCAGCAACGAAATGTGGTGATCACCTAAGGAAAACTAAGTATTCAATATCTCCACAGTGAGAAAATGATCCCAAAGCAAAAACAAAATCGGAGTATGTAAACTAGATTATACAAAGGTCAACTGAAAAAATGTAGTACGAGTTGCGGTTGTGCTGGGCCTGGCTGGGATGGAGTTAACTTTCTTCATGGCAGCACATACGGTGCTGTGTTTCAGATCTGTGGCAACTGCAGCGCTGATAACAGGCGGGTGTTTTGGCTGCTGCTGCACGGCACCTGCACAGTGCCAAGGCTGCCTGCTTCCCACTGCACCCGCAGCCCGGTGGCCGAGGGGGGGGCGAGAGGCTGGGGGGGGCACAGCTGGGAGACCTGACCCAGGCGGGCCAAGGGATATTCCATGACACATACGCTCACGCTCAGCAATAAACACTGGGCTAGAGGAAGACAGAGACGACGTTTTTTGTTGCCAGGGTGGCGGTTTGGAGACTGGCTGAGCATCGGTTTGCCTGTGGGAGGTGGTGTGCCATCTCCTTTGCTTCGCTCTTTTTTTTCTCTCCTGGGCCCTGCCTTTTCCTCTCCCAGTAAACTGTTCTATCAAAACTCATGACTTCTCTTCATTCGGCCCTTCCTGTTTTCCCCCTGCTGCGGGGAGCTGGTGAGGGGAGCGAGCGAGCAGCTGTGTGGGTGCCTGGCTGCTGACTGGGGTCAGATGCTGGTTATAAGATAAGGCACTTTATTTGGTATTGTGCTTTAAGAGAGCTCACCTGGCATTAAACATAAATAAATAAATAAGTCTATTGCAGTGTTTGCATTTACTCCAACTACTCAGACTTGCAACCACTATCACAGGCGGAACAGAACCTGCCTGTATTTTCCTCACCCAGTTCAAGAATCTTTTAACATTCAATACTGCAGAGTTTTTGGAGCACTTTACCTACACATATGCCTATTATAAAACCCTAAGACATAAATGAACAAACCAAATTATTCTCCGGTTATTTAATTCTCCAGAAAATTAATGAAAATATCACCCATGTCGAAGGAAATTACAAATATGGAAAGACTAATAAAATATCTCATCAACTAAGCTCATGTCCTTGAAATGCAAGCAATAGAGTTCTTTACCATGACCCAGTCGGAGGAATAACATTTATAGCGTGACATGGGCCGCAGCCATCAGGGGCATTTTATTTAGTGCTCAGAAGGAAGAAAGAAGAGTGTTTATTCTTTAAACAGATAAATATTTGGCTATAAAAAGGGAAAGCAAGCAAGCCGGTGTGGAAGAATTAAGAAGGGGGGAAAAGGTACCTCAGATAAACCCTTTAAATGGTAGGGGGCTGAGAAGCAATGCATCTGTTTCACCATTTTTTTGTATACAATACTTTCCAAAAAATCCAAGTGAAAAGATATAACATCATAGATTTCATTTCAGCAACTGACTTCAAGCCAGTAATGCAGGTCCCATACGCTGGGCACCCTGGGCCAGCCTCCAGCTGCTTGCTGAATGCAGCGGACGGAGGCTGGTGGTCAGTTCTGCAGTGCATCAGAAAGCCCATTTCACACTCAGATCGTACGTCGCCAGCTCCTGAAGAACAAACAAGAGTTCTCCCATTCCTACTTTGGTTAGCTGAGCAGCTGGTTGCACCGGAGACCTGATAAAAATGCAATTTCTTACATCCTGCAGCTGGAGGGTTTAGGAGTATATAACCTAATCTTAAAAAGCTTATGTAACGATTGATTTTGCCATCTACATTCTAATGATTTTTAAATCCCGTTAATCTCTGGGACTTAAAGTGATGGACCTCACTGCCAAAGGTCACTATATATTACACAAAAGCATATTTATTTCAACCAGTTTAAAATATCTGTATTTCAGTCTCCTCAGATAACTATAGTTCTATTCTTTTATTTTAGAGAATAGGCAAATTCTAAAAATAATATTTAAAAACCCAATATCATGCTGAATTCCTTGGCACAGGAAGAAATCCTGGGTATTACACTAGACTCTGTCCAGAGAAATAGGAAAGTGTTTGCATTTGCAACTCCGTGCTCTGTTCTGGCACACTGGATCTGAGTTTCATTTCCAAGAAAGTTAAACTGCAGAGCTGACAGACTGTCTGTGCCTGAGTCTTATCCTGATTTACCCTTTTTAAGCCGTTCATTATTTCTGCAGAATGCAAAGGCAAATATACAAGTGAAGTCTAATCCATCCATTCCTCAAACACCAATTTCAATGCAACAGAAGTTCTAATTGAATTAGTGATGGCCGCCTAAGTAGCCTAATGGGCACAAGTTAGAAATAACTCATACTTGTGCTAAATAAAACCGAGCTTCTAGCTTGGCATTGATGAATTTTCCAGGGAAACAAGGTTTATTTGGTTTGTGATTTCTGATACAGAGCAGGCGCTACACTGTCCATTTTTGACACAATGGTGGAACTCGAACTACTACCCCTTACTTTCAAAGTTTCCCCTCACCTGGCTTGCCTGGCAATGTTATAGAGGTTTTCTCTTCTGGTTTTGTTGAATTATCAGCCAAACTGCAGAAGCATTTTTCTAAAACAAAGCTCTACTAAAAGTTAGCTTCTCTAGCAAAACTCATTTGTGCTTATATCATCTTTCCTTGCAAACCTCTATATAAATATTAGACAGAGACAATTACTGTCCATATGTTTACTGTGATTCAAGAACACAGTGAAGAACAGGACCTGGGAATCCTTGCTTGCTGTCAAAATTAGACATTTTTAGAGAATGGAGTCAGTCCTTTCACTTGAATGCATATGTGTTACATCGAAATCCAGGACATATATATTTAATAGTGAGATTGTGTAAGAGAAAAGATTTTATTTTATTTTTAAATACATAGGAGTGGTAACAGATTTGATTAGGAGAGGACGCTAGAGATAATGGTTTCTTGGCTTCTGGCTGGGTCAACATACCACAGGAGTGTGTGTGCTTACTTTTCCACCATGACCAATGAAAGGGTCACAGGCATGAGATTTAACCACATCTTCTCCCAGAGATCCTCCACTAATCATGATTATAAATTCATGAGTTCATGATAAGCGTCTTTTTGTTCAGTCAGATTTTTTCTCCTCCTTGTTGAATTAAAGCATAATTACTTGCATTATGCCACTTCTGACAGTGTAAGATGATTAGCTTGTGAAGCATTGATTAGTTTGGGGCTGTTTTAGTAGAAAATTATGAATTATAATGGAATGTGCAGATAAGCTTGGAGAGGTACTTATGATATGAACCAAATTAATTTAATATATAAATATATATATAATTCAAAATGAGAATACTTCATAATTGCAGTCTATTATAGATAGAAAGATTATGGATGAATATAGATATGAAAGATTATGTTACTCTCATATCCAAGCAACTCACATAATTTCATAACTAGTATATCTTTCTATTTCCTGGTACAGCAACTTTGTGTCACAAAGGGTCCCTCCCTCCTCCCGCACACTCCAGCTCCTAGTGATGAACTCACTGTGTACCTGGCTGATGGGAGAACACCATAATGTTTGTGAACACTTTGGCAGAACTGCTTACCGGTAGGCTAATTTATGGCATGCACACCGTGCATGTCAATGCAGACCAAACTCAAACCAGAAAATTTTGCATTCCATATCTGGCTGCTATGCTCACTGAACCACTGGTGCTTGCAGGCCAGGGCACAATGGGTGGGCTAACCATAGCTCAGTGGGATATTTTCTGCAAGTCCTATTGGGTAATGAGACTTTGGAACAGAAAAACAGAGTCATAGCAAATGATTTTAGTGCCTTTTCAGCAAGGTTTTGACTGTATTGCAGTACTTCAATTTGTATTTGTGGGATGTTGGTTCTGCCTCTGCTGCAACATGGCATGTAATGCGCAGGTGGAAAAAAAGCACCAACTTACTTTCAGCCCGACACCATGAAATTGCTCTAGATTACTTCCAAGTGATTCAGCAAAAGTAAGTAGTTCAAAAATATTCCTTGGGCAAGACAGACTAAACCCCAGTGAAATTTGTCCATGAACAATTGCAAGGAAGGAATCAGCTTTGGAAGAAGTCATAGGACTCTTCACCTGGCTGAGGACTACTGCTGGAAGGCCCAATATTGCTGCTACGTCATTACAGCCAAGAGCAGAATCCCTTTGCCTACGCAGAGCTGCTTCCTTTGATGACAGAATCAGAAGTACCTTTCTTTGACTGCCGAACAAACTATCCATTGCTCACTGTTTCTCAAATTCCCACCCCACTCTTGCTTCAGGTATCAGACTCAGATTCGCAGGGTGCAATTTACAGTAGTGTAAGATGCTTGGTACTTCTTGTGGCATTACATGTTATTTCATGTGAATGTGAAATGACTTTACACCATGAGTAATGCTGGTAAAACAAGAATACACAATACCTGAATGACTTGCTGCTCCATAATTCCCACAGCACAGACTGAAGCTATTCACAGTGTAATGCCAGCGCAGTAAAACTGCTAAGAAGGAGGGGGGTGACAGAAGAACATACATACACAAGATAAAAGCAGGGTCTCTTCAATTAGAAAAATGTATTTTCTTATTATTCTTAAAATTAGTAACACCAAAGCCCAAATGGCTATGTAAAACATCACCAAACTGCAGCTCTGATGCTACTGGCCAGATCCTACACTGCATTGACGGATTGCATTAGTATGGAGAAGCACGTAGGAAAGCTTATGATCTCTCTACAGCATAAACACACAAATAGTGCAGGATCCCTACACAGTCAAGGGAGATGCCAGGAAATGTACCACTGACCTCCAGCTTACAAATGAAAGCCAGTGCAGGGATGGACTGCTGCTAACACCACCACTCCCAGCATCGTTCTGTCCATCTGTCCATCTGTCCATCTGTCCACGTTCTGGACAATCCACCTCTGTGAATCCTATGCAGATTCTTTACTCCTATCACCTCTTTTCTATAAACCTCAAGTTTGAGCAAGTGGAAGTATTAAGCAGCTGTCCTACGATGTGAGAGGAGTGAACTGAACTGAACTTAGGGAGTTACACTGACTAAAAGGGCCCAGCTCCTGTTTTCTCTGAAAGTTAAGCACTCATTTTTCTGCATGGCCTGGCAGATTAGTATGCTGGGTATGTAGAAATCCTACTAACACAAGTAGGAGAGTTCAGTTCTCAGCACCTTCCTTCACAGAGTAGCCCAGATATGAATACCATAATCTATTGCTAAGTACCCATTCTAGAAGACAAGGATCTATTTTTTTCCAGTGAAGCTGAAATTAATTTTACAGGATGTGATCCAACATTTTTTTCACGAGCCTACTCCCCTTAATAAACTGAATTACATGCTTTTGCTATTAGTATTAGGAGAAAAAAATACAATATCCTCTGAGAGAGAGTGTCAACTTGTGCAAAAGAATGCAGATGCACTGATGGTTTTGGAATGTGGTAGATTTACAGCAGCTGAACAATTGACTAGCCTCCAGCAAAACTGTTGCAAAGGTCACAGATAAACATATCAAAACCAGTACCAAACAATGCCTGCACCTCTGTTTTGAGCTACATTCCTCATAGCTGCTAAACTCACAGTAATCTACATTGTATTATGTAGCACAGATTATTACGAGTCTAGTGACTATGTACACACATACGGTGTAACCTTGGTTACATTACTGCTAAATCAGCCTTTTAGCTGGGTCTAAGATTAGATTACAAACTGCAGTTGAAAAATGTGTCATGAGATGGCTGGTTTACATTTACAGAAATCAGATTTGTCTTAACAGCCTTTTCCAACTATAGGTCATGATGTGGAATTGGAATGTTACACTTCTGAAGTGTTCTTCATCCATTTTTATTCTTTTTCACTAACAACATTTGTGAATTTCTTCTTTAAATTTGACAGCAGATAAATTATCTTTAAAATTGCCATACTTTCCAAGCACATGAATCGCACTTTTCCTATAGAAAATGTTCAGTAATTTCAAATGACTATGTAGCATTATGCATCAGAAATCAATGTGTAACCTGAGGTTCTTCCTTTTCCCCCTCATGTGTAAAACAACGAAGTCAGCTTTCAGCTTTATTGGAAAAATCTACTACTCCATTAGCATGTCAGTAAGAAAATTAATGTGTTGATCATCTATAAATTTAAGTTAGTTACTTTGGGCCTCATACAAATCATGCTACTGAACTGAGTGGACTTTGGATCACACCGTAAGCTTTCTTTAGTTTTCTACTGACTTAAAGTTATTTTCTAGTTCACACAAAATCTTCTGCATTTTTAAATGCCTTTGAGTATATTGCGTACAGAAACTAAAAGGATTGATTGCAGCATCATACTGCATACAGTTGTGAAGGAGATTTTATAGAGTAATGCAATCACATGATAACTAGTTAAGTCAGCCTCTCTCTGTCAGCACAATTATTCCCATTTCAAAGCATAAATTCCTTCTATGTTCTTATAACCTCAAATGGATTCCTGCTAAATGCCTTCCTCTTTTACTTCCCTAAATGGGCACATATTTTTCTTGCTACACTCACTGTCATAATATTCACAGCAGAGTGAGGGAAGTGTTTTGGGTTTTTTTAGTATTTGGTTTGAAATCCTCCTTGAAATTCCCTAAAAAACAGCGAAGGAACACTTCTCCCAAGCACCATATCCCGAGCAGAAGAAAAGTCTTGGGGTCAGAGGAAGAACGGTTCAGGCTTGATGGGCCTAATTTTTCAATGAATACCCTTATGGCCAGAGCAAGAGCCAAGAGCTCTGAAGGACCATCAACCTATCTTACTTAGTCACAAGGAATTCTGTGTGATGGACAACTTAAAATAAACGCACCAGAGAAAAGCACAATGCATATATCAGAAGGGCAAAATAACCAAGTATCTTACAGAGTCCTACAGCACAGACCTGCAGCAGCAGCTTTGGTAGAGATTATTCACCTTGGAATTCAATACTTTGGGCCTTGGTATGTAAAAGAGCCCTTTGTCCTTCAGCAAGTTTTGAGGGTTATCTGAAGGACACATTCTTCTCTGCTATTTTTAAGAATCCTATGCTAGTTACACATCCTGTTCTCAGTTCTTTAGAAGAAGCAAAGATAGTCTTAGTTCAGTCTGTTCACAGCTACCCCAACAGAGGACAGACAGTGCACACCACCTACCAATCTTTGAACAGTTTTCAGTTCAGCAATGGGCTCCTCTGTGCTTATTGTTAAAGGAGATTGTCAATCAAAGGCAGCATTCTTAAGTCTTACCAGTTACTCCAACTCTATTTTAACTGATCATCCTCTGTCCTTACATGTCATTTCACCATCAACAGCACAACCCTTCAATCCAGAGGAAGATTAGTACTCAAAGGACATCAGTGTGTTAATTTCTCTTCAGTACGTTCCATCAGTGAGCTAGTTTGCCTGTCTACCACACAATACCTGGTCAGGGAAACCATGACAAATGCAGCCCCATAGCTTCAAAGCACACATAAAGCCATCTAAGTAAATACAGATATGATACGATAAACATTTAGCAGGAAATGTACATTACTGCCAGGGTACATGGTCCTAGTGAGGCGCATTGCCAAATGTGTATGGATAATTTTTTGCACACTTACGTGGTCATTGAGATGCTGTATATACCCTTGCAACAACATCCATATACTTGGCATATCTCAACATATATATATCTTTTACAAGCCTTGGAAAACCAGAAATAGAAAATTAATTACTGACATGTACTAGGTCTCCTATTCGCTCCTGTAACCCTCATTCCTTATCCTTAAAGATGAAATCATGGACTGTTGATAACAAAACAAGAAGAGTTCACATGGCACTACTGTGATGTAAGCAGCAAGGTCTGCATGTGCAGACCATTTGTGAATTACTAGAAGAGGAACCAGACATTTCAGAAGCTTTCCCAAGAAGCACAGGGATCCTGGAGTCGCACGGTTTGTGTCCCGTGAGCGTTACATAATGCATGGAGCACGCCAGTGTTGGGATGCAGGTCAGGCTCTGAGAAATCAACACCAAATTTTTGTTGAATGCAGGCAAAGATCATGACGGGCTATTTTCTGCCCATGTTTAGTCCATGTTACTCCTTTGCAGTGTTTCACAGCTTATTTTCCTCCACATCTCTGCTCAGCATCTTATCCATAACCTGATGTTTTTCTGCACAGTCCCTCACACATCCTGCAATTTAAACTAAAAGCTGCAGCAATCACTCTAGCAAATTTTTACAGAAAAGAAACTTCTGCCAGGTCCCTGGAACCACACTAGAGTGACAGCTGGATAGCTGGAAATGTCATGTGCTCCTCAGCCTTTGGAACAGAGCTGTCAACTGGACCTCAGAAGCCACTTACCGGCGTGACTCACTCTGATTTGAAAGTCATGCCTCCTTTGGCAGGAAGACACAAAGCCCATTCAGCTAAGTACTGAGGTTATCTTAAGGCACTAAAGACTTCTTAACAAGAAGACCATCAAAAGTCTCTGACTTTTTCTTCAAAAACCACCAACTAAGCAGGATTTTACAAAGTCATTCCTACCCTGTTCAGAAACACTGGTGCTAGATGTGCTTCAGTTAGGCTGTACCAGGGGAGCTCATGTCAATCTATCTGTCTTTTCAAATGTTTACAACAGGGTTTCAGTTTTATCAGTTAGCCAAGTCCTGACTGGGCAGAAACTTCAAACAAGTTACCCATTTATTTGCTTGACACCCACAAAACTTGGTAAAACATTTAAAAATAAAAAACCCTCAGGTTTTTTTCTTCCTTTTTCCTTGTATACTCAACTTTTGAAGCTAAGTGTGCTGGTCTGTTTTCAGTTATTTAAAAAACCCCATTGTACACAGTACAGTATCAGACCCGTTGTGGTTTATATATGTGAACATACGTGACCGCATTCTTTCTCTTTAAGTAAACAGTGAGCAGCTGTGTAGTCAGTGACCTTTTGGTAAAAAAAAAAAATCACCATTGGAAAAAATTAGTAGATGGCTTTATGCAATTGTAGCTACAATTCATTATATCAAAGATGGAAAATAAAGAAAAGAGCACAGCAGCCTATCAGACCCTGCTGAGGCAAACACATGAGAATTATCACACATACATTTACGCTCCTAAAATAATCTGAGTGCTTAGCTTCTGTGAGTGTAGGTGGTAAATTCAAATTAAGGCTGAATCCCTGGACAAAGTCCATCTCTGATGTAACTCGCTGGAGGCCTCTGAAACTGTCAGAGCCAACTAAGCAGAGTGGTCTGACGGCACAGACGGAGGATGTTGGTTCTGCGGGCAGGTGCAGACAGTGCTAGGCAAACAGCACCTCTGCCTACGGATGAGAGAACGCCAGCATGAAATGAAGACAGGCTTTGAGTACCTGTATGTTGAAAAATATGTAACTATCTCCCAGTCCCTGCAAGATATTAGAGCATCAAATAAGCAGAATAAGCAACAGCTGCAGACAGTAGCTTGCAGCCTCAAATCCAAATTTCTTTCTGCAACAAGATTTAAATGAGAAGGTGAGTGATCTCTCAGTGAAGTCTTTGCCAGTGAAGTCTTCTGCTGTCTTGCCTGGAGTTACAACTTCACCCATCAAGAGGAATGAATATATTTATCAAATGTTAATTCCACCATTTTGTCTCAATGCCCACCAAAAAAAAGGAACATTATGAGTTACTTTATTATTTTTTCATAAAGAGGCTTCAGAAAGATTACGTATTTTATAGCATACCACTTGATCTCCATATACTCCACAGCAATGTAGTACTTGTAACAGAGAGGTTATCTGGGCATACATTCAGTAACACCTCTGCGTCTACGAGATCTTTGTAACCCCTTTTATCCAGGAGAAAACTAAAACGTCAAAAGCCACGTGAATGACAGGTTAAGTATGAGGACAGTTTAACTAGCACAGAAAGGCTAAACAGAGTGTCCTGGTTTCAGCTGGAACAGAGTCAGTTTTCTCCTTAGTAGCTAGCACAGTGCTGTGTTCTGGCTCCGATGTGGGAACGATGCTGGTAACACACTGCTGGTTTCAGTTCTTGCTGGGCGATGTTTATACTAAGTCAAGGACTTTCCAGCTTCTTGGGCCCTGCCAGCGAGAGGGCTGGGGGGGCACGGGAAATTGTGAGGGGGCACAGCCAGCACGGGTGACCCAAGCTAGCCAAAGGGGTATTCCATACCGTATGGTGGCACGCTGAGTATATAAACTGGGGGAAGAAGGAGGAAGGGGGGGACATTTGGCATTACGGCGTTTGTCTTCCCGAGTAACCGTTATGCGATGGAGCCCTGCTGTCCTGGGGGTGGCTGAACACCTGCCTGCCCATGGGGAGTAGCGAATGAATTCCTTGTTCTGCTTTGCTTGCATGCGCGGCTTTTGCTTTACCTATTAAACTGTTCTTATCTCAACCCTGGAGTTTTACATTTCTTTCCGATTCTCCTCCCCATCCCTCTGGGTGAGGGGGAGTGAGCGAGCGGCTGCGTGGGGCTTGGTTGACAGCTGCGGTTAAACCATGACATGTGAATCCAGGACACTGGCCAAGCTATTTGCTGTTGTAGAACCTACCAGACCACTGAAATTTACTGTTTTCATCAGACAATATGTGTAAGAAAACCAAGCTGCCACTGCCAAATAGGAATGGATAAGGAATGGCAGATGTTACGCAGCCAAGGCACTGCAGGGACACTGTCATCATGGCTAGCAATAACGGCAGCCCCGTCCAGACCTCTGGTTTCTGTTGTGTTGGGTGCTGTGCTTTCAAGGGCTCAATGGGCAAGGATGAAAAAAGCATGAGAAGAAAACATACGAGACCCCTAAAGCGATTTGCCTTCAGTTAGGCATCAAACGACAGACATGGGGATAGGATCTATGTCTCTGGCCTCCCAAAACACTGTCCTCTCCAGCCTGCCTTTTTCTTTCCTTGAAGGAGGTTGTTAACTTTTTCCTCTTCCATATATTTCTAAAGTGGAACGAAACCAGACAGTCAACAAGTAAAATTCTCAAGACTCCTGAAGTGAAGAAGGATGCTAAGCCCTTGCCAAGGGTCTAGCTGCCTGCATAAGGAAGTTGCACATAAACTGAGAACAAATTTTCACATTTCCTTTGAAACTACAGAGGAGTAAGCTTGTGTCCCTGCCTGTCCCATCCCATTCCATCTCCCTCCCACTAAGCACACAAAGTACATGCCCTTCTGGGGAAAAAGCACATTGAAAATCCACCCTTCAGCTTGTATTGCTCATTTCTCTGCACAGAAAAATTAGGTTTAAATTAAGCTGACAGTCACAAAAAAAAAAAAAAAGCTGTTGGAAATTTTGCCAGGATGTGTAAGCAAGCCAGGTAATACCACATCCAAAGGTTCTCATACTTCATTGGTGATAAAAGTAACACCCCCACCCCCGCCACAGAAAGTCAAATGGTTGGAGCCAGTTTTCAGCCAGCTGACACTCTCATCCAAGGAAAATGCTTTGATAGAGAAAACAGCTGCTAACATGGATTTCTACAGTGTTCATTGGACCAAGAACACTGTCAACAGCCATGAGCAAAAGGACTGTCCTGGAAGCAAAATTATATCGCTCCTCCTTTTGCCTTCATGCTTTTCTTGCAAACGTGGAGAATCAGTGGAGATCCACAGTTCTTGCAATGGCACTGCAGACGCCAGCTCGCAGGACGGCTCCAGCTTCTGCCACATTTTTAAGTTTTCCACCCAGGTAACAGGCATTCCATCCTCCAGTTTCTGCCTTCTGGCTTGCCTACAGTGTAAGTCCCCACAGGCTCCTCCTGTCTCATGTACCACTGGCTCACTTCTTGCCCAGTGCCACATGTAGATCTATAAAGTAGCAGCTCTGCTGCAAGCAATCCTTGTGACCGCAGTCTTCACAGCACCGCTTGGCACATCAGCCTTTGTTTTAGAGGCAGCTCCCACAGATGGCTCTGGACCTGGGCAGCCTCTGACAGACACTTTGTACAATTTGCCATCAAGCTTGCTCCTGTCAGCTCTAAAACTCAGCTGCACCTGTGCACTGCAGCTCAGCAATCCACTGAGGTCCACAGAAAAAAACAGTATACTGTTCTTAATTACCACACATATCCCTACCTTCTCGAAGAGATGAAGAGTCTGTTAAGATGTCATTAGATTCCATCAAGAGCTTACCACAAGGATAACACCATTGGCTTAAGAAATCTCTGAGCTGCAAACTGATGAAGGTTGGGAGAATACACAGGGAAGCTGTGTTTGCCCTGCCTCGTTCACCTTGTTCTCCTACTGTACTCTACTGTGATGGGTCACTGAAGGGTTTCACTGGAAGGGGAAGAGTGAGCAACCCACGGGCTGCAGCCCAGCTCCACAGTGCTGTTCAATAGCAAGTCCTCAAGCAAAGACCTATCGGATATGAAACAGGCAAGAACAGACATGACAACCTTAGCCAAGAGGCCAGTAAGAATAATGGGCTGGATGAACATTTGGTAAGACCCAGCACTAACACAAAAACTCTTTGGTTTTACTCCAAGGCCTTTGGACCTTCCCTGTTAGCTAGCAGATTAGGTGACGTATTCCTTTCTATTTGCAGTGTTTGTGACTTTGTTTCCTACTGAAGCTTTGCTGTCTCAAAGCAGTTCTGGGTCTGGAACTGCAGCAAGTAAATTTTATCCAGAGGGCTAAAACCCACCCCAGCTCTTTCGCCAAGCAGCCAGTGTCAGCTGCAGTTGTCCATCCTCTCTTGACTCCCTATTCTTGCAGAGTATCACTGCAGCAAGACAAAAAGCCTACTGCTTCTTGCCAACACTTCATGAACAAATTACTCCGTAACTTTCATTAATTACTCAAATCCATCTCAGTTTTGCTTTCATGCTCTGTCAGTTTTTTTCACTTAAGGTAAAATTCACCCTGCATTTGTAGTTATTTACTTGACCTTTAGAAGAGAGACACTTTTCAGATGTGCAAGCTGGCTGATACTCTTTCTAAAAATCACTAATCTCTCAGCCTGGGCAGATATCTGATATCCCCATTCATACAGATTTTCTATGAACAGTGAACAGGGGGTGAGGCATTTGACTCTGCATCTTTTCCTTTTCAATTGTTATTTGGATTGCTTTTGGCAGAATCCCTTAATAATGTGAATGTGTCAGATATGAAAAGCTAAAATTAAAAAGAAAAAAAAGTAAAGCTTTCAAATAAGTTACAAGCACGTTAAATACAGTGCTGTCAACTTTAAAGGTCAGACTCTAGTTTTGTGAGAATTTCCTCAACGCAATAGGGACTGCATATGGAAACACTGTTTTCTGTTGTACGCCTTTAACTTCCGGGTGCAGAAATCCTTTCTGTCCCATGCAACTGACACACCTCAAAACACAGCAGAAGAAATATCACAAATGCAAAATAAATAACAAAGCAATCAATTGGCATTTGCGAGAAGGTAATCTTCATGCTAAACAAAGGAGTAAGTTACACCCTGTAGACATGACCATGTTAGCAATCACTGAAATCCAGGACAGGAACACAAACCAACGCTCCAGTTCACTAGCCACCAGACAATACTTTCAAAACTGTCAACAGCCAGAATTTTAAGTCGATAAAGAGGCATATAAGTATGCATGGGATTTTTCAAAAACACAAACAAGCTCAATCCCCATGGAAGTCCACAGGGAGTAAGCACCAAATGGGATTTTCAAACGCAATGAGGGAACTTGCCTATCATTTCAAAGTGCCTCTTTATCTTTCAAGCTTCAGTAAACTCCCTTGTGAAACAGTTTTTCAGAAGTGACTTTGGGTGAATGGCGAAGTACTTCTCAGTTACAGTGCGCTGTGAAAACTGAAGTTAGTCACCACAGGGATAGAGGAACTGATGATAACTGCTTCACAGTGGGACTTGGACAAGTTAGGATGCCGACATGTCCCCTGAACCAGATCCTTAGCTGATGTAAATTAGCACCAATTGGACCTTTCCAAGGTCTGGTTTTAAATGTGTAAATCTAAAAGAATGGAACCCAAAAGGCACACAATTTAGAATCCACATCCTAATAATGATTTTATGTAATGTCAGGCTTGAGGGATCCACATTCCTCTTAGTACCTACTGAAGGAGAAAGTAGAAACTACTGTTCCTCTCAGTGTTCAGCCAGCAACAGCTTCTGCTGCAAATTAATCTTCAAGCTTGATACTACCCTAAGCACTTGGCTTTGAACTGATTTGTAGGCTGCTGTGTATTGTCCACATGCTTAAAACAGCACGTAGCTTATGTATTCCTGCATATAAAGAAGATGCATACATGTTAAAACCAAAAAAATTTCAAGGAGAAAACAGCAAGCCACTACTTTGTGATGGATTTATCAGTTCCTTACTTGAGCATATTGCTCTTAGCAAAGAGTATCTTTGCGTATGTGTGCGGGCGCTTGTATATAAGCATATATGCAAGTATTCCCTATGTAGGAGATGCCAGCCATTGGTCATATGGCCAGCACCTTTGTAGAAATCAAAAGGAATTTTCCCATAGATGTATTTCTTCCTCTCCTACTCCCACCCTAAACTGAACTGCCTTAAACCCTCATTGTACAGCTACTATATGCAATGTAAATAAAACATTTCAGGTGCCTGAACTAACTATAGAATTTAAAGCTCACCCTGAATCTGAAACTTTCTCACATGAAAAAAACCACCCTGAAGGCTTACACAATGCCCAGCCCTGCTTCATGCTGCAGAGAGTTAATGTTTCTCTGGGCGACACTAGCACCGGGCCAGTGCACCCTCCACCTCACCCGATCAAGCCTTTCCCCCGGTTTTACTGAGGCTCAGTTCCTGCTCACATAAATGGAGATTCCTTACAACTATTAATAGGAGTGAGCTCTATATTACAATAGCACATATGAGGACATACTGTGCCAGCTGCTATACACATAACAAGGAGACAGCTTTGCCTGGAAAAATGGATAATCCTTACAAAACCACCAAAACAACAAATCTACGAAAATGATCGGCCTCCTGAACACCTAGATGTATCTGAGGCTCAGAAAGATGAAGTAAAAGTTAGCCAAAATCACACAGGAAGGTTTATCAAAACCAGAACTGGCTATTCCTTGCCAAGAATGCTCACATCACAACCGCACAAGCTGAGCAATTACTTGTGCTGCTTGGCTGTGTTGAAAATGCCCTAATATATTCACCTCAAGGTGAATATATAAGAAGTCCCAAAAGGTGCTGCTCTGTTCGCTCAAACAGTAGTCTCTCACTAATTAAGATCAGATAAAATTTCAGTGCCAGTCTAGAAATCAAAGCAAATATAGAAATAAGTAAATAAATTAAACCACCACCATCACCCTCTTACCATCTTTGGAAAATATTTTCTTAAAAAGAATGATTTACCAAATACAGTAACTTAACACAAATATCTTCTCTCCAGTCCAGCTTCACCAGTTGCTCCAAGTCCTCATTGGTTACATGCAACAGGGGATGACTCCTTCACTCACAGACATCCCAGCTCCTAGTCTTTAACTGAGTCACAGGGAAGCTAAGTGTCCTGAACAAGCTGAAATGACCATGTGTTCAGTCAGAATCCAGGACATTTTCTGGAAATTTTTAAGATCACAAAATAACTGAAACTTTTTTTTTGGTGGGGTTTTTTTTTTTGTTGTTTGGGGTTTTTTTGGTAAGCATGCTGCTATTACAAGATTTTGAGTCAGCAGCAACATGTGCGTATTTCTCAGGGAGTATTTTTTCCAGTGATTTAATGTCTGAATGAATCCCTCATGAGACAAAAACGTGTCATTAACATTCAGCCCAAGCAAAAGAGCAGCTTTGAGTGTCCACACACATTTGCGTCGCTCCAGTCACAGTTCACTACCTTGAGTACTTATTCCACCAGATTGTTTGGTCCTGGTAAGCACTGCTTGACTGCTTGTTGACAAGCATGTAGCTGCTGTATTACAGAACCCCAGAAAGCATTCACAGGCTATCTTTGAAAAAATCTCTTTTGTATAAGATCACAAACCAGGTCGGCACAGTAAGGTACAGAACTTTGGACTCTACACAGTCTTTCAATAAACCAGAAAAGTGCTTCGAAGATGGAAAAAAGTGAATTCTCAAGAACTTCCCAAACAGAGAAGGTAGCTATGCAGCCCAGAAGGTGATTTGCAATGAAATTCTCCTTACAAACACCTAACATCTGTGTCTTACATACATGGCACTGCTGCATCTTTCCAAACAAGAATGTTCAACTGAGAGACATTTTCGTGAAGCCAAGCTTGATTTGTCAATTTTTCCTACAGGCCAAGCTAATTTTGTTCCCATCCAACTGCAGCTGAGAGCTGTTCTGCATTGAGTGCAGATCCTCCCAGACACCTCCCAGTGCTCTCCCCCAAAATGTCAATAGCATGCAAATGAATTCCACATGCAAATGAGCAGCTCAGTGAATGGTGACAAAAACATCCTGTTATTCCAGTTCCGTGACTCAATAAAACCAAGGCAGCCTCACTACATATATGTTACCTTTTATCTAAACCCTCTGTTAAACATTTAGAACAACGCACACATATTTGATTATGTCCTGGTCTATGAGCTGACTTACTGGAAACCTGGGATTTATTATTCTGTTTGGTGGCAGGTGAAAGTGGCAAAATCCAGTTCCTAAAGGCAATAAAATATTGCTGTATGGGTACTGATGACTCAGTTTCTTCTCCCTGTATAAAAACCTGAAGGAGCTTTGAATGACTTTATATCAGGAATATTGGATATATATTGGATATGTTGGAATAGGGAATCTTCCTCTCCCCTGCTTGCTATGCATTTGAGTACTCATGGCTCCAGTAATCTCAACAGCCTTCCCCTACAGATCCACACTCACAGCTCAGGAAAGGCCTACCTCATTCCCCCCCCCACCTCTTTCCATGTCAAGAGACCTGCAGCATGGAAGATCAGTCATAGTCCATATATAAAGTGATCCTCCACAAAGCTTTAAATACTTTGTGATGTATCACACCATAATCTAACACATTGTTGTTTAGTTGTACCAAAAACATACTGTACATTAGAGGCAAGAATAGCAATCTCAGAACCATATCTTGCTTAACAGTTTTAACTTCCACTGGATAAATGTGAAGAAGTTGTATCAAGAGAGGACAGACCCATAATTTTTTAAAGGAAGTTTCCATCAACCCCAAAACTATGAAAATCTCCAAATATGAAACTACTTTGCATAAGAGTTTGAAAAACTACTGGCAATTTGTAGCCAGATTCTATTACAGAAACTTTACAGATTCTCCTTTAGAATAAGTACACATCGTCCTTTAACATAGTGGTTTTACAGCTCTCAGCAGTTTAATTATATAGATTCTCAGTATCCATTTCACTAGTGGCTCATTTCACAAAGTCGTACCACAGTACACTGCAAAATTTCAGATAACTTGCGTAAGCCCATGAAACAAAAAATTTTCTCCTGTCATCAAGTTCTTGCAGGAAACAGCAACTTGTTGGGTGACCCGTTAAACGCATCTTGTACCCTAACAATACCGTTGGTTTCAATAGGGTGTCAGATACATCACACATACCAACAGTTCACAACAGGAAAATAAACAGCACTTAAACCTGAATCACTTTAGCCATAATAAAAATTGTTGAACTCTACCATTACCACTACCAGAACTTCTTTTAACTACTTGATTAAGTCCCATCAACCATTACATCACTCATTTCAAAGAACAGTTTGCAAGGGCAAAATTTTGCTTTTCCATCTGACTCAACAATAATTACTAAAACTTTAATAATTTTTTAGATGCTAATGTCACCTGTTTAAAACAACCAACATTTGCCAGGTAACAGAGACAACACAGTTCATCGTGCTGCTGCGGAAGTGGGGCACAAACTTAGTACTAAGGCAATCTCAGGCAGTTCCACCTATCTTAAGCTTCAAGAACAACAGTTCCTGAATTTAAGACATTTGTATGCAAATGTCATGCTAAGATCTCACAAATCACTGGACTTCAGCTCACCCTTCTCATGAAAATTAATAAAACCCACACTGCATACACCAATGCTATACTAAGAACTGGGAACGTGCAGATAAAAATGTTGGTTCAAAAAGCATCAGTCTGATTTAATTTTTGCATTCATAAGTAAGATGTCATGGTCCCAGGATGCACCTGCGTAATACTCTCCAGAAAAAGCCAACACTGAGGCTGATGAGATTTAATTTCAAGAAATCCCCGGTCATCATTGCCAAGGAGTTTCAGGAAATGTCAGTATTGATTTCATGATAACTGAGTTTATGGATCAAAAGGATTTTGCTTCCTTTAACCATTAACTTTTACAAACTAATTGGGTAATTTCAACCTAAGCGCAAATCCACTGCAGCCACGGTATCTAGCCAGAGTCCCATACCAGGGGCAGGCTTTAAGTAAGGAAGGCTGTCCCTTCCCTCTCGGCTCCTGTCACACGGGACACATACTGCTAGGACATTTGGGGGACATGCTACAATGGCAATACACAGCTCTTTTGTGCCTGGATCCGTGTCAACCAGTGCAGTTACACCAGGGAAGCCATCTGCTGGTTGGAGCCCTGTGGTAGTGGGCCCACCACAGCTGCAAGATACCCAGTTCCTTCCCTCCCCGAGGAGACTGTGAGTATCTGCAATCAGATTCACCTGGCTCAAGTCTCATCAGGAGCCAAGCACCCTCCTCTTCAAAAGAGCTGCCCAGCTGGTAATGGTCTCAGGGACAAGTCTGAATTACGCCAGCGTGCCAGGGTGTGTTAAAGCAATCAACTCCACGCAGTGCAGCACAGAAGCAAAGCCTCTTCCCGGGGTACATGCAGAGCCCTGCTGCAGACAGAGTGCTGACGCTGTGCATCGGTGGGGAAAACGCACTGCAGAGTGAGACTGAAAGCACTGCGTGACCCTGGAAGAGCCTAGAGTCCCTGGGGAGACACACAGCAGGAGCACACCTCCCACAGGGCCCGCAGCAGTGTGTATCTGGAACTCTAAATACAATCTAATGTGAAGACATTATAATACATTTCTTATTTACAGCTCCCAGGAACTTGTTTGTATCTCTGAAATCTCACGGGTCTGTTCTTCTATCAGCCTTGCAGAATGACTAGGAACACTTTCCTAAATTACTAGAAAACCAGTAGGAGCAAGCCAAGCTAAAAGAGGTTTTTGATACAGACCACTGGTTAATCATTTGCTCATTAAATGAAACATGTAAACAAAGCTTCATAGCACAGATGTTTCTTAGGGAACATTTATCAGCTCTTGAATGTTTGTCATCTGAAAAGTTCTTTTATTCTTCCAAATCCTATCTTGGTGATAGTTTTGCTACGTTCGGCTCCAGCTATATGATCTTGTAGTGTAAAGCAGCAGCGGTGGTTATGCAACAGAAGGAAATTAAGAGCAGGTTCAAAGGCAGATATAAATCTGTTACAAGCTTTGTCAAAAAGACGCATGTCTTGACAGATGCTGTGAGTGGAGTGGTAATTACATATTGAGCTGAGATAATTGCTCAGTAAGCCTGTGTGAAGTGACCTGGTGATCCCAATTGCACAAGGTCTTAACAAGCAACTTCCTTTCTATTACTACCCTACAGAGAGGAACGGATAATGGACTTGGACTCACTGTGGTTACTGTACTTTGATGCGTCTCTGTAAATTAATTGCCTGACTTCTAGCAGCAATTCTGCTTCTTCTGCCACTTAAAAAGACCCACACTTACTGACTTTAGGAATACTGCATTTAAAGAAATAAATGTTTAGACATAATGGTCATGACTGCAGATGAATTTTTAAATTCTTTTCAGTTTAGTGGCCGAACTGCAAATGTTCATATATGAGTGAGGAAGACATTTAGTAGTGGCCTATCAAGGGGATAGCTTAAAAATATCCCACCAAATATTCAGGATCGAATAAATAAATTTTAGTTCATCAAAGATAAGCTTAAAATAACAAATAGTTGTCATTGATGCAAAAAGTTGGAAAGTGCTCTCTAAAATGTTAACTATATAGTTAAACTTAAAACTCTTCAGCCTGCCCTAGCAATGACTGCAAGGTTAAGGTCCTTTTCAGTTACAATGCTGACTGTGCCAGTACAACCGATGCTTCCTGTCCTATTGGCTCTGCTAGTGCTTCACTCGATTTCTCTGTTTCCAGCAAGTGTTGGCTTATAGGTTTTACTCCTTCTCATTCGCGCCATTGCCCCTGTATCAGGCCAGCACAGATCCTTCCAAATTAGCTCAGAGCATTAACATTCCAGAATCTTCATCTTTTGCACAAAACCCATGCATGGTATTTTCTTCTGTGAGCTTGCAGAGGTAGTTTGAAGAGGTTTTTCCTGTTTGACATGGCATGTTTGTATCAAGACTTTAAGATCTCCACTACCCGCTTCAATTTTTCCTATTTTCCACTTCCAGTTTCCAAATACGCTCTTGGAATTTTCACCAGAAGGGAGGATCGAGGAAAAAAAAAAGCATAACTCAGTGCTGAGCTCACCTTACCATATGTGAAATTGCAACTAGAAGCCAAGGCATTTTTTTTTCATCTAATCTATTGCAGAAGATGCCAGAAAACGGAGGAACCAAGGACTTTGCAGGTAGTGGGCCAGTATGTGAGCAGCTGTCAGCAAAAGCATTGGAAAGACTGGATCAGGGTCTAAGGGTTTTAAATCTGAAGCTGGAAGGGTCTTGCCGCAAGGAGAAAAATCTGGTTCATGCTACCACATAATCAACTCTATTTCAACGCTGTCACCTTTTTTAACTACTCCAATGTAAACTGTCTCTTGAGACAATGTTTGATGCCTGTTGACAAAAGCTTTGGTAAACTGAGACTATTTAAAGGCACAGAATACAGAGCTCTGTGTGTGTGTTTACCCATCAGATCACTCAACAGACTTAACAATGATCACGGGCATTTCTACATGACTTGTATGGGTCCTATAATTTGGGGGGAAATAGAGCTTGGCTATCCCTTCTTTTACAGCTCTTTATTCAGCAATACTTTTTGTCATGTTATTCTGTTTGCATAAGGGGACAGAAAATCACAAAGCTATGGCACCAACCAGCAAGTAAAATTATGCACATGTACATGTCTGCACGACCCAGACCTTACGTTACACCTAGAAAAAAATATAACAGATTCCCGAACAATGGGTTAGATTCTCACAGGGCAAAAATTGGTGCAGCTCTTTATCAGAAGAGCTTGTAAGATGTTCCTTTATGCTGTTGACTCTCTAGGTAATGTTAATGCAATTTAAGATGAGTTACAAGGATTCCAAAAGAGTCAATCAGCTTTGATATTGTATTTTTGGCAATTTATGGGAGTATGACAAGGTTGCAGCCTGCTATGATAAATAATTAAAATGAGTGAAGAGGCAGCACTGTGAGTATGAACAAGTGAACTGTCTATTAGAGCTATACCCAATTCCTGAAATGAGGGCATGTTTTTGCTCAGTTGAACAGGGGAACTGGAAGGCAACAAGCAGAAAAGGCAGGTAACAGCCTAATAACAACCCAGCAAACAACAAAAGAGCGTAGCTCAGCCGCTAGCTGCGAGTTACACAGCTGTACCACCTGCATTTCACAGAGCAAGATCCTAGAGGTGAAAATCACACTGAACCTACTGAAAGGTCCTGCTGGAAAAACAGGGAGTTAAGTTGCCAGCAAATGCTCCTGAGGAAGACCCTAAAGGATTATCCTCAGCCAGAGGCTGGTTAGGGACCTCAGGCCCACATGGGTCAGACAAGACGAAGCCACTGAAGACACACACAACGGGCAACAGTCTGTGTGACACATGGCATGAATGTTCCTCTCGTGCTGAGAAAGCCTCAGCTCTCCTGCTTGGTTTTTTCATCTTTTTCTTCTCTACTTTCTTTTCTCCATCTATATAGCTAACTTTCATGTGAGCTAGAGTAGGTATTTGGGAAATCTAGCTTGGGATTACAGACACTTCTCACCTGAAGACCATCACATGCTCCACAAATTGGTCTTTCACAGCTAAATCCTGTGATACAGTCCTCATCTGAAACTGTCCGGCTTTAGCTTCCGAATGGTAGATCCTACATATCACCCTCTGCTCAACTGAGAACTACTAGAAGTATTTTCCCCAATTACATATTTGTTAGTACAAGGCAAGTTCTTTCTAAACCAAGACTGAAATGAAGTTGTAAACCCCTCACCCAAAAGCTCTTCCTAGTTCTTCAGTAATTTTTTCTTTCTACATGTGTTCCAGATGTCCAACAGACTTTTGAACACATGTAAACCAAAGACCCAGACAAGTTACAGGTTTCCTACAACAAACATGATGTTCCTTGCTCACATGTACAACAATCACTCTACTTCACCAAGCTGCAGAATCACACTGGGAATGCATACACAGTTGCCCATTTAGACAGCCCCTCAGTCCCTTCCAGCGTTACTTCACGCAGGCTCTACCTGGGCACTTCGGCCAGCGTAACAGACCCTGCATTCCACTGTATGATCTCCTTCTCCCCGAGTAAACCATACAGGACAGGATAACACCTGTCCAGTACTATCCTGATCCTTGCCAAATGCAAGAAAACTCAACCATAAAATTATTCTAGATAAGTATTTTTCAAAAACTTCCTATTTTCACCTTTGACTACAACAGGTAAGTTTTGAGACAGAAGAATGACTTCCAAGCCCTTCCTTGCAATGCTTACACATGATAACTGAAAAGCTCTAGTCCTATATTCAGAAGACCACAAAGCACAACTAGGCCTTTTCTGTCAAGCCACTGAGTGGAACACACAGCTGCTTGGTACACAGGAAAACTCTCCAGATCTTGCAGATCACCTTTCTTTTGCACAGACAAAATTTAACTGCTCCTAAAATCCTGTTGCCAACACAGTGGAACAAAGTGCATGAGCAGGATTTGTTACCTCTGTGCTGAGATTATCCAGTCCAGCCTCCTGTGGTCTCTGTGAAGGTACTTGTCAGGGGCTGGTGTAATCAGCTCCCTATTTGCTCCACCAGTTGGACAGACTTTCACCACAGCTTCTACTGTAAATGTACAGGTTCCGGGCAGCTGCTCCGCCATTTGCACCACAGACATCCGGTATCACCCACAACACTCCCACCACACCTACAGTCTACTCCCACTAGCTACCAAGTTGCTAATGAGAAGGTGAGAGTCACAGAAAGAAAGGTAAATTAAGAGATCCATTTGCAGATATATCCTCCCTAGAGACTGTGCAGCATCAATGATCTCTTTTCCTACCTAGAATCTTTTTCCTAACCAGGTGGCCCAAAGAGCCCATCTCAGCCTTGATGCCAGGCGTGTCCTGTGTGTACTGTACCAGCTCTGGGCAGGTTCAGTATGCTCTGGGCAGATGCTCAGGCAGGGAAGATCCTTGTATGCCTTTCAGGTCCCAGCACTTGATGTCAGAAATCCCTTATCATGAACCAGCTGGCAGAAAAAACATGGACAACAAAGATGTTCCAGCTTAGCATTGGAAAAGAGCATTTCAGCCCCAGCTCTTCCTGAAGGGGTCTCCAGAGCTAGTGCCCTGGGAGTGCGCTGTTAAAGCCTGACCACAGAGCGTATGAATGGCTTTCATTTCTCATTTTAAACTGCCACAGGTCTTTTTTTTTCCTCGAGATATGGAGGGCCCAAGACACTCTGGTACCACTGTATCTAATTGTCTTTACCTTAGATTTCACTTGTAATGGGCAATGCCAAAGTGCCTCTTGTCTTCCAGCAACAATTCAGTTATCCCGTACTGAGTCAGATGACACGGCAACGGGCTCACAGTATTGTCTATACAGAGGTGGCCTTTGGGGACACATTCCTGCTCATGCACAAAAAGCAGAAACCTGGTGTTTCACTTCTGTGGGAACCAGCAGGCTACATTCAGATCCCTCCATCATCTTTCTTGTCCCTATGTCCTGCTCCCAGTCTAGCTTCCAGGGCTCCTTCCGCATTGCTCTAAATGTATGTGCTGGACTGAGGTTTTAAATATCTCAATGTCTTTCTTTTCCCCAACCCCTCCCCAAAATTTCAGAGAACTCATTCCCACCTGCCTCACCACATAGCTTTTTGCTTCTTGATAGAGAAGCTGTGCATTTCAAGAGGGTCAACTCAAGATCTGCAGATCTAACACAACTTGTACTTCATTTCAGCAGTCACCTTCACCCCTTTCTATCTGTGCTAGTGCGGGTGGGTGAACTCTCAGGGTTTACACGGGGAGCTGGAGGCAGGCAGGAAAGCAGGACCCTCCACCCCTTTCCAAGGGCTGAAGGACCTGGACTAGCCGAGAACCAGCCGCACAACCACATTACCTACCTGCTGTTACCCCCCCAAAAAATAATAAAAGGACAGAAGCCTTCCACGTGGAAAAATGAGAGCTGGGATTCACTTAATAGAAAGATGTAAATAAAAAGCACTACCAGAAAACCCATGTGCTGGCTGCTGCTAACACCTGCCAGCACCACTGTGATAACATTTGTTTCACACATGTCCTGGCTTGGCAGGCACCTGATTTACATTTTCACACTTTGTATCAGCTTTCTACACACTTGTTCTCTAGCATATTGTTCAGACATCAGATATCACTGTCATCTCATTTTTCAGTGCTAAGTGACATAACTAGGTTATTGCAAAGGACAAGTCTCTTGCTCTGAAGTACACCTGCATCAAAACACAATAACCTTGAGGTAAAATATGAATGACATAGCACTTTTATTTTTAAAAGCCATTAACCTGTTAACAACTATGAGCCTATTTCATTTCCATATTTCTCCCCACCGCACTATAATAATGAATTCTGCTTGTTTAATTAAAAATGGTAACAAGTAACTATGACTCCACTTGTTGCAGCAGAATCGCACTCATTTCTAGCAGTCCTAGATTTGGCCCAGAAGCCACTGTCCCATTCTCACTTGTCCCATTTTCTGAGGTGCCAAGGTAGGACGGACCTGTACCAGAACCCTCTCTTTTTAATAAATGACCTTACAGTGAGCTGGCCTCCAATGACAATAAATGGCCATAATTATTCTTCCAAGGCATGTGTTTGCTCACCCTGAAGGATGACACAGTGCTAAGAATGCTTTATACCATTTGTAACTATGTAGGCAAGAATGATGGACTGATGAGCAGGCAACGATACTCACGGCTAGTCTCGTAGCTGAAGTTAACTTTGCTTTTCTGTGACCACTGCAGATTTATCACCGAAGGAGTGCCATTAAACACTTATGGTCTTCGGCTTATTTACAGACACTGAAAAGTATTATTTAATTGCAGTATGGCAGAGGCATTAAGTCAGGTAACATATATAATATGAGTCCACACTCCTCATAGAAGGGAGGATCTAAACATACAAAAGGTAAAAGGGAACAGCATTCAAGAAGCACAATGATCCATCCATGGTAAGTCCATTGCAGAGTTTGTAACAGCACCTAGGTATTTATTTTGGTTTTCTGTTCCTGTTCTGCCACGTGAATCCGTGTTTTTCTCCAGAACGTATACTACAGACAGGCAGGAATGTTAAGATTTTCTAGAAGCATCTACCCAGTGCTAAAAAAGGGCATTCCACGGTAAGATTTAAACCATACATGAGACAGAAACAACTAAGTCACTATGATTGATAATGCAAGACAAGAAATACTAGCAACTGCTATGCACAATCCCTTTCTTAACGTGCAGCTCTTAACAAAGGAGGCTCCACATCTGTATGTGGGGCGGTCAGTGCAACGGCGCAGAGACACAGCAGGTCACAGCAGCAGCTATACACCTTGAGTGTAAGAACCCTGACAACCCCCATATACAGAGACATGGAAAAGACTACTGAATAACATCCAGATGGACTCCCAGAGAACGATATAGGCAGGCAACTTGGAAAGGTCTTCAATTTTATGAATTTCGGCAGATCAGCTAGTTACTGGGCACACACAGACACATCAGCAGGCAGCAAACAACTCCTTGGCTCCACAGGCTAGCGATCTGAGCTTTAGAGAAGACTATGAGCCACCAGCTCTTGGGGAGAGGCTGTCACTGACCACTGAAAACAATGCCCCTCCACCAGCAGGATGGATACTCCTGTCAGTGTTAGCAGGGAAATTTTTCTCACATGTTTCTGCCTTGCCTTGTGAATCAGGTTATTCTCATATTAAACAGGTCTGAAGTTCAGAGCTGGCATGAGGAACAGCCCAGAAGGTTTAAACATTTGTGTGGAGTTTGTAGCAGGGGTTTACTCTTTCAGCTTTCCTATCCAAGGTCATAGCTGCGTTTGTAGAAGAAGCAGAATAACCTCATCTATGAGAAAAACCATCGAGATCTTCCTTGTACCATTTTCACAAGTGATTGTACTCACTGCAGGTATCTTTAAAACAGCATGCAGTTATACCTCAATCATTAGCCCACTTGTTTTGTTACAGCAACAGAGCTCTAGGAATGTCAGTGTTGGTACGGCCAAGAGAAAAAGGAGATGAGTACATTAGTGGGACACACAAATGGGAAGAGAATTCACCTCAAGAGAGAAGAGGGCAGAAAAGCCTGAGTCCGTCAGAGTCTGTTCCCTCCAGAGGGACCAGAAGTGCAGAACAGAAACTGGATGATACTTTACAGGCCTCACTATAGGGAAGAAATCCATATGTGCCCTGCTAGGATGGTGTATATTAGTGGATTAAACACAGCTGATAAGTTAATACTTTACATCTTCCTCTATGATGCTGAGACCAACAGACTGTCACTTGTATATAACCGATAGCAAAGCCTGCAACTTCTGGTAACAGTAGGGAAGTTCTGAAAATATCTTGGCTGGGGAGGCAATGGAGTTATGTGAGAATAAAAAAGGCAAATGACTACAAACCATGATATAAGCATGTAGCAGCCCACCATGAGGTGGGAGGCATGGCCTGTCATATTCCAAAGTTCTCTTGGAGCCCTGTTTTCCACCGAGTCTGTGTAACAGGATACGGACCTATTTACACAACAAACACACAGGTCTCTTCTATATACCACCACATGTATCCCAGAATGCAGGCTTCAGACGGACAAAGAGATTGACCTGACTCAGTCACTGAATTGGTATGAGCGCGCTAATTTGACAAGCTGGGTGACAAAGCTTAGCCCTCGGCTACAAAGCATCTCCTGACAGCTCAACGAGTTCTTTCTGGTTTGGGTTAATCAGCTGGTTCCCAAAGGAAATGGGACTGTAACAGTCACAATACGGGAGTAATTTTCTGTGCATGTAGGCTCATGTCCTGTGCGACTTATACGCTTATTAGCAAATTTCCAACAAAGTTGTCAGAGGAATGGGCAGTTCAGAAATAATTAAGAGAAAACAGATAGTTAGAAAGAGGACACTATCTCCAGCATCTGGTTGAGGGAATGGCTTTTGTTAGACATCAGAGAACATAGTTGGAAGGTTACTCCTATAAATTTTGCAACTGTAAAAAAGTCAAAGTTTGCGTAAGTCATGAAGCAGAAATCTATAGAAACCAGATTTGTTAATTCATTTGCTCATTTTGTCCTGAAGAAAGAGAGAACTTCAAAGCTTTACTCAATGGGATACTATTTCCACACCGATTTACCAGCAAAACACAAATCCTATTACTGTACCACATCACATGTAAAACATGGGACTAAATGCTTCTGTAAGTGACTGAATGGTAAGCAACAAACCCAGCCTTTTGCTTAAGAAGCTAAGAGGTTACTTCGGTATAAACAATGGGGCAGATAAAAGATTATTTAAGCATTCTTGGCGCCAGCTTCCTTTCTCCCTTGAATTCTTATTTTAATTCGGTTTTCACTTTAACCATGCCCTTCACCTTTATAGAATTTCATTGAATTAATATAGGAGGAAGTATTTTCTTTGCTGTCCGTGGCAATGAAACACATTGCCTTTGCTTGCTCTGAGATATGGGTGAATCACTAACAGAAGAGCTTGCTGCCAGCATGACAGTTGGTACCACTGTTGGTGTAACTAGAATCATGTTCCATAAACGTGTGACCCTGAGATCATATAAAGACATCTAATTATAACAGAGGGCTGTGTGTTTTATAGAAATAATAAAACTCTACAGGCAAGAGGAAAACAGCAGCATTTGATGAAGGGCTGGGTAGAGGTTATTTTGCTAAGTTTCACCTGATACTGTGCATTTTCAGTGCTGAAAGTGCCATGCACCCTTCAGACTGGCATTAGGCGCCTCAAGCCTGGCTGAGAACATGTCAGAGCCCTGCCGGCCTTCTGCCCGACTGAGGTGCTCAGGGTGCTGTGGAACAAGCAATCTGCCCCTTGAAGCACAAGGGCGGAGTCGTTATTCTACAGTCTTATTTACATAACATTTTTCATTTGATTTCAGGGTTATAAAAAGATCTTGAGGAAGGGCTTTCAAGTCTCAAGCTATAGTTTATGGATCTGATGCACACTTCACTGTCATTCTTCTCGTGTCAGGGGTAAAGCTTACAGATGATGCAGAAAAGCAAAAATATTGTGCTTTCTCCTGGTACTTGTACATCGCCATTCTCCTCTAAGTCAGAAGGTGCCAGCCACAACCCCGGGCCTGCAAAGCCACCCTGGAGAATTTCCTGTGAGGAAAGGGTGCCTGCCTTGGTGGGTCCTGACTGAATACAAAGATATTGCCTTTGCAGAATCTGTGTTCCGTACTTAACAAGATGAAACAGGACATGCAGTAATGCAGGTCACTAAACAAAAAGGCTTTTTTCACCCAAGTTTATGCCAGCTTGAGAAAGGATGTGAGCTGTTACGTGTTTCCACTGGGCAGATTTGAATCAAACATGTTAGCTTTCCTTTTCCAAACACCTGACGAATCCAACGTGACCACATATTGCACACTTTGCCAATTAAACTCCTGTAAGGTTATCTCATGAATCAGCTGCTTTGTCAAAAAGACTGCTTTGATGCTGATAAAGGACGGAGCACAGATAGGTAGCTGTTCATGCAATGGCTCAGCTGCGACTAAAAATACTTAATGCCCTCTGTTGTTTACCAAAATGTTTATTTCCCTTTGCCTATCTGAACTGTTAATGTGGAAAGTAAATTTCAAAAAACAGTAGGATTTTTTTGTCATTTTTATTGCTTATCTGAAAACTGAGCTATCTAATCACTACACAAGAGGAGTATTTTTACAAACTGTAGAAGGAAGCATAGGGAATCAGCTCTGTTTTCCTTTGAAACTACTCATCCTTATAAATATAAACAATGGTATGTTTATATACTTTTTCTGCTACCTGACCTATGGCTAGACCATGCTATGTTACAAATGCAGCCACATAAGCAAAATTGGTCTGATCTAACGTGAATGGAAAACCTCACCTGTAAATCCAGCCATCCATGGCTCTGGGAACTCTTTCCATTACTAGCACCTTAGCACAGGATTGAATAGATGCGGCTTTCAGGTAAGATACTGTATTCTGCACTAACATAAACATACTCAAAGTACTTGGTTTTGCTTATTGGAATGAAAAGGATACAGAATTGCAAAGGGAATCAGGCTACAGGGCTTTTTTGCTGTGGGTACCAAAATTACGTCAAGTAACATGAAAGACTACCCTGCACTGAAAGGCGTTTATATCACCTGACCGGTGTCTAGCATCAGGGAGGAGAAGCATATACGAGGGCCAAGTCAGAGCAGAAACCTCCTCCACAGAATACAAACCATTGTCACCGAGGAAGAGGAATTTACAAGGTTAGGTGGATGTCCACGAGTACCATTCGGTGAGTCTGTGCAAAGACGCCCATGCTTCTGAATACACCAGACCTGAAACAGTACCTCTTAGTTGCACTGCTAACCCAACTGCTACCTGTACAAACAAGAGACAAGCGCCTACCTGAGTGAGGACTTTCAGTCTGACTAACAAAAAGGAAGTGGAGAGAAAGGTGAATGGATCCTTGAAAGCACTACAGCAAGTACCAATCAAACTATTATTGAAGCTCACACAAGAGCTCTCTCTTCAGAGACAGTTCAAAAGAGAGACAAGATATCATGAGCATCTAATACTAGCAAGGTGCACTGCTAGGTCAAGAGCAAGTAACCTATCAATGCTGCATTAGGACACTCTGTCGTAGAACTCACTCTGGCATACCAAGTGTCCGCACTGGGGAGAAAACACCTGCCCTGGACAACAACAGCCCAGCATAGGAAAGAGTCATGCTGAGGAGGCAGCTAAGTGTAACCCTGTTGTGTCCACAGCTGATATAGCCAGGCACATGCTGAAGGGAGCAGGAGTCATAAGCAGATCAACAAACACAAAGGAAAACAACATTTTAAAATGCTTTTACTGATTTTTAGGCCCATGCTTTTTACCTGGTGTCTGTGCCCAGTTTTATTTGCTGTGGCTAAGCTGGTACAGAGTGTCTCAGTCGTGTGTCTGAGCCTTAACTGTATTCCAGCTTCAACCCTGAAGCAATGATGATACTACTTCCACTGTAAATGCCAAGAAAGTGGTAAATAACACTTGGTTTAGTTTTAGAAAATCTAGGTTCATTTTGTATTGCTCAAGTGACAGATACTAACAAAAAAAAAGATAATATTTTAATTTAGAAAGAAACAGTACAGACTGAAAAGGATACACGTTATTCTAGGTTCTATTTGCACAATACAATTTCTTTGGCTCCATCTATGAAGGTAGAATAAAATAAAATTTAAAAAAACCCTCATGACACACAGGCTTTATTTTGCTGACTAGCATTAGACACATGAGCCTCTATCTCCAGTTCTCCATTACAGCTACGGACAAATGGCAAACAGAATCAATTAAAGAAAAAAATGCAGCCATTATTCTGCTTTAACCAGGGATTTCATTAGTTTGCACAGAACGGATGTTTACTTAAATAACAGTGGAGCAACAGTTAGAAGCTAACTGGGAAAGAAAGCTTGATATTTTTAAAGATGAGAAAAATTACAAATTTGACAGTAGTTATAGTTCACTGTCTCAACAGTAAAATATATAAAGCTTCCTGTCAAATGATTTCTATCCAGCATGAGTTTAACTGACACCACTAATTATGATATTTTAGCCTCAGTGTAAGAGTTTTTGTAGAAATAACATTATCATCCTATTAAAAGATTTTTTAAAAATAAGATACCTCAACCTAATTATCTTAGCATCATACAAACTCTATTATAAGTATTAACCTTTTTGCTTCCTTCAGAAACTACAATCAACATCCAACCTGCAGATTAATCTCTTAAATTAATGTTTCCTGGTCAAAGCACCATGCTTTTTCATTTATGGGTTGCAGTTAATTGAAATTCTTCCTTGCCTGCTATGCAGATAATTATCTAAAACAGATTTCACCACCAGAGTACACATGTTCCTTCTGTTATATGGTAAACTGCACCATCATTATTTGCCTCATCATAGAGTTTAGACGTCCCAAACAATGCTCTGCTTTTCATCTGCTAGGTGCTGTATGAACACAGTTATCTTAGCAGTTCAGTATCAACAAAGCCATGTTCACGTTTAAGTGCTCTGTTGCTTAGAACTAAGCACATGTACACACACATCCACACAAAGTATTGAACGAGAAGCAGTAGAGTCAGTCCTTATTGTTAGAGGCAAGAGGGGCATAAAGATGAAACCATTTTATCCAAGATCATGTAAAATTTTAGGAGAAGGAGCAGAAACTGAATTCAGAAGCTTCTGATTCACAACTAGCTCACTTTCACGCTGTTATATTACATACACACCACAATCCAGACTAAGAAAACCTTAAATGGAGTTGTGATAACAGAGGTAGGGTTTCTTAATTGCACAGTCAAAAAAGGGAGAGAAAAATACAGTCCTAGTTTCCAGAATACAATTTAAATACTTTCTCTCTAGAGAAATTAAAAGATGGGGAAGACCGACAAGCTGCAAATAACAACCTGGTAAGAACCTGCTGCCTTTATATACAGCCTTTTTGCGTATATGATTACAGAGAGGCAAGTAACTGAATCATCCCTTTCACATCAGTGGTGCACACAGTGCAGTAAACCAAGATTCTGAAAGAAGCTCCCATGGGTGTATTGAAGCAACTACTTGAAACAGCTATTTTCACATCTTCCTGAAGAAGCACAGAGGTGAATTACAAAGCACAAGGAATAACCTTCCTGAAAATCAAAAAAGCTTGCATTTTAAGGACTTTGAGGAAAAATAACACAAACCTTTCATGTATAAAGTCATTCAAAAAATTAAATGGAAAAGCTCATCTGGGATAAATCTACTGCCCCATTCACACAAAGCAGGACAAAAGCAGCAGGATTTGTTTCCACTGGAGCGGGATTCTGGTGGGAAGTGAAACTCAAACAAGGAAATATTAATCTGGTCTTTTGGGGGAGTTTAGAGCAGTATAAATCAGAGATGGAAAGTGATCAGGACTGAAACAGATGCTGATGAGTTACTGAAGGGGTTCAGATTTGACTACATGTACTAAACCAGGCTGCACCTTTATCTTCATGAAGCAGTCCACATATACTAGTGCACAGTTCATCAAGATTTCTGCCTTCTTCGATCAGCTTAGGGAATTTTTCTCAAAATGTCTCTCAATTTTCCACTATTCTCCAGTAACATTACGGCCTCAAGAAATGGGTCTACCAAGGAGATGAGATCTCTGCTTGTTCATTACTCCCATTGCCACTGCTACTTGTAAACACACCCTTTCATGCAAGACAGAGCTTTCTTCATTACCATCTGCCTTCTCTCCATCTTCTTTCCTGGCTTCTGTACCACCTACCAGTCTGCAACTCATATGATATCAGTGTGCAGAAAGTTACAGTTTGTAGTGATTTATAATCACAGGAAATTTTGAAAATTATATTTTTTGTCAATTTTTGTCAATTGGCGCAGCAGATGAACAGTTTTTTGTCAAGAAATTCTTAAGTAATTGGACTGCTGTAGTTAAACCATGTCCTCACTTACTTGTGACAGTTTATCTGTCAATAAATGTTCAATAATGAAGTTATTCCCCATTTGTCCAGAGCTAAACTGGCCACAGCTATTTTAAGTACTTTATGTTCAAGTGTTGAAATATTATGATGTAGTGCTGCAAGATAGAAGTTACTGATCTATAGTCCTAAATACGCCAATCCGAAGGACTTTTTGTGTGGAGATTTATATAACTAATAACAGATTGTTCTCGTATTTTTATTTCTGTAAGCCTCGGTGCTGTTGCCAATTCATAAAGAAGCTTCAATGTCTGTTCATGCTGAAAGACATTAAGACATAAGGGCAAGAAAATATTCACTGAAGTTTAAGTTCAATGATATGCCATGTGAAATATATACCAAAATGCATAAGCTGTAAATGCACTACATTAAATATTCCAGGAAGATTTACTGGTTATGCTTGTTTAACTTTTATATATATGTGTGCATATAAACATACATACACACACACACATACACACACACACACACATTTCCCCAAAAAGAAACTTCAGAGCCGTGGCAGTATTATCATAAAACCATTCAGATACTGCACATACCTCATTCTTTGGCCTGATTGCTATCACATGAACTTTGAAAAAAGCAGGCTCCTGTTTCTAATTAGTAAGGACATAAAAGTGTTTATGTAGAAGGAGAATCTAGAGAGTTTATTATGCAGAGTCCTGTTTGGAACCAATGTGGTTTTGTTGTGTATGTTAAAACTGACACAGCCAAGTTTGGTTACAGTCCGGTAGAGCATCTGCAACTCATTTATGTACTTTCAAATGCCACAATGATAAATACATACAGTTTTGTGACAATCTGAGAGTTACGTCTGAAAATGAATGAAGAGAAAGCATTCCAAAAGGAGTAAGACTATTTATGAAACCAAGATGGAACTGCTTAGACTGAATTTGGGGAATGCTGAGAATGGAGAGAAGAGGAAGATGTTTAAAATACACTTCTAAGGACTTGAGTGGAACTTGTTTTTTGCTCTCCTTATCCTATAGGAAATTACTCCTGCCATTTGCTTACTGGTGATATGCTTCATTTATATTGTGCAGGCATAGCTGCCTGCCCATGGAAACACATTCAGGCGGATGGGAAATGGAAATGAGTTTGTTGATCACACAGCTGCCATCACTGTCTTCTCACAATTCTCCAAGGGAAAGCTCATTTTGGGTAGACATTCATTCCAGCATAGATCTCATCTACTCATGACCAAACTTCTGACTCAAGCCTGAGCTACAGGCTTATACCCTCTCGCACATGGACAGGACTCCTTCTCAGATGTTAATTTTAATCACAAGAATTAGCCTCACTAGCAATCCTAAAACAATCACCTCAGAGTAGGTATTGTTTAGACTTACCCAAGGGAGTCCTTATTGTCTGTTTTGTTTTGAAGTTAAGCATCTCTTTCTCTTGCTTTGGATCTCCTTCAAGGAGAAAGAAAACCGTCCAAAGCTGGATCTGCATTCATACTCTCACTATGGCCAAATCCAATGAACAGTCCTGGTGGTAGAATTGCAGTATAAGGTCTTAGGGTGCCAGTGACCTCTAACCTGCTTTATCCAGTCATACAAGCTCTAAAGAAGGACCTGAAACTCATACTTAGAAGGAATGTGTTTGGACAGTCGGAATTATGCACTTCTTCACTATTGCTGTCAGCCTCTTTACATTTTTTCTTTCTTTTTTTTTTTTTTTATGACCAGAAAAATTGCTCTAGATATTCAGCGTTTATCAAAAGCCAGTAACAGCCCCCTCTGAAACATGGAAAAATGCGTATACTTGGATGGAAAATTTTAATTTGGCAGGCTATAAGTTATATGGCTTCCAACTTCCACATCAACAGGGACCATAAGCTAACTCCTCATGGGTGACGTCTTGTCAGGAAAGTCATGTGATCGCTGTATAGTTTCTACTTAGTCAATAGTTATCAACATACTTTTAGGTCTGGATTTACACAGCCTACTCTATTCAGCTCAAAGCATTTCCTATCAAGTCCAGAGGAGAAATGTTCCAGTCAACCATAGCCAGACATGCAGCCCATAGGTGGGCAGCAAATGTACCTTCAAACCAGCCTCAGACCTGCTCTAATTTACAGTGGAAGAAGTAGGAATGGGGCAAAGCTAGTTAAAAAAACTGACTGGCTTGAGAATTATGTGAGCAAAATTAGCTGTGACTTCTTGCCACAAGTTCTTCTGCAATCACAGCCCGGAGGCCTGGGTATAAAGTCCCAGTACAACCATGATGGGTGGGCTGTACTGCCTTCTTTCAAGAGACTGGAAAAGAGAAGGCATCCTTTTTGTTTTGTCTGCTCTCTCACTTCATCAATGGCCATATTTCACTATAAATACGATGCCACAGTGAGTGTGAATATATGTCCAGCTATGGACGTTTATCTCCTTAGAGCAGATCTAAACCTATCTGGGCAGAGCTTGCTGAAATGCTGATGGGAAAAAGGATGTCTGAAACAACAACAACAAAAAAAGAGCAAAATCAACAGCAATAAAGAAGGCTGAAGCTGCACAGGTGAGCAAGGGTATGTGATCTGAGTTAATGTCCTCCTCATTGTTCTGCATGTTAAAAACCTGATCAATAACAAACAGCAAACATCAGCTCTGTAGCTCAAGCCATGTTATCTCCATGGTTTATATTCTGAAAAATGAAGTATTTATGTTTTGTGCAAAGTAAATGTATGCCTCCACGATGGTAAATTAATTACAGCCCATACATTGGGTACTATCACTTTCTGCTCAAGTGCCTTCATGGTGGATTAACCTAAGCCGTTTTACTTTGCATTTGTGATAGGCTAGGCACACGCTGGTTTAATTTGTATTTCTGATATGCAGGGCCCTGACATAACCTAAATGCACATTCAAAGAATTTTATTTACTACCACGCAGCAAAAGCACTTTGTAGGATTGGAGTGAAAGGTGCAGGGAGAAAGCAATGCCAACACAGGTTGCTTTGGCAAGAAGAGGACACATCACAGCACAGACCTTAGTCTCATTCTTCCTAGCTTACTCTCGTATGACTTCATTGCTTCCCACGGTGCTACTTGTGATTTTTGCAGGTATAAGCAGGAGTAGAAAAAGGTGCAGATTGCCTGGCAACAGTCTGGTGAGGAGTGAAAAAAATAAACGTGGACCAGCACCACTGGGAGGAGCTATGATCCATCTTGAAAAAGAGGTGGCCATGAGTGGAAGAGAGAGAGTTTTGAGAGTCCTTAAAACATGACGTGTGACAAAGAAGTTTGCAAACAGCTGGCTTTGTACATACTTAGCCCACACAATGTTGAAGCAGTACTGTCAAACCACTTATTCTGCAAAACAACAAAGTTTTGGGCACATGCCCATGTAACAGAATACAGGGATGAGTCAATCATAAACCTAGAGGTGCTCAGTGAACTAAACAACCGAAGAGTTCACATGTTAGCGAACACTGAGAAACACACCCAAAAATCATCTATAACTGTGTTATCTTTGTAGGACTTCTGATAGAAATACTTTTTATTCTGTTCACTCCTCTGTAATTGCAGGTTTGGTAGGAATCTAAATGCCTTGGCTGAGAAAAAGAAAAGGGTACAGCAACTGAAGTGGCAAAACCCGATCATCATTATCACCCATGCCTGGTATAGAGAGTATTGCAGCAAAATACAGGCTTCAGTTGAAAAAAGCTCAACCAGCAAGTTATTGCCTGCTTTTAAAAGTGTGTTTCTGGGCTCCAAAATCATAATTTTGTCCAGTACAGAAAATTATGCCTTGGGAGTGTGTGTGTGTTTGCCACTTGCGTTGACATTCCAAAGTCAGGAAATCGACTTTGTAACTGGCTAGTTAGTCAGAATCTATGACTTCTGCTACAGTAGCTACCCATCTTTGTCTGGTTTTATGTGCTGTGTAGTCTATCGAGATTCAGCCAAGTACATGCTTTTGTCTGGCAACTCCAATGAGAACAGGGTTGGAAGACAAAAAGGAAAAGACAGGATCTTGATTTTTTGAACAACTCTTTGTTTGATGGGACACATCGAACAAGTGTCCCAATCATACCCAGTCTACTGACACCATGACCAAAACATCTGTGCTTCCATGAAGGCACACAAATATATCTCAAGAAGACAGGCTCACTCTCGCACTACCATCAAATTGCAGCAAGCAGTGAAAAGACAACGATATCACGGAAGTACCAACCAAGCAATGTTTATGCTGAAGTTAGGCACACGTTAAAGATCTGGAACAATGTCTTGTTGGTATTACTGAAAAAAACCAAACCTAGTTTAAGAGAGTCCTATAAGGTTAGGAGACGAACCCTTAAGCAGTGCCAGGGAATACATGTGATTACTCAGGTAACTTTCAGCTCAACATTCAAAGCCATCCCCTCAGTGTCCTGAATGCCTCTGGGACCAAGATGATTAGTTCTGGGAGCACATTTGCCAAATCACTTGGCACAGGTTGTACCATAGCTGCTCTCTGAACAAAGTTTTGGCAGTGACACTGGGATATGCCCATGCAGCACTGTCCAGTGCTCTGCAGCATGACTGGAGCCAGCCAGGCTTCCTGCAGCTGCCACAACCATGCCAGCCAGCCCGCCTAACTTGCAGCGTTCTTGAGAGTACAGGCACTACAAACAGGATGGCCAGAACCATATCTAGAACATCTGTACTTCCCCCTTGCAGGGGTGCAGGTGTTTCCATCTTCATAATGTGCTCCACCACTAGTCTCGAGCTCCCACTACTAACCCCTGTTTTGTTTAACTGCTTATAACAGAGATCAGAAAGGAAAAATTCCTTGTAGGGAGGATTAGTAATTTAGTGAAAGCCTGCACGGACAAAAAAAAAAAAAAAAAATCTGCCATAAAATAAAGCATGACCTGGAGTTTTCAAAGGACTAGCAAGGTTTGAGAGAAAACAGGTACTCCCAAGCTGTCACTGCCCTTTGCAGGGATCCAGCTCTGTGGAAAAATGCAATGTTCTGACTTGTGAATCTAATCCAATTTATTTTTTTTTAACTAGGCTGCTGTCCAAAGCAATATATTAAAGAACTTCCTTGATTCACATTTATTTTCCCATTTTAGCTTTCTGGAAATGGACTCTGCTGACCACATTTTTTGTTTGGGTTATTCACCATTTCCAAAAGTAATGAATTGTTACTCATTTGAGGGGTGGAGTGGCAACTTTAAAGCATGACTCCTCACAATACTGAATTTATTTTTCATTTGCAACTGATCAAATTCTGCAAGTAGAGTGTGGAAATTTGCAGATATGACTAAGTCAATCAACCACTCATGTGAACCTGGAAACCTCAGAATTTTATTTTTTAAATGCTGTTCCCAGCTGCAATGCATGCAGTTTTTAATGTGTTACAGGACATTGCATTAGAAGTATGCAGATTTCAGCCAGAAGCTTTTTAGTATGCTATTGCAGACAGTGCATCTCACGCCTCCCTGTCCCTCTCCCTCTTGGATTAGGCATATTTCCTGAATGATCATTAGGCACATATAACTAATCTCAGTCACCACCTATTGAGAAATGAAAGAATTAAGCTAGTTGATATTCACAGATCACTTCATAAATCAGACCCGTCTCAAAGGCATCGCTCGCTGCAGCTCAGCTACCATTCCCACGAGGAGGGTAATAAATACTATGTTTGCACTGCAAGTTTTGTCAAGATGAGATAAGACGATTATGTAGTGTGAGAGACTGTTCTGATCTACCTGATGCCGTCAAAATTCCTCTGCCTCCAAGACAGAAACAAAGAGTTACCACAACCATAAAGAAAAACTACAGCAGCAGTAGTTATAGAGGCTTGAAGATCCCTTCGAAGGTCCCGAACTCCTCACAACGCAGCTGGCAGCACAGCTGCCATCACCAGCACTGCCCCATGCCCAGACCCACTTGGTGAGCCAGCACTGCTCTTCAGACGGAATGGTGGTGGCCACCAGGTACCGCCTACAGACAGCCTAGCTTCTCTGCACTACACTACACACAGACAAGCGGTGTATGACAAGGGAATTAGAGCTTCATAAACTGTATGCTTTTGTGTCAAACGGGCAAAGGAAGAGCTTCCTTTGCACTTAAAGAAACAGGAAAATTTTGATGTTATTAACTTACTAGAGTTAACTACGCTTTCAATAGCAAACTATTTTCTAGCTTCTTCTAAAACACAGAAAAAAAACCCAAACCAAACAAGAACAAGAAAGCCCTCTTCTTCAGAATAACATTGCATGATTCTGTATTTTTAGATTAAAGAGGCACACTGGCAGAGCTATAAAATACATAAACACAGTCATAAGAAACTAGTTTGCTTGTACCTCTAAACCCTTCTCTGGGTTTTAAAATGGAGGACTTCTTCCTTGTTTTGAGCACATTTCCTCTGGATTTCATGAGGTGAGGGCTTCCTGCTGCTTGAGAAGGTTCCCTTTACAGAATGCTGAACAATGAGTTTGGAAAAGTTTTGATTGATAATAGCTTACATATGGTGTTACAGAAAAGGAGTCTATTTTAAGTGTCCTTCTTCTCTGAAAAGGCATTTTAAAGAGCCATCATGTGCTCTAAACTTGCTGGCAACACGTCGAACCCCATCTTAGAGCCTGCCTCTGGAACTGCTCCCTGGCCTGTGATGGAAACATACTAGTCCACCATAACCCTTACTAACACTCAAAAGAGTGGTGGAAGTACATTTTATTTCCTACGCTTGTGAGGTTTTAAGAATATGGCAGGACTGGCATGTAACACGCAATTCAGAAGGATTCCTAGAAAACATTTGTACACTGTTGTCAGGTACATGGATCCAGAGCAATAGATGAATGCATCTTCCACATAAATTCAAAGAAAGGGAAAAGACACTTGGTTATGGTTCAAGCCTACTCTCCTCCCTAGTGTTCTGACTTTTTAAAATTTGATTATCATACATTATTACAAGGAAATACGAGTTTTAGTTAAGGAGATGTTTTGAAATGTATTTGACCAAATATCAGGGAAAAGAAAGTGCATGAAAACTTTTTATTAAGATGAGTCTTCAGGTCTTTCTCCCTTTTCATCAAGATCTAATCGCAAAACATAACATTAGAGCACATTGTCATCCAAACATAATCATACATGTTGGCTTTCAGATAAGAAGTTCGTATTTCTGACCATTATCAAGGATTCCAGGAATTATTCTTTCAGCAAATAACAGGCAGGAAGGACACAGTGACCTTGCAACACTTGAACCTGCATTGATAGCAGTTTGCCAGCTTAAATTTTGCCTACGATTTCCACAATTACACAGCATTTCCTTTTCTAAACAGTTACATTGCTTTATAAAACTGTTTCTGATTATTCACAGAAGGGTGAAATAATCCCCATCAACTTTAGTGATTACAAAAATTTCCAAGATAAAAGTAAGATTATCCTTATCAAATTCTGTAAGAAAATAAGTATTAGTTAGTAGCCATTCATAAATGTTTTTCTAAATGTCTACAGCTCTGACAAGTCACTTGGAACAAAACAAAAAAAACATGCAGAAGGTGGGGCTCTTTTTCTTATGAATTCCCTCTGAATTCACTGCGTTTTCTATCAATATATTATCAACATTGTTCATGTACAAAACCATTTGTTCATGGTAACAAGAGCACTAAAAATTATCTGTCATCTGTGACAAGTCACTTGAGAAAGCAGATGAGTGTTTCTGTTCCTGTTTTCTGAGTATAAAGTTTTGTGTAATGGGAGCAATATAAAGGACTTTAAAGCGGCTGGTGTGGGAAGGGAACAATGGAACAACTTACCTTCCTTCAACCATAGATCAGGTTCTTAATTGTCACATAACGATCAGCAGATATATGCATACAAAGAATTAAACTTTAAAGTATTATCAGAGTAAAATTTTTCCTCCATGTAAGTGTATGCTGATAAGTGAGAAAACAAGTGTTTTCATCAGCTTTACTTACCCCACAAGGCTTTTGCTGTCATCAACAAACATCAGAGGTTCAGAAGATGATTCTCCATCAGAAGATGATGGAGAAAGATGGTGGTTATCAAAATTGCAAACTGTTACCTGGTTTTGGTTAAACTACTTCAGAGCTTGCATACTTTTTCCTAGCATCAGCTTGAATTAACTACAGGCTAATTCCATAAATACACAAGGCCAAAGTTATCTCTAAGGTACAGCAAAGATTATTTTGATCTAAATTAAAACCACCTGAATTTTAATGCAAACTAATGAAAAAGTCATGTGTACATCCATTCATCCAAAGTTCAATATTTTTGAAATTTCAAGACAGTATTGGTGCCTTCTGCCTGATTCAAAGAAATGTTTTATTATGGAAGTTAACTTCACTGAGCTCGTAATGCAAATAAGTAAATGAACAAAACAACTTAGCATTGGACAGTTCATAATGTTAGTATCATTGTTGACATCTATATTAGAGACAATTGTGCTCCTCAGTCTTTTAAGCAACGGGTGACTTCATACAGCATTCATAGCATTAGCTTGTACTGGTAAAATGAAAAGCATTAGTTTAGGCAAAAACCTTGGCAGAAGGACGGACTTCAGCTTTACATCATAATCCTATGTAATAGATCATGACATTACAAAGGGCAAATACCTCAGTGTCTTACTGACAGGTCTTGCCATTTTAGAGGTATTTTTACACTGTGATATTTTCCTCATCCTTGTGAGAGCTCTTCCTTGCCCCTCAGTAAAACTTCCCTTTTCCCTTCTGAGCAAGAATGCAAGTAGAACCTTTTAGACATGTGGCACAATGTATTTTGCCAATTCAGGGAATATCAAGGAGCCCACACACAAACTCCTTTTCCCTGCTACTTCCAGCTCCAGGAACAATGTTTACTAGAAAGGCAATTCGTTTCCCTGGAAGAAAACAGGGAGTGGATAAATGCTACCACCAGGGAGCATTTAATATTCTTCATAAACAGTCAATTCAAGTCAGCGCATGCAGACTCAGAGAATGCAACTGCGATGCCAAGGAAAAACATATGCTTTCTATACAGAAACAATAAAAACTTTCCAAAACTGTCTTTCAAGATTCTCTTTCTTCTTCAGCCTGAGCCAATGCAGTCTAACCACAGGGAGTCATTTGGGAGAATCATGCAAAAATGTCTGCCTCAACTGATGCTGCATTGTTCCTTGCAGCATTCTGAAGCAGTTTCCTTTTCAGCAAGTTACGCTCAGTACATCCTGCGCTCCATTTATTTTTCCAGCGAAGGTTCCCTAACACAAGCGAGTTTGTCTGAAAGACTGTTGCTCCATTCCTTGTCTCTGCTGCCTCTCCACGTGAAATACCATCACTTCAGTGAGAAGAGATACACTACATCTGTTCTGACTCCCTTTATTACAAACTAGACAAACGGGTGGCCTGCCTGGAAGGGGTCAGAAGAGAGTCTGGGTCTTGCGTAGCTTGAAACTTTGCATCTCAAACCCCAGGACTGCAACTGACCGATAGCTTCAAATCAACACTCCCATCCACTGTTTCTCTGCAACATTCTTCCCCTAAGCATCTTAAACGGCTAATGCTAAAATTAGCATCCAGAAAAAAATTGTCTCTCTCTTGTATAAAAAAAGAGAGTAGCTTTTATTGCTTTTAAAGGAATAAAGATAAGACAGTAAGATGGCTTTTGAAGAGAAACAACAGACTTACCAACGGGAAGTTCAATTGTAACTAAAACAGTGACACACAGACCTCTGCATAGGATTGTTTACTTACTCAGGCATGCTTTACAGTCATCAAGCAAGCCCCTTCCAGCCAGGTAACAGGCAAGCTGAGGGTTAGGATTTTATTCTCAAAAATTTCCTGTATTACTTCAGAATCCTTGTTAATTCCTCCCACCTTCCACAGATATGCATAAATGTATATACACACATGACTCGAGGTGACCCACACAGATTTTAATTCTAGGGCAGGAACTAAAACAGTCAAGAGGTTTTTCTGTTCATTGAAAAAAAAGCCATCCAGTTTCATTGTGTAGCCTACTTTTTCATCTAGTGAGAAATAAATTCCAGAACGGCTGCAAAAATGGTCTGTAATCTTCTAGATAGGGGAATACAAACCAGGTAATTTAAGTACAAAGGCATCCTTTTTTTTCATTTGCACATACATCAAACATTCTGAGGAACAGTATGCCATACAAGAAAATCCTTCTGCACTCTGAGCTTTCTACCAGAAAAAGTAATTGTCAGGTGCTGATCTTGCATATAGCCAAGGGATTATTATGAATTCTGGCCTCATGGAAAATGTAGTTTTAGAAAGTAGTAGGGAGTTTTGTTAACAGTTTTATATATATATATATTATTATTTATGTATTTATTTTGAAGGGGAATACTGAGAGACTGTCTGTGCCCAGTGCATTCAAATTCTCCTGGGCTGGGAGGATTAGAAATGCTTTCCCTTCCTAAAGAGGACTGAAGAAAGCACACAGAGTAAACTTCTGGTACTTTAAATCCCCCTTAACCAGAAAAAGTGGAAAAGCTTAAGCCTCCGGCGACAACAGCTAACAGAATTGCATTTAGGTGGCTTTGACTTACAAAGCAGAGTTTGGGCAAGAATGCCACCACCTCCTTAAAGTAAGGTATATGCCACTTAGGGAAAGGAAAAGAGAATCTCAAATGCCACCACACAGATAACAAGATCTAAAGCCCTTTTTTTATTTTCACAGGCAGGGCTGGTGAACTAGCTCATGCTTGTATATCATCTCCACCTGCAAACATGAGTAAGCGCTGTTATCAGCTCCTGTCTCACATAGATCCTAAACCTCCACCTCCTAGCATAGAACTGGGGACACTGGATCTGGAGGATACACAGTCCTAGACTTCAATGTCAGAGAAAAGCTTCAAAAAAAAAAAGCCTTTAATGAGCGTACAAGTTTAGAAAGCCAGAATAAAACAAACCAAAAGCAGTCAGATCTCAGAGCTTAGTTTGTTTTACAAATAAATTTTACAAATATTAAGCCACTACCATCATTTAGGACTGCTTGTGATCAGCAATACTGGATCAGAACAACAATAACAAAAAATTAAGGGGAAGATCAGTATGTTATACCAGGATGCCAACAACTATGCAGGTGATGGTCTGATGTAACAAGATTCACTCAGGGACAGTGGGCTGCCCAAGCACCGGTTCAGCTGCAGAGACCAGGCTGCACCAGGAAGAACTGCTGCTAAAAGGTGGCACAACCCTGCAACCCAGCACTGCAGGGCAGATTACATGCGCAGATGGAATACAAATGATTTCTCATGCTTCCACAAGGCACTTGACTGCTGGACCAGTCCAATATCTGAGCAAAGAACCCAATGACTTCTGAGCAGTCTGTACTCCTTTGGGAGCCCAGTCTTGCACAGTTTTGTTTGTTTGTTTTTTTTAATTAAAAATGGCAAAGAAGTAACAGAGAGAACAGGTAGCCAAGGAGGGGAAAGGAGAGGAGTAAACCTTCCTTTGCCTGCAATTAAATTGTTTGCAGTGTGGAGCACTTCAGAGCATTACGCTGACTGCTGCCACATGAGGATCCTGGGGAGAAGCAGCACATGCTGCAGCAGTACTCAATTCATGAAGGTGCGCATGATGAGTTTTTAATCACCACTGGCTATTGTCTCTTTTCCCTAAGAAGCACAGCTGTTAACCAGAGAACTACATAAAGCAGGAAGTACCTTCCACTTTCCTTTTCTAGTGTTTCAGGAACAGTAAATGAGACTGGGTCAGGAGCTTATAAATAAGATGAAGCTTTAAGGTAAGCTAACAAACACAGGAGAGAGCTTGCAAGAGAATGAGCACTGTTTCTTCTATTTTGGCAAGTAGTGCAGTTCACAATTTGATTGCTGAACCAAAATACTCTGTGTTGCACTGTAATTCAAGCTCTGCCTCTTTTCATCAATGTCCGGCACATGCCTTCCCCCCAGCCTCCCATCCTGACTGCCAGGAAGGTCTAACTTTTGGCCCTCTGCCTATCCCAGAGGACTATTAAATAGGAAAGAGAATTATAATGTAAAAAAATAAGCCACTGATACTTAAGTCTTAAATCAATATTAGAACAGGAAGCTTTCGTCTGGTATATGGGTCAGGGAAGTATTTGAAGCACAAACACTGGGCAATTTGATTCATGGAGAGGGCTGGCTCAGAGAGCACTGCTGCTCTCAGGAAAACAGCATACAGCTGCTCTGGGCAGCCAGGCTGTCCACCACGTAACACCACAGAGGCTATTTTTCTGCTCCAAGACCATGCTAGGGTAGAACAGGTCTGGTTTCACGCAGCTTTGGACTGCACTCACAGTGAAGAGAGGAAAGTCATTGTTCCTGCTCTGTGACAAAAGCAACATGCACAGTAAGATTCAAGAACACGTTCCAAGTAGTTCTTTAGAAGACTTACCAAACTGGGAAACTGAGGATCAGATTTATAAAAGGAATCTAAAACTGGAATTATAAAGTCTGCAATGTGACCAGGCACTCTGGTCAAAATTCTGGGGAAAAAAAGAAAAAACCACCCCAAAACAAAACCCAAAATAAAAAAATGAAACCAAACAAAAAAACCCCAACCAACCAACAAACCAAAATTTCTAGAAATTCACAAAATATAAAAGGCAAGAGTAAAACTATGCAATCCATGGTACTTATACAGAATATTTGGTAGGACTGGGGCTAGCACACTCAGCAGCACCTTACATTGCTGAGTGCCCAGGCCCCTTGGTGAACGGCAGCCTATTCTGAAGCACGCTGAAATCAAAGGGAGTCATTTATAGGACTGAATAGGTTTTGAGTCATGTCTTATGTGAGCTGACTTCAGCAATGCAACTGCCT